>NW_028123982.1:0-1200000 GCF_965194805.1 Balaenoptera borealis | reverse complement strand
AGATGTCATCACTATCCTCCATGGTCCCTGTAATCACAATGCTCCATTCCCTTGTCAACGCAATGCTCCAGAACTCTTGTCATCATAATGCTCCATGCCCGTCTCATCACAATTCTCCATGACACTTTTCATTAAAATGCTCCATGGCCTTTATCATCACAATGCTCCATGGCCCCTGTTATCACAGTGATCCATGGTACCTTTCATCACAATGCAAGATAACCTCTGTCATCACAATGCCCGAGGACACCTGTCATCAGAATTGGCCATGGCCCTTGTCATCACAATGCTCCATGCCCTTGTCACCACAATGCTCCAGAACTCTGGGCATCATAATGCTCCATGCCCGTCTCATCACAATGCTCCATGACACTTGTCATCAAAATGCTCCATGGCCTTTGTCATCACAATGCTCCATGGCCCCTGTTATCATAGTGCTCCATGTTACCTTTCATCACAATTCTAGATGACCACTGTCATCACAATGCCCATGACACCTGTCATCACAATTCGCCATGGCCCTTGTCATCACAATGCTCCATGATCCATGTCATCACAATGTTCCTGGACACTTATCATCACAATGAACTATGACCACATTCATCACAATGCTCCATGACCCCTGTCATCACATTGCTCCATGGCCTATGCATTCAAAATGCTCCATGGCTCCTGTAATCACATTGCTCCATGATCCCTTTCATCACAATGCTCCAAGACCGCTGTCATCACAATGCCCCATGACGCGTATCATCATAATGCTCCAAGGCCCCTCTCATCACAATGCTCCATGAACCCTGTCATCACAATGTTCCATGACACTTGTCATCACAGTGCTCCATGAACCCTGTCATCACAGTATTCACTGCCCATGTAATCACAATGCTCCTGGTACCCTGTAATCACAGTGCTCCATACCCTTTTCATCACAATGCTCCAGAACTCTTGTCATCATAATTCTCCATGCCCGTGTCATCACAGTGCTCCATGACCACTTTCATCACAATGCTCCTTGACCCCTGTCATAACAATGCTCTATGACCACTGTCATCACAATGCCACATGACACGTGTCATCACAATGCTCTATAGCCCCTGTCAGCACAATGTTCCATGACAGGTATCATCACAATGATCATGACTGCTGTCATCACAATGTTCCCTGCCCTTATCATCTCAATGCTCCCTGGCCCCTGTCCTCACAATGCTCCAAGCTCATATCATCACAATGCTCCACTACCAATGTCATCGTAGTGATCCATGACCCCTTTCATCACAATGCTGCATGACACCTGGTCATCACAATGCTCCATAGCCCTTGTCATCACAATGCTCCATTAGCCCTGTCATCACAATGTTCCATGACTCTTGTCATCAAAATGCCTCATGATCACAATGCTCCATGACTCCTTTCATCACATCTTCCATGATACTTGTCATTACACTGCCCCATGACCTTTTTCAGAACAATGCTCCATGATACCAGTCATCACAATGCTCCATGACCATTGTCGTCACAATGCTCCATGCCCCTTTCAACACAATGCCCCATGACACCTGTCATCACAATTCGCCATGGCACTTGTCATCACAATGCTCCATGAACCATGTCATCACAATGTTCATGGACACTTGTCATCACAATCATCCATGACCACTTACATCACAATGCTCCTTGACTCCTGTCATCACAATGCTCCATAGCCTATGCATTCGCAATGCTACATGGTCCCTGTAATCACATTGCTCCATGATCCATTTCATCACAATGCTCTATGACCACTGTCATTACAATGCCACATTATACCTGTCATCACAATGCTCCATGGCCCCTGTCAGCACAATGTTCCATGACAGATGTCATCACTATCCTCCATGGTCCCTGTAATCACAATGCTCCATTCCCTTGTCAACGCAATGCTCCAGAACTCTTGTCATCATAATGCTCCATGCCCGTCTCATCACAATTCTCCATGACACTTTTCATTAAAATGCTCCATGGCCTTTATCATCACAATGCTCCATGGCCCCTGTTATCACAGTGATCCATG
Organism: Balaenoptera borealis; assembly: GCF_965194805.1. Taxonomy (NCBI): domain Eukaryota; kingdom Metazoa; phylum Chordata; class Mammalia; order Artiodactyla; family Balaenopteridae; genus Balaenoptera; species Balaenoptera borealis. The sequence goes on along the minus strand of NW_028123982.1, from coordinate 1,197,950 downwards.
GTACCTTTCATCACAATGCAAGATAACCTCTGTCATCACAATGCCCGAGGACACCTGTCATCAGAATTGGCCATGGCCCTTGTCATCACAATGCTCCATGCCCTTGTCACCACAATGCTCCAGAACTCTGGGCATCATAATGCTCCATGCCCGTCTCATCACAATGCTCCATGACACTTGTCATCAAAATGCTCCATGGCCTTTGTCATCACAATGCTCCATGGCCCCTGTTATCATAGTGCTCCATGTTACCTTTCATCACAATTCTAGATGACCACTGTCATCACAATGCCCCATGACACCTGTCATCACAATTCGCCATGGCCCTTGTCATCACAATGCTCCATGATCCATGTCATCACAATGTTCCTGGACACTTATCATCACAATGAACTATGACCACATTCATCACAATGCTCCATGACCCCTGTCATCACATTGCTCCATGGCCTATGCATTCAAAATGCTCCATGGCTCCTGTAATCACATTGCTCCATGATCCCTTTCATCACAATGCTCCAAGACCGCTGTCATCACAATGCCCCATGACGCGTATCATCATAATGCTCCAAGGCCCCTCTCATCACAATGCTCCATGAACCCTGTCATCACAATGTTCCATGACACTTGTCATCACAGTGCTCCATGAACCCCTGTCATCACAATATTCACTGCCCATGTAATCACAATGCTCCTGGTACCCTGTAATCACAGTGCTCCATACCCTTTTCATCACAATGCTCCAGAACTCTTGTCATCATAATTCTCCATGCCCGTGTCATCACAGTGCTCCATGACCACTTTCATCACAATGCTCCTTGACCCCTGTCATAACAATGCTCTATGACCACTGTCATCACAATGCCACATGACACGTGTCATCACAATGCTCTATAGCCCCTGTCAGCACAATGTTCCATGACAGGTATCATCACAATGATCCATGACTGCTGTCATCACAATGTTCCCTGCCCTTATCATCTCAATGCTCCCTGGCCCCTGTCCTCACAATGCTCCAAGCTCATATCATCACAATGCTCCATTACCCATGTCATCGTAGTGATCCATGACCCCTTTCATCACAATGCTGCATGATACCTGTCATCACAATGCTCCATAGCCCTTGTCATCACAATGCTCCATTAGCCCTGTCATCACAATGTTCCATGACTCTTGTCATCAAAATGCCTCATGATCACAATGCTCCATGACTCCTTTCATCACATCTTCCATGATACTTGTCATTACACTGCCCCATGACCTTTTTCAGAACAATGCTCCATGATACCAGTCATCACAATGCTCCATGACCATTGTCGTCACAATGCTCCATGCCCCTTTCAACACAATGCCCCATGACACCTGTCATCACAATTCGCCATGGCACTTGTCATCACAATGCTCCATGAACCATGTCATCACAATGTTCATGGACACTTGTCATCACAATCATCCATGACCACTTACATCACAATGCTCCTTGACTCCTGTCATCACAATGCTCCATAGCCTATGCATTCGCAATGCTACATGGTCCCTGTAATCACATTGCTCCATGATCCATTTCATCACAATGCTCTATGACCACTGTCATTACAATGCCACATTATACCTGTCATCACAATGCTCCATGGCCCCTGTCAGCACAATGTTCCATGACAGATGTCATCACTATCCTCCATGGTCCCTGTAATCACAATGCTCCATTCCCTTGTCAACGCAATGCTCCAGAACTCTTGTCATCATAATGCTCCATGCCCGTCTCATCACAATTCTCCATGACACTTTTCATTAAAATGCTCCATGGCCTTTATCATCACAATGCTCCATGGCCCCTGTTATCACAGTGATCCATGGTACCTTTCATCACAATGCAAGATAACCTCTGTCATCACAATGCCCGAGGACACCTGTCATCAGAATTGGCCATGGCCCTTGTCATCACAATGCTCCATGCCCTTGTCACCACAATGCTCCAGAACTCTGGGCATCATAATGCTCCATGCCCGTCTCATCACAATGCTCCATGACACTTGTCATCAAAATGCTCCATGGCCTTTGTCATCACAATGCTCCATGGCCCCTGTTATCATAGTGCTCCATGTTACCTTTCATCACAATTCTAGATGACCACTGTCATCACAATGCCCCATGACACCTGTCATCACAATTCGCCATGGCCCTTGTCATCACAATGCTCCATGATCCATGTCATCACAATGTTCCTGGACACTTATCATCACAATGAACTATGACCACATTCATCACAATGCTCCATGACCCCTGTCATCACATTGCTCCATGGCCTATGCATTCAAAATGCTCCATGGCTCCTGTAATCACATTGCTCCATGATCCCTTTCATCACAATGCTCCAAGACCGCTGTCATCACAATGCCCCATGACGCGTATCATCATAATGCTCCAAGGCCCCTCTCATCACAATGCTCCATGAACCCTGTCATCACAATGTTCCATGACACTTGTCATCACAGTGCTCCATGAACCCCTGTCATCACAATATTCACTGCCCATGTAATCACAATGCTCCTGGTACCCTGTAATCACAGTGCTCCATACCCTTTTCATCACAATGCTCCAGAACTCTTGTCATCATAATGCTCCATGCCCATGTCATCACAATGCTTGAAGAACCTTGTCATCACAATGCTCCATGAACCGTGTCATCACAAGGTTCCAGGACCCTTGTCATCACAATGATCCATGACCCCTGTCATCTCAATGCTCCATGATCTTTGTATTCACAATGCTCCCTGGCCCCTATAATTGCGGTGATCCATGACCCCTGTCATCACAATGCTCCCTGGTATATTTCATCACAATTCTAGATGACCACTGTCATCACAGTGCTCCACGGCCCCTGTCATCAGAGTCCTCCCTGATACCTTTCATCACAATTCTATATGACCGCTCTCATCACAATTCCACATGACACCTGTCATCACAATGCTCCATGAACCATGTCATCACAATGTTCATGGACAATAGTCATCACAATGCTCCATGACAACTTACATCACAATGCTCCTTGACCCCTGTCATTCCATTGCTCCATGGCCTATGCATTCACAATGCTCCATGGCTCCTGTAATCACATTGCTCCATGATCCCTTTCATCACAATGCTCCAAGACCGCTGTCATCACAATGCCCCATGACGCCTATCATCATAATGCTCCAAGGCCCCTCTCATCACAATGCTCCATGATCCCTGTCATCACAATGTTCCATGACACTAGTCATCACAGTGCTCCATGACCCCTGTCATCACAATATTCACTGCCCATGTAATCACAATGCTCCTGGTCCCCTGTAATCACAATGCTCCATACACTTGTCATCACAATGCTCCAGAACTCTTGTCATCATAATGCTCCATTCCCGTGTCATCACAGTGCTCCATGACCACTTTCATCACAATGCTCCTGGACCCCTCTCATAACAATGCTCTATGACCACTGTCATCACAATGCCACATAACAGCTGTCATCACAATGCTCTATAGCCCCTGTCAGCACAATGTTCCATGACAGGTATCATTACAATGATACATGACTGCTGTCATCACAATGTTCCCTGCCCTTGTCATTCTCAATGCTCCCTGGCCCCTGTCATCACAATGCTCCATGCTCATATCATCACAATGCTCCATTACCCATGTCATCGTAGTGATCCATGACCCCTTTCATCACAATGCTCCATGACCCCAGTCATCACAATGCTCCATAGCTCTTGTCATCACAATGCTCCTTTAGCCCTGTCATCACAATGTTCCATGACTCTTGTCATCAAAATGCCTCATGATCCATTTAATCACAATGCTCCATGACTCCTTTCATCACATCCTCCATGATACTTGTCATTACACTGCCCCATGACCTTTTTCAGAACAATGCTCCATGATACCAGTCATCACAATGCTCCATGACCATTGTCGTCACAATGCTCCATGCCCCTTTCAACACAATGCTCCATGACAACTGTCATCACAATGCTCCATGGTCTTTGTCATCACAATTATACATGGACCCTGTGATCACAGTGCTCCATGACCCCTTTCATCACAATGTTCCATGACCACTGTCATCACAATGCCCCATGACCCCTGTCATCACAATGCTCCATGGCCCCTGTCATTACAATGCTCCATGACCACTGTCATCACAATGTTCCATGATCGCTGTAATCACAATGACCCATGACACCTTTCCTCAGAAGGCTCCAGTACGCCTGTCATCACAATGCTCCAATGACCGTCTCATCACAATGCTCCATGATCCCTGTCAGCACAACGTTCCATGACAATTGTCATCACAATGGTCCATGACACCTGTCATCACAATGTTGCCTGCCCATGTCATCAAAATGCTCCATGTCCCCTGTAATCACAATGTTCCATTACACCTGTCTTCACAATGTTCCCTGCCCATGTCACCACAATGCTCCATTACCAATGTAATCAAAATGTTCACCTGCCCTTGTCATCGAAATGCTCCATGGTCCCTTTAATCACAATGCTCCATGAACCCTGTCATCACAATGTTCCATGACAGTTGTCATAACAATGCTCCATGACCCTGTAATCACAATGCTCCATGCCCTTGTCATCACAATGCTCCAGAACTCTTGTCATCATAATGATGAATGCTCGTGTCATCACAAAGCTCCATGATACTTGTCATCACAATGTTCCATGGCCTTGTCATTACAATACTCCATGGCCCCTGTCATCACAGTGCTCCATGATACCTTTTATCACAATTCTAGATGACCACTGTCATCACAATGCCCCAAGACACATGTCATCACAATTCGCCATGGCCCTTGCCATCACAATGCTCCATGACCCGTGTCATCACAATGGTCCAGGACACTTGTCATCACAATCATCCATGACCACTTACATCACAATGCTCCTTGACTCCTGTCATCACAATGCTCCATAGCCTATGCATTCGCAATGCTACATGGTCCCTGTAATCACATTGCTCCATGATCCATTTCATCACAATGCTCTATGACCACTGTCATTACAATGCCACATTATACCTGTCATCACAATGCTCCATGACCCCTGTCAGCACAATGTTCCATGACAGATGTCATCACTATCCTCCATGGTCCCTGTAATCACAATGCTCCATTCCCTTGTCAACGTAATGCTCCAGAACTCTTGTCATCATAATGCTCCATGCCCGTCTCATCACAATTCTCCATGACACTTTTCATTAAAATGCTCCATGGCCTTTATCATCACAATGCTCCATGGCCCCTGTTATCACAGTGATCCATGGTACCTTTCATCACAATGCTAGATAACCTCGGTCATCACAATGCCCGAGGACACCTGTCATCAGAATTGGCCATGGCCCTTGTCATCACAATGCTCCATGCCCTTGTCACCACAATGCTCCAGAACTCTGGGCATCATAATGCTCCATGCCCGTCTCATCACAATGCTCCATGACACTTGTCATCAAAATGCTCCATGGCCTTTGTCATCACAATGCTCCATGGCCCCTGTTATCATAGTGCTCCATGTTACCTTTCATCACAATTCTAGATGACCACTGTCATCACAAGGCCCCATGACACCTGTCATCACAATTCGCCATGGCCCTTGTCATCACAATGCTCCATGATCCATGTCATCACAATGTTCCTGGACACTTATCATCACAATGAACTATGAGCACATTCATCACAATGCTCCATGACCCCTGTCATCACACTGCTCCATGGCCTATGCATTCAAAATGCTCCATGGCCCCTGTAATCACATTGCTCCATGATCCCTTTCATCACAATGTTCTATGACCACTCTCATCACGATACCCCATGACGCCTATCATCATAATGCTCCAAGGCCCCTCTCATCACAATGCTCCATGAACCCTGTCATCACAATGTTCCATGACTCTTGTCATCACAGTGATCCATGAACCCCTGCCATCACAATATTCACTGCCCATGTAATCACAATGCTCCTGGTCCCCTGTAATCACAGTGCTCCATACCCTTTTCATCACAATGCTCCAGAACTCTTGTCATCATAATGCTCCATGCCCGTGTCATCACAATGCTTGAAGAACCTTGTCATCACAATGCTCCATGAACCGTGTCATCACAAGGTTCCAGGACCCTTGTCATCACAATGATCCATGACCCCTGTCATCTCAATGCTCCATGATCTTTGTATTCACAATGCTCCCTGGCCCCTATAATTGCGGTGATCCATGACCCCTGTCATCACAATGCTCCCTGGTATATTTCATCACAATTCTAGATGACCACTGTCATCACAGTGCTCCACGGCCCCTGTCGTCAGAGTCCTCCATGATACCTTTCATTACAATTCTACATGACCACTGTCATCACAATGCCCCACGACACCTGTCATCACAATTCGCCATGGCACTTGTCATCACAATGCTTCATGAACCATGTCATCACAATGTTCATGGACACTTGTCATCACAATGCTCCATGACAACTTACATCACAATGCTCCTTGACCCCTGTCATTTCATTGCTCCATGGCCTATGCATTCACAATGCTCCATGGCTCCTGTAAGCACATTGCTCCATGATCCCTTTCATCACAATGTTCTATGACCACTCTCATCACAATATCCCATGACGCCTATCATCATAATGCTCCAAGGCCCCTCTCATCACAATGCTCCATGAACGCCTGTCATCACAATATTCATTGCCCATGTAATCACAATGCTCCTGGTCCCCTGTAATCACAGTGCTCCATACCCTTTTCATCACAATGCTCCAGAACTCTTGTCATCACTATCCTCCATGCCCTTGTCACCACAATGCTCCAGAACGCTTGGCATCATAATGCTCCATGCCCGTCTCATCACAATGCTCCATGACACTTGTCATCAAAATGCTCCATGGCCTTTGTCATCACAATGCTCCATGGCTCCTGTTATCACAGTGCTCCATGTTACCTTTCCTCACAATTCTCGATGACCACTGTCATCACAATGCCCCATGACACCTGTCATCACAATTCGCCATGGCACTTGTCATCACAATGATCCATGATCCATGTCATCACAATGTTCATGGACACTTGTCATCACAATGCTCCATGACAACTTACATCACAATGCTCCTTGACCCCTGTCATTTCATTGCTCCATGGCCTATGCATTCACAATGCTCCATGGCTCCTGTAATCACATTGCTCCATGATCCCTTTCATCACAATGCTCCAAGACCGCTGTCATCACAATGCCCCATGATGCCTATCATCATAATGCTCCAAGGCCACTCTTATCACAATGCTCCATGATCCCTGTCCTCCCAATATTCCATGACACTAGTCATCACAGTGCTCCATGACCCCTGTCATCACAATATTCACTGCCCATGTAATCACAATGCTCCTGGTCCCCTGTAATCACAATGCTCCATACCCTTGTCATCACAATGCTCCAGAACTCTTGTCATCATAATGCTCCATGCCCGTGTCATCACAGTGCTCCATGACCACTTTCATCACAATGCTCCTTGACCCCTGTCATCACAATGCTCTATGACCACTGTCATCACAATGCCACATGACACCTGTAATCACATTGCTCCATGATCCTTTTCATCACAATGCTCTATGACCACTGTCATCACAATGCCACATGACACCTGTCATCACAATGCTCTATAGCCCCTGTCAGCACAATGTTCCATAACAGGTATCATCACAATGATACATGACTGCTGTCATCAGAATGTTCCCTGCTCTTGTCATCTCAATGCTCCCTGGCCCCTGTTATCACATTGCTCCATTACCCATGTCATCGTAGTGATCCATGACCCCTTTCATCACAATGCTGCATGACACCTGTCATCACAATGCTCCGTAGCCCTTGTCATCACAATGCTCCATTAGCCCTGTCATCACAATGTTCCATGACTCTTGTCATCAAAATGCCTCATGATCCATTTAATCACAATGCTCCATGACTCCTTTCATCACATCCTCCATGATACTTGTCATTACACTGCCCCATGACCTTTTTCAGAACAATGCTCCATGATACCAGTCATCACAATGCTCCATGACCATTGTCGTCACAATGCTCCATGCCCCTTTCAACACAATGCCCCATGACACCTGTCATCACAATTCGCCATGGCACTTGTCATCACAATGCTCCATGAACCATGTCATCACAATGTTCATGGACACTTGTCATCACAATGCTCCATGACATCTTACATCACAATGCTCCTTGACCCCTGTCATTTCATTGCTCCATGGCCTATGCATTAACAATGCTCCATGGCTCCTGTAAGCACATTGCTCCATGATCCCTTTCATCACAATGCTCCATGATCCCTGTCATCACAATGTTCCATGACACTAGTCATCACAGTGCTCCATGACCCCTGTCATCACAATATTCACTGCCCATGTAATCACAATGCTCCTGGTCCCCTGTAATCATAGTGCTCCATACCCTTGTCATCACAATGCTCCAGAACTCTTGTCATCATAATGCTCCATGCCGGTGTCATCACAATGCTTGAAGAACCTTGTCATCACAATGCTCCATGAACCGTGTCATCACAAGGTTCCAGGACCCTTGTCATCACAATGATCCGTGACCCCTGTCATCTCAATGCTCCATGATCTTTGTATTCACAATGCTCCATGGCCCCTATAATTGCGGTGATCCATGACCCCTGTCATCACAATGCTCCCTGGTATATTTCATCACAATTCTAGATGACCACTGTCATCACAGTGCTCCACGGCCCCTGTCATCAGAGTCCTCCCTGATACATTTCATCACAATTCTATATGACCGCTCTCCTCACAATTCCACATGACACCTGTCATCACAATGCTCCATGAACCATGTCATCACAATGTTCATGGACAATAGTCATCACAATGCTCCATGACAACTTACATCACAATGCTCCTTGACCCCTGTTATTTCATTGCTCCATGGCCTATGCATTCACAATGCTCCATGGCTCCTGTAATCACATTGCTCCATGATCCCTTTCATCACAATGCTCCAAGACCGCTGTCATCACAATGCCCCATGACGCCTATCATCATAATGCTCCAAGGCCCCTCTCATCACAATGCTCCATGATCCCTGTCATCACAATGTTCCATGACACTAGTCATCACAGTGCTCCATGACCCCTGTCATCACAATATTCACTGCCCATGTAATCACAATGCTCCTGGTCCCCTGTAATCACAATGCTCCATACCCTTGTCATCACAATGCTCCAGAACTCTTGTCATCATAATGCTCCATTCCCGTGTCATCACAGTGCTCCATGACCACTTTCATCACAATGCTCCTTGACCCCTGTCATCACAATGCTCCATGGCCTATGCATTCACAATGCTCCATGGCCCCTGTAATCACACTGTTCCATGATCCCTTTCATCACAATATTCTAATGTTCTATGACCACTCTCATCACAATACACCATGACGCCTATCATCATAATGCTCCAAGGCCCCTCTCATCACAATGCTCCATGAACCCTGTCATCACAATGTTCAATGACCCTTGTCATCACAGTGCTCCATGAACGCCTGTCATCACAATATTCACTGCCCATGTAATCACAATGCTCCTGGTCCCCTGTAATCACAGTGCTCCATACCCTTTTCATCACAATGCTCCAGAACTCTTGTCATCATTATGCTCCATGCCCTTGTCACCACAATGCTCCAGAACGCTTGGCATCATAATGCTCCATGCCCGTCTAATCACAATGCTCCATGACACTTGTCATCAAAATGCTCCATGGCCTTTGTCATCACAATGCTCCATGGCTCCTGTTATCACAGTGCTCCATGTTACCTTTCCTCACAATTCTCGATGACCACTGTCATCACAATGCCCCATGACACCTGTCATCACAATTCTCCATGGCCCTTGTCAACACAATGATCCATGATCCATGTCATCACAATGTTCATGGACACTTGTCATCACAATGCTCCATGACAACTTACATCACAATGCTCCTTGACCCCTGTCATTTCATTGCTCCATGGCCTATGCATTCACAATGCTCCATGGCTCCTGTAATCACATTGCTCCATGATCCCTTTCATCACAATGCTCCAAGACCGCTGTCATCACAATGCCCCATGACGCCTATCATCATAATGCTCCAAGGCCACTCTTATCACAATGCTCCATGATCCCTGTCCTCCCAATATTCCATGACACTAGTCATCACAGTGCTCCATGACCCCTGTCATCACAATATTCACTGCCCATGTAATCACAATGCTCCTGGTCCCCTGTAATCACAATGCTCCATACCCTTGTCATCACAATGCTCCAGAACTCTTGTCATCATAATTCTCCATGCCCGTGTCATCACAGTGCTCCATGACCACTTTCATCACAATGCTCCTTGACCCCTGTCATAACAATGCTCTATGACCACTGTCATCACAATGCCACATGACACCTGTCATCACAATGCTCTATAGCCCCTGTCAGCACAATGTTCCATGACAGGTATCATCACAATGATCCATGACTGCTGTCATCACAATGTTCCCTGCCCTTATCATCTCAATGCTCCCTGGCCCCTGTCCTCACAATGCTCCAAGCTCATATCATCACAATGCTCCATTACCCATGTCATCGTAGTGATCCATGACCCCTTTCATCACAATGCTGCATGACACCTGTCATCACAATGCTCCATAGCCCTTGTCATCACAATGCTCCATTAGCCCTGTCATCACAATGTTCCATGACTCTTGTCATCAAAATGCCTCATGATCACAATGCTCCATGACTCCTTTCATCACATCTTCCATGATACTTGTCATTACACCGCCCCATGACCTTTTTCAGAACAATGCTCCATGATACCAGTCATCACAATGCTCCATGACCATTGTCGTCACAATGCTCCATGCCCCTTTCAACACAATGCCCCATGACACCTGTCATCACAATTCGCCATGGCACTTGTCATCACAATGCTCCATGAACCATGTCATCACAATGTTCATGGACACTTGTCATCACAATCATCCATGACCACTTACATCACAATGCTCCTTGACTCCTGTCATCACAATGCTCCATAGCCTATGCATTCGCAATGCTACATGGTCCCTGTAATCACATTGCTCCATGATCCATTTCATCACAATGCTCTATGACCACTGTCATTACAATGCCACATTATACCTGTCATCACAATGCTCCATGGCCCCTGTCAGCACAATGTTCCATGACAGATGTCATCACTATCCTCCATGGTCCCTGTAATCACAATGCTCCATTCCCTTGTCAACGCAATGCTCCAGAACTCTTGTCATCATAATGCTCCATGCCCGTCTCATCACAATTCTCCATGACACTTTTCATTAAAATGCTCCATGGCCTTTATCATCACAATGCTCCATGGCCCCTGTTATCACAGTGATCCATGGTACCTTTCATCACAATGCAAGATAACCTCTGTCATCACAATGCCCGAGGACACCTGTCATCAGAATTGGCCATGGCCCTTGTCATCACAATGCTCCATGCCCTTGTCACCACAATGCTCCAGAACTCTGGGCATCATAATGCTCCATGCCCGTCTCATCACAATGCTCCATGACACTTGTCATCAAAATGCTCCATGGCCTTTGTCATCACAATGCTCCATGGCCCCTGTTATCATAGTGCTCCATGTTACCTTTCATCACAATTCTAGATGACCACTGTCATCACAATGCCCCATGACACCTGTCATCACAATTCGCCATGGCCCTTGTCATCACAATGCTCCATGATCCATGTCATCACAATGTTCCTGGACACTTATCATCACAATGAACTATGACCACATTCATCACAATGCTCCATGACCCCTGTCATCACATTGCTCCATGGCCTATGCATTCAAAATGCTCCATGGCTCCTGTAATCACATTGCTCCATGATCCCTTTCATCACAATGCTCCAAGACCGCTGTCATCACAATGCCCCATGACGCGTATCATCATAATGCTCCAAGGCCCCTCTCATCACAATGCTCCATGAACCCTGTCATCACAATGTTCCATGACACTTGTCATCACAGTGCTCCATGAACCCCTGTCATCACAGTATTCACTGCCCATGTAATCACAATGCTCCTGGTACCCTGTAATCACAGTGCTCCATACCCTTTTCATCACAATGCTCCAGAACTCTTGTCATCATAATTCTCCATGCCCGTGTCATCACAGTGCTCCATGACCACTTTCATCACAATGCTCCTTGACCCCTGTCATAACAATGCTCTATGACCACTGTCATCACAATGCCACATGACACGTGTCATCACAATGCTCTATAGCCCCTGTCAGCACAATGTTCCATGACAGGTATCATCACAATGATCCATGACTGCTGTCATCACAATGTTCCCTGCCCTTATCATCTCAATGCTCCCTGGCCCCTGTCCTCACAATGCTCCAAGCTCATATCATCACAATGCTCCACTACCAATGTCATCGTAGTGATCCATGACCCCTTTCATCACAATGCTGCATGACACCTGTCATCACAATGCTCCATAGCCCTTGTCATCACAATGCTCCATTAGCCCTGTCATCACAATGTTCCATGACTCTTGTCATCAAAATGCCTCATGATCACAATGCTCCATGACTCCTTTCATCACATCTTCCATGATACTTGTCATTACACTGCCCCATGACCTTTTTCAGAACAATGCTCCATGATACCAGTCATCACAATGCTCCATGACCATTGTCGTCACAATGCTCCATGCCCCTTTCAACACAATGCCCCATGACACCTGTCATCACAATTCGCCATGGCACTTGTCATCACAATGCTCCATGAACCATGTCATCACAATGTTCATGGACACTTGTCATCACAATCATCCATGACCACTTACATCACAATGCTCCTTGACTCCTGTCATCACAATGCTCCATAGCCTATGCATTCGCAATGCTACATGGTCCCTGTAATCACATTGCTCCATGATCCATTTCATCACAATGCTCTATGACCACTGTCATTACAATGCCACATTATACCTGTCATCACAATGCTCCATGGCCCCTGTCAGCACAATGTTCCATGACAGATGTCATCACTATCCTCCATGGTCCCTGTAATCACAATGCTCCATTCCCTTGTCAACGCAATGCTCCAGAACTCTTGTCATCATAATGCTCCATGCCCGTCTCATCACAATTCTCCATGACACTTTTCATTAAAATGCTCCATGGCCTTTATCATCACAATGCTCCATGGCCCCTGTTATCACAGTGATCCATGGTACCTTTCATCACAATCCAAGATAACCTCTGTCATCACAATGCCCGAGGACACCTGTCATCAGAATTGGCCATGGCCCTTGTCATCACAATGCTCCATGCCCTTGTCACCACAATGCTCCAGAACTCTGGGCATCATAATGCTCCATGCCCGTCTCATCACAATGCTCCATGACACTTGTCATCAAAATGCTCCATGGCCTTTGTCATCACAATGCTCCATGGCCCCTGTTATCATAGTGCTCCATGTTACCTTTCATCACAATTCTAGATGACCACTGTCATCACAATGCCCCATGACACCTGTCATCACAATTCGCCATGGCCCTTGTCATCACAATGCTCCATGATCCATGTCATCACAATGTTCCTGGACACTTATCATCACAATGAACTATGACCACATTCATCACAATGCTCCATGACCCCTGTCATCACATTGCTCCATGGCCTATGCATTCAAAATGCTCCATGGCTCCTGTAATCACATTGCTCCATGATCCCTTTCATCACAATGCTCCAAGACCGCTGTCATCACAATGCCCCATGACGCGTATCATCATAATGCTCCAAGGCCCCTCTCATCACAATGCTCCATGAACCCTGTCATCACAATGTTCCATGACACTTGTCATCACAGTGCTCCATGAACCCCTGTCATCACAATATTCACTGCCCATGTAATCACAATGCTCCTGGTACCCTGTAATCACAGTGCTCCATACCCTTTTCATCACAATGCTCCAGAACTCTTGTCATCATAATTCTCCATGCCCGTGTCATCACAGTGCTCCATGACCACTTTCATCACAATGCTCCTTGACCCCTGTCATAACAATGCTCTATGACCACTGTCATCACAATGCCACATGACACGTGTCATCACAATGCTCTATAGCCCCTGTCAGCACAATGTTCCATGACAGGTATCATCACAATGATCCATGACTGCTGTCATCACAATGTTCCCTGCCCTTATCATCTCAATGCTCCCTGGCCCCTGTCCTCACAATGCTCCAAGCTCATATCATCACAATGCTCCATTACCCATGTCATCGTAGTGATCCATGACCCCTTTCATCACAATGCTGCATGATACCTGTCATCACAATGCTCCATAGCCCTTGTCATCACAATGCTCCATTAGCCCTGTCATCACAATGTTCCATGACTCTTGTCATCAAAATGCCTCATGATCACAATGCTCCATGACTCCTTTCATCACATCTTCCATGATACTTGTCATTACACTGCCCCATGACCTTTTTCAGAACAATGCTCCATGATACCAGTCATCACAATGCTCCATGACCATTGTCGTCACAATGCTCCATGCCCCTTTCAACACAATGCCCCATGACACCTGTCATCACAATTCGCCATGGCACTTGTCATCACAATGCTCCATGAACCATGTCATCACAATGTTCATGGACACTTGTCATCACAATCATCCATGACCACTTACATCACAATGCTCCTTGACTCCTGTCATCACAATGCTCCATAGCCTATGCATTCGCAATGCTACATGGTCCCTGTAATCACATTGCTCCATGATCCATTTCATCACAATGCTCTATGACCACTGTCATTACAATGCCACATTATACCTGTCATCACAATGCTCCATGGCCCCTGTCAGCACAATGTTCCATGACAGATGTCATCACTATCCTCCATGGTCCCTGTAATCACAATGCTCCATTCCCTTGTCAACGCAATGCTCCAGAACTCTTGTCATCATAATGCTCCATGCCCGTCTCATCACAATTCTCCATGACACTTTTCATTAAAATGCTCCATGGCCTTTATCATCACAATGCTCCATGGCCCCTGTTATCACAGTGATCCATGGTACCTTTCATCACAATGCAAGATAACCTCTGTCATCACAATGCCCGAGGACACCTGTCATCAGAATTGGCCATGGCCCTTGTCATCACAATGCTCCATGCCCTTGTCACCACAATGCTCCAGAACTCTGGGCATCATAATGCTCCATGCCCGTCTCATCACAATGCTCCATGACACTTGTCATCAAAATGCTCCATGGCCTTTGTCATCACAATGCTCCATGGCCCCTGTTATCATAGTGCTCCATGTTACCTTTCATCACAATTCTAGATGACCACTGTCATCACAATGCCCCATGACACCTGTCATCACAATTCGCCATGGCCCTTGTCATCACAATGCTCCATGATCCATGTCATCACAATGTTCCTGGACACTTATCATCACAATGAACTATGACCACATTCATCACAATGCTCCATGACCCCTGTCATCACATTGCTCCATGGCCTATGCATTCAAAATGCTCCATGGCTCCTGTAATCACATTGCTCCATGATCCCTTTCATCACAATGCTCCAAGACCGCTGTCATCACAATGCCCCATGACGCGTATCATCATAATGCTCCAAGGCCCCTCTCATCACAATGCTCCATGAACCCTGTCATCACAATGTTCCATGACACTTGTCATCACAGTGCTCCATGAACCCCTGTCATCACAATATTCACTGCCCATGTAATCACAATGCTCCTGGTACCCTGTAATCACAGTGCTCCATACCCTTTTCATCACAATGCTCCAGAACTCTTGTCATCATAATGCTCCATGCCCATGTCATCACAATGCTTGAAGAACCTTGTCATCACAATGCTCCATGAACCGTGTCATCACAAGGTTCCAGGACCCTTGTCATCACAATGATCCATGACCCCTGTCATCTCAATGCTCCATGATCTTTGTATTCACAATGCTCCCTGGCCCCTATAATTGCGGTGATCCATGACCCCTGTCATCACAATGCTCCCTGGTATATTTCATCACAATTCTAGATGACCACTGTCATCACAGTGCTCCACGGCCCCTGTCATCAGAGTCCTCCCTGATACCTTTCATCACAATTCTATATGACCGCTCTCATCACAATTCCACATGACACCTGTCATCACAATGCTCCATGAACCATGTCATCACAATGTTCATGGACAATAGTCATCACAATGCTCCATGACAACTTACATCACAATGCTCCTTGACCCCTGTCATTCCATTGCTCCATGGCCTATGCATTCACAATGCTCCATGGCTCCTGTAATCACATTGCTCCATGATCCCTTTCATCACAATGCTCCAAGACCGCTGTCATCACAATGCCCCATGACGCCTATCATCATAATGCTCCAAGGCCCCTCTCATCACAATGCTCCATGATCCCTGTCATCACAATGTTCCATGACACTAGTCATCACAGTGCTCCATGACCCCTGTCATCACAATATTCACTGCCCATGTAATCACAATGCTCCTGGTCCCCTGTAATCACAATGCTCCATACACTTGTCATCACAATGCTCCAGAACTCTTGTCATCATAATGCTCCATTCCCGTGTCATCACAGTGCTCCATGACCACTTTCATCACAATGCTCCTGGACCCCTCTCATAACAATGCTCTATGACCACTGTCATCACAATGCCACATAACAGCTGTCATCACAATGCTCTATAGCCCCTGTCAGCACAATGTTCCATGACAGGTATCATTACAATGATACATGACTGCTGTCATCACAATGTTCCCTGCCCTTGTCATTCTCAATGCTCCCTGGCCCCTGTCATCACAATGCTCCATGCTCATATCATCACAATGCTCCATTACCCATGTCATCGTAGTGATCCATGACCCCTTTCATCACAATGCTCCATGACCCCAGTCATCACAATGCTCCATAGCTCTTGTCATCACAATGCTCCTTTAGCCCTGTCATCACAATGTTCCATGACTCTTGTCATCAAAATGCCTCATGATCCATTTAATCACAATGCTCCATGACTCCTTTCATCACATCCTCCATGATACTTGTCATTACACTGCCCCATGACCTTTTTCAGAACAATGCTCCATGATACCAGTCATCACAATGCTCCATGACCATTGTCGTCACAATGCTCCATGCCCCTTTCAACACAATGCTCCATGACAACTGTCATCACAATGCTCCATGGTCTTTGTCATCACAATTATACATGGACCCTGTGATCACAGTGCTCCATGACCCCTTTCATCACAATGTTCCATGACCACTGTCATCACAATGCCCCATGACCCCTGTCATCACAATGCTCCATGGCCCCTGTCATTACAATGCTCCATGACCACTGTCATCACAATGTTCCATGATCGCTGTAATCACAATGACCCATGACACCTTTCCTCAGAAGGCTCCAGTACGCCTGTCATCACAATGCTCCAATGACCGTCTCATCACAATGCTCCATGATCCCTGTCAGCACAACGTTCCATGACAATTGTCATCACAATGGTCCATGACACCTGTCATCACAATGTTGCCTGCCCATGTCATCAAAATGCTCCATGTCCCCTGTAATCACAATGTTCCATTACACCTGTCTTCACAATGTTCCCTGCCCATGTCACCACAATGCTCCATTACCAATGTAATCAAAATGTTCACCTGCCCTTGTCATCGAAATGCTCCATGGTCCCTTTAATCACAATGCTCCATGAACCCTGTCATCACAATGTTCCATGACAGTTGTCATAACAATGCTCCATGACCCTGTAATCACAATGCTCCATGCCCTTGTCATCACAATGCTCCAGAACTCTTGTCATCATAATGATGAATGCTCGTGTCATCACAAAGCTCCATGATACTTGTCATCACAATGTTCCATGGCCTTGTCATTACAATACTCCATGGCCCCTGTCATCACAGTGCTCCATGATACCTTTTATCACAATTCTAGATGACCACTGTCATCACAATGCCCCAAGACACATGTCATCACAATTCGCCATGGCCCTTGCCATCACAATGCTCCATGACCCGTGTCATCACAATGGTCCAGGACACTTGTCATCACAATCATCCATGACCACTTACATCACAATGCTCCTTGACTCCTGTCATCACAATGCTCCATAGCCTATGCATTCGCAATGCTACATGGTCCCTGTAATCACATTGCTCCATGATCCATTTCATCACAATGCTCTATGACCACTGTCATTACAATGCCACATTATACCTGTCATCACAATGCTCCATGACCCCTGTCAGCACAATGTTCCATGACAGATGTCATCACTATCCTCCATGGTCCCTGTAATCACAATGCTCCATTCCCTTGTCAACGTAATGCTCCAGAACTCTTGTCATCATAATGCTCCATGCCCGTCTCATCACAATTCTCCATGACACTTTTCATTAAAATGCTCCATGGCCTTTATCATCACAATGCTCCATGGCCCCTGTTATCACAGTGATCCATGGTACCTTTCATCACAATGCTAGATAACCTCGGTCATCACAATGCCCGAGGACACCTGTCATCAGAATTGGCCATGGCCCTTGTCATCACAATGCTCCATGCCCTTGTCACCACAATGCTCCAGAACTCTGGGCATCATAATGCTCCATGCCCGTCTCATCACAATGCTCCATGACACTTGTCATCAAAATGCTCCATGGCCTTTGTCATCACAATGCTCCATGGCCCCTGTTATCATAGTGCTCCATGTTACCTTTCATCACAATTCTAGATGACCACTGTCATCACAAGGCCCCATGACACCTGTCATCACAATTCGCCATGGCCCTTGTCATCACAATGCTCCATGATCCATGTCATCACAATGTTCCTGGACACTTATCATCACAATGAACTATGAGCACATTCATCACAATGCTCCATGACCCCTGTCATCACACTGCTCCATGGCCTATGCATTCAAAATGCTCCATGGCCCCTGTAATCACATTGCTCCATGATCCCTTTCATCACAATGTTCTATGACCACTCTCATCACGATACCCCATGACGCCTATCATCATAATGCTCCAAGGCCCCTCTCATCACAATGCTCCATGAACCCTGTCATCACAATGTTCCATGACTCTTGTCATCACAGTGATCCATGAACCCCTGCCATCACAATATTCACTGCCCATGTAATCACAATGCTCCTGGTCCCCTGTAATCACAGTGCTCCATACCCTTTTCATCACAATGCTCCAGAACTCTTGTCATCATAATGCTCCATGCCCGTGTCATCACAATGCTTGAAGAACCTTGTCATCACAATGCTCCATGAACCGTGTCATCACAAGGTTCCAGGACCCTTGTCATCACAATGATCCATGACCCCTGTCATCTCAATGCTCCATGATCTTTGTATTCACAATGCTCCCTGGCCCCTATAATTGCGGTGATCCATGACCCCTGTCATCACAATGCTCCCTGGTATATTTCATCACAATTCTAGATGACCACTGTCATCACAGTGCTCCACGGCCCCTGTCGTCAGAGTCCTCCATGATACCTTTCATTACAATTCTACATGACCACTGTCATCACAATGCCCCACGACACCTGTCATCACAATTCGCCATGGCACTTGTCATCACAATGCTTCATGAACCATGTCATCACAATGTTCATGGACACTTGTCATCACAATGCTCCATGACAACTTACATCACAATGCTCCTTGACCCCTGTCATTTCATTGCTCCATGGCCTATGCATTCACAATGCTCCATGGCTCCTGTAAGCACATTGCTCCATGATCCCTTTCATCACAATGTTCTATGACCACTCTCATCACAATATCCCATGACGCCTATCATCATAATGCTCCAAGGCCCCTCTCATCACAATGCTCCATGAACGCCTGTCATCACAATATTCATTGCCCATGTAATCACAATGCTCCTGGTCCCCTGTAATCACAGTGCTCCATACCCTTTTCATCACAATGCTCCAGAACTCTTGTCATCACTATCCTCCATGCCCTTGTCACCACAATGCTCCAGAACGCTTGGCATCATAATGCTCCATGCCCGTCTCATCACAATGCTCCATGACACTTGTCATCAAAATGCTCCATGGCCTTTGTCATCACAATGCTCCATGGCTCCTGTTATCACAGTGCTCCATGTTACCTTTCCTCACAATTCTCGATGACCACTGTCATCACAATGCCCCATGACACCTGTCATCACAATTCGCCATGGCACTTGTCATCACAATGATCCATGATCCATGTCATCACAATGTTCATGGACACTTGTCATCACAATGCTCCATGACAACTTACATCACAATGCTCCTTGACCCCTGTCATTTCATTGCTCCATGGCCTATGCATTCACAATGCTCCATGGCTCCTGTAATCACATTGCTCCATGATCCCTTTCATCACAATGCTCCAAGACCGCTGTCATCACAATGCCCCATGATGCCTATCATCATAATGCTCCAAGGCCACTCTTATCACAATGCTCCATGATCCCTGTCCTCCCAATATTCCATGACACTAGTCATCACAGTGCTCCATGACCCCTGTCATCACAATATTCACTGCCCATGTAATCACAATGCTCCTGGTCCCCTGTAATCACAATGCTCCATACCCTTGTCATCACAATGCTCCAGAACTCTTGTCATCATAATGCTCCATGCCCGTGTCATCACAGTGCTCCATGACCACTTTCATCACAATGCTCCTTGACCCCTGTCATCACAATGCTCTATGACCACTGTCATCACAATGCCACATGACACCTGTAATCACATTGCTCCATGATCCTTTTCATCACAATGCTCTATGACCACTGTCATCACAATGCCACATGACACCTGTCATCACAATGCTCTATAGCCCCTGTCAGCACAATGTTCCATAACAGGTATCATCACAATGATACATGACTGCTGTCATCAGAATGTTCCCTGCTCTTGTCATCTCAATGCTCCCTGGCCCCTGTTATCACATTGCTCCATTACCCATGTCATCGTAGTGATCCATGACCCCTTTCATCACAATGCTGCATGACACCTGTCATCACAATGCTCCGTAGCCCTTGTCATCACAATGCTCCATTAGCCCTGTCATCACAATGTTCCATGACTCTTGTCATCAAAATGCCTCATGATCCATTTAATCACAATGCTCCATGACTCCTTTCATCACATCCTCCATGATACTTGTCATTACACTGCCCCATGACCTTTTTCAGAACAATGCTCCATGATACCAGTCATCACAATGCTCCATGACCATTGTCGTCACAATGCTCCATGCCCCTTTCAACACAATGCCCCATGACACCTGTCATCACAATTCGCCATGGCACTTGTCATCACAATGCTCCATGAACCATGTCATCACAATGTTCATGGACACTTGTCATCACAATGCTCCATGACATCTTACATCACAATGCTCCTTGACCCCTGTCATTTCATTGCTCCATGGCCTATGCATTAACAATGCTCCATGGCTCCTGTAAGCACATTGCTCCATGATCCCTTTCATCACAATGCTCCATGATCCCTGTCATCACAATGTTCCATGACACTAGTCATCACAGTGCTCCATGACCCCTGTCATCACAATATTCACTGCCCATGTAATCACAATGCTCCTGGTCCCCTGTAATCATAGTGCTCCATACCCTTGTCATCACAATGCTCCAGAACTCTTGTCATCATAATGCTCCATGCCGGTGTCATCACAATGCTTGAAGAACCTTGTCATCACAATGCTCCATGAACCGTGTCATCACAAGGTTCCAGGACCCTTGTCATCACAATGATCCGTGACCCCTGTCATCTCAATGCTCCATGATCTTTGTATTCACAATGCTCCATGGCCCCTATAATTGCGGTGATCCATGACCCCTGTCATCACAATGCTCCCTGGTATATTTCATCACAATTCTAGATGACCACTGTCATCACAGTGCTCCACGGCCCCTGTCATCAGAGTCCTCCCTGATACATTTCATCACAATTCTATATGACCGCTCTCCTCACAATTCCACATGACACCTGTCATCACAATGCTCCATGAACCATGTCATCACAATGTTCATGGACAATAGTCATCACAATGCTCCATGACAACTTACATCACAATGCTCCTTGACCCCTGTTATTTCATTGCTCCATGGCCTATGCATTCA
The DNA here is from genome assembly GCF_965194805.1 of Balaenoptera borealis. NCBI lineage: Eukaryota > Metazoa > Chordata > Mammalia > Artiodactyla > Balaenopteridae > Balaenoptera > Balaenoptera borealis. Next base: position 1,175,603 of record NW_028123982.1, on the reverse strand, counting down.
CAATGCTCCATGGCTCCTGTAATCACATTGCTCCATGATCCCTTTCATCACAATGCTCCAAGACCGCTGTCATCACAATGCCCCATGACGCCTATCATCATAATGCTCCAAGGCCCCTCTCATCACAATGCTCCATGATCCCTGTCATCACAATGTTCCATGACACTAGTCATCACAGTGCTCCATGACCCCTGTCATCACAATATTCACTGCCCATGTAATCACAATGCTCCTGGTCCCCTGTAATCACAATGCTCCATACCCTTGTCATCACAATGCTCCAGAACTCTTGTCATCATAATGCTCCATTCCCGTGTCATCACAGTGCTCCATGACCACTTTCATCACAATGCTCCTTGACCCCTGTCATCACAATGCTCCATGGCCTATGCATTCACAATGCTCCATGGCCCCTGTAATCACACTGTTCCATGATCCCTTTCATCACAATATTCTAATGTTCTATGACCACTCTCATCACAATACACCATGACGCCTATCATCATAATGCTCCAAGGCCCCTCTCATCACAATGCTCCATGAACCCTGTCATCACAACGTTCCATGACACTTGTCAACACAGTGCTCCATGAACCCCTGTCATCACAATAATCACTGCCCATGTAATCACAATGATCCTGGTCCCCTGTAATCACAATGCTCCATACCCTTATCATCACAATGCTCCAGAACTCTTGTCATCATAATGCTCCATGGCCCCTGTAATCACATTGCTCCATGACCCTTTTCATCACAATGCTCTATGACCACTGTCATCACAAGGCCACACGACACCTGTCATCACAATGCTCTATGGCCCCTGTCAGCACAATGTTCCATGACAGATATCATCACAATGATCCATGACCACTCTCATCACAATGTTCCCTGCCCTTGTCATCTCAATGCTCCCTGGCCCCTGTAATCACAATGCTCCATACCCTTGTCATCGCAATGCTCCAGATCACTTCTCATCATAATGCTCCATGCCCGTGTCATCACAATGCTCCATGGCCCCTGTCATCACAGTGCTCCGTGATACCTTTCATCATAATGATAGATGACCACTGTCATCACAATGCTCCATGACACCTGTCATCAGAATTGGCCATGGCCCTTGTCATCACAATGCTCCAGGACACTTGTCTTCACAATGTTCCATGGCGCATTTCATCACAATGCTCCATGACCACTTTCATCAAATTGCTCCATGATGCCTGTCATCACAATGCTCCATGGCCTTTGTCATCAAAATTCTACATGGCCCCTGTAATAACAGTGCTTCAGGACAACTTTTATCACAATGCTCCATGACCACTCTCATCACAATGCCAGATAAGACCTTTCATGACAATGCTCCATGGCCCTTGTCATCACAATATTCTATGACTTCTGTCATCACAATGCTCCATGCCCCTGTCATCACAATGCCCCATCACCCCTGCTATTACAATGCTCCATGACCCCTGTCGTCGCAATGCTCCGAAACCCTTGTCATCACAATATTCCATGATCCGTGTAATCACGATGATCCATGAACCATTTCTGTACAATGCTCCAGTACCCCTTTCATTAAAATGCTCCATGGCACTTGTCATCAGAATGCTCCAGGAACCCTTCCATCACAATAATCCATGACCCGTTTCCTCACAATTCTCCAGGACCGCTTTCATCACAATGCTCCATTCCCTTGTCATCTCAATGCTTCATGGCCCCTGTCATCAAAATGATCCATGCCCTTGTCATCAAAATGCTCCAGAACTCTTGTCACCACTATGCTCCATGCCCATGTCATCAAAATGCTGCATGGCCCCTGTCATCACAATGCTGCATGACCCCTGTCATCACAATGCTCCATGCCCGTATCATCACAATGCTCCATTACCCATGTCATCATAGTGATCCATGACCCCTTTCATCACAATGCTGCATGACACCTGTCATCACAATGCTCCGTGGTCTTTGTCATCACAATGCTCCATGACCACTGTCATCACCATGCCCCATGACCCCATTCATCACAATGCTCCATAGCCCTTGTCATCACAATGCTCCATTAGCCCTGTCATCACAATGTTCCATGACTCTTGTCATCAAAATGCCTCATGATCCATTTAATCACAATGCTCCATGACTCCTTTCATCACATCCTCCATGATACTTGTCATTACACTGCCCCATGACCTCTTTCAGAACAATGCTCCATGATACCAGTCATCACAATGCTCCATGACCATTGTCGTCACAATGCTCCATGCCCCTTTCAACACAATGCTCCATGACCACTGTCATCACAATGCCCCATGACCCCTGTCATCACAATGCTCCATGGCCCCTGTCATTACAATGCTCCATGACCACTGTCATCACAATGTTCCATGATCGCTGTAATCACAATGACTCATGACACCTTTCCTCAGAAGGCTCCAGTACGCCTGTCATCACAATGCTCCAATGACCGTCTCATCACAATGCTCCATGATCCCTGTCAGCACAACGTTCCATGACAATTGTCATCCCAATGCTCCATGACACCTGTCATCACAATGTTGCCTGCCCATGTCATCAAAATGCTCCATGTCCCCTGTAATCACAATGTTCCATTACACCTGTGTTCACAATGTTCCCTGCCCATGTCATCACAATGCTCCATTACCAATGTAATCAAAATGTTGGCCTGCCCTTGTCATCAAAATGCTCCATGGCCCCTTTAATCACAATGCTCCATGAACCCTGTCATCACAATGTTCCATGACAGTTGTCATCACAATGCTCCATGACCCTGTAATCACAATGCTCCATGCCCTTGTCATCACAATGCTCCAGAACTCTTGTCATCATAATGATGAATGCTCGTGTCATCACAAAGCTCCGTGATACTTGTCATCACAATGTTCCATGGCCTTGTCATTACAATACTCCATGGCCCCTGTCATCACAGTGCTCCATGATACCTTTTATCACAATTCTAGATGACCACTGCCATCACAATGCCCCAAGACACATGTCATCACAATTCGCCATGGCCCTTGCCATCACAATGCTCCATGACCCGTGTCATCACAATGGTCCAGGACACTTGTCATCACAATGATCCATGACCCCTGTCATCACACTGCTCCATGGCCTATGCATTCAAAATGCTCCATGGCCCCTGTAATCACATTGCTCCATGATCCCTTTCATCACGATGTTCTATGACCACTCTCATCACAATACCCCATGACGCCTATCATCATAATGCTCCAAGGCCCCTCTCATCACAATACTCCATGACCCCTGTCATCACAATATTCACTGCCCATGTAATCACAATGCTCCTGGTCCCCTGTAATCACAGTGCTCCATACCCTTTTCATCACAATGCTCCAGAACTCTTGTCATCATAATGCTCCATGCCCGTGTCATCACAATGCTTGAAGAACCTTGTCATCACAATGCTCCATGAACCGTGTCATCACAAGGTTCCAGGACCCTTGTCATCACAATGATCCATGACCCCTGTCATCTCAATGCTCCATGATCTTTGTATTCACAATGCTCCCTGGCCCCTATAATTGCGGTGATCCATGACCCCTGTCATCACAATGCTCCCTGGTATATTTCATCACAATTCTAGAAGACCACTGTCATCACAGTGCTCCACGGCCCCTGTCGTCAGAGTCCTCCATGATACCTTTCATTACAATTCTACATGACCACTGTCATCACAATGCCGCATGACACCTGTCATCACAATTCGCCATGGCACTTGTCATCACAATGCTCCATGAACCATGTCATCACAATGTTCATGGACAATAGTCATGACAATGCTCCATGACAACTTACATCACAATGCTCCTTGACCCCTGTCATTTCATTGCTCCATGGCCTATGCATTCACAATGCTCCATGGCCCCTGTAATCACATTGCTCCATGATCCCTTTCATCACAATATTCTAATGTTCTATGACCACTCTCATCACAATACGCCATGACGCCTATCATCATAATGCTCCAAGGCCCCTCTCATCACAATGCTCCATGATCCCTGTCATCACAATGTTCCATGACACTAGTCATCACAGTGCTCCATGACCCCTGTCATCACAATATTCACTGCCCATGTAATCGCAATGCTCCTGGTCCCCTGTAATCACAATGTTCCATACCCTTGTCATCACAATGCTCCAGAACACTTGTCATCATAATGCTCCATGCCCGTGTCATCACAATGCTCCATGACCACTTTCATCACAATGTTCCTTGACCCCTGTCATCACCATGCTCTATGACCACTGTCATCACAATGCCACATGACACCTGTCATCACAATGCTCTATAGCCCCTGTCAGCACAATATTCCATGACAGGTATCATCACAATGATCCATGACTGCTGTCATCACAATTTTCCCTGCCCTTGTCATCTCAATGCTCCCTGGCCCCTGTCATCACAATGCTCCATGCTCATATCATCACAATGCTCCATTACCCATGTCATCGTAGTGATCCATGACCCCTTTCATCACAATGCTCCATGACCCCAGTCATCACAATGCTCCGTAGCCCTTGTCATCACAATGCTCCATTTGCCCTGTCATCACAATGTTCCATGACTCTTGTCATCAGAATGCCTCATGATCCATTTAATCACAATGCTCCATGACTCCTTTCATCACATCCTCCATGATACTTGTCATTACACTGCCCCATTAACTCTTTCAGAACAATGCTCCATGATACCAGTCATCACAATGCTCCATGACCATTGTCGTCACAATGCTCCATGCCCCTTTCAACACAATGCTCCATGACAACTGTCATCACAATGCTCCATGGCCTTTGTCATCACAATTATACATGGCCCCTGTGATCACAGTGCTCCATGACCCCTTTCATCACAATGCTCCATGACCACTGTCATCACAATGCCCCATGACCCCTGTCATCACAATGCTCCATGGCCCCTGTCATTACAATGCTCCATGACCACTGTCATCACAATGTTCCATGATCGCTGTAATCACAATGACCCATGACACCTTTCCTCAGAAGGCTCCAGTACGCCTGTCATCACAATGCTTCAATGACCGTCTCATCACAATGCTGCATGATCCCTGTCAGCACAACGTTCCATGACAATTGTCATCACAATGCTCCATGACACCTGTCATCACAATGTTGCCTGCCCATGTCATCAAAATGCTCCATGTCCCCTGTAATCACAATGTTCCATTACACCTGTCTTCACAATGTTCCCTGCCCATGTCATCACAATGCTCCATTACCAATATAATCAAAATGTTCGCCTGCCCTTGTCATCAAAATGCTCCATGGCCCCTTTAATCACAATGCTCCATGAACCCTGTCATCACAATGTTCCATGACAGTTGTCATCACAATGCTCCATGACCCTGTATTCACAATGCTCCATGCCCTTGTCATCACAATGCTCCTGAACTCTTGTCATCATAATGATGAATGCTCGTGTCATCACAAAGCTCCATGATACTTGTCATCACAATGTTCCATGGCCTTGTCATTACAATACTCCATGGCCCCTGTCATCACAGTGCTCCATGATACCTTTTATCACAATTCTAGATGACCACTGTCATCACAATGCACCAAGACACATGTCATCACAATTCGCCATGGCCCTTGCCATCACAATGCTCCATGACCCGTGTCATCACTGTGGTCCAGGACACTTGTCATCACAATGATCCATGACCACTTACATCACAATGCTCCTTGACTCCTGTCATCACAATGCTCCATAGCCTATGCATTCGCAATGCTACATGGTCCCTGTAATCACATTGCTCCATGATCCATTTCATCACAATGCTCTATGACCACTGTCATTACAATGCCACATTATACCTGTCATCACAATGCTCCATGGCCCCTGTCAGCCCAATATTCCATGACAGATGTCATCACTATCCTCCATGGTCCCTGTAATCACAATGCTCCATTCCCTTGTCAACGCAATGCTCCAGAACTCTTGTCATCATAATGCTCCATGCCCGTCTCATCACAATTCTCCATGACACTTTTCATTAAAATGCTCCATGGTCTTTATCATCACAATGCTCCATGGCCCCTGTTATCACATTGATCCATGGTACCTTTCATCACAATGCTAGATAACCTCTGTCATCACAATGCCCGATGACACCTGTCATCAGAATTGGCCATGGCCCTTGTCATCACAATGCTCCATGCCCTTGTCACCACAATGCTCCAGAACTCTTGGCATCATAATGCTCCATGCCCGTCTCATCACAATGCTCCATGACACTTGTCATCAAAATGCTCCATGGCCTTTGTCATCACAATGCTCCATGGCCCCTGTTATCACAGTGCTCCATGTTACCTTTCATCACAATTCTAGATGACCACTGTCATCACAATGCCCCATGACACCTGTCATCACAATTCGCCATGGCCCTTGTCATCACAATGCTCCATGACCCCTGTCATCACACTGCTCCATGGCCTATGCATTCAAAATACTCCATGGCCCCTGTAATCACATTGCTCCATGATCCCTTTCATCACAATGTTCTATGACCACTCTCATCACAATACCCCATGAGGCCTATCATCATAATGCTCCAAGGCCCCTCTCATCACAATGCTCCATGAACCCTGTCATCACAATGTTCCATGACTCTTGTCATCACAGTGCTCCATGAACCCCTGCCATCACAATATTCACTGCCCATGTAATCACAATGCTCCTGGTCCCCTGTAATCACAGTGCTCCCTACCCTTTTCCTCACAATGCTTCAGAACTCTTGTCATCATAATGCTCCATGCCCGTGTCATCACAATGCTTGAAGAACCTTGTCATCACAATGCTCCATTAACCGTGTCATCACAAGGTTCCAGGACCCTTGTCATCACAATGATCCATGACCCCTGTCATCTCAATGCTCCATGATCTTTGTATTCACAATGCTCCATGGCCCCTATAATTGCGGTGATCCATGACCCCTGTCATCACAATGCTCCCTGGTATATTTCATCACAATTCTAGATGACCACTGTCATCACAGTGCTCCACGGCCCCTGTCGTCAGAGTCCTCCCTGATACCTTTCATTACAATTCTACATGACCACTGTCATCACAATGCCCCATGACACCTGTCATCACAATTCGCCATGGCACTTGTCATCACAATGCTCCATGAACCATGTCATCACAATGTTCATGGACACTTGTCATCACAATGCTCCATGACAACTTACATCACAATGCTCCTTGACCCCTGTCATTTCATTGCTCCATGGCCTATGCATTCACAATGCTCCATGGCTCCTGTAATCACATTGCTCCATGATCCCTTTCATCACAATGTTCTATGACCACTCTCATCACAATATCCCATGACGCCTATCATCATAATGCTCCAAGGCCCCTCTCATCACAATGCTCCATGAACCCTGTCATCACAATGTTCAATGACCCTTGTCATCACAGTGCTCCATGAACGCCTGTCATCACAATATTCACTGCCCATGTAATCACAATGCTCCTGGTCCCCTGTAATCACAGTGCTCCATACCCTTTTCATCACAATGCTCCAGAACTCTTGTCATCATTATGCTCCATGCCCTTGTCACCACAATGCTCCAGAACGCTTGGCATCATAATGCTCCATGCCCGTCTAATCACAATGCTCCATGACACTTGTCATCAAAATGCTCCATGGCCTTTGTCATCACAATGCTCCATGGCTCCTGTTATCACAGTGCTCCATGTTACCTTTCCTCACAATTCTCGATGACCACTGTCATCACAATGCCCCATGACACCTGTCATCACAATTCTCCATGGCCCTTGTCAACACAATGATCCATGATCCATGTCATCACAATGTTCATGGACACTTGTCATCACAATGCTCCATGACAACTTACATCACAATGCTCCTTGACCCCTGTCATTTCATTGCTCCATGGCCTATGCATTCACAATGCTCCATGGCTCCTGTAATCACATTGCTCCATGATCCCTTTCATCACAATGCTCCAAGACCGCTGTCATCACAATGCCCCATGACGCCTATCATCATAATGCTCCAAGGCCACACTTATCACAATGCTCCATGATCCCTGTCCTCCCAATATTCCATGACACTAGTCATCACAGTGCTCCATGACCCCTGTCATCACAATATTCACTGCCCATGTAATCACAATGCTCCTGGTCCCCTCTAATCACAATGCTCCATACCCTTGTCATCACAATGCTCCAGAACTCTTGTCATCATAATTCTCCATGCCCGTGTCATCACAGTGCTCCATGACCACTTTCATCACAATGCTCCTTGACCCCTGTCATAACAATGCTCTATGACCACTGTCATCACAATGCCACATGACACCTGTCATCACAATGCTCTATAGCCCCTGTCAGCACAATGTTCCATGACAGGTATCATCACAATGATCCATGACTGCTGTCATCACAATGTTCCCTGCCCTTATCATCTCAATGCTCCCTGGCCCCTGTCCTCACAATGCTCCAAGCTCATATCATCACAATGCTCCATTACCCATGTCATCGTAGTGATCCATGACCCCTTTCATCACAATGCTGCATGACACCTGTCATCACAATGCTCCATAGCCCTTGTCATCACAATGCTCCATTAGCCCTGTCATCACAATGTTCCATGACTCTTGTCATCAAAATGCCTCATGATCACAATGCTCCATGACTCCTTTCATCACATCTTCCATGATACTTGTCATTACACTGCCCCATGACCTTTTTCAGAACAATGCTCCATGATACCAGTCATCACAATGCTCCATGACCATTGTCGTCACAATGCTCCATGCCCCTTTCAACACAATGCCCCATGACACCTGTCATCACAATTCGCCATGGCACTTGTCATCACAATGCTCCATGAACCATGTCATCACAATGTTCATGGACACTTGTCATCACAATCATCCATGACCACTTACATCACAATGCTCCTTGACTCCTGTCATCACAATGCTCCATAGCCTATGCATTCGCAATGCTACATGGTCCCTGTAATCACATTGCTCCATGATCCATTTCATCACAATGCTCTATGACCACTGTCATTACAATGCCACATTATACCTGTCATCACAATGCTCCATGGCCCCTGTCAGCACAATGTTCCATGACAGATGTCATCACTATCCTCCATGGTCCCTGTAATCACAATGCTCCATTCCCTTGTCAACGCAATGCTCCAGAACTCTTGTCATCATAATGCTCCATGCCCGTCTCATCACAATTCTCCATGACACTTTTCATTAAAATGCTCCATGGCCTTTATCATCACAATGCTCCATGGCCCCTGTTATCACAGTGATCCATGGTACCTTTCATCACAATGCAAGATAACCTCTGTCATCACAATGCCCGAGGACACCTGTCATCAGAATTGGCCATGGCCCTTGTCATCACAATGCTCCATGCCCTTGTCACCACAATGCTCCAGAACTCTGGGCATCATAATGCTCCATGCCCGTCTCATCACAATGCTCCATGACACTTGTCATCAAAATGCTCCATGGCCTTTGTCATCACAATGCTCCATGGCCCCTGTTATCATAGTGCTCCATGTTACCTTTCATCACAATTCTAGATGACCACTGTCATCACAATGCCCCATGACACCTGTCATCACAATTCGCCATGGCCCTTGTCATCACAATGCTCCATGATCCATGTCATCACAATGTTCCTGGACACTTATCATCACAATGAACTATGACCACATTCATCACAATGCTCCATGACCCCTGTCATCACATTGCTCCATGGCCTATGCATTCAAAATGCTCCATGGCTCCTGTAATCACATTGCTCCATGATCCCTTTCATCACAATGCTCCAAGACCGCTGTCATCACAATGCCCCATGACGCGTATCATCATAATGCTCCAAGGCCCCTCTCATCACAATGCTCCATGAACCCTGTCATCACAATGTTCCATGACACTTGTCATCACAGTGCTCCATGAACCCCTGTCATCACAGTATTCACTGCCCATGTAATCACAATGCTCCTGGTACCCTGTAATCACAGTGCTCCATACCCTTTTCATCACAATGCTCCAGAACTCTTGTCATCATAATTCTCCATGCCCGTGTCATCACAGTGCTCCATGACCACTTTCATCACAATGCTCCTTGACCCCTGTCATAACAATGCTCTATGACCACTGTCATCACAATGCCACATGACACGTGTCATCACAATGCTCTATAGCCCCTGTCAGCACAATGTTCCATGACAGGTATCATCACAATGATCCATGACTGCTGTCATCACAATGTTCCCTGCCCTTATCATCTCAATGCTCCCTGGCCCCTGTCCTCACAATGCTCCAAGCTCATATCATCACAATGCTCCACTACCAATGTCATCGTAGTGATCCATGACCCCTTTCATCACAATGCTGCATGACACCTGTCATCACAATGCTCCATAGCCCTTGTCATCACAATGCTCCATTAGCCCTGTCATCACAATGTTCCATGACTCTTGTCATCAAAATGCCTCATGATCACAATGCTCCATGACTCCTTTCATCACATCTTCCATGATACTTGTCATTACACTGCCCCATGACCTTTTTCAGAACAATGCTCCATGATACCAGTCATCACAATGCTCCATGACCATTGTCGTCACAATGCTCCATGCCCCTTTCAACACAATGCCCCATGACACCTGTCATCACAATTCGCCATGGCACTTGTCATCACAATGCTCCATGAACCATGTCATCACAATGTTCATGGACACTTGTCATCACAATCATCCATGACCACTTACATCACAATGCTCCTTGACTCCTGTCATCACAATGCTCCATAGCCTATGCATTCGCAATGCTACATGGTCCCTGTAATCACATTGCTCCATGATCCATTTCATCACAATGCTCTATGACCACTGTCATTACAATGCCACATTATACCTGTCATCACAATGCTCCATGGCCCCTGTCAGCACAATGTTCCATGACAGATGTCATCACTATCCTCCATGGTCCCTGTAATCACAATGCTCCATTCCCTTGTCAACGCAATGCTCCAGAACTCTTGTCATCATAATGCTCCATGCCCGTCTCATCACAATTCTCCATGACACTTTTCATTAAAATGCTCCATGGCCTTTATCATCACAATGCTCCATGGCCCCTGTTATCACAGTGATCCATGGTACCTTTCATCACAATGCAAGATAACCTCTGTCATCACAATGCCCGAGGACACCTGTCATCAGAATTGGCCATGGCCCTTGTCATCACAATGCTCCATGCCCTTGTCACCACAATGCTCCAGAACTCTGGGCATCATAATGCTCCATGCCCGTCTCATCACAATGCTCCATGACACTTGTCATCAAAATGCTCCATGGCCTTTGTCATCACAATGCTCCATGGCCCCTGTTATCATAGTGCTCCATGTTACCTTTCATCACAATTCTAGATGACCACTGTCATCACAATGCCCCATGACACCTGTCATCACAATTCGCCATGGCCCTTGTCATCACAATGCTCCATGATCCATGTCATCACAATGTTCCTGGACACTTATCATCACAATGAACTATGACCACATTCATCACAATGCTCCATGACCCCTGTCATCACATTGCTCCATGGCCTATGCATTCAAAATGCTCCATGGCTCCTGTAATCACATTGCTCCATGATCCCTTTCATCACAATGCTCCAAGACCGCTGTCATCACAATGCCCCATGACGCGTATCATCATAATGCTCCAAGGCCCCTCTCATCACAATGCTCCATGAACCCTGTCATCACAATGTTCCATGACACTTGTCATCACAGTGCTCCATGAACCCCTGTCATCACAGTATTCACTGCCCATGTAATCACAATGCTCCTGGTACCCTGTAATCACAGTGCTCCATACCCTTTTCATCACAATGCTCCAGAACTCTTGTCATCATAATTCTCCATGCCCGTGTCATCACAGTGCTCCATGACCACTTTCATCACAATGCTCCTTGACCCCTGTCATAACAATGCTCTATGACCACTGTCATCACAATGCCACATGACACGTGTCATCACAATGCTCTATAGCCCCTGTCAGCACAATGTTCCATGACAGGTATCATCACAATGATCCATGACTGCTGTCATCACAATGTTCCCTGCCCTTATCATCTCAATGCTCCCTGGCCCCTGTCCTCACAATGCTCCAAGCTCATATCATCACAATGCTCCACTACCAATGTCATCGTAGTGATCCATGACCCCTTTCATCACAATGCTGCATGACACCTGTCATCACAATGCTCCATAGCCCTTGTCATCACAATGCTCCATTAGCCCTGTCATCACAATGTTCCATGACTCTTGTCATCAAAATGCCTCATGATCACAATGCTCCATGACTCCTTTCATCACATCTTCCATGATACTTGTCATTACACTGCCCCATGACCTTTTTCAGAACAATGCTCCATGATACCAGTCATCACAATGCTCCATGACCATTGTCGTCACAATGCTCCATGCCCCTTTCAACACAATGCCCCATGACACCTGTCATCACAATTCGCCATGGCACTTGTCATCACAATGCTCCATGAACCATGTCATCACAATGTTCATGGACACTTGTCATCACAATCATCCATGACCACTTACATCACAATGCTCCTTGACTCCTGTCATCACAATGCTCCATAGCCTATGCATTCGCAATGCTACATGGTCCCTGTAATCACATTGCTCCATGATCCATTTCATCACAATGCTCTATGACCACTGTCATTACAATGCCACATTATACCTGTCATCACAATGCTCCATGGCCCCTGTCAGCACAATGTTCCATGACAGATGTCATCACTATCCTCCATGGTCCCTGTAATCACAATGCTCCATTCCCTTGTCAACGCAATGCTCCAGAACTCTTGTCATCATAATGCTCCATGCCCGTCTCATCACAATTCTCCATGACACTTTTCATTAAAATGCTCCATGGCCTTTATCATCACAATGCTCCATGGCCCCTGTTATCACAGTGATCCATGGTACCTTTCATCACAATGCAAGATAACCTCTGTCATCACAATGCCCGAGGACACCTGTCATCAGAATTGGCCATGGCCCTTGTCATCACAATGCTCCATGCCCTTGTCACCACAATGCTCCAGAACTCTGGGCATCATAATGCTCCATGCCCGTCTCATCACAATGCTCCATGACACTTGTCATCAAAATGCTCCATGGCCTTTGTCATCACAATGCTCCATGGCCCCTGTTATCATAGTGCTCCATGTTACCTTTCATCACAATTCTAGATGACCACTGTCATCACAATGCCCCATGACACCTGTCATCACAATTCGCCATGGCCCTTGTCATCACAATGCTCCATGATCCATGTCATCACAATGTTCCTGGACACTTATCATCACAATGAACTATGACCACATTCATCACAATGCTCCATGACCCCTGTCATCACATTGCTCCATGGCCTATGCATTCAAAATGCTCCATGGCTCCTGTAATCACATTGCTCCATGATCCCTTTCATCACAATGCTCCAAGACCGCTGTCATCACAATGCCCCATGACGCGTATCATCATAATGCTCCAAGGCCCCTCTCATCACAATGCTCCATGAACCCTGTCATCACAATGTTCCATGACACTTGTCATCACAGTGCTCCATGAACCCCTGTCATCACAATATTCACTGCCCATGTAATCACAATGCTCCTGGTACCCTGTAATCACAGTGCTCCATACCCTTTTCATCACAATGCTCCAGAACTCTTGTCATCATAATTCTCCATGCCCGTGTCATCACAGTGCTCCATGACCACTTTCATCACAATGCTCCTTGACCCCTGTCATAACAATGCTCTATGACCACTGTCATCACAATGCCACATGACACGTGTCATCACAATGCTCTATAGCCCCTGTCAGCACAATGTTCCATGACAGGTATCATCACAATGATCCATGACTGCTGTCATCACAATGTTCCCTGCCCTTATCATCTCAATGCTCCCTGGCCCCTGTCCTCACAATGCTCCAAGCTCATATCATCACAATGCTCCATTACCCATGTCATCGTAGTGATCCATGACCCCTTTCATCACAATGCTGCATGACACCTGTCATCACAATGCTCCATAGCCCTTGTCATCACAATGCTCCATTAGCCCTGTCATCACAATGTTCCATGACTCTTGTCATCAAAATGCCTCATGATCACAATGCTCCATGACTCCTTTCATCACATCTTCCATGATACTTGTCATTACACTGCCCCATGACCTTTTTCAGAACAATGCTCCATGATACCAGTCATCACAATGCTCCATGACCATTGTCGTCACAATGCTCCATGCCCCTTTCAACACAATGCCCCATGACACCTGTCATCACAATTCGCCATGGCACTTGTCATCACAATGCTCCATGAACCATGTCATCACAATGTTCATGGACACTTGTCATCACAATCATCCATGACCACTTACATCACAATGCTCCTTGACTCCTGTCATCACAATGCTCCATAGCCTATGCATTCGCAATGCTACATGGTCCCTGTAATCACATTGCTCCATGATCCATTTCATCACAATGCTCTATGACCACTGTCATTACAATGCCACATTATACCTGTCATCACAATGCTCCATGGCCCCTGTCAGCACAATGTTCCATGACAGATGTCATCACTATCCTCCATGGTCCCTGTAATCACAATGCTCCATTCCCTTGTCAACGCAATGCTCCAGAACTCTTGTCATCATAATGCTCCATGCCCGTCTCATCACAATTCTCCATGACACTTTTCATTAAAATGCTCCATGGCCTTTATCATCACAATGCTCCATGGCCCCTGTTATCACAGTGATCCATGGTACCTTTCATCACAATGCAAGATAACCTCTGTCATCACAATGCCCGAGGACACCTGTCATCAGAATTGGCCATGGCCCTTGTCATCACAATGCTCCATGCCCTTGTCACCACAATGCTCCAGAACTCTGGGCATCATAATGCTCCATGCCCGTCTCATCACAATGCTCCATGACACTTGTCATCAAAATGCTCCATGGCCTTTGTCATCACAATGCTCCATGGCCCCTGTTATCATAGTGCTCCATGTTACCTTTCATCACAATTCTAGATGACCACTGTCATCACAATGCCCCATGACACCTGTCATCACAATTCGCCATGGCCCTTGTCATCACAATGCTCCATGATCCATGTCATCACAATGTTCCTGGACACTTATCATCACAATGAACTATGACCACATTCATCACAATGCTCCATGACCCCTGTCATCACATTGCTCCATGGCCTATGCATTCAAAATGCTCCATGGCTCCTGTAATCACATTGCTCCATGATCCCTTTCATCACAATGCTCCAAGACCGCTGTCATCACAATGCCCCATGACGCGTATCATCATAATGCTCCAAGGCCCCTCTCATCACAATGCTCCATGAACCCTGTCATCACAATGTTCCATGACACTTGTCATCACAGTGCTCCATGAACCCCTGTCATCACAATATTCACTGCCCATGTAATCACAATGCTCCTGGTACCCTGTAATCACAGTGCTCCATACCCTTTTCATCACAATGCTCCAGAACTCTTGTCATCATAATGCTCCATGCCCATGTCATCACAATGCTTGAAGAACCTTGTCATCACAATGCTCCATGAACCGTGTCATCACAAGGTTCCAGGACCCTTGTCATCACAATGATCCATGACCCCTGTCATCTCAATGCTCCATGATCTTTGTATTCACAATGCTCCCTGGCCCCTATAATTGCGGTGATCCATGACCCCTGTCATCACAATGCTCCCTGGTATATTTCATCACAATTCTAGATGACCACTGTCATCACAGTGCTCCACGGCCCCTGTCATCAGAGTCCTCCCTGATACCTTTCATCACAATTCTATATGACCGCTCTCATCACAATTCCACATGACACCTGTCATCACAATGCTCCATGAACCATGTCATCACAATGTTCATGGACAATAGTCATCACAATGCTCCATGACAACTTACATCACAATGCTCCTTGACCCCTGTCATTCCATTGCTCCATGGCCTATGCATTCACAATGCTCCATGGCTCCTGTAATCACATTGCTCCATGATCCCTTTCATCACAATGCTCCAAGACCGCTGTCATCACAATGCCCCATGACGCCTATCATCATAATGCTCCAAGGCCCCTCTCATCACAATGCTCCATGATCCCTGTCATCACAATGTTCCATGACACTAGTCATCACAGTGCTCCATGACCCCTGTCATCACAATATTCACTGCCCATGTAATCACAATGCTCCTGGTCCCCTGTAATCACAATGCTCCATACACTTGTCATCACAATGCTCCAGAACTCTTGTCATCATAATGCTCCATTCCCGTGTCATCACAGTGCTCCATGACCACTTTCATCACAATGCTCCTGGACCCCTCTCATAACAATGCTCTATGACCACTGTCATCACAATGCCACATGACAGCTGTCATCACAATGCTCTATAGCCCCTGTCAGCACAATGTTCCATGACAGGTATCATTACAATGATACATGACTGCTGTCATCACAATGTTCCCTGCCCTTGTCATTCTCAATGCTCCCTGGCCCCTGTCATCACAATGCTCCATGCTCATATCATCACAATGCTCCATTACCCATGTCATCGTAGTGATCCATGACCCCTTTCATCACAATGCTCCATGACCCCAGTCATCACAATGCTCCATAGCTCTTGTCATCACAATGCTCCTTTAGCCCTGTCATCACAATGTTCCATGACTCTTGTCATCAAAATGCCTCATGATCCATTTAATCACAATGCTCCATGACTCCTTTCATCACATCCTCCATGATACTTGTCATTACACTGCCCCATGACCTTTTTCAGAACAATGCTCCATGATACCAGTCATCACAATGCTCCATGACCATTGTCGTCACAATGCTCCATGCCCCTTTCAACACAATGCTCCATGACAACTGTCATCACAATGCTCCATGGTCTTTGTCATCACAATTATACATGGACCCTGTGATCACAGTGCTCCATGACCCCTTTCATCACAATGTTCCATGACCACTGTCATCACAATGCCCCATGACCCCTGTCATCACAATGCTCCATGGCCCCTGTCATTACAATGCTCCATGACCACTGTCATCACAATGTTCCATGATCGCTGTAATCACAATGACCCATGACACCTTTCCTCAGAAGGCTCCAGTACGCCTGTCATCACAATGCTCCAATGACCGTCTCATCACAATGCTCCATGATCCCTGTCAGCACAACGTTCCATGACAATTGTCATCACAATGGTCCATGACACCTGTCATCACAATGTTGCCTGCCCATGTCATCAAAATGCTCCATGTCCCCTGTAATCACAATGTTCCATTACACCTGTCTTCACAATGTTCCCTGCCCATGTCACCACAATGCTCCATTACCAATGTAATCAAAATGTTCACCTGCCCTTGTCATCGAAATGCTCCATGGTCCCTTTAATCACAATGCTCCATGAACCCTGTCATCACAATGTTCCATGACAGTTGTCATAACAATGCTCCATGACCCTGTAATCACAATGCTCCATGCCCTTGTCATCACAATGCTCCAGAACTCTTGTCATCATAATGATGAATGCTCGTGTCATCACAAAGCTCCATGATACTTGTCATCACAATGTTCCATGGCCTTGTCATTACAATACTCCATGGCCCCTGTCATCACAGTGCTCCATGATACCTTTTATCACAATTCTAGATGACCACTGTCATCACAATGCCCCAAGACACATGTCATCACAATTCGCCATGGCCCTTGCCATCACAATGCTCCATGACCCGTGTCATCACAATGGTCCAGGACACTTGTCATCACAATCATCCATGACCACTTACATCACAATGCTCCTTGACTCCTGTCATCACAATGCTCCATAGCCTATGCATTCGCAATGCTACATGGTCCCTGTAATCACATTGCTCCATGATCCATTTCATCACAATGCTCTATGACCACTGTCATTACAATGCCACATTATACCTGTCATCACAATGCTCCATGACCCCTGTCAGCACAATGTTCCATGACAGATGTCATCACTATCCTCCATGGTCCCTGTAATCACAATGCTCCATTCCCTTGTCAACGTAATGCTCCAGAACTCTTGTCATCATAATGCTCCATGCCCGTCTCATCACAATTCTCCATGACACTTTTCATTAAAATGCTCCATGGCCTTTATCATCACAATGCTCCATGGCCCCTGTTATCACAGTGATCCATGGTACCTTTCATCACAATGCTAGATAACCTCGGTCATCACAATGCCCGAGGACACCTGTCATCAGAATTGGCCATGGCCCTTGTCATCACAATGCTCCATGCCCTTGTCACCACAATGCTCCAGAACTCTGGGCATCATAATGCTCCATGCCCGTCTCATCACAATGCTCCATGACACTTGTCATCAAAATGCTCCATGGCCTTTGTCATCACAATGCTCCATGGCCCCTGTTATCATAGTGCTCCATGTTACCTTTCATCACAATTCTAGATGACCACTGTCATCACAAGGCCCCATGACACCTGTCATCACAATTCGCCATGGCCCTTGTCATCACAATGCTCCATGATCCATGTCATCACAATGTTCCTGGACACTTATCATCACAATGAACTATGAGCACATTCATCACAATGCTCCATGACCCCTGTCATCACACTGCTCCATGGCCTATGCATTCAAAATGCTCCATGGCCCCTGTAATCACATTGCTCCATGATCCCTTTCATCACAATGTTCTATGACCACTCTCATCACGATACCCCATGACGCCTATCATCATAATGCTCCAAGGCCCCTCTCATCACAATGCTCCATGAACCCTGTCATCACAATGTTCCATGACTCTTGTCATCACAGTGATCCATGAACCCCTGCCATCACAATATTCACTGCCCATGTAATCACAATGCTCCTGGTCCCCTGTAATCACAGTGCTCCATACCCTTTTCATCACAATGCTCCAGAACTCTTGTCATCATAATGCTCCATGCCCGTGTCATCACAATGCTTGAAGAACCTTGTCATCACAATGCTCCATGAACCGTGTCATCACAAGATTCCAGGACCCTTGTCATCACAATGATCCATGACCCCTGTCATCTCAATGCTCCATGATCTTTGTATTCACAATGCTCCCTGGCCCCTATAATTGCGGTGATCCATGACCCCTGTCATCACAATGCTCCCTGGTATATTTCATCACAATTCTAGATGACCACTGTCATCACAGTGCTCCACGGCCCCTGTCGTCAGAGTCCTCCATGATACCTTTCATTACAATTCTACATGACCACTGTCATCACAATGCCCCACGACACCTGTCATCACAATTCGCCATGGCACTTGTCATCACAATGCTTCATGAACCATGTCATCACAATGTTCATGGACACTTGTCATCACAATGCTCCATGACAACTTACATCACAATGCTCCTTGACCCCTGTCATTTCATTGCTCCATGGCCTATGCATTCACAATGCTCCATGGCTCCTGTAAGCACATTGCTCCATGATCCCTTTCATCACAATGTTCTATGACCACTCTCATCACAATATCCCATGACGCCTATCATCATAATGCTCCAAGGCCCCTCTCATCACAATGCTCCATGAACGCCTGTCATCACAATATTCATTGCCCATGTAATCACAATGCTCCTGGTCCCCTGTAATCACAGTGCTCCATACCCTTTTCATCACAATGCTCCAGAACTCTTGTCATCACTATCCTCCATGCCCTTGTCACCACAATGCTCCAGAACGCTTGGCATCATAATGCTCCATGCCCGTCTCATCACAATGCTCCATGACACTTGTCATCAAAATGCTCCATGGCCTTTGTCATCACAATGCTCCATGGCTCCTGTTATCACAGTGCTCCATGTTACCTTTCCTCACAATTCTCGATGACCACTGTCATCACAATGCCCCATGACACCTGTCATCACAATTCGCCATGGCACTTGTCATCACAATGATCCATGATCCATGTCATCACAATGTTCATGGACACTTGTCATCACAATGCTCCATGACAACTTACATCACAATGCTCCTTGACCCCTGTCATTTCATTGCTCCATGGCCTATGCATTCACAATGCTCCATGGCTCCTGTAATCACATTGCTCCATGATCCCTTTCATCACAATGCTCCAAGACCGCTGTCATCACAATGCCCCATGATGCCTATCATCATAATGCTCCAAGGCCACTCTTATCACAATGCTCCATGATCCCTGTCCTCCCAATATTCCATGACACTAGTCATCACAGTGCTCCATGACCCCTGTCATCACAATATTCACTGCCCATGTAATCACAATGCTCCTGGTCCCCTGTAATCACAATGCTCCATACCCTTGTCATCACAATGCTCCAGAACTCTTGTCATCATAATGCTCCATGCCCGTGTCATCACAGTGCTCCATGACCACTTTCATCACAATGCTCCTTGACCCCTGTCATCACAATGCTCTATGACCACTGTCATCACAATGCCACATGATACCTGTAATCACATTGCTCCATGATCCTTTTCATCACAATGCTCTATGACCACTGTCATCACAATGCCACATGACACCTGTCATCACAATGCTCTATAGCCCCTGTCAGCACAATGTTCCATGACAGGTATCATCACAATGATACATGACTGCTGTCATCAGAATGTTCCCTGCTCTTGTCATCTCAATGCTCCCTGGCCCCTGTTATCACATTGCTCCATTACCCATGTCATCGTAGTGATCCATGACCCCTTTCATCACAATGCTGCATGACACCTGTCATCACAATGCTCCGTAGCCCTTGTCATCACAATGCTCCATTAGCCCTGTCATCACAATGTTCCATGACTCTTGTCATCAAAATGCCTCATGATCCATTTAATCACAATGCTCCATGACTCCTTTCATCACATCCTCCATGATACTTGTCATTACACTGCCCCATGACCTTTTTCAGAACAATGCTCCATGATACCAGTCATCACAATGCTCCATGACCATTGTCGTCACAATGCTCCATGCCCCTTTCAACACAATGCCCCATGACACCTGTCATCACAATTCGCCATGGCACTTGTCATCACAATGCTCCATGAACCATGTCATCACAATGTTCATGGACACTTGTCATCACAATGCTCCATGACATCTTACATCACAATGCTCCTTGACCCCTGTCATTTCATTGCTCCATGGCCTATGCATTAACAATGCTCCATGGCTCCTGTAAGCACATTGCTCCATGATCCCTTTCATCACAATGCTCCAAGACCGCTGTCATCACAATGCCCCATGACGCCTATCATCATAATGCTCTAAGGCCCCACTCATCACAATGCTCCATGATCCCTGTCATCACAATGTTCCATGACACTAGTCATCACAGTGCTCCATGACCCCTGTCATCACAATATTCACTGCCCATGTAATCACAATGCTCCTGGTCCCCTGTAATCATAGTGCTCCATACCCTTGTCATCACAATGCTCCAGAACTCTTGTCATCATAATGCTCCATGCCGGTGTCATCACAATGCTTGAAGAACCTTGTCATCACAATGCTCCATGAACCGTGTCATCACAAGGTTCCAGGACCCTTGTCATCACAATGATCCGTGACCCCTGTCATCTCAATGCTCCATGATCTTTGTATTCACAATGCTCCATGGCCCCTATAATTGCGGTGATCCATGACCCCTGTCATCACAATGCTCCCTGGTATATTTCATCACAATTCTAGATGACCACTGTCATCACAGTGCTCCACGGCCCCTGTCATCAGAGTCCTCCCTGATACATTTCATCACAATTCTATATGACCGCTCTCCTCACAATTCCACATGACACCTGTCATCACAATGCTCCATGAACCATGTCATCACAATGTTCATGGACAATAGTCATCACAATGCTCCATGACAACTTACATCACAATGCTCCTTGACCCCTGTTATTTCATTGCTCCATGGCCTATGCATTCACAATGCTCCATGGCTCCTGTAATCACATTGCTCCATGATCCCTTTCATCACAATGCTCCAAGACCGCTGTCATCACAATGCCCCATGACGCCTATCATCATAATGCTCCAAGGCCCCTCTCATCACAATGCTCCATGATCCCTGTCATCACAATGTTCCATGACACTAGTCATCACAGTGCTCCATGACCCCTGTCATCACAATATTCACTGCCCATGTAATCACAATGCTCCTGGTCCCCTGTAATCACAATGCTCCATACCCTTGTCATCACAATGCTCCAGAACTCTTGTCATCATAATGCTCCATTCCCGTGTCATCACAGTGCTCCATGACCACTTTCATCACAATGCTCCTTGACCCCTGTCATCACAATGCTCCATGGCCTATGCATTCACAATGCTCCATGGCCCCTGTAATCACACTGTTCCATGATCCCTTTCATCACAATATTCTAATGTTCTATGACCACTCTCATCACAATACACCATGACGCCTATCATCATAATGCTCCAAGGCCCCTCTCATCACAATGCTCCATGAACCCTGTCATCACAACGTTCCATGACACTTGTCAACACAGTGCTCCATGAACCCCTGTCATCACAATAATCACTGCCCATGTAATCACAATGATCCTGGTCCCCTGTAATCACAATGCTCCATACCCTTATCATCACAATGCTCCAGAACTCTTGTCATCATAATGCTCCATGGCCCCTGTAATCACATTGCTCCATGACCCTTTTCATCACAATGCTCTATGACCACTGTCATCACAAGGCCACACGACACCTGTCATCACAATGCTCTATGGCCCCTGTCAGCACAATGTTCCATGACAGATATCATCACAATGATCCATGACCACTCTCATCACAATGTTCCCTGCCCTTGTCATCTCAATGCTCCCTGGCCCCTGTAATCACAATGCTCCATACCCTTGTCATCGCAATGCTCCAGATCACTTCTCATCATAATGCTCCATGCCCGTGTCATCACAATGCTCCATGGCCCCTGTCATCACAGTGCTCCGTGATACCTTTCATCATAATGATAGATGACCACTGTCATCACAATGCTCCATGACACCTGTCATCAGAATTGGCCATGGCCCTTGTCATCACAATGCTCCAGGACACTTGTCTTCACAATGTTCCATGGCGCATTTCATCACAATGCTCCATGACCACTTTCATCAAATTGCTCCATGATGCCTGTCATCACAATGCTCCATGGCCTTTGTCATCAAAATTCTACATGGCCCCTGTAATAACAGTGCTTCAGGACAACTTTTATCACAATGCTCCATGACCACTCTCATCACAATGCCAGATAAGACCTTTCATGACAATGCTCCATGGCCCTTGTCATCACAATATTCTATGACTTCTGTCATCACAATGCTCCATGCCCCTGTCATCACAATGCCCCATCACCCCTGCTATTACAATGCTCCATGACCCCTGTCGTCGCAATGCTCCGAAACCCTTGTCATCACAATATTCCATGATCCGTGTAATCACGATGATCCATGAACCATTTCTGTACAATGCTCCAGTACCCCTTTCATTAAAATGCTCCATGGCACTTGTCATCAGAATGCTCCAGGAACCCTTCCATCACAATAATCCATGACCCGTTTCCTCACAATTCTCCAGGACCGCTTTCATCACAATGCTCCATTCCCTTGTCATCTCAATGCTTCATGGCCCCTGTCATCAAAATGATCCATGCCCTTGTCATCAAAATGCTCCAGAACTCTTGTCACCACTATGCTCCATGCCCATGTCATCAAAATGCTGCATGGCCCCTGTCATCACAATGCTGCATGACCCCTGTCATCACAATGCTCCATGCCCGTATCATCACAATGCTCCATTACCCATGTCATCATAGTGATCCATGACCCCTTTCATCACAATGCTGCATGACACCTGTCATCACAATGCTCCGTGGTCTTTGTCATCACAATGCTCCATGACCACTGTCATCACCATGCCCCATGACCCCATTCATCACAATGCTCCATAGCCCTTGTCATCACAATGCTCCATTAGCCCTGTCATCACAATGTTCCATGACTCTTGTCATCAAAATGCCTCATGATCCATTTAATCACAATGCTCCATGACTCCTTTCATCACATCCTCCATGATACTTGTCATTACACTGCCCCATGACCTCTTTCAGAACAATGCTCCATGATACCAGTCATCACAATGCTCCATGACCATTGTCGTCACAATGCTCCATGCCCCTTTCAACACAATGCTCCATGACCACTGTCATCACAATGCCCCATGACCCCTGTCATCACAATGCTCCATGGCCCCTGTCATTACAATGCTCCATGACCACTGTCATCACAATGTTCCATGATCGCTGTAATCACAATGACTCATGACACCTTTCCTCAGAAGGCTCCAGTACGCCTGTCATCACAATGCTCCAATGACCGTCTCATCACAATGCTCCATGATCCCTGTCAGCACAACGTTCCATGACAATTGTCATCCCAATGCTCCATGACACCTGTCATCACAATGTTGCCTGCCCATGTCATCAAAATGCTCCATGTCCCCTGTAATCACAATGTTCCATTACACCTGTGTTCACAATGTTCCCTGCCCATGTCATCACAATGCTCCATTACCAATGTAATCAAAATGTTCGCCTGCCCTTGTCATCAAAATGCTCCATGGCCCCTTTAATCACAATGCTCCATGAACCCTGTCATCACAATGTTCCATGACAGTTGTCATCACAATGCTCCATGACCCTGTAATCACAATGCTCCATGCCCTTGTCATCACAATGCTCCAGAACTCTTGTCATCATAATGATGAATGCTCGTGTCATCACAAAGCTCCGTGATACTTGTCATCACAATGTTCCATGGCCTTGTCATTACAATACTCCATGGCCCCTGTCATCACAGTGCTCCATGATACCTTTTATCACAATTCTAGATGACCACTGCCATCACAATGCCCCAAGACACATGTCATCACAATTCGCCATGGCCCTTGCCATCACAATGCTCCATGACCCGTGTCATCACAATGGTCCAGGACACTTGTCATCACAATGATCCATGACCCCTGTCATCACACTGCTCCATGGCCTATGCATTCAAAATGCTCCATGGCCCCTGTAATCACATTGCTCCATGATCCCTTTCATCACGATGTTCTATGACCACTCTCATCACAATACCCCATGACGCCTATCATCATAATGCTCCAAGGCCCCTCTCATCACAATGCTCCATGAACCCTGTCATCACAATGTTCCATGACACTTTTCATCACAGTGCTCCATGAACCCCTGTCATCACAATATTCACTGCCCATGTAATCACAACGCTCCTGGTCCCCTGTAATCACAGTGCTCCATACCCTTTTCATCACAATGCTCCAGAACTCTTGTCATCATAATGGTCCATGCCCATATCATCACAATGCTTGAAGAACCTTGTCATCACAATGCTCCATGAACCGTGTCATCACAAGGTTCCAAGACCCTTGTCATCACAATGATCCATGACCCCTGTCATCTCAATGCTCCATGATCTTTGTATTCACAATGCTCCAGGGCCCCTATAATTGTGGTGATCCATGACACCTGTCATCACAATGCTCCCTGGTATATTTCATCACAATTCTAGATGACCAGTGTCATCACAGTGCTCCACGGCCCCTGTCGTCAGAGTCCTCCATGATACCTTTCATTACAATTCTACATGACCACTGTTATCACAATGCCCCATGACACCTGTCATCACAATTCGCCATGGCACTTGTCATCACAGTGCTCCATGAACCATGTCATCACAATGTTCATGGACACTTGTCATCACAATGCTCCATGACAATTTACATCACAATGCTCCTTGACCCCTGTCATTTCATTGCTCCATGGCCTATGCATTCACAATGCTCCATGGCTCCTGTAATCACATTGCTCCATGATCCCTTTCATCACAATGCTCCAAGACCGCTGTCATCACAATGCCCCATGACGCCTATCATCATAATGCTCCAAGGCCCCTCTCATCACAATACTCCATGATCCCTGTCATCACAATGTTCCATGACACTAGTCATCACAGTGCTCCATGACCCCTGTCATCACAATATTCACTGCCCATGTAATCACAATGCTCCTGTTCCCCTGTAATCACAATGCTCCATACCCTTGTCATCACAATGCTCCAGAACTCTTGTCATCATAATGCTCCATGCCCGTGTCATCACAGTGTTCCATGACCACTTTCATCACAATGCTCCTTGACCCCTGTCATCACAATGCTCTATGACCACTGTCATCACAATGCCACATGACACCTGTAATCACATTGCTCCATGATCCTTTTCATCACAATGCTCTATGACCACTGTCATCACAATGCCACATGACACCTGTCATCACAATGCTCTATAGCCCCTGTCAGCACAATGTTCCATGACAGGTATCATCACAATGATACATGACTGCTGTCATCAGAATGTTCCCTGCTCTTGTCATCTCAATGCTCCCTGGCCCCTGTTATCACAATGCTCCATGCCAATATCATCACAATGCTCCATTACCCATGTCATCGTAGTGATCCATGACCCCTTTCATCACAATGCTGCATGACACCTGTCATCACAATGCTCCATAGCCCTTGTCATCACAATGCTCCATTAGCCCTGTCATCACAATGTTCCATGACTCTTGTCATCAAAATGCCTCATTATCCATTTAATCACAATGCTCCATGACTCCTTTCATTACATCCTCCATGATACTTGTCATTACACTGCCCCATGACCTTTTTCAGAACAATGCTCCATGATACCAGTCATCACAATGCTCCATGACCATTGTCGTCACAATGCTCCATGCCCCTTTCAACACAATGCCCCATGACACCTGTCATCACAATTCGCCATGGCACTTGTCATCACAATGCTCCATGAACCATGTCATCACAATGTTCATGGACACTTGTCATCACAATGCTCCATGACATCTTACATCACAATGCTCCTTGACCCCTGTCATTTCATTGCTCCATGGCCTATGCATTAACAATGCTCCATGGCTCCTGTAAGCACATTGCTCCATGATCCCTTTCATCACAATGCTCCAAGACCGCTGTCATCACAATGCCCCATGACGCCTATCATCATAATGCTCTAAGGCCCCTCTCATCACAATGCTCCATGATCCCTGTCATCACAATGTTCCATGACACTAGTCATCACAGTGCTCCATGACCCCTGTCATCACAATATTCACTGCCCATGTAATCACAATGCTCCTGGTCCCCTGTAATCATAGTGCTCCATACCCTTGTCATCACAATGCTCCAGAACTCTTGTCATCATAATGCTCCATGCCGGTGTCATCACAATGCTTGAAGAACCTTGTCATCACAATGCTCCATGAACCGTGTCATCACAAGGTTCCAGGACCCTTGTCATCACAATGATCCGTGACCCCTGTCATCTCAATGCTCCATGATCTTTGTATTCACAATGCTCCATGGCCCCTATAATTGCGGTGATCCATGACCCCTGTCATCACAATGCTCCCTGGTATATTTCATCACAATTCTAGATGACCACTGTCATCACAGTGCTCCACGGCCCCTGTCATCAGAGTCCTCCCTGATACCTTTCATCACAATTCTATATGACCGCTCTCCTCACAATTCCACATGACACCTGTCATCACAATGCTCCATGAACCATGTGATCACAATGTTCATGGACAATAGTCATCACAATGCTCCATGACAACTTACATCACAATGCTCCTTGACCCCTGTCATTTCATTGCTCCATGGCCTATGCATTCACAATGCTCCATGGCTCCTGTAATCACATTGCTCCATGATCCCTTTCATCACAATGCTCCAAGACCGCTGTCATCACAATGCCCCATGACGCCTATCATCATAATGCTCCAAGGCCCCTCTCATCACAATGCTCCATGATCCCTGTCATCACAATGTTCCATGACACTAGTCATCACAGTGCTCCATGACCCCTGTCATCACAATATTCACTGCCCATGTAATCACAATGCTCCTGGTCCCCTGTAATCACAATGCTCCATACCCTTGTCATCACAATGCTCCAGAACTCTTGTCATCATAATGCTCCATTCCCGTGTCATCACAGTGCTCCATGACCACTTTCATCACAATGCTCCTTGAACCCTGTCATCACAATGCTCTATGACCACTGTCATCACAATGCCACATGACACCTGTCATCACAATGCTCTATAGCCCCTGTCAGCACAATGTTCCATGACAGGTATCATCACAATGATACATGACTGCTGTCATCACAATGTTCCCTGCCCTTGTCATTCTCAATGCTCCCTGGCCCCTGTCATCACAATGCTCCATGCTCATATCATCACAATGCTCCATTACCCATGTCATCGTAGTGATCCATGACCCCTTTCATCACAATGCTCCATGACCCCTGTCATCACAATGCTCCATAGCCCTTGTCATCACAATGCTCCATTAGCCCTGTCATCACAATGTTCCATGACTCTTGTCATCAAAATGCCTCATGATCCATTTAATCACAATGCTCCATGACTCCTTTCATCACATACTCCATGATACTTGTCATTACACTGCCCCATGACCTTTTTCAGAACAATGCTCCATGATACCAGTCATCACAATGCTCCATGACCATTGTCGTCACAATGCTCCATGCCCCTTTCAACACAATGCTCCATGACAACTGTCATCACAATGCTCCATGGTCTTTGTCATCACAATTATACATGGCCCCTGTGATCACAGTGCTCCATGACCCCTTTCATCACAATGCTCCATGACCACTGTCATCACAATGCCCCATGACCCCTGTCATCACAATGCTCCATGGTCCCTGTCATTACAATGCTCCATGACCACTGTCATCACAATGTTCCATGATCGCTGTAATCACAATGACTCATGACACCTTTCCTCAGAAGGCTCCAGTACGCCTGTCATCACAATGCTCCAATGACCGTCTCATCACAATGCTCCATGACCCCTGTCAGCACAACGTTCCATGACAATTGTCATCACAATGCTCCATGACACCTGTCATCACAATGTTGCCTGCCCATGTCATCAAAATGCTCCATGTCCCCTGTAATCACAATGTTCCATTACACCTGTCTTCACAATGTTCCCTGCCCATGTCATCACAATGCTCCATTACCAATGTAATCAAAATGTTCGCCTGCCCTTGTCATCAAAATGCTCCATGGCCCCTTTAATCACAATGCTCCATGAACCCTGTCATCACAATGTTCCATGACAGTTGTCATCACAATGCTCCATGACCCTGTAATCACAATGCTCCATGCCCTTGTCATCACAATGCTCCAGAACTCTTGTCATCATAATGATGAATGCTCGTGTCATCACAAAGTCCATGATACTTGTCATCACAATGTTCCATGGCCTTGTCATTACAATACTCCATGGCCCCTGTCATCACAGTGCTCCATGATACCTTTTATCACAATTCTAGATGACCACTGTCATCACAATGCCCCAAGACACATGTCATCACAATTCGCCATGGCCCTTGCCATCACAATGCTCCATGACACGTGTCATCACAATGGTCCAGGACAGTTGTCATCACAATGATCCATGACCACTTACATCACAATGCTCCTTGACTCCTGTCATCACAATGCTCCATAGCCTATGCATTCGCAATGCTACATGGTCCCTGTAATCACATTGCTCCATGATCCATTTCATCACAATGCTCTATGACCCCTGTCATTACAATGCCACATTATACCTGTCATCACAATGCTCCATGGCCCCTGTCAGCACAATGTTCCATGACAGATGTCATCACTCTCCTCCATGGTCCCTGTAATCACAATGCTCCATTCCCTTGTCAACGCAATGCTCCAGAACTCTTGTCATCATAATGCTCCATGCCCGTCTCATCACAATTCTCCATGACACTTTTCATTAAAATGCTCCATGGCCTTTATCATCACAATGCTCCATGTCCCCTGTTATCACAGTGATCCATGGTACCTTTCATCACAATGCTAGATAACCTCTGTCATCACAATGCCCGATGACACCTGTCATCAGAATTGGCCATGGCCCTTGTCATCACAATGCTCCAGGACACTTGTCTTCACAATGTTCCATGGCGCATTTCATCACAATGCTCCATGACCACTTTCATCAAATTGCTCCATGATGCCTGTCATCACAATGCTCCATGGCCTTTGTCATCAAAATTCTACATGGCCCCTGTAATAACAGTGCCTCAGGACAACTTTTATCACAATGCTCCATGACCACTCTCATCACAATCCCAGATAAGAGCTTTCATGACAATGCTCCATGGCCCTTGTCATCACAATATTCTATGACTTCTGTCATCACAATGCTCCATGCCCCTGTCATCACAATGCCCCATCACCCCTGCTATTACAATTCTCCATGACCCCTGTCGTCACAATGCTCCAAAACCCTTGTCATCACAATATTCCATGATCCGTGTAATCACGATGATCCATGAACCATTTCTGTACAATGCTCCAGTACCCCTTTCATTAAAATGCTCCATGGCACTTGTCATCAGAATGCTCCAGGAACCCTTCCATCACAATAATCCATGACCCGTTTCCTCACAATTCTCCAGGACCGCTTTCATCACAATGCTCCATTCCCTTGTCATCTCAATGCTTCATGGCCCCTGTCATCAAAATGATCCATGCCCTTGTCATCAAAATGCTCCAGAACTCTTGTCATCACTATGCTCCATGCCCATGTCATCACAATCCTGCATGGCCCCTGTCATCACAATGCTGCATGACACCTGTCATCACAATGCTCCATGCCCGTATCATCACAATGCTCTATTACCCATGTCATCGTAGTGATCCATGACCCCTTTCATCACAATGCTGCATGACACCTGTCATCACAATGCTCCGTGGTCTTTGTCATCACAATGCTCCATGACCACTGTCATCACCATGCCCCATGACCCCATTCATCACAATGCTCCATAGCCCTTGTCATCACAATGCTCCATTAGCCCTGTCATCACAATGTTCCATGACTCTTGTCATCAAAATGCCTCATGATCCATTTAATCACAATGCTCCATGACTCCTTTCATCACATCCTCCATGATACTTGTCATTACACTGCCCCATGACCTCTTTCAGAACAATGCTCCATGATACCAGTCATCACAATGCTCCATGACCATTGTCGTCACAATGCTCCATGCCCCTTTCAACACAATGCTCCATGACAACTGTCACCACAATGCTCCATGGCCTTTGTCATCACAATTATACATGGCCCCTGTGATCACAGTGCTCCATGACCCCTTTCATCTCAATGCTCCATGACCACTGTCATCACAATGCCCCATGACCCCTGTCATCACAATGCTCCATGACCCCTGTCATTACAATGCTCCATGACCACTGTCATCACAATGTTCCATGATCGCTGTAATCACAATGACTCATGACACCTTTCCTCAGAAGGCTCCAGTACGCCTGTCATCACAATGCTCCAATGACCGTCTCATCACAATGCTCCATGATCCCTGTCAGCACAACGTTCCATGACAATTGTCATCACAATGCTCCATGACACCTGTCATCACAATGTTGCCTGCCCATGTCATCAAAATGCTCCATGTCCCCTGTAATCACAATGTTCCATTACACCTGTCTTCACAATGTTCCCTGCCCATGTCATCACAATGCTCCATTACCAATGTAATCAAAATGTTGGCCTGCCCTTGTCATCAAAATGCTCCATGGCCCCTTTAATCACAATGCTCCATGAACCCTGTCATCACAATGCTCCATGACAGTTGTCATCACAATGCTCCATGACCCTGTAATCACAATGCTCCATGCCCTTGTCATCACAATGCTCCAGAACTCTTGTCATCATAATGATGAATGCTCGTGTCATCACAAAGCTCCATGATACTTGTCATCACAATGTTCCATGGCCTTGTCATTACAATACTCCATGGCCCCTGTCATCACAGTGCTCCATGATACCTTGTATCACAATTCTAGATGACCACTGCCATCACAATGCCCCAAGACACATGTCATCACAATTCGCCATGGCCCTTGCCATCACAATGCTCCATGACCCGTGTCATCACAATGGTCCAGGACACTTGTCATCACAATGATCCATGACCCCTGTCATCACACTGCTCCATGGCCTATGCATTCAAAATGCTCCATGGCCCCTGTAATCACATTGCTCCATGATCCCTTTCATCACGATGTTCTATGACCACTCTCATCACAATACCCCATGACGCCTATCATCATAATGCTCCAAGGCCCCTCTCATCACAATGCTCCATGAACCCTGTCATCACAATGTTCCATGACACTTGTCATCACAGTGCTCCATGAACCCCTGTCATCACAATATTCACTGCCCATGTAATCACAACGCTCCTGGTCCCCCGTAATCACAGTGCTCCATACCCTTTTCATCACAATGCTCCAGAACTCTTGTCATCATAATGGTCCATGCCCATGTCATCACAACGCTTGAAGAACCTTGTCATCACAATGCTCCATGAACCGTGTCATCACAAGGTTCCAGGACCCTTGTCATCACAATGATCCATGACCCCTGTCATCTCAATGCTCCATGATCTTTGTATTCACAATGCTCCAGGGCCCCTATAATTGTGGTGATCCATGACACCTGTCATCACAATGCTCCCTGGTATATTTCATCACAATTCTAGATGACCAGTGTCATCACAGTGCTCCACGGCCCCTGTCGTCAGAGTCCTCCATGATACCTTTCATTACAATTCTACATGACCACTGTTATCACAATGCCCCATGACACCTGTCATCACAATTCGCCATGGCACTTGTCATCACAGTGCTCCATGAACCATGTCATCACAATGTTCATGGACACTTGTCATCACAATGCTCCATGACAATTTACATCACAATGCTCCTTGACCCCTGTCATTTCATTGCTCCATGGCCTATGCATTCACAATGCTCCATGGCTCCTGTAATCACATTGCTCCATGATCCCTTTCATCACAATGCTCCAAGACCGCTGTCATCACAATGCCCCATGACGCCTATCATCATAATGCTCCAAGGCCCCTCTCATCACAATACTCCATGATCCCTGTCATCACAATGTTCCATGACACTAGTCATCACAGTGCTCCATGACCCCTGTCATCACAATATTCACTGCCCATGTAATCACAATGCTCCTGTTCCCCTGTAATCACAATGCTCCATACCCTTGTCATCACAATGCTCCAGAACTCTTGTCATCATAATGCTCCATGCCCGTGTCATCACAGTGTTCCATGACCACTTTCATCACAATGCTCCTTGACCCCTGTCATCACAATGCTCTATGACCACTGTCATCACAATGCCACATGACACCTGTCATCACAATGCTCTATAACCACTGTCAGCACAATATTCCATGACAGGTATCATCAAAATGATCCATGACTGCTGTCATCACAATGCTCAATAGCCCTTGTCATCACAATGCTCCATTAGCCCTGTCATCACAATGTTCCATGACTGTTGTCATCAAAATGCCTCATGATCCATTTAATCACAAAGATCCATGACTCCTTTCATCACATCCTCCATGATACTTGTCATTACACTGCCCCATGACCTTTTCAGAACAATGCTCCATGATACCAGTCATCACAATGCTCCATGACCATTGTCGTCACAATGCTCCATGCCCCTTTCAACACAATGCCCCATGACACCTGTCATCACAATTCGCCATGGCACTTGTCATCACAATGCTCCATGAACCATGTCATCACAATGTTCATGGACACTTGTCATCACAATGCTCCATGACATCTTACATCACAATGCTCCTTGACCCCTGTCATTTCATTGCTCCATGGCCTATGCATTAACAATGCTCCATGGCTCCTGTAAGCACATTGCTCCATGATCCCTTTCATCACAATGCTCCAAGACCGCTGTCATCACAATGCCCCATGACGCCTATCATCATAATGCTCTAAGGCCCCTCTCATCACAATGCTCCATGATCCCTGTCATCACAATGTTCCATGACACTAGTCATCACAGTGCTCCATGACCCCTGTCATCACAATATTCACAGCCCATGTAATCACAATGCTCCTGGTCCCCTGTAATCATAGTGCTCCATACCCTTGTCATCACAATGCTCCAGAACTCTTGTCATCATAATGCTCCATGCCGGTGTCATCGCAATGCTTGAAGAACCTTGTCATCACAATGCTCCATGAACCGTGTCATCACAAAGTTCCAGGACCCTTGTCATCACAATGATCCGTGACCCCTGTCATCTCAATGCTCCATGATCTTTGTATTCACAATGCTCCCTGGCCCCTATAATTGCGGTGATCCATGACCCCTGTCATCACAATGCTCCCTGGTATATTTCATCACAATTCTAGATGACCACTGTCATCACAGTGCTCCACGGCCCCTGTCGTCAGAGTCCTCCATGATACCTTTTATTACAATTCTACATGACCACTGTCATCACAATGCCCCATGACACCTGTCATCACAATTCGCCATGGCACTTGTCATCACAATGCTCCATGAACCATGTCATCACAATGTTCATGGACAATAGTCATGACAATGCTCCATGACAACTTACATCACAATGCTCCTTGACCCCTGTCATTTCATTGCTCCATGGCCTATGCATTCACAATGCTCCATGGCCCCTGTAATCACATTGCTCCATGATCCCTTTCATCACAATATTCTAATGTTCTATGACCACTCTCATCACAATACGCCATGACGCCTATCATCATAATGCTCCAAGGCCCCTCTCATCACAATGCTCCATGAACTCTGTCATCACAATGTTCCATGACACTTGTCATCACAGTGCTCCATGAACCCCTGTCATCACAATAATCACTGCCCATGTAATCACAATGATACTGGTCCCCTGTAATCACAATGCTCCATACCCTTATCATCACAATGCTCCAGAACTGTTGTCATCATAATGCTCCATGCTCGTGTCATCACAATGCTCCATGACCACTTTCATCGCAATGCTCCTTGACCGCTGTCATCGCAATGCTCCATGGCCTATGTATTCACAATGCTCCATGGCCCCTGTAATCACATTGCTCCATGACCCTTTTCATCACAATGCTCTATGACCACTGTCATCACAAGGCCACACGACACCTGTCATCACAATGCTCTATGGCCCCTGTCAGCACAATGTTCCATGACAGATATCATCACAATGATCCATGACCACTCTCATCACAATGTTCCCTGCCCTTGTCATCGCAATGCTCCCTGGCCCCTGTAATCACAATGCTCCATACCCTTGTCATCGCAATGCTCCAGATCACTTCTCATCATAATGCTCCATGCCCGTGTCATCACAATGCTCCATGGCCCCTGTCATCACAGTGCTCCGTGATACCTTTCATCATAATGATAGATGACCACTGTCATCACAATGCTCCATGACACCTGTCATCAGAATTGGCCATGGCCCTTGTCATCACAATGCTCCAGGACACTTGTCTTCACAATGTTCCATGGCGCATTTCATCACAATGCTCTATGACCACTTTCATCAAATTGCTCCATGATGCCTGTCATCACAATGCTCCATGGCCTTTGTCATCAAAATTCTACATGGCCCCTGTAATAACAGTGCTTCAGGACAACTTTTATCACAATGCTCCATGACCACTCTCATCACAATGCCAGATAAGACCTTTCATGACAATGCTCCATGGCCCTTGTCATCACAATATTCTATGACTTCTGTCATCACAATGCTCCATGCCCCTGTCATCACAATGCCCCATCACCCCTGCTATTACAATGCTCCATGACCCCTGTCGTCGCAATGCTCCGAAACGCTTGTCATCACAATATTCCATGATCCGTGTAATCACGATGATCCATGAACCATTTCTGTACAATGCTCCAGTACCCCTTTCATTAAAATGCTCCATGGCACTTGTCATCAGAATGCTCCAGGAACCCTTCCATCACAATAATCCATGACCCGTTTCCTCACAATTCTCCAGGACCGCTTTCATCACAATGCTCCATTCCCTTGTCATCTCAATGCTTCATGGCCCCTGTCATCAAAATGATCCATGCCCTTGTCATCAAAATGCTCCAGAACTCTTGTCATCACTATGCTCCATGCCCATGTCATCAAAATGCTGCATGGCCCCTGTCATCACAATGCTGCATGACCTCTGTCATCACAATGCTCCATGCCCGTATCATCACAATGCTCCATTACCCATGTCATCGTAGTGATCCATGACCCCTTTCATCACAATGCTGCATGACACCTGTCATCACAATGCTCCGTGGTCTTTGTCATCACAATGCTCCATGACCACTGTCATCACCATGCCCCATGACCCCATTCATCACAATGCTCCATAGCCCTTGTCATCACAATGCTCCATTAGCCCTGTCATCACAATGTTCCATGACTCTTGTCATCAAAATGCCTCATGATCCATTTAATCACAATGCTCCATGACTCCTTTCATCACATCCTCCATGATACTTGTCATTACACTGCCCCATGACCTCTTTCAGAACAATGCTCCATGATACCAGTCATCACAATGCTCCATGACCATTGTCGTCACAATGCTCCATGCCCCTTTCAACACAATGCTCCATGACAACTGTCATCACAATGCTCCATGGCCTTTGTCATCACAATTATACATGGCCCCTGTGATCACAGTGCTCCATGACCCCTTTCATCACAATGCTCCATGACCACTGTCATCACAATGCCCCATGACTCCTGTCATCACAATGCTCCATGGCCCCTGTCATTACAATGCTCCATGACCACTGTCATCACAATGTTCCATGATCGCTGTAATCACAATGACTCATGACACCTTTCCTCAGAAGGCTCCAGTACGCCTGTCATCACAATGCTCCAATGACCGTCTCATCACAATGCTCCATGATCCCTGTCAGCACAACGTTCCATGACAATTGTCATCACAATGCTCCATGACACCTGTCATCACAATGTTGCCTGCCCATGTCATCAAAATGCTCCATGTCCCCTGTAATCACAATGTTCCATTACACCTGTCTTCACAATGTTCCCTGCCCATGTCATCACAATGCTCCATTACCAATGTAATCAAAATGTTGGCCTGCCCTTGTCATCAAAATGCTCCATGGCCCCTTCAATCACAATGCTCCATGAACCCTGTCATCACAATGTTCCATGACAGTTGTCATCACAATGCTCCATGACCCTGTAATCACAATGCTCCATGCCCTTGTCATCACAATGCTCCAGAACTCTTGTCATCATAATGATGAATGCTCGTGTCATCACAAAGCTCCATGATACTTGTCATCACAATGTTCCATGGCCTTGTCATTACAATACTCCATGGCCCCTGTCATCACAGTGCTCCATGATACCTTGTATCACAATTCTAGATGACCACTGCCATCACAATGCCCCAAGACACATGTCATCACAATTCGCCATGGCCCTTGCCATCACAATGCTCCATGACCCGTGTCATCACAATGGTCCAGGACACTTGTCATCACAATGATCCATGACCCCTGTCATCACGCTGCTCCATGGCCTATGCATTCAAAATGCTCCATGGCCCCTGTAATCACATTGCTCCATGATCCCTTTCATCACGATGTTCTATGACCACTCTCATCACAATACCCCATGACGCCTATCATCATAATGCTCCAAGGCCCCTCTCATCACAATGCTCCATGAACCCTGTCATCACAATGTTCCATGACACTTGTCATCACAGTGCTCCATGAACCCCTGTCATCACAATATTCACTGCCCATGTAATCACAACGCTCCTGGTCCCCCGTAATCACAGTGCTCCATACCCTTTTCATCACAATGCTCCAGAACTCTTGTCATCATAATGGTCCATGCCCATGTCATCACAATGCTTGAAGAACCTTGTCATCACAATGCTCCATGAACCGTGTCATCACAAGGTTCCAAGACCCTTGTCATCACAATGATCCATGACCCCTGTCATCTCAATGCTCCATGATCCTTGTATTCACAATGCTCCAGGGCCCCTATAATTGTGGTGATCCATGACACCTGTCATCACAATGCTCCCTGTTATATTTCATCACAATTCTAGATGACCAGTGTCATCACAGTGCTCCACGGCCCCTGTCGTCAGAGTCCTCCATGATACCTTTCATTACAATTCTACATGACCACTGTTATCACAATGCCCCATGACACCTGTCATCACAATTCGCCATGGCACTTGTCATCACAGTGCTCCATGAACCCTGTCATCACAATGTTCCATGACAGTTGTCATCACAATGCTCCATGACCCTGTAATCACAATGCTCCATGCCCTTGTCATCACAATGCTCCAGAACTCTTGTCATCATAATGATGAATGCTCGTGTCATCACAAAGCTCCATGATACTTGTCATCACAATGTTCCATGGCCTTGTCATTACAATACTCCATGGCCCCTGTCATCACAGTGCTCCATGATACCTTTTATCACAATTCTAGATGACCACTGCCATCACAATGCCCCAAGACACATGTCATCACAATTCGCCATGGCCCTTGCCATCACAATGCTCCATGACCCGTGTCATCACAATGGTCCAGGACACTTGTCATCACAATGATCCATGACCCCTGTCATCACACTGCTCCATGGCCTATGCATTCAAAATGCTCCATGGCCCCTGTAATCACATTGCTCCATGATCCCTTTCATCACGATGTTCTATGACCACTCTCATCACAATACCCCATGACGCCTATCATCATAATGCTCCAAGGCCCCTCTCATCACAATGCTCCATGAACCCTGTCATCACAATGTTCCATGACATTTGTCATCACAGTGCTCCATGAACCCCTGTCATCACAATATTCACTGCCCATGTAATCACAACGCTCCTGGTCCCCTGTAATCACAGTGCTCCATATCCTTTTCATCACAATGCTCCAGAACTCTTGTCATCATAATGGTCCATGCCCATGTCATCACAATGCTTGAAGAACCTTGTCATCACAATGCTCCATGAACCGTGTCATCACAAGGTTCCAGGACCCTTGTCATCACAATGATCCGTGACCCCTGTCATCTCAATGCTCCATGATCTTTGTATTCACAATGCTCCAGGGCCCCTATAATTGTGGTGATCCATGACACCTGTCATCACAATGCTCCCTGGTATATTTCATCACAATTCTAGATGACCAGTGTCATCACAGTGCTCCACGGCCCCTGTCGTCAGAGTCCTCCATGATACCTTTCATTACAATTCTACATGACCACTGTTATCACAATGCCCCATGACACCTGTCATCACAATTCGCCATGGCACTTGTCATCACAGTGCTCCATGAACCATGTCATCACAATGTTCATGGACACTTGTCATCACAATGCTCCATGACAATTTACATCACAATGCTCCTTGACCCCTGTCATTTCATTGCTCCATGGCCTATGCATTCACAATGCTCCATGGCTCCTGTAATCACATTGCTCCATGATCCCTTTCATCACAATGCTCCAAGACCGCTGTCATCACAATGCCCCATGACGCCTATCATCATAATGCTCCAAGGCCCCTCTCATCACAATACTCCATGATCCCTGTCATCACAATGTTCCATGACACTAGTCATCACAGTGATCCATGACCCCTGTCATCACAATATTCACTGCCCATGTAATCACAATGCTCCTGTTCCCCTGTAATCACAATGCTCCATACCCTTGTCATCACAATGCTCCAGAACACTTGTCATCATAATGCTCCATGCCCGTGTCATCACAGTGTTCCATGACCACTTTCATCACAATGCTCCTTGACCCCTGTCATCACAATGCTCTATGACCACTGTCATCACAATGCCACATGACACCTGTAATCACATTGCTCCATGATCCTTTTCATCACAATGCTCTATGACCACTGTCATCACAATGCCACATGACACCTGTCATCACAATGCTCTATAGCCCCTGTCAGCACAATGTTCCATGACAGGTATCATCACAATGATACATGACTGCTGTCATCAGAATGTTCCCTGCTCTTGTCATCTCAATGCTCCCTGGCCCCTGTTATCACAATGCTCCATGCCAATATCATCACAATGCTCCATTACCCATGTCATCGTAGTGATCCATGACCCCTTTCATCACAATGCTGCATGACACCTGTCATCACAATGCTCCATAGCCCTTGTCATCACAATGCTCCATTAGCTCTGTCATCACAATGACCCATGACTCTTGTCATCAAAATGCCTCATTATCCATTTAATCACAATGCTCCATGACTCCTTTCATCACATCCTCCATGATACTTGTCATTACACTGCCCCATGACCTTTTTCAGAACAATGCTCCATGATACCAGTCATCACAATGCTCCATGACCATTGTCGTCACAATGCTCCATGCCCCTTTCAACACAATGCTCCATGACAACTGTCATCACAATCCTCCATGGTCTTTGTCATCACAATTATACATGGCCCCTGTGATCACAGTGCTCCATGACCCCTTTCATCACAATGCTCCATGACCACTGTCATCACAATGCCCCATGACCCCTGTCATCACAATGCTCCATGGCCCCTGTCATTACAATGCTCCATGACCACTGTCATCACAATGTTCCATGATCGCTGTAATCACAATGACTCATGACACCTTTCCTCAGAAGGCTCCAGTACGCCTGTCATCACAATGCTCCAATGACCGTCTCATCACAATGCTCCATGATCCCTGTCAGCACAACGTTCCATGACAATTGTCATCACAATGCTCCATGACACCTGTCATCACAATGTTGCCTGCCCATGTCATCAAAATGCTCCATGTCCCCTGTAATCACAATGTTCCATTACACCTGTCTTCACAATGTTCCCTGCCCATGTCATCACAATGCTCCATTACCAATGTAATCAAAATGTTGGCCTGCCCTTGTCATCAAAATGCTCCATGGCCCCTTTAATCACAATGCTCCATGAACCCTGTCATCACAATGTTCCATGACAGTTGTCATCACAATGCTCCATGACCCTGTAATCACAATGCTCCATGCCCTTGTCATCACAATGCTCCAGAACTCTTGTCATCATAATGATGAATGCTCGTGTCATCACAAAGCTCCATGATACTTGTCATCACAATGTTCCATGGCCATGTCATTACAATACTCCATGGCCCCTGTCATCACAGTGCTCCATGATACCTTTTATCAAAATTCTAGATGACCACTGTCATCACAATGCCCCAAGACACATGTCATCACAATTCGCCATGGCCCTTGCCATCACAATGCTCCATGACACGTGTCATCACAATGGTCCAGGACAGTTGTCATCACAATGATCCATGACCACTTACATCACAATGCTCCTTGACTCCTGTCATCACAATGCTCCATAGCCTATGCATTCGCAATGCTACATGGTCCCTGTAATCACATTGCTCCATGATCCATTTCATCACAATGCTCTATGACCACTGTCATTACAATGCCACATTATACCTGTCATCACAAAGCTCCATGGCCACTGTCAGCACAATGTTCCATGACAGATGTCATCACTCTCCTCCATGGTCCCTGTAATCACAATGCTCCATTCCCTTGTCAACGCAATGCTCCAGAACTCTTGTCATCATAATGCTCCATGCCCGTCTCATCACAATTCTCCATGACACTTTTCATTAAAATGCTCCATGGCCTTTATCATCACAATGCTCCATGGCCCCTGTTATCACAGTGATCCATGGTACCTTTCATCACAATGCTAGATAACCTCTGTCATCACAATGCCCGATGACACCTGTCATCAGAATTGGCCATGGCCCTTGTCATCACAATGCTCCATGCCCTTGTCATCACAATGCTCCAGGACACTTGTCTTCACAATGTTCCATGGCGCATTTCATCACAATGCTCCATGACCACTTTCATCAAATTGCTCCATGATGCCTGTCATCACAATGCTCCATGGCCTTTGTCATCAAAATTCTACATGGCCCCTGTAATAACAGTGCTTCAGGACAACTTTTATCACAATGCTCCATGACCACTCTCATCACAATCCCAGATAAGACCTTTCATGACAATGCTCCATGGCCCTTGTCATCACAATATTCTATGACTTCTGTCATCACAATGCTCCATGCCCCTGTCATCACAATGCCCCATCACCCCTGCTATTACAATTCTCCATGACCCCTGTCGTCGCAATGCTCCGAAACCCTTGTCATCACAATATTCCATGATCCGTGTAATCACGATGATCCATGAACCATTTCTGTACAATGCTCCAGTACCCCTTTCATTAAAATGCTCCATGGCACTTGTCATCAGAATGCTCCAGGAACCCTTCCATCACAATAATCCATGACCCGTTTCCTCACAATTCTCCAGGACCGCTTTCATCACAATGCTCCATTCCCTTGTCATCTCAATGCTTCATGGCCCCTGTCATCACAATGATCCATGCCCTTGTCATCAAAATGCTCCAGAACTCTTGTCATCACTATGCTCCATGCCCATGTCATCACAATGCTGCATGGCCCCTGTCATCACAATGCTGCATGACACCTGTCATCACAATGCTCCATGCCCGTATCATCACAATGCTCCATTACCCATGTCATCGTAGTGATCCATGACCCCTTTCATCACAATGCTGCATGACACCTGTCATCACAATGCTCCGTGGTCTTTGTCATCACAATGCTCCATGACCACTGTCATCACCATGCCCCATGACCCCATTCATCAAAATGCTCCATAGCCCTTGTCATCACAATGCTCCATTAGCCCTGTCATCACAATGTTCCATGACTCTTGTCATCAAAATGCCTCATGATCCATTTAATCACAATGCTCCATGACTCCTTTCATCACATCCTCCATGATACTGGTCATTACACTGCCCCATGACCTCTTTCAGAACAATGCTCCATGATACCAGTCATCACAATGCTCCATGACCATTGTCGTCACAATGCTCCATGCCCCTTTCAACACAATGCTCCATGACAACTGTCACCACAATGCTCCATGGCCTTTGTCATCACAATTATACATGGCCCCTGTAATCACAGTGCTCCATGACCCCTTTCATCACAATGCTCCATGACCACTGTCATCACAATGCCCCATGACCCCTGTCGTCACAATGCTCCATGCCCCTTTCATCACAATGCTCCATGACCATTGTCATTACAATGCTCCATGTCCACTGTCATCACAATGTTCCATTATCGCTATAATCACAATGACTCATGACACCTCTCCTCAGAAGGCTCCAGTACGCCTGTCATCACAATGCTCCAATGACCGTCTCATCACAATGCTCCATGATCCCTGTCAGCACAATGTTCCATGACAATTGTCATCACAATGCTCCATGACACCTGTCATCACAATGTTGCCTGCCCATGTCATCAAAATGCTCCATGTCCCCTGTAATCACAATGTTCCATTACACCTGTCTTCACAATGTTCCCTGCCCATGTCATCACAATGCTCCATTACCAATGTAATCAAAATGTTGGCCTGCCCTTGTCATTAAAATGCTCCATGGCCCCTTTAATCACAATGCTCCATGAACCCTGTCATCACAATGTTCCATGACAGTTGTCATCACAATGCTCCATGACCCTGTAATCACAATGCTCCATGCCCTTGTCATCACAATGCTCCAGAACTCTTGTCATCATAATGATGAATGCTCGTGTCATCACAAAGCTCCATGATACTTGTCATCACAATGTTCCATGGCCTTGTCATTACAATACTCCATGGCCCCTGTCATCACAGTGCTCCATGATACCTTTTATCACAATTCTAGATGACCACTGTCATCACAATGCCCCAAGACACATGTCATCACAATACGCCATGGCCCTTGCCATCACAATGCTCCATGACCCGTGTCATCACAATGGACCAGGACACTTGTCATCACAATGCTCCATGACCCTGTAATCCCAGTGCTCCATACCCTTTTCATCACAATGCTCCAGAACTCTTGTCATCATAATGCTCCATGCCCGTGTCATCACAATGCTTGAAGAACCTTGTCATCACAATGCTCCATGAACCGTGTCATCACAAGGTTCCAGGACCCTTGTCATCACAATGATCCATGACCCCTGTCATCTCAATGCTCCATGATCTTTGTATTCACAATGCTCGATGGCCCCTATAATTGCGGTGATCCATGACCCCTGTCATCACAATGCTCCCTGGTATATTTCATCACAATTCTAGATGACCAGTGTCATCACAGTGCTCCACGGCCACTGTCGTCAGAGTCCTCCATGATACCTTTCATTACAATTCTACATGACCACTGTTATCACAATGCCCCATGACACCTGTCATCACAATTCGCCATGGCACTTGTCATCACAATGCTCCATGAACCATGTCATCACAATGTTCATGGACACTTGTCATCACAATGCTCCATGACAATTTACA
Source organism: Balaenoptera borealis (assembly GCF_965194805.1). Taxonomy (NCBI): domain Eukaryota; kingdom Metazoa; phylum Chordata; class Mammalia; order Artiodactyla; family Balaenopteridae; genus Balaenoptera; species Balaenoptera borealis. Next base: position 1,130,808 of record NW_028123982.1, on the reverse strand, counting down.
TCACAATGCTCCTTGATCCCTGTCATTTCATTGCTCCATGTCCTATGCATTCACAATGCTCCATGGCTCCTGTAATCACATTGCTCCATGATCCCTTTCATCACAATGCTCCAAGACCGCTCTCATCACAATGCCCCATGACGCCTATGTTCATAATGCTCCAAGGCCCCTCTCATCACAATACTCCATGATCCCTGTCATCACAATGTTCCATGACACTAATCATCACAGTGCTCCATGACCCCTGTCATCACAATATTCACTGCCCATGTAATCACAATGCTCCTGTTCCCCTGTAATCACAATGCTCCATACCCTTGTCATCACAATGCTCCAGAACTCTTGTCATCATAATGCTCCATGCCCGTGTCATCACAGTGCTCCATGACCACTTTCATCACAATGCTCCTTGACCCCTGTCATCACAATGCTCTATGACCACTGTCATCACAATGCCACATGACACCTGTAATCACATTGCTCCATGATCCTTTTCATCACAATGCTCTATGACCACTGTCATCACAATGCCACATGACACCTGTCATCACAATGCTCTATAGCCCCTGTCAGCACAATGTTCCATGACAGGTATCATCACAATGATTCATGACTTCTGTCATCAGAATGTTCCCTGCTCTTGTCATCTCAATGCTCTTTGGCCCCTGTTATCACAATGCTCCATGCCCATATCTTCACAATGCTCCATTACCCATGTCATCGTAGTGATCCATGACCCCTTTCATCACAATGCTGCATGACACCTGTCATCACAATGCTCAATAGCCCTTATCATCACAATGCTCCATTAGCCCTGTCATCACAATGTTCCATGACTCTTGTCATCAAAATGCCTCATGATCCATTTAATCACAAAGCTCCATGACTCCTTTCATCACATCCTCCATGATACTTGTCATTACACTGCCCCATGACCTTTTTCAGAACAATGCTCCATGATACCAGTCATCACAATGCTCCATGACCATTGTCGTCACAATGCTCCATGCCCCTTTCAACACAATGCCCCATGACACCTGTCATCACAATTCGCCATGGCACTTGTCATCACAATGCTCCATGAACCATGTCATCACAATGTTCATGGACACTTGTCATCACAATGCTCCATGACATCTTACATCACAATGCTCCTTGACCCCTGTCATTTCATTGCTCCATGGCCTATGCATTAACAATGCTCCATGGCTCCTGTAAGCACATTGCTCCATGATCCCTTTCATCACAATGCTCCAAGACCGCTGTCATCACAATGCCCCATGACGCCTATCATCATAATGCTCTAAGGCCCCTCTCATCACAATGCTCCATGATCCCTGTCATCACAATGTTCCATGACACTAGTCATCACAGTGCTCCATGACCCCTGTCATCACAATATTCACTGCCCATGTAATCACAATGCTCCTGGTCCCCTGTAATCATAGTGCTCCATACCCTTGTCATCACAATGCTCCAGAACTCTTGTCATCATAATGCTCCATGCCGGTGTCATTGCAATGCTTGAAGAACCTTGTCATCACAATGCTCCATGAACTGTGTCATCACAAGGTTCCAGGACCCTTATCATCACAATGATCCGTGACCCCTGTCATCTCAATGCTCCATGATCTTTGTATTCACAATGCTCCCTGGCCCCTATAATTGCGGTGATCCATGACCCCTGTCATCACAATGCTCCCTGGTATATTTCATCACAATTCTAGATGACCACTGTCATCACAGTGCTCCACGGCCCCTGTCGTCAGAGTCCTCCATGATACCTTTTATTACAATTCTACATGACCACTGTCATCACAATGCCCCATGACACCTGTCATCACAATTCGCCATGGCACTTGTCATCACAATGCTCCATGAACCATGTCATCACAATGTTCATGGACAATAGTCATGACAATGCTCCATGACAACTTACATCACAATGCTCCTTGACCCCTGTCATTTCATTGCTCCATGGCCTATGCATTCACAATGCTCCATGGCCCCTCTAATCACATTGCTCCATGATCCCTTTCATCACAATATTCTAATGTTCTATGACCACTCTCATCACAATACGCCATGACGCCTATCATCATAATGCTCCAAGGCCCCTCTCATCACAATGCTCCATGAACTCTGTCATCACAATGTTCCATGACACTTGTCATCACAGTGCTCCATGAACCCCTTTCATCACAATAATCACTGCCCATGTAATCACAATGATACTGGTCCCCTGTAATCACAATGCTCCAGAACTGTTGTCATCATAATGCTCCATGCTCGTGTCATCACAATGCTCCATGACCACTTTCATCGCAATGCTCCTTGACCGCTGTCATCGCAATGCTCCATGGCCTATGTATTCACAATGCTCCATGGCCCCTGTAATCACATTGCTCCATGACCCTTTTCATCACAATGCTCTATGACCACTGTCATCACAAGGCCACACGACACCTGTCATCACAATGCTCTATGGCCCCTGTCAGCACAATGTTCCATGACAGATATCATCACAATGATCCATTACCACTCTCATCACAATGTTCCCTGCCCTTGTCATCTCAATGCTCCCTGGCCCCTGTAATCACAATGCTCCATACCCTTGTCATCGCAATGCTCCGGATCACTTCTCATCATAATGCTCCATGCCCGTGTCATCACAATGCTCCATGGCCCCTGTCATCACAGTGCTCCGTGATACCTTTCATCATAATGATAGATGACCACTGTCATCACAATGCTCCATGACACCTGTCATCAGAATTGGCCATGGCCCTTGTCATCACAATGCTCCAGGACACTTGTCTTCACAATGTTCCATGGCGCATTTCATCACAATGCTCTATGACCACTTTCATCAAATTGCTCCATGATGCCTGTCATCACAATGCTCCATGGCCTTTGTCATCAAAATTCTACATGGCCCCTGTAATAACAGTGCTTCAGGACAACTTTTATCACAATGCTCCATGACCACTCTCATCACAATCCCAGATAAGACCTTTCATGACAATGCTCCATGGCCCTTGTCATCACAATATTCTATGACTTCTGTCATCACAATGCTCCATGCCCCTGTCATCACAATGCCCCATCACCCCTGCTATTACAATTCTCCATGACCCCTGTCGTCGCAATGCTCCGAAACCCTTGTCATCACAATATTCCATGATCCGTGTAATCACGATGATCCATGAACCATTTCTGTACAATGCTCCAGTACCCCTTTCATTAAAATGCTCCATGGCACTTGTCATCAGAATGCTCCAGGAACCCTTCCATCACAATAATCCATGACCCGTTTCCTCACAATTCTCCAGGACCGCTTTCATCACAATGCTCCATTCCCTTGTCATCTCAATGCTTCATGGCCCCTGTCATCACAATGATCCATGCCCTTGTCATCAAAATGCTCCAGAACTCTTGTCATCAGTATGCTCCATGCCCATGTCATCAAAATGCTGCATGGCCCCTGTCATCACAATGCCGCATGACCCCTGTCATCACAATGCTCCATGCCCGTATCATCACAATGCTCCATTACCCATGTCATCGTAGTGATCCATGACCCCTTTCATCACAATGCTGCATGACACCTGTCATCACAATGCTCCGTGGTCTTTGTCATCACAATGCTCCATGACCACTGTCATCACCATGCCCCATGACCCCATTCATCACAATGCTCCATAGCCCTTGTCATCACAATGCTCCATTAGCCCTGTCATCACAATGTTCCATGACTCTTGTCATCAAAATGCCTCATGATCCATTTAATCACAATGCTCCATGACTCCTTTCATCACATCCTCCATGATACTTGTCATTACACTGCCCCATGACCTCTTTCAGAACAATGCTCCATGATACCAGTCATCACAATGCTCCATGACCATTGTCGTCACAATGCTCCATGCCCCTTTCAACACAATGCTCCATGACAACTGTCATCACAATGCTCCATGGCCTTTGTCATCACAATTATACATGGCCCCTGTGATCACAGTGCTCCATGACCCCTTTCATCACAATGCTCCATGACCACTGTCATCACAATGCCCCATGACCCCTGTCATCACAATGCTCCATGGCCCCTGTCATTACAATGCTCCATGACCACTGTCATCACAATGTTCCATGATCGCTGTAATCACAATGACTCATGACACCTTTCCTCAGAAGGCTCCAGTACGCCTGTCATCACAATGCTCCAATGACCGTCTCATCACAATGCTCCATGATCCCTGTCAGCACAACGTTCCATGACAATTGTCATCACAATGCTCCATGACACCTGTCATCACAATGTTGCCTGCCCATGTCATCAAAATGCTCCATGTCCCCTGTAATCACAATGTTCCATTACACCTGTCTTCACAATGTTCCCTGCCCATGTCATCACAATGCTCCATTACCAATGTAATCAAAATGTTGGCCTGCCCTTGTCATCAAAATGCTCCATGGCCCCTTTAATCACAATGCTCCATGAACCCTGTCATCACAATGTTCCATGACAGTTGTCATCACAATGCTCCATGACCCTGTAATCACAATGCTCCATGCCCTTGTCATCACAATGCTCCAGAACTCTTGTCATCATAATGATGAATGCTCGTGTCATCACAAAGCTCCATGATACTTGTCATCACAATGTTCCATGGCCTTGTCATTACAATACTCCATGGCCCCTGTCATCACAGTGCTCCATGATACCTTTTATCACAATTCTAGATGACCACTGCCATCACAATGCCCCAAGACACATGTCATCACAATTCGCCATGGCCCTTGCCATCAAAATGCTCCATGACCCGTGTCATCACAATGGTCCAGGACACTTGTCATCACAATGATCCATGACCCCTGTCATCACACTGCTCCATGGCCTATGCATTCAAAATGCTCCATGGCCCCTGTAATCACATTGCTCCATGATCCCTTTCATCACGATGTTCTATGACCACTCTCATCACAATACCCCATGACGCCTATCATCATAAGGCTCCAAGGCCCCTCTCATCACAATGCTCCATGAACCCTGTCATCACAATGTTCCATGACACTTGTCATCACAGTGCTCCATGAACCCCTATCATCACAATATTCACTGCCCATGTAATCACAACGCTCCTGGTCCCCCGTAATCACAGTGCTCCATACCCTTTTCATCACAATGCTCCAGAACTCTTGTCATCATAATGGTCCATGCCCATGTCATCACAATGCTTGAAGAACCTTGTCATCACAATGCTCCATGAACCGTGTCATCACAAGGTTCCAAGACCCTTGTCATCACAATGATCCATGACCCCTGTCATCTCAATGCTCCATGATCTTTGTATTCACAATGCTCCAGGGCCCCTATAATTGTGGTGATCCATGACCCCTGTCATCACAATGCTCCCTGGTATATTTCATCACAATTCTAGATGACCAGTGTCATCACAGTGCTCCACGGCCCCTGTCGTCAGAGTCCTCCATGATACCTTTCATTACAATTCTACATGACCACTGTTATCACAATGCCCCATGACACCTGTCATCACAATTCGCCATGGCACTTGTCATCACAGTGCTCCATGAACCATGTCATCACAATGTTCATGGACACTTGTCATCACAATGCTCCATGACAATTTACATCACAATGCTCCTTGACCCCTGTCATTTCATTGCTCCATGGCCTATGCATTCACAATGCTCCATGGCTCCTGTAATCACATTGCTCCATGATCCCTTTCATCACAATGCTCCAAGACCGCTGTCATCACAATGCCCCATGACGCCTATCATCATAATGCTCCAAGGCCCCTCTCATCACAATACTCCATGATCCCTGTCATCACAATGTTCCATGACACTAGTCATCACAGTGCTCCATGACCCCTGTCATCACAATATTCACTGCCCATGTAATCACAATGCTCCTGTTCCCCTGTAATCACAATGCTCCATACCCTTGTCATCACAATGCTCCAGAACTCTTGTCATCATAATGCTCCATGCCCGTGTCATCACAGTGTTCCATGACCACTTTCATCACAATGCTCCTTGACCCCTGTCATCACAATGCTCTATGACCACTGTCATCACAATGCCACATGACACCTGTAATCACATTGCTCCATGATCCTTTTCATCACAATGCTCTATGACCACTGTCATCACATTGCCACATGACACCTGTCATCACAATGCTCTATAGCCCCTGTCAGCACAATGTTCCATGACAGGTATCATCACAATGATACATGACTGCTGTCATCAGAATGTTCCCTGCTCTTGTCATCTCAATGCTCCCTGGCCCCTGTTATCACAATGCTCCATGCCAATATCCTCACAATGCTCCATTACCCATGTCATCGTAGTGATCCATGACCCCTTTCATCACAATGCTGCATGACACCTGTCATCACAATGCTCCATAGCCCTTGTCATCACAATGCTCCATTAGCTCTGTCATCACAATGTCCCATGACTCTTGTCATCAAAATGCCTCATTATCCATTTAATCACAATGCTCCATGACTCCTTTCATTACATCCTCCATGATACTTGTCATTACACTGCCCCATGACCTTTTTCAGAACAATGCTCCATGATACCAGTCATCACAATGCTCCATGACCATTGTCGTCACAATGCTCCATGCCCCTTTCAACACAATGCCCCATGACACCTGTCATCACAATTCGCCATGGCACTTGTCATCACAATGCTCCATGAACCATGTCATCACAATGTTCATGGACACTTGTCATCACAATGCTCCATGACATCTTACATCACAATGCTCCTTGACCCCTGTCATTTCATTGCTCCATGGCCTATGCATTAACAATGCTCCATGGCTCCTGTAAGCACATTGCTCCATGACCCCTTTCATCACAATGCTCCAAGACCGCTGTAATCACAATGCCCCATGACGCCTATCATCATAATGCTCTAAGGCCCCTCTCATCACAATGCTCCATGATCCCTGTCATCACAATGTTCCATGACACTAGTCATCACAGTGCTCCATGACCCCTGTCATCACAATATTCACTGCCCATGTAATCACAATGCTCCTGGTCCCCTGTAATCATAGTGCTCCATACCCTTGTCATCACAATGCTCCAGAACTCTTGTCATCATAATGCTCCATGCCGGTGTCATTGCAATGCTTGAAGAACCTTGTCATCACAATGCTCCATGAACTGTGTCATCACAAGGTTCCAGGACCCTTGTCATCACAATGATCCGTGACCCCTGTCATCTCAATGCTCCATGATCTTTGTATTCACAATGCTCCCTGGCCCCTATAATTGCGGTGATCCATGACCCCTGTCATCACAATGCTCCCTGGTATATTTCATCACAATTCTAGATGACCACTGTCATCACAGTGCTCCACGGCCCCTGTCATCAGAGTCCTCCCTGATATCTTTCATCACAATTCTATATGACCGCTCTCCTCACAATTCCACATGACACCTGTCATCACAATGCTCCATGAACCATGTCATCACAATGTTCATGGACAATAGTCTTGACAATGCTCCATGACAACTTACATCACAATGCTCCTTGACCCCTGTCATTTCATTGCTCCATGGCCTATGCATTCACAATGCTCCATGGCTCCTGTAATCACATTGCTCCATGATCCCTTTCATCACAATGCTCCAAGACCGCTGTCATCACAATGCCCCATGACGCCTATCATCATAATGCTCCAAGGCCCCTCTCATCACAATGCTCCATGATCCCTGTCATCACAATGTTCCATGACACTAGTCATCACAGTGCTCCATGACCCCTGTCATCACAATATTCACTGCCCATGTAATCACAATGCTCCTGGTCCCCTGTAATCACAATGCTCCATACCCTTGTCATCACAATGCTCCAGAACTCTTGTCATCATAATGCTCCATTCCCGTGTCATCACAGTGCTCCATGACCACTTTCATCACAATGCTCCTTGAACCCTGTCATCACAATGGTCTATGACCACTGTCATCACAATGCCACATGACACCTGTCATCACAATGCTCTATAGCCCCTGTCAGCACAATGTTCCATGACAGGTATCATCACAATGATCCATGACTGCTGTCATCACAATGTTCCCTGCCCTTGTCATTCTCAATGCTCCCTGGCCCCTGTCATCACAATGCTCCATGCTCATATCATCACAATGCTCCATTACCCATGTCATCGTAGTGATCCATGACCCCTTTCATCACAATGCTCCATGACCCCAGTCATCACAATGCTCCATAGCCCTTGTCATCACAATGCTCCATTAGCTCTGTCATCACAATGTTCCATGACTCTTGTCATCAAAATGCCTCATGATCCATTTAATCACAATGCTCCATGACTCCTTTCATCACATCCTCCATGATACTTGTCATTACACTGCCCCATGACCTTTTTTAGAACAATGCTCCATGGTACCAGTCATCACAATGCTCCATGACACATGTCATCACAATTCGCCATGGCCCTTGCCATCACAATGCTCCATGACCCGTGTCATCACAATGGTCCAGGACACTTGTCATCACAATGATCCATGACCACTTACATCACAATGCTCCTTGACTCCTGTCATCACAATGCTCCATAGCCTATGCATTCGCAATGCTACATGGTCCCTGTAATCACATTGCTCCATGATCCATTTCATCATAATGCTCTATGACCACTGTCATTACAATGCCACATTATACCTGTCATCACAATGCCCCATGGCCCCTGTCAGCACAATGTTCCATGACAGATGTCATCACTCTCCTCCATGGTCCCTGTAATCACAATGCTCCATTCCCTTGTCAACACAATGCTCCAGAACTCTTGTCATCATAATGCTCCATGCCCGTCTCATCACAATTCTCCATGACACTTTTCATTAAAATGCTCCATGGCCTTTATCATCACAATGCTCCATGGCCCCTGTTATCACATTGATCCATGGTACCTTTCATCACAATGCTAGGTAACCTCTGTCATCACAATGCCCGATGACACCTGTCATCAGAATTGGCCATGGCCCTTGTCATCACAATGCTCCATGCCCTTGCCAACGCAATGCTCCAGAACTCTTGGCATCATAATGCTCCATGCCCGTCTCATCACAATGCTCCATGACACTTGTCATCAAAATGCTCCATGGCCTTTTTCATCACAATGCTCCATGGCCCCTGTTATCACAGTGCTCCATGTTACCTTTCCTCATAATTCTCGATGACCACTGTCATCACAATGCCCCATGACACCTGTCATCACAATTCGCCATGGCCCTTGTCATCACAATGCTCCATGATCCATGTCATCACAATGTTCCTGGACACTTATCATCACAATGAACTATGACCACATTCATCACAATGCTCCATGAGCCCTGTCATCACACTGCTCCATGGACTATGCATTCAAAATGCTCCATGGCCCCTGTAATCACATTGCTCCATGATCCCTTTCATCACAATGTTCTATGACCACTCTCATCACAATACCCCATGACGCCTATCATCATAATGCTCCAAGGCCTCTCTCATCACAATGCTCCATGAACCCTGTCATCACAATGTTCCATGACACTTGTCATCACAGTGCTCCATGAACCCCTGTCATCACAATATTCACTGCCCATGTAATCACAATGCTCCTGGTCCCCTGTAATCACAGTGCTCCATACCCTTTTCATCACAATGCTCCAGAACTCTTGTCATCATAATGCTCCATGCCCGTCTCATCACAATGCTTGAAGAACCTTGTCATCACAATGCTCCATGAACCGTGTCATCACAAGGTTCCAGGACCCTTGTCATCACAATGATCCATGACCCCTGTCATCTCAATGCTCCATGATCTTTGTATTCACAATGCTCCATGGCCCCTATAATTGCGGTGATCCATGACCCCTGTCATCACAATGCTCCCTGGTATATTTCATCACAATTCTAGTTGACCACTGTCATCACAGTGCTCCACGGCCCCTGTCGTCAGAGTCCTCCATGATACCTTTCATTACAATTCTACATGACCACTGTCATCACAATGCCTCATGACACCTGTCATCACAATTCGCCATGGCACTTGTCATCACAATGCTCCATGAACCATGTCATCACAATGGTCATGGACACTTGTCATCACAATGCTCCATGACAACTTACATCACAATGCTCCTTGACCCCTGTCATTTCATTGCTCCATGGCCTATGCATTCACAATGCTCCATGGCTCCTGTAATCACATTGCTCCATGATCCCTTTCATCACAATGCTCCAAGACCACTATCATCACAATGCCCCATGATGCCTATCATCATAATGCTCCAAGGCCCCTCTTATCACAATGTTCCATGATCCCTGTCATCACAATGTTCCATGACACTAGTCATCACAGTGCTCCATGACCCCTGTCATCACAATATTCACTGCCCATGTAATCACAATGCTCCTGGTCCCCTGTAATCACAATGCTCCATACCCTTGTCATCACAATGCTCCAGAACACTTGTCATCATAATGCTACATGCCCGTGTCATCACAGTGCTCCATGACCACTTTCATCACAATGCTCCTTGACCCCTGTCATCACAATGCTCTATGACCACTGTCATCACAATGCCACATGACACCTGTCATCACAATGCTCTATAGCCCCTGTCAGCACAATGTTCCATGACAGGTATCATCACAATGATCCATGACTGCTGTCATCACAATGTTCCCTGCCCTTGTCATTCTCATGCTCCCTGGCCCCTGTCATCAGAATGCTCAATGCTCATATCATCACAATGCTCCATTACCCATGTCATCGTAGTGATCCATGACCCCTTTCATCACAATGCTCCATGACACCAGTCATCACAATGCTCCATAGCCCTTGTCATCACAATGCTCCATTAGCCCTGTCATCACAATGTTCCATGACTCTTGTCATCAAAATGCCTCATGATCCATTTAATCACAATGCTCCATGACTCCTTTCATCACATCCTCCATGATACTTGTCATTACACTGCCCCATGACCTTTTTCAGAACAATGCTCCATGATACCAGTCAGCACAATGCTCCATGACCATTGTCGTCACAATGCTCCATGCCCCTTTCAACACAATGCTCCATGACAACTGTCATCACAATGCTCCATGGCGTTTGTCATCACAATTATACATGGCCCCTGTGATCACAATGCCCCATACCCCTGTCATCACAATGCTCCATGGCCCCTGTCATTACAATGCTCCATGACCACTGTCATCACAATGTTCCATGATCGCTGTAATCACAATGACCCATTTCACCTTTCCTCAGAAGGCTCCAGTACGCCTGTCATCACAATGCTCCAATGACCGTCTCATCACAATGCTCCATGATCCCTGTCACCACAACGTTCCATGACAATTGTCATCACAATGCTCCATGACACCTGTCATCACAATGTTGCCTGCCCATGTCATCAAAATGCTCCATGTCCCCTGTAATCACAATGTTCCATTACACCTGTCTTCACAATGTTCCCTGCCCATGTCATCACAATGCTCCATTACCAATGTAATCAAAATGTTCGCCTGCCCTTGCCATCAAAATGCTCCATGGCCCCTTTAATCACAATGCTCCATGAACCCTGTCATCACAATGTTCCATGACAGTTGTCATCACAATGCTCCATGACCCTGTAATCACAATGCTCCATGCCCTTGTCATCACAATGCTCCAGAACTCTTGTCATCATAATGATGAATGCTCGTGTCATCACAAAGCTCCATGATACTTGTCATCACAATGTTCCATGGCCTTGTCATTACAATACTCCATGGCCCCTGTCATCACAGTGCTCCATAGCCTATGCATTCGCATTGCTACATGGTCCCTGTAATCACATTGCTCCATGATCCATTTCATCACAATGCTGTATGACCACTGTCATTACAATGCCACATTATACCTGTAATCACAATGCTCCATGGCCCCTGTCAGCACAATGTTCCATGACAGATGTCATCACTATCCTCCATGGTCCCTGTAATCACAATGCTCCATTCCCTTGTCAACGCAATGCTCCAGAACTCTTGTCATCATAATGCTCCATGCCCGTCTCATCACAATGCTCCATGACACTTGTCATCAAAATGCTCCATGGCCTTTGTCATCACAATGCTCCATGGCCCCTGTTATCACAGTGCTCCATGTTACCTTTCCTCATAATTCTCGATGACCACTGTCATCACAATGCCCCATGACACCTGTCATCACAATTCGCCATGGCCCTTGTCATCACAATGCTCCATGATCCATGTCATCACAATGTTCCTGGACACTTATCATCACAATGAACTATGACCACATTCATCACAATGCTCCATGACCCCTGTCATCACACTGCTCCATGGACTATGCATTCAAAATGCTCCATGGCCCCTGTAATCACATTGCTCCATGATCCCTTTCATCACAATGTTCTATGACCACTCTCATCACAATACCCCATGACGCCTATCATCATAATGCTCCAAGGCCCCTCTCATCACAATGCTCCATGAACCCTGTCATCACAATGTTCCATGACACTTGTCATTACAGTGCTCCATGAACCCCTGTCATCACAATATTCACTGCCCATGTAATCACAATGCTCCTGGTCTCCTGTAATCACAGTGCTCCATACCCTTTTCATCACAATGCTCCAGAACTCTTGTCATCATAATGCTCCATGCCCGTGTCATCACAATGCTTGAAGAACCTTGTCATCACAATGCTCCATGAACCGTGTCATCACAAGGTTCCAGGACCCTTGTCATCACAATGATCCATGACCCCTGTCATCTCAATGCTCCATGATCTTTGTATTCACAATGCTCCATGGCCCCTATAATTGCGGTGATCCATGACCCCTGTCATCACAATGCTCCCTGGTATATTTCATCACAATTCTAGATGACCAGTGTCATCACAGTGCTCCACGGCCCCTGTCATCAGAGTCCTCCATGATACCTTTCATTACAATTCTACATGACCACTGTCATCACAGTGCCCCATGACACCTGTCATCACAATTCGCCATGGCACTTGTCATCACAATTCGCCATGGCACTTGTCATCACAATGCTCCATGAACCATGTCATCACAATGGTCATGGACACTTGTCATCACAATGCTCCAAGACCGCTATCATCACAATGCCCCATGATGCCTATCATCATAATGCTCCAAGGCCCCTCTTATCACAATGTTCCATGATCCCTGTCATCACAATGTTCAATGACACTAGTCATCACAGTGCTCCATGACCCCTGTCATCACAATATTCACTGCCCATGTAATCACAATGCTCCTGTTCCCCTGTAATCACAATGCTCCATACCCTTGTCATCACAATGCTCCAGAACACTTGTCATCATAATGCTCCATGCCCGTGTCATCACAGTGCTCCATGACCACTTTCATCACAATGCTCCTTGACCCCTGTCATCACAATGCCACATGACACCTGTCATCACAATGCTCTATAGGCCCTGTCAGCACAATGTTCCATGACAGGTATCATCACAATGATCCATGACTGCTGTCATCACAATGTTCCCTGCCCTTGTCATTCTCATGCTCCCTGGCCCCTGTCATCAGAATGCTCCATGCTCATATCATCACAATGCTCCATTACCCATGTCATCGTAGTGATCCATGACCCCTTTCATCACAATGCTCCATGACACCAGTCATCACAATGCTCCATAGCCCTTGTCATCACAATGCTCCATTAGCCCTGTCATCACAATGTTCCATGACTCTTGTCATCAAAATGCCTCATGATCCATTTAATCACAATGCTCCATGACTCCTTTCATCACATCCTCCATGATACTTGTCATTACACTGCCCCATGACCTTTTTCAGAACAATGCTCCATGGTACCAGTCATCACAATGCTCCATGCCCTTGTCACAACAATGCTCCAGAACTCTTGGCATCATAATGCTCCATGCCCGTCTCATCACAATGCTCCATGACACTTGTCATCAAAATGCTCCATGGCCTTTGTCATCACAATTATACATGGCCCCTGTGATCACAGTGCTCCATGACCCCTTTCATCACAATGCTCCATGACCACTGTCATCAAAATGCCCCGTGACCCCTGTCATCACAATGCTGCATGGCCCCTGTCATCACAATGCTCCATGACCACTGTCATCACAATGTTCCATGATCGCTGTAATCACAATGACTCATGACACCTTTCCTCAGAAGGCTCCAGTACGCCTGTCATCACAATGCTCCAATGACCGTCTCATCACAATGCTGCATGATCCCTGTCAGCACAACGTTCCATGACAATTGTCATCAGAATGCTCCATGACACCTGTCATCACAATGTTGCCTGCCCATGTCATCAAAATGCTCCATGTCCCCTGTAATCACAATGTTCCATTACACCTGTCTTCACAATGTTCCCTGCCCATGTCATCACAATGCTCCATTACCAAGGTAATCAAAATGTTCGCCTGCCCTTGTCATCAAAATGCTCCATGGCCCCTTTAATCACAATGCTCCATGAACCCTGTCATCACAATGCTCCATGACCCTGTAATCACAATGCTCCATGCCCTTGTCATCACAATGCTCCAGAACTCTTGTCATCATAATGATGAATGCTCGTGTCATCACAAAGCTCCATGATACTTGTCATCACAATGTTCCATGGCCTTGTCATTACAATACTCCATGGCCCCTGTCATCACAGTGCTCCATGATACCTTTTATCACAATTCTAGATGACCACTGTCATCACAATGCCCCAAGACACATGTCATCACAATTCGCCATGGCCCTTGCCATCACAATGCTCCATGACCCGTGTCATCACAATGGTCCAGGACACTTGTCATCACAATGATCCATGACCACTTACATCACAATGCTCCTTGACTCCTGTCATCACAATGCTCCATAGCCTATGCATTCGCAATGCTACATGGTCCCTGTAATCACATTGCTCCATGATCCATTTCATCACAATGCTCTATGACCACTGTCATTACAATGCCACATTATACCTGTCATCACAATGCTCCATGGCCCCTGTCAGCACAATGTTCCATGACAGATGTCATCACTCTCCTCCATGGTCCCTGTAATCACAATGCTCCATTCCCTTGTCAACGCAATGCTCCAGAACTCTTGTCATCATAATGCTCCATGCCCGTGTCATCACAATGCTTGAAGAACCTTGTCATCACAATGCTCCATGAACCGTGTCATCACAAGGTTCCAGGACCCTTGTCATCACAATGATCCATGACCCCTGTCATCTCAATGCTCCATGATCTTTGTATTAACAATGCTCCATGGCCCCTATAATTGCGGTGATCCATGACCCCTGTCATCACAATGCTCCCTGGTATATTTCATCACATTTCTAGATGACCACTGTCATCACAGTGCTCCACGGCCCCTGTCGTCAGAGTCCTCCATGATACCTTTCATTACAATTCTACATGACCACTGTCATCACAATGCCCCATGACACATGTCATCACAATTCGCCATGGCACTTGTCATCACAATGCTCCATGAACCATGTCATCACAATGTTCATGGACACTTGTCATCACAATGCTTCATGACAACTTACATCACAATGCTCCTTGACCCCTGTCATTTCATTTCTCCATGGCCTATGCATTCACAATGCTCCATGGCTCCTGTCATCACAATGCTCCATGCCCATATCATCACAATGCTCCATTACCCCTGTCATCGTAGTGATCCATGACCCCTTTCATCACAATGCTCCATGACCCCAGTCATCACAATGCTCCATAGCCCTTGTCATCACAATGCTCCATTAGCCCTGTCATCACAATGTTCCATGACTCTTGTCATCAAAATCCCTCATGATCCATTTAATCACAATGCTCCATGACTCCTTTCATCACATCCTCCATGATACTTGTCATTACACTGCCCCATGACCTCTTTCAGAACAATGCTCCATGATACCAGTCATCACAATCCTCCATGACCATTGTCGTCACAATGCTCCATGCACCTTTCAACACAATGCTCCATGACAACTGTCATCACAATGCTCCATGGCCTTTGTCATCACAATTATACTTGGCCCCTGTGATCACAGTGCTCCATGACCCCTGTCATCACAATGCTCCATGACCCCTGTCATTACAATGCTCCATGACCACTGTCATCACAATGTTCCATGATCGCTGTAATCACAATGACTCATGACACCTTTCCTCAGAAGGCTCCAGTACGCCTGTCATCACAATGCTCCAATGACCGTCTCATCACAATGCTGCATGATCCCTGTCAGCACAACGTTCCATGACAATTGTCATCAGAATGCTCCATGACACCTGTCATCACAATGTTGCCTGCCCATGTCATCAAAATGCTCCATGTCCCCTGTAATCACAATGTTCCATTACACCTGTCTTCACAATGTTCCCTGCCCATGTCATCACAATGCTCCATTACCAATGTAATCAAAATGTTCGCCTGCCCTTGTCATCAAAATGCTCCATGGCCCCTTTAATCACAATGCTCCATGAACCCTGTCATCACAATGTTCCATGACAGTTGTCATCACAATGCTCCATGACCCTGTAATCACAATGCTCCATGCCCTTGTCATCACAATGCTCCACAACTCTTGTCATCATAATGATGAATGCTCGTGTCATCACAAAGCTCCATGATACTTGGCATCACAATGTTCCATGGCCTTGTCATTACAATACTCCATGGCCCCTGTCACCACAGTGCTCCATAGCCTATGCATTCTCAATGCTACATGGTCCCTGTAATCACATTGCTCCATGATCCATTTCATCACAATGCTGTATGACCACTGTCATTACAATGCCACATTATACCTGTCATCACAATGCTCCATGGCCCCTGTCAGCACAATGTTCCATGACAGATGTCATCACTCTCCTCCATGGTCCCTGTAATCACAATGCTCCATTCCCTTGTCAACGCAATGCTACAGAACTCTTGTCATCATAATGCTCCATGCCCGTCTCATCACAATTCTCCATGACACTTTTCATTAAAATGCTCCATGGCCTTTATCATCACAATGCTCCATGGCCCCTGTTATCACATTGATCCATTGTACCTTTCATCACATTGCTAGGTAACCTCTGTCATCACAATGCCCGATGACACCTGTCATCAGAATTGGCCATGGCCCTTGTCATCACAATGCTCCATGCCCTTGTCAACGCAATGCTCCAGAATTCTTGGCATCATAATGCTCCATGCCCGTCTCATCACAATGCTCCTTGACACTTGTCATCAAAATGCTCCATGGCCTTTGTCATCACAATGCTCCATGGCCCCTGTTATCACAGTGCTCCATGTTACCTTTCCCCATAATTCTCGATGACCACTGTCATCACAATGCCCCATGACACCTGTCATCACAATTCGCCATGGCCCTTGTCATCACAATGCTCCATGATCCATGTCATCACAATGTTCCTGGACACTTATCATCACAATGAACTATGACCACATTCATCACAATGCTCCATGACCCCTGTCATCACACTGCTCCATGGACTATGCATTCAAAATGCTCCATGGCCCCTGTAATCACATTGCTCCATGATCCCTTTCATCACAATGTTCTATGACCACTCTCATCACAATACCCCATGACGCCTATCATCATAATGCTCCAAGGCCCCTCTCATCACAATGCTCCATGAACCCTGTCATCACAATGTTCCATGACACTTGTCATTACAGTGCTCCATGAACCCCTGTCATCACAATATTCACTGCCCATGTAATCACAATGCTCCTGGTCCCCTGTAATCACAGTGCTCCATACCCTTTTCATCACAATGCTCCAGAACTCTTGTCATCATAATGCTCCATGCCCGTGTCATCACAATGCTTGAAGAACCTTGTCATCACAATGCTCCATGAACCGTGTCATCACAAGGTTCGAGGACCCTTGTCATCACAATGATCCATGACCCCTGTCATCTCAATGCTCCATGATCTTTGTATTCACAATGCTCCATGGCCCCTATAATTGCGGTGATCCATGACCCCTGTCATCACAATGCTCCCTGGTATATTTCATCACAATTCTAGATGACCACTCTCATCACAGTGCTCCACGGCCCCTGTCATCAGAGTCCTCCATGATACCTTTCATTACAATTCTACATGACCACTGTCATCACAATGCCCCATGACACCTGTCATCACAATTCGCCATGGCACTTGTCATCACAATTCACCATGGCACTTGTCATCACAATGCTCCATGAACCATGTCATCACAATGGTCATGGACACTTGTCATCACAATGCTCCATGACAACTTACATCACAATGCTCCTTGACCCCTGTCATTTCATTGCTCCATGGCCTATGCATTCACAATACTCCATGGCTCCTGTAATCACATTGCTCCATGATCCCTTTCATCACAATGCTCCAAGACCGCTATCATCACAATGCCCCATGATGCCTATCATCATAATGCTCCAAGGCCCCTCTTATCACAATGCTCCATGATCCCTGTCATCACAATGTTCCATGACACTAGTCATCACAGTGCTCCATGACCCCTGTCATCACAATATTCACTGCCCATGTAATCACAATGCTCCTGGTCCCCTGTAATCACAATGCTCCATACCCTTGTCATCACAATGCTCCAGAACTCTTGTCATCATAATGCTCCATGCCCGTGTCATCACAGTGCTCCATGACCACTTTCATCACAATGCTCCTTGACCCCTGTCATCACAATGCTCTATGACCACTGTCATCACAATGCCACATGACACCTGTCATCACAATGCTCTATAGTCCCTGTGAGCACAATGTTCCATGACAGGTATCATCACAATGATCCATGACTGCTGTCATCACAATGTTCCCTGCCCTTGTCATTCTCATGCTCCCTGGCCCCTGTCATCAGAATGCTCCATGCTCATATCATCACAATGCTCCATTACCCATTTCATCGTAGTGATCCATGACCACTTTCATCACAATGCTCCATGACCCCAGTCATCACAATGCTCCATAGCCCTTGTCATCACAATGCTCCATTAGCCCTGTCATCACAATGTTCCATGACTCTTGTCATCAAATTGCCTAATGATCCATTTAATCACAATGCTCCATGACTCCTTTCATCACATCCTCCATGATACTTGTCATTACACTGCCCCATGACCTTTTTCAGAACAATGCTCCATGATACCAGTCATCACAATGCTCCATGACCATTGTCGTCACAATGCTCCATGCCCCTTTCAACACAATGCTCCATGACAACTGTCATCACAATGCTCCATGGCCTTTGTCATCACAATTATACATGGCCCCTGTGATCACAATGCCCCATGACCCCTGTCATCACAATGCTCCATGGCCCCTGTCATTACAATGCTCCATGACCACTGTCATCACAATGTTCCATGATCGCTGTAATCACAATGACCCATGACACCTTTCCTCAGAAGGCTCCAGTACGCCTGTCATCACAATGCTCCAATGACCGTCTCATCACAATGCTCCATGATCCCTGGCAGCACAACGTTCCATGACAATTGTCATCCCAATGCTCCATGACACCTGTCATCACAATGTTGCCTGCCCATGTCATCAAAATGCTCCATGTCCCCTGTAATCACAATGTTCCATTACACCTGTCTTCACAATGTTCCCTGCCCATGTCATCACAATGCTCCATTACCAATGTAATCAAAATGTTCGCCTGCCCTTGTCATCAAAATGCTCCATGGCCCCTTTAATCACAATGCTCCATGAACCCTGTCATCACAATGTTCCATGACAGTTGTCATCACAATGCTCCATGACCCTGTAATCACAATGCTCCATGCCCTTGTCATCACAATGCTCCAGAACTCTTGTCATCATAATGATGAATGCTCGTGTCATCACAAAGCTCCATGATACTTGTCATCACAATGTTCCATGGCCTTGTCATTACAATACTCCATGGCCCCTGTCATCACAGTGCTCCATGATACCTTTTATCACAATTCTAGATGACCACTGTCATCACAATGCCCCAAGACACATGTCATCACAATTCGCCATGGCCCTTGCCATCACAATGCTCCATGACCCGTGTCATCACAATGGTCCAGGACACTTGTCATCACAATGATCCATGACCACTTACATCACAATGCTCCTTGACTCCTGTCATCACAATGCTCCATAGCCTATGCATTCGCAATGCTACATGGTCCCTGTAATCACATTGCTCCATGATCCATTTCATCACAATGCTCTATGACCACTGTCATTACAATGCCACATTATACCTGTCATCACAATGCTCCATGGCCCCTGTCAGCACAATGTTCCATGACAGATGTCATCACTCTCCTCCATGGTCCCTGTAATCACAATGCTCCATTCCCTTGTCAACGCAATGCTCCAGAACTCTTGTCATCATAATGCTCCATGCCCGTCTCATCACAATTCTCCATGACACTTTTCATTAAAATGCTCCATGGCCTTTATCATCACAATGCTCCATGGCCCCTGTTATCACATTGATCCATTGTACCTTTCATCACATTGCTAGGTAACCTCTGTCATCACAATGCCCGATGACACCTGTCATCAGAATTGGCCATGGCCCTTGTCATCACAATGCTCCATGCCCTTGTCAACGCAATGCTCCAGAACTCTTGGCATCATAATGCTCCATGCCCGTCTCATCACAATGCTCCTTGACACTTGTCATCAAAATGCTCCATGGCCTTTGTCATCACAATGCTCCATGGCCCCTGTTATCACAGTGCTCCATGTTACCTTTCCCCATAATTCTCGATGACCACTGTCATCACAATGCCCCATGACACCTGTCATCACAATTCGCCATGGCCCTTGTCATCACAATGCTCCATGATCCATGTCATCACAATGTTCCTGGACACTTATCATCACAATGAACTATGACCACATTCATCACAATGCTCCATGACCCCTGTCATCACACTGCTCCATGGACTATGCATTCAAAATGCTCCATGGCCCCTGTAATCACATTGCTCCATGATCCCTTTCATCACAATGTTCTATGACCACTCTCATCACAATACCCCATGACGCCTATCATCATAATGCTCCAAGGCCCCTCTCATCACAATGCTCCATGAACCCTGTCATCACAATGTTCCATGACACTTGTCATTACAGTGCTCCATGAACCCCTGTCATCACAATATTCACTGCCCATGTAATCACAATGCTCCTGGTCCCCTGTAATCACAGTGCTCCATACCCTTTTCATCACAATGCTCCAGAACTCTTGTCATCATAATGCTCCATGCCCGCGTCATCACAATGCTTGAAGAACCTTGTCATCACAATGCTCCATGAACCGTGTCATCACAAGGTTCCAGGACCCTTGTCATCACAATGATCCATGACCCCTGTCATCTCAAAGCTCCATGATCTTTGTATTCACAATGCTCCATGGCCCCTATAATTGCGGTGATCCATGACCCCTGTCATCACAATGCTCCCTGGTATATTTCATCACAATTCTAGATGACCACTCTCATCACAGTGCTCCACGGCCCCTGTCATCAGAGTCCTCCATGATACCTTTCATTACAATTCTACATGACCACTGTCATCACAATGCCCCATGACACCTGTCATCACAATTCGCCATGGCACTTGTCATCACAATTCGCCATGGCACTTGTCATCACAATGCTCCATGAACCATGTCATCACAATGGTCATGGACACTTGTCATCACAATGCTCCATGACAACTTACATCACAATGCTCCTTGACCCCTGTCATTTCATTGCTCCATGGCCTATGCATTCACAATGCTCCATGGCTCCTGTAATCACATTGCTCCATGATCCCTTTCATCACAATGCTCCAAGACCGCTGTCATCACAATGCCCCATGACGCCTGTCATCATAATGCTCCAAGGCCCCTCTCATCACAATGCTCCATGATCCCTGTCATCACAATGTTCCATGACACTAGTCATCACAGTGCTCAATGACCCCTGTCATCACAATATTCACTGCCCATGTAATCACAATGCTCCTGGTCCCCTGTAATCACAATGCTCCATACCCTTGTCATCACAATGCTCCAGAACCCTTGTCATCATAATGCTCCATGCCCGTGTCATCACAATGCTCCATGACCACTTTCATCACAATGCTCCTTGACCCCTGTCATCACAATGCTCTATGACCACTGTCATCACAATGCCACATGACACCTGTCATCACAATGCTCTATAGCCCCTGTCAGCACAATGTTCCATGACAGGTATCATCACAATGATCCATGACTGCTGTCATCACAATTTTCCCTGCCCTTGTCATCTCAATGCTCCCTGGCCCCTGTCATCACAATGCTCCATGCTCATATCATCACAATGTTCCATTACCCATGTCATCGTAGTGATCCATGACCCCTTTCATCACAATGCTCCATGACCCCAGTCATCACAATGCTCCATAGCCCTTGTCATCACAATGCTCCATTAGCCCTGTCATCACAATGTTCCATGACTCTGGTCATCAAAATGCCTAATGATCCATTTAATCACAATGCTCAATGACTCCTTTCATCACATCCTCCATGATACTTGTCATTACACTGCCCCATGACCTTTTTCAGAACAATGCTCCATGATACCAGTCATCACAATGCTCCATGACCATTGTCGTCACAATGCTCCATGCCCCTTTCAACACAATGCTCCATGACAACTGTCATCACAATGCTCCATACCCTTGTCATCACAATGCTCCAGAACTCTTGTCATCATAATGCTCCATGCCCGTGTCATCACAGTGTTCCATGACCACTTTCATCACAATGCTCCTTGACCCCTGTCATCACAATGCTCTATGACCACTGTCATCACAATGCCACATGACACCTGTAATCACATTGCTCCATGATCCTTTTCATCACAATGCTCTATGACCACTGTCATCACATTGCCACATGACACCTGTCATCACAATGCTCTATAGCCCCTGTCAGCACAATGTTCCATGACAGGTATCATCACAATGATACATGACTGCTGTCATCAGAATGTTCCCTGCTCTTGTCATCTCAATGCTCCCTGGCCCCTGTTATCACAATGCTCCATGCCAATATCCTCACAATGCTCCATTACCCATGTCATCGTAGTGATCCATGACCCCTTTCATCACAATGCTGCATGACACCTGTCATCACAATGCTCCATAGCCCTTGTCATCACAATGCTCCATTAGCTCTGTCATCACAATGTCCCATGACTCTTGTCATCAAAATGCCTCATTATCCATTTAATCACAATGCTCCATGACTCCTTTCATTACATCCTCCATGATACTTGTCATTACACTGCCCCATGACCTTTTTCAGAACAATGCTCCATGATACCAGTCATCACAATGCTCCATGACCATTGTCGTCACAATGCTCCATGCCCCTTTCAACACAATGCCCCATGACACCTGTCATCACAATTCGCCATGGCACTTGTCATCACAATGCTCCATGAACCATGTCATCACAATGTTCATGGACACTTGTCATCACAATGCTCCATGACATCTTACATCACAATGCTCCTTGACCCCTGTCATTTCATTGCTCCATGGCCTATGCATTAACAATGCTCCATGGCTCCTGTAAGCACATTGCTCCATGATCCCTTTCATCACAATGCTCCAAGACCGCTGTCATCACAATGCCCCATGACGCCTATCATCATAATGCTCTAAGGCCCCTCTCATCACAATGCTCCATGATCCCTGTCATCACAATGTTCCATGACACTAGTCATCACAGTGCTCCATGACCCCTGTCATCACAATATTCACTGCCCATGTAATCACAATGCTCCTGGTCCCCTGTAATCATAGTGCTCCATACCCTTGTCATCACAATGCTCCAGAACTCTTGTCATCATAATGCTCCATGCCGGTGTCATTGCAATGCTTGAAGAACCTTGTCATCACAATGCTCCATGAACTGTGTCATCACAAGGTTCCAGGACCCTTGTCATCACAATGATCCGTGACCCCTGTCATCTCAATGCTCCATGATCTTTGTATTCACAATGCTCCCTGGCCCCTATAATTGCGGTGATCCATGACCCCTGTCATCACAATGCTCCCTGGTATATTTCATCACAATTCTAGATGACCACTGTCATCACAGTGCTCCACGGCCCCTGTCATCAGAGTCCTCCCTGATATCTTTCATCACAATTCTATATGACCGCTCTCCTCACAATTCCACATGACACCTGTCATCACAATGCTCCATGAACCATGTCATCACAATGTTCATGGACAATAGTCTTGACAATGCTCCATGACAACTTACATCACAATGCTCCTTGACCCCTGTCATTTCATTGCTCCATGGCCTATGCATTCACAATGCTCCATGGCTCCTGTAATCACATTGCTCCATGATCCCTTTCATCACAATGCTCCAAGACCGCTGTCATCACAATGCCCCATGACGCCTATCATCATAATGCTCCAAGGCCCCTCTCATCACAATGCTCCATGATCCCTGTCATCACAATGTTCCATGACACTAGTCATCACAGTGCTCCATGACCCCTGTCATCACAATATTCACTGCCCATGTAATCACAATGCTCCTGGTCCCCTGTAATCACAATGCTCCATACCCTTGTCATCACAATGCTCCAGAACTCTTGTCATCATAATGCTCCATTCCCGTGTCATCACAGTGCTCCATGACCACTTTCATCACAATGCTCCTTGAACCCTGTCATCACAATGGTCTATGACCACTGTCATCACAATGCCACATGACACCTGTCATCACAATGCTCTATAGCCCCTGTCAGCACAATGTTCCATGACAGGTATCATCACAATGATCCATGACTGCTGTCATCACAATGTTCCCTGCCCTTGTCATTCTCAATGCTCCCTGGCCCCTGTCATCACAATGCTCCATGCTCATATCATCACAATGCTCCATTACCCATGTCATCGTAGTGATCCATGACCCCTTTCATCACAATGCTCCATGACCCCAGTCATCACAATGCTCCATAGCCCTTGTCATCACAATGCTCCATTAGCTCTGTCATCACAATGTTCCATGACTCTTGTCATCAAAATGCCTCATGATCCATTTAATCACAATGCTCCATGACTCCTTTCATCACATCCTCCATGATACTTGTCATTACACTGCCCCATGACCTTTTTTAGAACAATGCTCCATGGTACCAGTCATCACAATGCTCCATGACACATGTCATCACAATTCGCCATGGCCCTTGCCATCACAATGCTCCATGACCCGTGTCATCACAATGGTCCAGGACACTTGTCATCACAATGATCCATGACCACTTACATCACAATGCTCCTTGACTCCTGTCATCACAATGCTCCATAGCCTATGCATTCGCAATGCTACATGGTCCCTGTAATCACATTGCTCCATGATCCATTTCATCATAATGCTCTATGACCACTGTCATTACAATGCCACATTATACCTGTCATCACAATGCCCCATGGCCCCTGTCAGCACAATGTTCCATGACAGATGTCATCACTCTCCTCCATGGTCCCTGTAATCACAATGCTCCATTCCCTTGTCAACACAATGCTCCAGAACTCTTGTCATCATAATGCTCCATGCCCGTCTCATCACAATTCTCCATGACACTTTTCATTAAAATGCTCCATGGCCTTTATCATCACAATGCTCCATGGCCCCTGTTATCACATTGATCCATGGTACCTTTCATCACAATGCTAGGTAACCTCTGTCATCACAATGCCCGATGACACCTGTCATCAGAATTGGCCATGGCCCTTGTCATCACAATGCTCCATGCCCTTGCCAACGCAATGCTCCAGAACTCTTGGCATCATAATGCTCCATGCCCGTCTCATCACAATGCTCCATGACACTTGTCATCAAAATGCTCCATGGCCTTTTTCATCACAATGCTCCATGGCCCCTGTTATCACAGTGCTCCATGTTACCTTTCCTCATAATTCTCGATGACCACTGTCATCACAATGCCCCATGACACCTGTCATCACAATTCGCCATGGCCCTTGTCATCACAATGCTCCATGATCCATGTCATCACAATGTTCCTGGACACTTATCATCACAATGAACTATGACCACATTCATCACAATGCTCCATGAGCCCTGTCATCACACTGCTCCATGGACTATGCATTCAAAATGCTCCATGGCCCCTGTAATCACATTGCTCCATGATCCCTTTCATCACAATGTTCTATGACCACTCTCATCACAATACCCCATGACGCCTATCATCATAATGCTCCAAGGCCTCTCTCATCACAATGCTCCATGAACCCTGTCATCACAATGTTCCATGACACTTGTCATCACAGTGCTCCATGAACCCCTGTCATCACAATATTCACTGCCCATGTAATCACAATGCTCCTGGTCCCCTGTAATCACAGTGCTCCATACCCTTTTCATCACAATGCTCCAGAACTCTTGTCATCATAATGCTCCATGCCCGTCTCATCACAATGCTTGAAGAACCTTGTCATCACAATGCTCCATGAACCGTGTCATCACAAGGTTCCAGGACCCTTGTCATCACAATGATCCATGACCCCTGTCATCTCAATGCTCCATGATCTTTGTATTCACAATGCTCCATGGCCCCTATAATTGCGGTGATCCATGACCCCTGTCATCACAATGCTCCCTGGTATATTTCATCACAATTCTAGTTGACCACTGTCATCACAGTGCTCCACGGCCCCTGTCGTCAGAGTCCTCCATGATACCTTTCATTACAATTCTACATGACCACTGTCATCACAATGCCTCATGACACCTGTCATCACAATTCGCCATGGCACTTGTCATCACAATGCTCCATGAACCATGTCATCACAATGGTCATGGACACTTGTCATCACAATGCTCCATGACAACTTACATCACAATGCTCCTTGACCCCTGTCATTTCATTGCTCCATGGCCTATGCATTCACAATGCTCCATGGCTCCTGTAATCACATTGCTCCATGATCCCTTTCATCACAATGCTCCAAGACCACTATCATCACAATGCCCCATGATGCCTATCATCATAATGCTCCAAGGCCCCTCTTATCACAATGTTCCATGATCCCTGTCATCACAATGTTCCATGACACTAGTCATCACAGTGCTCCATGACCCCTGTCATCACAATATTCACTGCCCATGTAATCACAATGCTCCTGGTCCCCTGTAATCACAATGCTCCATACCCTTGTCATCACAATGCTCCAGAACACTTGTCATCATAATGCTACATGCCCGTGTCATCACAGTGCTCCATGACCACTTTCATCACAATGCTCCTTGACCCCTGTCATCACAATGCTCTATGACCACTGTCATCACAATGCCACATGACACCTGTCATCACAATGCTCTATAGCCCCTGTCAGCACAATGTTCCATGACAGGTATCATCACAATGATCCATGACTGCTGTCATCACAATGTTCCCTGCCCTTGTCATTCTCATGCTCCCTGGCCCCTGTCATCAGAATGCTCAATGCTCATATCATCACAATGCTCCATTACCCATGTCATCGTAGTGATCCATGACCCCTTTCATCACAATGCTCCATGACACCAGTCATCACAATGCTCCATAGCCCTTGTCATCACAATGCTCCATTAGCCCTGTCATCACAATGTTCCATGACTCTTGTCATCAAAATGCCTCATGATCCATTTAATCACAATGCTCCATGACTCCTTTCATCACATCCTCCATGATACTTGTCATTACACTGCCCCATGACCTTTTTCAGAACAATGCTCCATGATACCAGTCAGCACAATGCTCCATGACCATTGTCGTCACAATGCTCCATGCCCCTTTCAACACAATGCTCCATGACAACTGTCATCACAATGCTCCATGGCGTTTGTCATCACAATTATACATGGCCCCTGTGATCACAATGCCCCATACCCCTGTCATCACAATGCTCCATGGCCCCTGTCATTACAATGCTCCATGACCACTGTCATCACAATGTTCCATGATCGCTGTAATCACAATGACCCATTTCACCTTTCCTCAGAAGGCTCCAGTACGCCTGTCATCACAATGCTCCAATGACCGTCTCATCACAATGCTCCATGATCCCTGTCACCACAACGTTCCATGACAATTGTCATCACAATGCTCCATGACACCTGTCATCACAATGTTGCCTGCCCATGTCATCAAAATGCTCCATGTCCCCTGTAATCACAATGTTCCATTACACCTGTCTTCACAATGTTCCCTGCCCATGTCATCACAATGCTCCATTACCAATGTAATCAAAATGTTCGCCTGCCCTTGCCATCAAAATGCTCCATGGCCCCTTTAATCACAATGCTCCATGAACCCTGTCATCACAATGTTCCATGACAGTTGTCATCACAATGCTCCATGACCCTGTAATCACAATGCTCCATGCCCTTGTCATCACAATGCTCCAGAACTCTTGTCATCATAATGATGAATGCTCGTGTCATCACAAAGCTCCATGATACTTGTCATCACAATGTTCCATGGCCTTGTCATTACAATACTCCATGGCCCCTGTCATCACAGTGCTCCATAGCCTATGCATTCGCATTGCTACATGGTCCCTGTAATCACATTGCTCCATGATCCATTTCATCACAATGCTGTATGACCACTGTCATTACAATGCCACATTATACCTGTAATCACAATGCTCCATGGCCCCTGTCAGCACAATGTTCCATGACAGATGTCATCACTATCCTCCATGGTCCCTGTAATCACAATGCTCCATTCCCTTGTCAACGCAATGCTCCAGAACTCTTGTCATCATAATGCTCCATGCCCGTCTCATCACAATGCTCCATGACACTTGTCATCAAAATGCTCCATGGCCTTTGTCATCACAATGCTCCATGGCCCCTGTTATCACAGTGCTCCATGTTACCTTTCCTCATAATTCTCGATGACCACTGTCATCACAATGCCCCATGACACCTGTCATCACAATTCGCCATGGCCCTTGTCATCACAATGCTCCATGATCCATGTCATCACAATGTTCCTGGACACTTATCATCACAATGAACTATGACCACATTCATCACAATGCTCCATGACCCCTGTCATCACACTGCTCCATGGACTATGCATTCAAAATGCTCCATGGCCCCTGTAATCACATTGCTCCATGATCCCTTTCATCACAATGTTCTATGACCACTCTCATCACAATACCCCATGACGCCTATCATCATAATGCTCCAAGGCCCCTCTCATCACAATGCTCCATGAACCCTGTCATCACAATGTTCCATGACACTTGTCATTACAGTGCTCCATGAACCCCTGTCATCACAATATTCACTGCCCATGTAATCACAATGCTCCTGGTCTCCTGTAATCACAGTGCTCCATACCCTTTTCATCACAATGCTCCAGAACTCTTGTCATCATAATGCTCCATGCCCGTGTCATCACAATGCTTGAAGAACCTTGTCATCACAATGCTCCATGAACCGTGTCATCACAAGGTTCCAGGACCCTTGTCATCACAATGATCCATGACCCCTGTCATCTCAATGCTCCATGATCTTTGTATTCACAATGCTCCATGGCCCCTATAATTGCGGTGATCCATGACCCCTGTCATCACAATGCTCCCTGGTATATTTCATCACAATTCTAGATGACCAGTGTCATCACAGTGCTCCACGGCCCCTGTCATCAGAGTCCTCCATGATACCTTTCATTACAATTCTACATGACCACTGTCATCACAGTGCCCCATGACACCTGTCATCACAATTCGCCATGGCACTTGTCATCACAATTCGCCATGGCACTTGTCATCACAATGCTCCATGAACCATGTCATCACAATGGTCATGGACACTTGTCATCACAATGCTCCAAGACCGCTATCATCACAATGCCCCATGATGCCTATCATCATAATGCTCCAAGGCCCCTCTTATCACAATGTTCCATGATCCCTGTCATCACAATGTTCAATGACACTAGTCATCACAGTGCTCCATGACCCCTGTCATCACAATATTCACTGCCCATGTAATCACAATGCTCCTGTTCCCCTGTAATCACAATGCTCCATACCCTTGTCATCACAATGCTCCAGAACACTTGTCATCATAATGCTCCATGCCCGTGTCATCACAGTGCTCCATGACCACTTTCATCACAATGCTCCTTGACCCCTGTCATCACAATGCCACATGACACCTGTCATCACAATGCTCTATAGGCCCTGTCAGCACAATGTTCCATGACAGGTATCATCACAATGATCCATGACTGCTGTCATCACAATGTTCCCTGCCCTTGTCATTCTCATGCTCCCTGGCCCCTGTCATCAGAATGCTCCATGCTCATATCATCACAATGCTCCATTACCCATGTCATCGTAGTGATCCATGACCCCTTTCATCACAATGCTCCATGACACCAGTCATCACAATGCTCCATAGCCCTTGTCATCACAATGCTCCATTAGCCCTGTCATCACAATGTTCCATGACTCTTGTCATCAAAATGCCTCATGATCCATTTAATCACAATGCTCCATGACTCCTTTCATCACATCCTCCATGATACTTGTCATTACACTGCCCCATGACCTTTTTCAGAACAATGCTCCATGGTACCAGTCATCACAATGCTCCATGCCCTTGTCACAACAATGCTCCAGAACTCTTGGCATCATAATGCTCCATGCCCGTCTCATCACAATGCTCCATGACACTTGTCATCAAAATGCTCCATGGCCTTTGTCATCACAATTATACATGGCCCCTGTGATCACAGTGCTCCATGACCCCTTTCATCACAATGCTCCATGACCACTGTCATCAAAATGCCCCGTGACCCCTGTCATCACAATGCTGCATGGCCCCTGTCATCACAATGCTCCATGACCACTGTCATCACAATGTTCCATGATCGCTGTAATCACAATGACTCATGACACCTTTCCTCAGAAGGCTCCAGTACGCCTGTCATCACAATGCTCCAATGACCGTCTCATCACAATGCTGCATGATCCCTGTCAGCACAACGTTCCATGACAATTGTCATCAGAATGCTCCATGACACCTGTCATCACAATGTTGCCTGCCCATGTCATCAAAATGCTCCATGTCCCCTGTAATCACAATGTTCCATTACACCTGTCTTCACAATGTTCCCTGCCCATGTCATCACAATGCTCCATTACCAAGGTAATCAAAATGTTCGCCTGCCCTTGTCATCAAAATGCTCCATGGCCCCTTTAATCACAATGCTCCATGAACCCTGTCATCACAATGCTCCATGACCCTGTAATCACAATGCTCCATGCCCTTGTCATCACAATGCTCCAGAACTCTTGTCATCATAATGATGAATGCTCGTGTCATCACAAAGCTCCATGATACTTGTCATCACAATGTTCCATGGCCTTGTCATTACAATACTCCATGGCCCCTGTCATCACAGTGCTCCATGATACCTTTTATCACAATTCTAGATGACCACTGTCATCACAATGCCCCAAGACACATGTCATCACAATTCGCCATGGCCCTTGCCATCACAATGCTCCATGACCCGTGTCATCACAATGGTCCAGGACACTTGTCATCACAATGATCCATGACCACTTACATCACAATGCTCCTTGACTCCTGTCATCACAATGCTCCATAGCCTATGCATTCGCAATGCTACATGGTCCCTGTAATCACATTGCTCCATGATCCATTTCATCACAATGCTCTATGACCACTGTCATTACAATGCCACATTATACCTGTCATCACAATGCTCCATGGCCCCTGTCAGCACAATGTTCCATGACAGATGTCATCACTCTCCTCCATGGTCCCTGTAATCACAATGCTCCATTCCCTTGTCAACGCAATGCTCCAGAACTCTTGTCATCATAATGCTCCATGCCCGTGTCATCACAATGCTTGAAGAACCTTGTCATCACAATGCTCCATGAACCGTGTCATCACAAGGTTCCAGGACCCTTGTCATCACAATGATCCATGACCCCTGTCATCTCAATGCTCCATGATCTTTGTATTAACAATGCTCCATGGCCCCTATAATTGCGGTGATCCATGACCCCTGTCATCACAATGCTCCCTGGTATATTTCATCACATTTCTAGATGACCACTGTCATCACAGTGCTCCACGGCCCCTGTCGTCAGAGTCCTCCATGATACCTTTCATTACAATTCTACATGACCACTGTCATCACAATGCCCCATGACACATGTCATCACAATTCGCCATGGCACTTGTCATCACAATGCTCCATGAACCATGTCATCACAATGTTCATGGACACTTGTCATCACAATGCTTCATGACAACTTACATCACAATGCTCCTTGACCCCTGTCATTTCATTTCTCCATGGCCTATGCATTCACAATGCTCCATGGCTCCTGTCATCACAATGCTCCATGCCCATATCATCACAATGCTCCATTACCCCTGTCATCGTAGTGATCCATGACCCCTTTCATCACAATGCTCCATGACCCCAGTCATCACAATGCTCCATAGCCCTTGTCATCACAATGCTCCATTAGCCCTGTCATCACAATGTTCCATGACTCTTGTCATCAAAATCCCTCATGATCCATTTAATCACAATGCTCCATGACTCCTTTCATCACATCCTCCATGATACTTGTCATTACACTGCCCCATGACCTCTTTCAGAACAATGCTCCATGATACCAGTCATCACAATCCTCCATGACCATTGTCGTCACAATGCTCCATGCACCTTTCAACACAATGCTCCATGACAACTGTCATCACAATGCTCCATGGCCTTTGTCATCACAATTATACTTGGCCCCTGTGATCACAGTGCTCCATGACCCCTGTCATCACAATGCTCCATGACCCCTGTCATTACAATGCTCCATGACCACTGTCATCACAATGTTCCATGATCGCTGTAATCACAATGACTCATGACACCTTTCCTCAGAAGGCTCCAGTACGCCTGTCATCACAATGCTCCAATGACCGTCTCATCACAATGCTGCATGATCCCTGTCAGCACAACGTTCCATGACAATTGTCATCAGAATGCTCCATGACACCTGTCATCACAATGTTGCCTGCCCATGTCATCAAAATGCTCCATGTCCCCTGTAATCACAATGTTCCATTACACCTGTCTTCACAATGTTCCCTGCCCATGTCATCACAATGCTCCATTACCAATGTAATCAAAATGTTCGCCTGCCCTTGTCATCAAAATGCTCCATGGCCCCTTTAATCACAATGCTCCATGAACCCTGTCATCACAATGTTCCATGACAGTTGTCATCACAATGCTCCATGACCCTGTAATCACAATGCTCCATGCCCTTGTCATCACAATGCTCCACAACTCTTGTCATCATAATGATGAATGCTCGTGTCATCACAAAGCTCCATGATACTTGGCATCACAATGTTCCATGGCCTTGTCATTACAATACTCCATGGCCCCTGTCACCACAGTGCTCCATAGCCTATGCATTCTCAATGCTACATGGTCCCTGTAATCACATTGCTCCATGATCCATTTCATCACAATGCTGTATGACCACTGTCATTACAATGCCACATTATACCTGTCATCACAATGCTCCATGGCCCCTGTCAGCACAATGTTCCATGACAGATGTCATCACTCTCCTCCATGGTCCCTGTAATCACAATGCTCCATTCCCTTGTCAACGCAATGCTACAGAACTCTTGTCATCATAATGCTCCATGCCCGTCTCATCACAATTCTCCATGACACTTTTCATTAAAATGCTCCATGGCCTTTATCATCACAATGCTCCATGGCCCCTGTTATCACATTGATCCATTGTACCTTTCATCACATTGCTAGGTAACCTCTGTCATCACAATGCCCGATGACACCTGTCATCAGAATTGGCCATGGCCCTTGTCATCACAATGCTCCATGCCCTTGTCAACGCAATGCTCCAGAATTCTTGGCATCATAATGCTCCATGCCCGTCTCATCACAATGCTCCTTGACACTTGTCATCAAAATGCTCCATGGCCTTTGTCATCACAATGCTCCATGGCCCCTGTTATCACAGTGCTCCATGTTACCTTTCCCCATAATTCTCGATGACCACTGTCATCACAATGCCCCATGACACCTGTCATCACAATTCGCCATGGCCCTTGTCATCACAATGCTCCATGATCCATGTCATCACAATGTTCCTGGACACTTATCATCACAATGAACTATGACCACATTCATCACAATGCTCCATGACCCCTGTCATCACACTGCTCCATGGACTATGCATTCAAAATGCTCCATGGCCCCTGTAATCACATTGCTCCATGATCCCTTTCATCACAATGTTCTATGACCACTCTCATCACAATACCCCATGACGCCTATCATCATAATGCTCCAAGGCCCCTCTCATCACAATGCTCCATGAACCCTGTCATCACAATGTTCCATGACACTTGTCATTACAGTGCTCCATGAACCCCTGTCATCACAATATTCACTGCCCATGTAATCACAATGCTCCTGGTCCCCTGTAATCACAGTGCTCCATACCCTTTTCATCACAATGCTCCAGAACTCTTGTCATCATAATGCTCCATGCCCGTGTCATCACAATGCTTGAAGAACCTTGTCATCACAATGCTCCATGAACCGTGTCATCACAAGGTTCGAGGACCCTTGTCATCACAATGATCCATGACCCCTGTCATCTCAATGCTCCATGATCTTTGTATTCACAATGCTCCATGGCCCCTATAATTGCG
The DNA here is from genome assembly GCF_965194805.1 of Balaenoptera borealis. Classification (NCBI taxonomy): domain Eukaryota; kingdom Metazoa; phylum Chordata; class Mammalia; order Artiodactyla; family Balaenopteridae; genus Balaenoptera; species Balaenoptera borealis. Next base: position 1,095,864 of record NW_028123982.1, on the reverse strand, counting down.
GTGATCCATGACCCCTGTCATCACAATGCTCCCTGGTATATTTCATCACAATTCTAGATGACCACTCTCATCACAGTGCTCCACGGCCCCTGTCATCAGAGTCCTCCATGATACCTTTCATTACAATTCTACATGACCACTGTCATCACAATGCCCCATGACACCTGTCATCACAATTCGCCATGGCACTTGTCATCACAATTCACCATGGCACTTGTCATCACAATGCTCCATGAACCATGTCATCACAATGGTCATGGACACTTGTCATCACAATGCTCCATGACAACTTACATCACAATGCTCCTTGACCCCTGTCATTTCATTGCTCCATGGCCTATGCATTCACAATACTCCATGGCTCCTGTAATCACATTGCTCCATGATCCCTTTCATCACAATGCTCCAAGACCGCTATCATCACAATGCCCCATGATGCCTATCATCATAATGCTCCAAGGCCCCTCTTATCACAATGCTCCATGATCCCTGTCATCACAATGTTCCATGACACTAGTCATCACAGTGCTCCATGACCCCTGTCATCACAATATTCACTGCCCATGTAATCACAATGCTCCTGGTCCCCTGTAATCACAATGCTCCATACCCTTGTCATCACAATGCTCCAGAACTCTTGTCATCATAATGCTCCATGCCCGTGTCATCACAGTGCTCCATGACCACTTTCATCACAATGCTCCTTGACCCCTGTCATCACAATGCTCTATGACCACTGTCATCACAATGCCACATGACACCTGTCATCACAATGCTCTATAGTCCCTGTGAGCACAATGTTCCATGACAGGTATCATCACAATGATCCATGACTGCTGTCATCACAATGTTCCCTGCCCTTGTCATTCTCATGCTCCCTGGCCCCTGTCATCAGAATGCTCCATGCTCATATCATCACAATGCTCCATTACCCATTTCATCGTAGTGATCCATGACCACTTTCATCACAATGCTCCATGACCCCAGTCATCACAATGCTCCATAGCCCTTGTCATCACAATGCTCCATTAGCCCTGTCATCACAATGTTCCATGACTCTTGTCATCAAATTGCCTAATGATCCATTTAATCACAATGCTCCATGACTCCTTTCATCACATCCTCCATGATACTTGTCATTACACTGCCCCATGACCTTTTTCAGAACAATGCTCCATGATACCAGTCATCACAATGCTCCATGACCATTGTCGTCACAATGCTCCATGCCCCTTTCAACACAATGCTCCATGACAACTGTCATCACAATGCTCCATGGCCTTTGTCATCACAATTATACATGGCCCCTGTGATCACAATGCCCCATGACCCCTGTCATCACAATGCTCCATGGCCCCTGTCATTACAATGCTCCATGACCACTGTCATCACAATGTTCCATGATCGCTGTAATCACAATGACCCATGACACCTTTCCTCAGAAGGCTCCAGTACGCCTGTCATCACAATGCTCCAATGACCGTCTCATCACAATGCTCCATGATCCCTGGCAGCACAACGTTCCATGACAATTGTCATCCCAATGCTCCATGACACCTGTCATCACAATGTTGCCTGCCCATGTCATCAAAATGCTCCATGTCCCCTGTAATCACAATGTTCCATTACACCTGTCTTCACAATGTTCCCTGCCCATGTCATCACAATGCTCCATTACCAATGTAATCAAAATGTTCGCCTGCCCTTGTCATCAAAATGCTCCATGGCCCCTTTAATCACAATGCTCCATGAACCCTGTCATCACAATGTTCCATGACAGTTGTCATCACAATGCTCCATGACCCTGTAATCACAATGCTCCATGCCCTTGTCATCACAATGCTCCAGAACTCTTGTCATCATAATGATGAATGCTCGTGTCATCACAAAGCTCCATGATACTTGTCATCACAATGTTCCATGGCCTTGTCATTACAATACTCCATGGCCCCTGTCATCACAGTGCTCCATGATACCTTTTATCACAATTCTAGATGACCACTGTCATCACAATGCCCCAAGACACATGTCATCACAATTCGCCATGGCCCTTGCCATCACAATGCTCCATGACCCGTGTCATCACAATGGTCCAGGACACTTGTCATCACAATGATCCATGACCACTTACATCACAATGCTCCTTGACTCCTGTCATCACAATGCTCCATAGCCTATGCATTCGCAATGCTACATGGTCCCTGTAATCACATTGCTCCATGATCCATTTCATCACAATGCTCTATGACCACTGTCATTACAATGCCACATTATACCTGTCATCACAATGCTCCATGGCCCCTGTCAGCACAATGTTCCATGACAGATGTCATCACTCTCCTCCATGGTCCCTGTAATCACAATGCTCCATTCCCTTGTCAACGCAATGCTCCAGAACTCTTGTCATCATAATGCTCCATGCCCGTCTCATCACAATTCTCCATGACACTTTTCATTAAAATGCTCCATGGCCTTTATCATCACAATGCTCCATGGCCCCTGTTATCACATTGATCCATTGTACCTTTCATCACATTGCTAGGTAACCTCTGTCATCACAATGCCCGATGACACCTGTCATCAGAATTGGCCATGGCCCTTGTCATCACAATGCTCCATGCCCTTGTCAACGCAATGCTCCAGAACTCTTGGCATCATAATGCTCCATGCCCGTCTCATCACAATGCTCCTTGACACTTGTCATCAAAATGCTCCATGGCCTTTGTCATCACAATGCTCCATGGCCCCTGTTATCACAGTGCTCCATGTTACCTTTCCCCATAATTCTCGATGACCACTGTCATCACAATGCCCCATGACACCTGTCATCACAATTCGCCATGGCCCTTGTCATCACAATGCTCCATGATCCATGTCATCACAATGTTCCTGGACACTTATCATCACAATGAACTATGACCACATTCATCACAATGCTCCATGACCCCTGTCATCACACTGCTCCATGGACTATGCATTCAAAATGCTCCATGGCCCCTGTAATCACATTGCTCCATGATCCCTTTCATCACAATGTTCTATGACCACTCTCATCACAATACCCCATGACGCCTATCATCATAATGCTCCAAGGCCCCTCTCATCACAATGCTCCATGAACCCTGTCATCACAATGTTCCATGACACTTGTCATTACAGTGCTCCATGAACCCCTGTCATCACAATATTCACTGCCCATGTAATCACAATGCTCCTGGTCCCCTGTAATCACAGTGCTCCATACCCTTTTCATCACAATGCTCCAGAACTCTTGTCATCATAATGCTCCATGCCCGCGTCATCACAATGCTTGAAGAACCTTGTCATCACAATGCTCCATGAACCGTGTCATCACAAGGTTCCAGGACCCTTGTCATCACAATGATCCATGACCCCTGTCATCTCAAAGCTCCATGATCTTTGTATTCACAATGCTCCATGGCCCCTATAATTGCGGTGATCCATGACCCCTGTCATCACAATGCTCCCTGGTATATTTCATCACAATTCTAGATGACCACTCTCATCACAGTGCTCCACGGCCCCTGTCATCAGAGTCCTCCATGATACCTTTCATTACAATTCTACATGACCACTGTCATCACAATGCCCCATGACACCTGTCATCACAATTCGCCATGGCACTTGTCATCACAATTCGCCATGGCACTTGTCATCACAATGCTCCATGAACCATGTCATCACAATGGTCATGGACACTTGTCATCACAATGCTCCATGACAACTTACATCACAATGCTCCTTGACCCCTGTCATTTCATTGCTCCATGGCCTATGCATTCACAATGCTCCATGGCTCCTGTAATCACATTGCTCCATGATCCCTTTCATCACAATGCTCCAAGACCGCTGTCATCACAATGCCCCATGACGCCTGTCATCATAATGCTCCAAGGCCCCTCTCATCACAATGCTCCATGATCCCTGTCATCACAATGTTCCATGACACTAGTCATCACAGTGCTCAATGACCCCTGTCATCACAATATTCACTGCCCATGTAATCACAATGCTCCTGGTCCCCTGTAATCACAATGCTCCATACCCTTGTCATCACAATGCTCCAGAACCCTTGTCATCATAATGCTCCATGCCCGTGTCATCACAATGCTCCATGACCACTTTCATCACAATGCTCCTTGACCCCTGTCATCACAATGCTCTATGACCACTGTCATCACAATGCCACATGACACCTGTCATCACAATGCTCTATAGCCCCTGTCAGCACAATGTTTCATGACAGGTATCATCACAATGATCCATGACTGCTGTCATCACAATTTTCCCTGCCCTTGTCATCTCAATGCTCCCTGGCCCCTGTCATCACAATGCTCCATGCTCATATCATCACAATGTTCCATTACCCATGTCATCGTAGTGATCCATGACCCCTTTCATCACAATGCTCCATGACCCCAGTCATCACAATGCTCCATAGCCCTTGTCATCACAATGCTCCATTAGCCCTGTCATCACAATGTTCCATGACTCTGGTCATCAAAATGCCTAATGATCCATTTAATCACAATGCTCAATGACTCCTTTCATCACATCCTCCATGATACTTGTCATTACACTGCCCCATGACCTTTTTCAGAACAATGCTCCATGATACCAGTCATCACAATGCTCCATGACCATTGTCGTCACAATGCTCCATGCCCCTTTCAACACAATGCTCCATGACAACTGTCATCACAATGCTCCATGGCCTTTGTCATCACAATTATACATGGCCCCTGTGATCACAGTGCTCCATGACCCCTTTCATCACAATGCTCCATGACCACTCTCATCACACTGCCCCATGACCCCTGTCATCACAATGCTCCATGAACCGTGTCATCACAAGGTTCCAGGACCCTTGTCATCACAATGATCCATGACCCCTGTCATCTCAATGCTCCATGATCTTTGTATTCACAATGCTCCATGGCCCCTATAATTGCGGTGATCCATGACCTCTGTCATCACAATGCTCCCTGGTATATTTCATCACAATTCTAGATGACCAGTGTCATCACAGTGCTCCACGGCCCCTGTCGTCAGAGTCCTCCATGATACCTTTCATTACAATTCTACATGACAACTGTCATCACAATGCCCCATGACACCTGTCATCACAATTCGCCCTGGCACTTGTCATCACAATGCTCCATGAACCATGTCATCACAATGTTCATGGACACTTGTCATCACAATGCTCCATGACAACTTACATCACAATGCTCCTTGACCCTGTCATTTCATTGCTCCATGGCCTATGCATTCACAATGCTCCATGGCCCCTGTAATCACATTGCTCCATGATCCCTTTCATCACAATGCTCCAAGACCGCTGTCATCACAATGCCCCATGACGCATATCATCATAATGCTCCAAGGCCCCTCTCATCATAGTGCTCCATGATCCCTGTCATCACAATGTTCCATGACACTAGTCATCACAGTGCTCCATGACCCCTGTCATAACAATATTCACTGCCCATGTAATCACAATGCTCCTGGTCCCCTGTAATCACAATGCTCCATACCCTTTTCTTCCCAATGCTCCAGAACTCTTGTCATCATAATGCTGCATGCCCGTGTCATCACAGTGCTCCATGTCCACTTTCATCACAATGCTCCTTGACCCCTGTCATCACAATGCTCTATGACCACTGTCATCACAATGCCACATGACACCTGTCATCACAATTCTCTATAGCCCCTGTCAGCACAATGTTCCATGACAAGTATCATCACAATGATCCATGACTGCTGTCATCACAATGTTCCCTGCCCTTGTCATCTCAATGCTCCCTGGCCCCTGTCATCACAATGCTCCATGCTCATATCATTCACAATGCTCCATTACCCATGTCATCGTAGTGATCCATGACCCCTTTCATCACAATGCTGCATGACACCTGTCATCACAATGCTCCATAGCCCTTGTCATCACAATGCTCCATTAGCCCTGTCATCACAATGTTCCATGACTCTTGTCATCAAAATGCCTCATGATCCATTTAATCACAATGCTCCATGACTCCTTTCATCACATCCTCCATGATACTTGTCATTACACTGCCCCATGACCTTTTTCAGAACAATGCTCCATGATACCAGTCATCACAATGCTCCATGACCATTGTCGTCACAATGCTCCATGCCCCTTTCAACACAATGCCCCATGACACCTGTCATCACAATTCGCCATGGCACTTGTCATCACAATGCTCCATGAACCATGTCATCACAATGTTCATGGACACTTGTCATCACAATGCTCCATGACATCTTACATCACAATGCTCCTTGACCCCTGTCATTTCATTGCTCCATGGCCTATGCATTAACAATGCTCCATGGCTCCTGTAAGCACATTGCTCCATGATCCCTTTCATCACAATGCTCCAAGACCGCTGTCATCACAATGCCCCATGACGCCTATCATCATAATGCTCTAAGGCCCTTCTCATCACAATGCTCCATGATCCCTGTCATCACAATGTTCCATGACACTAGTCATCACAGTGCTCCATGACCCCTGTCATCACAATATTCACTGCCCATGTAATCACAATGCTCCTGGTCCCCTGTAATCACAATGCTCCATACCCTTGTCATCACAATGCTCCAGAACTCTTGTCATCATAATGCTCCATGCCCGTGTCATCACAGTGCTCCATGACCACTTTCATCTCAATGCTCCTTGACCCCTGTCATCACAATGCTCTATGACCACTGTCATCACAATGCCACATGACACCTGTCATCACAATGCTCTATAGCCCCTGTCAGCACAATGTTCCATGACAGGTATCATCACAATGATCCATGACTGCTGTCATCACAATGTTCCCTGCCCTTGTCATTCTCATGCTCCCTGGGCCCTGTCATCAGAATGCTCCATGCTCATATCATCACAATGCTGAATTACCCATGTCATCGTAGTGATCCATGACCCCTTTCATCACAATGCTCCATGACCCCAGTCATCACAATGCTCTACAGCCCTTGTCATCACAATGATCCATTAGCCCTGTCATCACAATGTTCCATGACTCTTGTCATCAAAATGCCTCATGATCCATTTAATCACAATGCTCCATGACTCCATTCATCACATCCTCCATGATACTTGTCATTACACTGCCCCATGACCTTTTTCAGAACAATGCTCCATGATACCAGTCATCACAATGCTCCATGACCATTGTCGTCACAATGCTCCATGCCCCTTTCAACACAATGCTCCATGACAACTGTCATCACAATGCTCCATGGCCTTTGTCATCACAATTATACATGGCCCCTGTGATCACAATGCCCCATGACCCCTGTCATCACAATGCTCCATGGTCCCTGTCATTACAATGCTCCATGACCACTGTCATCACAATGTTCCATGATCGCTGTAATCACAATGACCCATGACACCTTTCCTCAGAAGGCTCCAGTACGCCTGTCATCACAATGCTCCAATGACCGTCTCATCACAATGCTCCATGATCCCTGTCAGCACAACGTTCCATGACAATTGTCATCCCAATGCTCCATGACACCTGTCATCACAATGTTGCCTGCCCATGTCATCAAAATGCTCCATGTCCCCTGTAATCACAATGTTCCATTACACCTGTCTTCACAATGTTCCCTGCCCATGTCATCACAATGCCCCATTACCAATGTAATCAAAATGTTCGCCTGTCCTTGTCATCAAAATGCTCCATGGCCCCTTTAATCACAATGCTCCATGAACCCTGTCATCACAATGTTCCATGACAGTTGTCATCACAATGCTCCATGACCCTGTAATCACAATGCTCCATGCCCTTGTCATCACAATGCTCCAGAACTCTTGTCATCATAATGATGAATGCTCGTGTCATCACAAAGCTCCATGATACTTGTCATCACAATGTTCCATGGCCTTGTCATTACAATACTCCATGGCCCCTGTCATCACAGTGCTCCATGATACCTTTTATCACAATTCTAGATGACCACTGTCATCACAATGCCCCAAGACACATGTCATCACAATTCGCCATGGCCCTTGCCATCACAATGCTCCATGACCCGTGTCATCACAATGGTCCAGGACACTTGTCATCACAATGATCCATGACCACTTCCATCACAATGCTCCTTGACTCCTGTCATCACAATGCTCCATAGCCTATGCATTTGCAATGCTACATGGTCCCTGTAATCACATTGCTCCATGATCCATTTCATCACAATGCTCTATGACCACTGTCATTACAATGCCACATTATACCTGTCATCACAATGCTCCATGGCCCCTGTCAGCACAATGTTCCATGACAGATGTCATCACTCTCCTCCATGGTCCCTGTAATCACAATGCTCCTTTCCCTTATCAACGCAATGCTCCAGAACTCTTGTCATCATAATGCTCCATGCCCGTCTCATCACAATTCTCCATGACACTTTTCATTAAAATGCTCCATGGCCTTTATCATCACAATGCTCCATGGCCCCTGTTATCACAGTGATCCATTGTACCTTTCATCACAATGCTAGATAACCTCTGTCATCACAATGCCCGATGACACCTGTCATCAGAATTGGCCATGGCCCTAGTCATCACAATGCTCCATGCCCTTGTCACCACAATGCTCCAGAACTCTTGGCATCATAATGCTCCATGCCCGTCTCATCACAATGCTCCATGACACTTGTCATCAAAATGCTCCATGGCCTTTGTCATCACAATGCTCCATGGCCCCTGTTATCATAGTGCTCCATGTTACCTTTCCTCACAATTCTAGATGACCACTGTCATCACAATGCCCCATGACACCTGTCACCACAATTCGCCATGGCCCTTGTCATCACGATGCTCCATGATCCATGTCATCACAATGTTCCTGGACACTTATCATCACAATGAACTATGACCACATTCATCACAATGCTCCATGACCCCTGTCATCACACTGCTCCATGGCCTATGCATTCAAAATGCTCCATGGCCCCTGTAATCACATTGCTCCATGATCCCTTTCATCACAATGTTCTATGACCACTCTCATCACAATACCCCATGACGCCTATCATCATAATGCTCCAAGGCCCGTCTCATCACAATGCTCCATGAACCCTGTCATCACAATGTTCCATGACACTTGTCATCACAGTGCTACATGAACCCCTGTCATCACAATATTCACTGCCTATGTAATCACAATGCTCCTGGTCCCCTGTAATCACAGTGCTCCATACCCTTTTCATCACAATTCTCCAGAACTCTTGTCATCATAATGCTCCATGCCCGTGTCATCACAATGCTTGAAGAACCTTGTCATCACAATGCTCCATGAACCGTTTCATCACAAGGTTCCAGGACCCTTGTCATCACAATGATCCATGACCCCTGTCATCTCAATGCTCCATGATCTTTGTATTCACAATGCTCCAGGGTCCCTATAATTGCGGTGATCCATGACCCCTGTCATCACAATGCTCCCTGGTATATTTCATCACAATTCTAGATGACCACTGTCATCACAGTGCTCCACGGCCCCTGTCGTCAGAGTCCTCCATGATACCTTTCATTCCAATTCTACATGACCACTGTCATCACAATGCCCCATGACACCTGTCATCACAATTCGCCATGGCACTTGTCATCAAAATGCTCCATGAACCATGTCATCACAATGTTCATGGACACTTGTCATCACAGTGCTCCATGACATCTTACATCACAATGCTCCTTGACCCCTGTCATTTCATTGCTCCATGGCCTATGCATTCATAATGCCCCATGGCTCCTGTAAGCACATTGCTCCATGATCCCTTTCATCACAATGCTCCAAGACCGCTGTCATCACAATGCCCCATGACGCCTATCATCATAATGCTCTAAGGCCCCTCTCATCACAATGCTCCATGATCCCTGTCATCACAATGTGCCATGACACTAGTCATCACAATATTCACTGCCCATGTAATCACAATGCTCCTGGTCCCCTGTAATCACAATGCTCCATACCCTTGTCATCACAATGCTCCAGAATTCTTGTCATCATAATGCTCCATGCCCGTGTCATCACAATGCTTGAAGAACCTTGTCATCACAATGCTCCATGAACCGTGTCATCACAAGGTTCCAGGACCCTTGTCATCACAATGATCCATGACCCCTGTCATCTCAATGCTCCATGATCTTTGTATTCACAATGCTCCATGGCCCCTATAATTGCGGTGATCCATGACCCTTGTCATCACAATGCTCCCTGGTATATTTCATCACAATTCTAGATGACCATTGTCATCACAGTGCCCCACGACCCCTGTCATCAGAGTCCTCCCTGATACCTTTCATCACAATTCTATATGACCGCTCTCATCACAATTCCACATGACACCTGTCATCACAATGCTTCATGAACCATGTCATCACAATGTTCATGGACAATAGTCATCACAATGCTCCATGACAACTTACATCACAATGCTCCTTGACCCCTGTCATTTCATTGCTCCATGGCCTATGCATTCACAATGCTCCATGGCTCCTGTAATCACATTGCTCCATGATCCCTTTCATCACAATGCTCCAAGACCGCTGTCATCACAATGCCCCATGACGCCTATCATCATAATGCTCCAAGGCCCCTCTCATCACAATGCTCCATGATCCCTGTCATCACAATGTTCCATGACACTAGTCATCACAGTGCTCCATGACCCCTGTCATCACAATATTCACTGCCCATGTAATCACAATGCTCCTGGTCCCCTGTAATCACAGTGCTCCATACCCTTTTCATCACAGTGCTCCGGAACTCTTGTCATCATTATGCTGCATGCCCGTGTCATCACAGTGCTCCATGTCCACTTTCATCACAATGCTCCTTGACCCCTGTCATCACAATGCTCCATGGCCTATGTATTCACAATGCTCCATGGCCCCTGTAATCACATTGCTCCATGATCCTTTTCATCACAATGCTCTATAACCACTGTCATCACAATGCCACATGACATCTGTCATCACAATGCTCTATAGCCCCTGTCAGCACAATGTTCCATGACAGGTAACATCACAATGATACATGACTGCTGTCATCAGAATGTTCCCTGCTCTTGTCATCTCAATGCTCCCTGGCCCCTGTTATCACAATGCTCCATGCCCATATCATCAAAATGCTCCATTACCCATGTCATCGTAGTGATCCATGACCCCTTTCATCACAATGCTGCATGACACCTGTCATCACAATGCTCCATAGCCCTTGTCATCAAAATGCTCCATTAGCCCTGTCATCACAATGTTCCATGACACTTGTCATCAAAATGCCTCATGATCCATTTAATCACAATGCTCCATGACTCCTTTCATCACATCCTCCATGATACTTGTCATTACACTGCCCCATGACCTTTTTCAGAACAATGCTCCATGATACCAGTCATCACAATGCTCCAAGACAATTGTCGTCACAATGCTCCATGCCCCTTTCAACACAATGCCCCATGACACCTGTCATCACAATTCGCCATGGCACTTGTCATCACAATGCTCCATGAACCATGTCATCACAATGTTCATGGACACTTGTCATCACAGTGCTCCATGACATCTTACATCACAATGCTCCTTGACACCTGTCATTTCTTTGCTCCATGGCCTATGAATTCACAATGCTCCATGGCTCCTGTAAGCACATTGCTCCATGATCCCTTTCATCACAATGCTCCAAGACCGCTGTCATCACAATGCCCCATGACGCCTATCATCATAATGCTCTAAGGCCCCTCTCATCACAATGCTCCATGATCCCTGTCATCACAATGTTCCATGACACAAGTCATCACAGTTCTCCATGACCCCTGTCATCACAATATTCACTGCCCATGTAATCACAATTCTCCTGGTCCCCTGTAATCATAGTGCTCCATACCCTTGTCATCACAATGCTCCATGCCCCTTTCAACACAATGCTCCATGACAACTGTCATCACAATGCTCCATGGTCTTTGTCATCACAATTATACATGGCCCCTGTGATCACAGTGCTCCATGACCCCTTTCATCAAAACGCTCCATGACCACTGTCATCACAATGCCCCATGAACCCTGTCATCACAATGCTCCATGGCCCCTGTCGTTACAATGCTCCATGACCACTGTCATTACAATGTTCCATGATCGCTGTAATCACAATGACTCATGACACCTTTCCTCAGAAGGCTCCACTACGCCTGTCATCACAATGCTCCAATGACCATCTCATCACAATGCTCCATGATCCCTGTCAGCACAACGTTCCATGACAATTGTCATCCCAATGCTCCATGACCACTGTCATCACAATGTTGCCTGCCCATGTCATCAAAATGCTCCATGTCCCCTGTAATCACAATGTTCCATTACACCTGTCTTCACAATGTTCCCTGCCCATGTCATCACAATGCTCCATTACCAATGTAATCAAAACGTTCGCCTGCCCTTGTCATCAAAATGCTCCATGGCCCCTTTAATCACAATGCTCCATGAACCCTGTCATCACAATGTTCCATGACAGTTGTCATCACAATGCTCCATGACCCTGTAATCACAATGCTCCATGCCCTTGTCATCACAATGCTCCAGAACTCTTGTCATCATAATGATGAATGCTCGTGTCATCACAAAGCTCCATGATACTTGTCATCACAATGTTCCATGGCCTTGTCATTACAATACTCCATGGCCCCTGTCATCACAGTGCTCCATGATACCTTTTATCACAATTCTAGATGACCACTGTCATCACAATGCCCCAAGACACATGTCATCACAATTCGCCATGGCCCTTGCCATCACAAGGCTCCATGACCCGTGTCATCACAATGGTCCAGGACACTTGTCATCACAATGGTCCATGACCACTTACATCACAATGCTCCTTGACTCCTGTCATCACAATGCTCCATAGCCTATGCATTCGCAATGCTACATGGTCCCTGTAATCACATTGCTCCATGATCCATTTCATCACAATGCTCTATGACCACTGTCATTACAATGCCACATTATACCTGTCATCACAATGCTCCATGGCCCCTGTCAGCACAATGTTCCATGACAGATGTCATCACTCTCCTCCATGGTCCCTGTAATCACAATGCTCCATTCCCTTGTCAACGCAATGCTCCAGAACTCTTGTCATCAAAATGCTCCATGCCCGTCTCATCACAATTCTCCATGACACTTTTCATTAAAATGCTCCATGGCCTTTATCATCACAATGCTCCATGGCCCCTGTTATCACAGTGATCCATGGTACCTTTCATCACAGTGCTAGATAACCTCTGTCATCACAATGCCCGATGACACCTGTCATCAGAATTGGCCATGGCCCTTGTCATCACAATGCTCCATGCCCTTGTCACCCCAATGCTCCAGAACTCTGGGCATCATAATGCTCCATGTCCGTCTCATTACAATGCTCCATGACACTTGTCATCAAAATGCTCCATGGCCTTTGTCATCGCAATGCTCCATGGCCCCTGTTATCACAGTGCTCCATGTTACCTTTCATCACAATTCTAGATGACCACTGTCATCACAATGCCCCATGATACCTGTCATCACAATTCCCCATGGCCCTTGCCATCACAATGCTCCATGACCCGTGTCATCACAATGGTCCAGGACACTTGTCATCACAATGCTCCATGACCCCTGTCATCACACTGCTCCATGGCCTATGCATTCAAAATGCTCCATGGCCCCTGTAATCACATTGCTCCATGATCCATTTCATCACAATGTTCTATGACCACTCTCATCACAATACCCCATGACGCCTATCATCATAATGCTCCAAGGCCCCTCTCATCACAATGCTCCATGAACCCTGTCATCACAATGTTCCATGACACTTGTCATCACAGTGCTCCATGAACCCCTGTCATCACAATATTCACTGCCCATGTAATCACAATGCTCCTGGTCCCCTGTAATCACAGTGCTCCATACCCTTTTCATCACAATGCTCCAGAACTCTTGTCATCATAATGCTCCATGCCCGTGTCATCACAATGCTTGAAGAACCTTGTCATCACAATGCTCCATGAACCGTGTCATCACAAGGTTCCAGGACCCTTGTCATCACAATGATCCATGACCCCTGTCATCTCAATGCTCCATGATCTTTGTATTCACAATGCTCCATGGCCCCTATAATTGCAGTGATCCATGACCCCTGTCATCACAATGCTCCCTGGTATATTTCATCACAATTCTAGATGACCACTGTCATCACAGTGCTCCACGGCCCCTGTCGTCAGAGTCCTCCATGATACCTTTCATTACAATTCTACATGACCACTGTCATCACAATGCCCCATGACACCTGTCATCACAATTCGCCATGGCACTTGTCATCACAATGCTCCATGAACCATGTCATCACAATATTCATGGACACTTGTCATCACAATGCTCCATGACAACTTACATCACAATGCTCCTTGACCCCTGTCATTTCATTGCTCCATGGCCTATGCATTAACAATGCTCCATGGCTCCTGTAATCACATTGCTCCATGATCCCTTTCATCACAATGTTCTAATGTTCTATGACCACTCTCATCACAATACCCCATGACGCCTATCATCATAATGCTCCAAGACCCCTCTCATCACAGTGCTCCATGACCACTTTCATCACAATGCTCCTTGACCCCTGTCATCACAATGCTCTATGACCACTGTCATCACAATGCCACATGACACCTGTCATCACAATGCTCTATAGCCCCTGTCAGCACAATGTTCCATGACAGGTATCATCACAATGATCCATGACTGCTGTCATCACAATGTTCCCTGCCCTTGTCATTCTCATGCTCCCTGGCCCCTGTCATCAGAATGCTCCATGCTCATATCATCACAATGCTCCATTACCCATTTCATCGTAGTGATCCATGACCACTTTCATCACAATTCTCCATGACCCCAGTCATCACAATGCTCCATAGCCCTTGTCATCACAATGCTCCATTAGCCCTGTCATCACAATGTTCCATGACTCTTGTCATCAAAATGCCTAATGATCCATTTAATCACAATGCTCCATGACTCCTTTCATCACATCCTCCATGATACTTGTCATTACACTGCCCCATGACCTTTTTCAGAACAATGCTCCATGATACCAGTCATCACAATGCTCCATGACCATTGTCGTCACAATGCTCCATGCCCCTTTCAACACAATGCTCCATGACAACTGTCATCACAATGCTCCATGGCCTTTGTCATCACAATTATACATGGCCCCTGTGATCACAATGCCCCATGACCCCTGTCATCACAATGCTCCATGGCCCCTGTCATTACAATGCTCCATGACCACTGTCATCACAATGTTCCATGATCGCTGTAATCACAATGACCCATGACACCTTTCCTCAGAAGGCTCCAGTACGCCTGTCATCACAATGCTCCAATGACCGTCTCATCACAATGCTCCATGATCCCTGTCAGCACAACGTTCCATGACAATTGTCATCCCAATGCTCCATGACACCTGTCATCACAATGTTGCCTGCCCATGTCATCAAAATGCTCCATGTCCCCTGTAATCACAATGTTCCATTACACCTGTCTTCACAATGTTCCCTGCCCATGTCATCACAATGCTCCATTACCAATGTAATCAAAATGTTCGCCTGCCCTTGTCATCAAAATGCTCCATGGCCCCTTTAATCACAATGCTCCATGAACCCTGTCATCACAATGTTCCATGACAGTTGTCATCACAATGCTCCATGACCCTGTCATCACAATGCTCCAGAACTCTTGTCATCATAATGATGAATGCTCGTGTCATCACAAAGCTCCATGATACTTGTCATCACAATGTTCCATGGCCTTGTCATTACAATACTCCATGGCCCCTGTCATCACAGTGCTCCATGATACCTTTTATCACAATTCTAGATGACCACTGTCATCACAATGCCCCAAGACACATGTCATCACAATTCGCCATGGCCCTTGCCATCACAATGCTCCATGACCCGTGTCATCACAATGGTCCAGGACACTTGTCATCACAATGATCCATGACCACTTCCATCACAATGCTCCTTGACTCCTGTCATCACAATGCTCCATAGCCTATGCATTCGCAATGCTACATGGTCCCTGTAATCACATTGCTCCATGATCCATTTCATCACAATGCTCTATGACCACTGTCATTACAATGCCACATTATACCTGTCATCACAATGCTCCATGGCCCCTGTCAGCACAATGTTCCATGACAGATGTCATCACTCTCCTCCATGGTCCCTGTAATCACAATGCTCCATTCCCTTGTCAACGCAATGCTCCAGAACTCTTGTCATCATAATGCTCCATGCCCGTCTCATCACAATTCTCCATGACACTTTTCATTAAAATGCTCCATGGCCTTTATCATCACAATGCTCCATGTCCCCTGTTATCAGAGTGATCCATGGTACATGTCATCACAATGCTAGATAACCTCTGTCATCACAATGCCCGATGACACCTCTCATCAGAATTGGCCATGGCCCTTGTCATCACAATGCTCCATGCCCTTGTCACCACAATGCTCCAGAACTCTTGTCATCGTAATGCTCCATGCCCGTGTCATCACAGTGCTCCTTGACCCCTGTCATCACAATGCTCTATGACCACTGTCATCACAATGCCACATGATACCTCTCATCACAATGCTCTATAGACCCTGTCAGCACAATGTTCCATGACATGTATCATCACAAAGATCCATGACTGCTGTCATCACAATGTTCCCTGCCCCTGTCATTCTCAATGCTCCCTGGCCCCTGTCATCACAATGCTCCATGCTCATATCATCACAATGCTCCATTACCCATTTCATCGTAGTGATCCATGACCCCTTTAATCACAATGCTCCATGACCCCAGTCATCACAATGCTCCATAGCCCTTGTCATCACAATGCTCCATTAGCCCTGTCATCACAATGTTCCATGACTCTTGTCATCAAAATGCCTAATGATCCATTTAATCACAATGCTCCATGACTCCTTTCATCACATCCTCCATGATACTTGTCATTACACTGCCCCATGACCTTTTTCAGAACAATGCTCCATGATACCAGTCATCACAATGCTCCATGACCATTGTCGTCACAATGCTCCATGCCCCTTTCAACACAATGCTCCATGACAACTGTCATCACAATGCTCCATGGCCTTTGTCATCACAATTATACATGGCCCCTGTGATCACAGTGCTCCATGACCCCTTTCATCACAATGCTCCATGACCACTGTCATCACAATGCCCCATGACCCCTGTCATCACAATGCTCCATGGCCCCTGTCATTACAATGCTCCATGACCACTGTCATCACAATGTTCCATGATCGCTGTAATCACAATGACTCATGACACGTTTCCTCAGAAGGCTCCAGTACGCCTGTCATCACAATGCTCCAATGACCGTCTCATCACAATGCTCCATGATCCCTGTCAGCACAACGTTCCATGACAATTGTCATCACAATGCTCCATGACACCTGTCATCACAATGTTGCCTGCCCATGTCATCAAAATGCTCCATGTCCCCTGTAATCACAATGTTCCATTACACCTGTCTACACAATGTTCCCTGCCCATGTCATCACAATGCTCCATTACCAATGTAATCAAAATGTTCGCCTGCCCTTGTCATCAAAATGCTCCATGGCCCCTTTAATCACAATGCTCCATGAACCCTGTCATCACAATGTTCCATGACAGTTGTCATCACAATGCTCCATGACCCTTTAATCACAATGCTCCATGCCCTTGTCATCACAATGCTCCAGAACTCTTGTCATCATAATGATGAATGCTCGTGTCATCACAAAGCTCCATGATACTTGTCATCACAATGTTCCATGGCCTTGTCATTACAATACTCCATGGCCCCTGTCATCACAGTGCTCCATGATACCTTTTATCACAATTCTAGATGACCACTGTCATCACAATGCCCCAAGACACATGTCATCACAATTCGCCATGGCCCTTGCCATCACAATGCTCCATGACCCGTGTCATCACAATGGTCCAGGACACTTGTC
This sequence comes from Balaenoptera borealis, assembly GCF_965194805.1. Lineage (NCBI taxonomy): Eukaryota > Metazoa > Chordata > Mammalia > Artiodactyla > Balaenopteridae > Balaenoptera > Balaenoptera borealis. Next base: position 1,077,736 of record NW_028123982.1, on the reverse strand, counting down.
ATCACAATGATCCATGACCACTTACATCACAATGCTCCTTGACTCCTGTCATCACAATGCTCCATAGCCTATGCATTCGCAATGCTACATGGTCCCTTTAATCACATGGCTCCATGATCCATTTCATCACAATGCTCTATGACCACTGTCATTACAATGCCACATTATACCTGTCATCACAATGCTCCATGGCCCCTGTCAGCACCATGTTCCATGACAGATGTCATCACTCTCCTCCATGGTCCCTGTAATCACAATGCTCCATTCCCTTGTCAACGCAATGCTCCAGAACTCTTGTCATCATAATGCTCCATGCCCGTCTCATCACAATTCTCCATGACACATTTCATTAAAATGCTCCATGGCCATTATCATCACAATGCTCCATGGCCCCTGTTATCACAGTGATCCATGGTACCTTTCATCACAATGCTAGATAACCTCTGTCATCACAATGCCCGAGGACACCTGTCATCAGAATTGGCCATGGCCCTTGTCATCACAATGCTCCATGCCCTTGTCACCACAATGCTCCAGAACTCTTGGCATCATAATGCTCCATGCCCGTCTCATCACAATGCTCCATGACACTTGTCATCAAAATGCTCCATGGCCTTTGTCATCACAATGCTCCATGGCCCCTGTTATCACAGTGCTCCATGTTACCTTTCCTCACAATTCTAGATGACGACTGTCATCACAATGCCCCATGACACCTGTCATCACAATTCGCCATGGCCCCTGTCATCACAATGCTCCATGATCCATGTCATCACAATGTTCCTGGACACTTATCATCACAATGAACTATGACCACATTCATCACAATGATCCATGACCCCTGTCATCTCAATGCTCCATGATCTTTGTATTCACAATGCTCCATGGCCCCTATAATTGCGGTGATCCATGACCCTTGTCATCACAATGCTCCCTGGTATATTTCATCACAATTCTAGATGACCACTGTCATCACAGTGCCCCACGACCCTTGTCATCAGAGTCCTCCCTGATACGTTTCATCACAATTCTTTATGACCGCTCTCATCACAATTCCACATGACACCTGTCATCACAATGCTCCATGAACCATGTCATCACAATGTTCATGGACAATAGTCATCACAATGCTCCATGACAACTTACATCACAATGCTCCTTGACCCCTGTCATTTCATTGCTCCATGGCCTATGCATTCACAATGCTCCATGGCTCCTGTAATCACATTGTTCCATGATCCCTTTCATCACAATGCTCTAAGACCGCTGTCATCACAATGCCCCATGACGCCTGTCATCATAATGCTCCAAGGCCCCTCTCATCACAATGCTCCATGATCCCTGTCATCACAATGTTCCATGACACTAGTCATCACAGTGCTCAATGACCCCTGTCATCACAATATTCACTGCCCATGTAATCACAATGCTCCTGGTCCCCTGTAATCACAATGCTCCATACCCTTGTCATCACAATGCTCCAGAACCCTTGTCATCATAATGCTCCATGCCCGTGTCATCACAATGCTCCATGACCACTTTCATCACAATGCTCCTTGACCCCTGTCATCACAATGCTCTATGACCACTGTCATCACAATGCCACATGACACCTGTCATCACAATGCTCTATAGCCCCTGTCAGCACAATGTTCCATGACAGGTATCATCACAATGATCCATGACTGCTGTCATCACAATTTTCCCTGCCCTTGTCATCTCAATGCTCCCTGGCCCCTGTCATCACAATGCTCCATGCTCATATCATCACAATGTTCCATTACCCATGTCATCGTAGTGATCCATGACCCCTTTCATCACAATGCTCCATGACCCCAGTCATCACAATGCTCCATAGCCCTTGTCATCACAATGCTCCATTAGCCCTGTCATCACAATGTTCCATGACTCTGGTCATCAAAATGCCTAATGATCCATTTAATCACAATGCTCAATGACTCCTTTCATCACATCCTCCATGATACTTGTCATTACACTGCCCCATGACCTTTTTCAGAACAATGCTCCATGATACCAGTCATCACAATGCTCCATGACCATTGTCGTCACAATGCTCCATGCCCCTTTCAACACAATGCTCCATGACAACTGTCATCACAATGCTCCATGGCCTTTGTCATCACAATTATACATGGCCCCTGTGATCACAGTGCTCCATGACCCCTTTCATCACAATGCTCCATGACCACTCTCATCACACTGCCCCATGACCCCTGTCATCACAATGCTCCATGAACCGTGTCATCACAAGGTTCCAGGACCCTTGTCATCACAATGATCCATGACCCCTGTCATCTCAATGCTCCATGATCTTTGTATTCACAATGCTCCATGGCCCCTATAATTGCGGTGATCCATGACCTCTGTCATCACAATGCTCCCTGGTATATTTCATCACAATTCTAGATGACCAGTGTCATCACAGTGCTCCACGGCCCCTGTCGTCAGAGTCCTCCATGATACCTTTCATTACAATTCTACATGACAACTGTCATCACAATGCCCCATGACACCTGTCATCACAATTCGCCCTGGCACTTGTCATCACAATGCTCCATGAACCATGTCATCACAATGTTCATGGACACTTGTCATCACAATGCTCCATGACAACTTACATCACAATGCTCCTTGACCCTCTCATTTCATTGCTCCATGGCCTATGCATTCACAATGCTCCATGGCCCCTGTAATCACATTGCTCCATGATCCCTTTCATCACAATGCTCCAAGACCGCTGTCATCACAATGCCCCATGACGCATATCATCATAATGCTCCAAGGCCCCTCTCATCATAGTGCTCCATGATCCCTGTCATCACAATGTTCCATGACACTAGTCATCACAGTGCTCCATGACCCCTGTCATCACAATATTCACTGCCCATGTAATCACAATGCTCCTGGTCCCCTGTAATCACAATGCTCCATACCCTTTTCTTCCCAATGCTCCAGAACTCTTGTCATCATAATGCTGCATGCCCGTGTCATCACAGTGCTCCATGTCCACTTTCATCACAATGCTCCTTGACCCCTGTCATCACAATGCTCCATGGCCTATGTATTCACAATGCTCCATGCCCGTGTCATCACAGTGCTCCTTGACCCCTGTCATCACAATGCTCTATGACCACTGTCATCACAATGCCACATGACACCTGTCATCACAATTCTCTATAGCCCCTGTCAGCACAATGTTCCATGACAAGTATCATCACAATGATCCATGACTGCTGTCATCACAATGTTCCCTGCCCTTGTCATCTCAATGCTCCCTGGCCCCTGTCATCACAATGCTCCATGCTCATATCATTCACAATGCTCCATTACCCATGTCATCGTAGTGATCCATGACCCCTTTCATCACAATGCTGCATGACACCTGTCATCACAATGCTCCATAGCCCTTGTCATCACAATGCTCCATTAGCCCTGTCATCACAATGTTCCATGACTCTTGTCATCAAAATGCCTCATGATCCATTTAATCACAATGCTCCATGACTCCTTTCATCACATCCTCCATGATACTTGTCATTACACTGCCCCATGACCTTTTTCAGAACAATGCTCCATGATACCAGTCATCACAATGCTCCATGACCATTGTCGTCACAATGCTCCATGCCCCTTTCAACACAATGCCCCATGACACCTGTCATCACAATTCGCCATGGCACTTGTCATCACAATGCTCCATGAACCATGTCATCACAATGTTCATGGACACTTGTCATCACAATGCTCCATGACATCTTACATCACAATGCTCCTTGACCCCTGTCATTTCATTGCTCCATGGCCTATGCATTAACAATGCTCCATGGCTCCTGTAAGCACATTGCTCCATGATCCCTTTCATCACAATGCTCCAAGACCGCTGTCATCACAATGCCCCATGACGCCTATCATCATAATGCTCTAAGGCCCTTCTCATCACAATGCTCCATGATCCCTGTCATCACAATGTTCCATGACACTAGTCATCACAGTGCTCCATGACCCCTGTCATCACAATATTCACTGCCCATGTAATCACAATGCTCCTGGTCCCCTGTAATCACAATGCTCCATACCCTTGTCATCACAATGCTCCAGAACTCTTGTCATCATAATGCTCCATGCCCGTGTCATCACAGTGCTCCATGACCACTTTCATCTCAATGCTCCTTGACCCCTGTCATCACAATGCTCTATGACCACTGTCATCACAATGCCACATGACACCTGTCATCACAATGCTCTATAGCCCCTGTCAGCACAATGTTCCATGACAGGTATCATCACAATGATCCATGACTGCTGTCATCACAATGTTCCCTGCCCTTGTCATTCTCATGCTCCCTGGGCCCTGTCATCAGAATGCTCCATGCTCATATCATCACAATGCTGAATTACCCATGTCATCGTAGTGATCCATGACCCCTTTCATCACAATGCTCCATGACCCCAGTCATCACAATGCTCTACAGCCCTTGTCATCACAATGATCCATTAGCCCTGTCATCACAATGTTCCATGACTCTTGTCATCAAAATGCCTCATGATCCATTTAATCACAATGCTCCATGACTCCATTCATCACATCCTCCATGATACTTGTCATTACACTGCCCCATGACCTTTTTCAGAACAATGCTCCATGATACCAGTCATCACAATGCTCCATGACCATTGTCGTCACAATGCTCCATGCCCCTTTCAACACAATGCTCCATGACAACTGTCATCACAATGCTCCATGGCCTTTGTCATCACAATTATACATGGCCCCTGTGATCACAATGCCCCATGACCCCTGTCATCACAATGCTCCATGGTCCCTGTCATTACAATGCTCCATGACCACTGTCATCACAATGTTCCATGATCGCTGTAATCACAATGACCCATGACACCTTTCCTCAGAAGGCTCCAGTACGCCTGTCATCACAATGCTCCAATGACCGTCTCATCACAATGCTCCATGATCCCTGTCAGCACAACGTTCCATGACAATTGTCATCCCAATGCTCCATGACACCTGTCATCACAATGTTGCCTGCCCATGTCATCAAAATGCTCCATGTCCCCTGTAATCACAATGTTCCATTACACCTGTCTTCACAATGTTCCCTGCCCATGTCATCACAATGCCCCATTACCAATGTAATCAAAATGTTCGCCTGTCCTTGTCATCAAAATGCTCCATGGCCCCTTTAATCACAATGCTCCATGAACCCTGTCATCACAATGTTCCATGACAGTTGTCATCACAATGCTCCATGACCCTGTAATCACAATGCTCCATGCCCTTGTCATCACAATGCTCCAGAACTCTTGTCATCATAATGATGAATGCTCGTGTCATCACAAAGCTCCATGATACTTGTCATCACAATGTTCCATGGCCTTGTCATTACAATACTCCATGGCCCCTGTCATCACAGTGCTCCATGATACCTTTTATCACAATTCTAGATGACCACTGTCATCACAATGCCCCAAGACACATGTCATCACAATTCGCCATGGCCCTTGCCATCACAATGCTCCATGACCCGTGTCATCACAATGGTCCAGGACACTTGTCATCACAATGATCCATGACCACTTCCATCACAATGCTCCTTGACTCCTGTCATCACAATGCTCCATAGCCTATGCATTTGCAATGCTACATGGTCCCTGTAATCACATTGCTCCATGATCCATTTCATCACAATGCTCTATGACCACTGTCATTACAATGCCACATTATACCTGTCATCACAATGCTCCATGGCCCCTGTCAGCACAATGTTCCATGACAGATGTCATCACTCTCCTCCATGGTCCCTGTAATCACAATGCTCCTTTCCCTTATCAACGCAATGCTCCAGAACTCTTGTCATCATAATGCTCCATGCCCGTCTCATCACAATTCTCCATGACACTTTTCATTAAAATGCTCCATGGCCTTTATCATCACAATGCTCCATGGCCCCTGTTATCACAGTGATCCATTGTACCTTTCATCACAATGCTAGATAACCTCTGTCATCACAATGCCCGATGACACCTGTCATCAGAATTGGCCATGGCCCTAGTCATCACAATGCTCCATGCCCTTGTCACCACAATGCTCCAGAACTCTTGGCATCATAATGCTCCATGCCCGTCTCATCACAATGCTCCATGACACTTGTCATCAAAATGCTCCATGGCCTTTGTCATCACAATGCTCCATGGCCCCTGTTATCATAGTGCTCCATGTTACCTTTCCTCACAATTCTAGATGACCACTGTCATCACAATGCCCCATGACACCTGTCACCACAATTCGCCATGGCCCTTGTCATCACGATGCTCCATGATCCATGTCATCACAATGTTCCTGGACACTTATCATCACAATGAACTATGACCACATTCATCACAATGCTCCATGACCCCTGTCATCACACTGCTCCATGGCCTATGCATTCAAAATGCTCCATGGCCCCTGTAATCACATTGCTCCATGATCCCTTTCATCACAATGTTCTATGACCACTCTCATCACAATACCCCATGACGCCTATCATCATAATGCTCCAAGGCCCGTCTCATCACAATGCTCCATGAACCCTGTCATCACAATGTTCCATGACACTTGTCATCACAGTGCTACATGAACCCCTGTCATCACAATATTCACTGCCTATGTAATCACAATGCTCCTGGTCCCCTGTAATCACAGTGCTCCATACCCTTTTCATCACAATTCTCCAGAACTCTTGTCATCATAATGCTCCATGCCCGTGTCATCACAATGCTTGAAGAACCTTGTCATCACAATGCTCCATGAACCGTGTCATCACAAGGTTCCAGGACCCTTGTCATCACAATGATCCATGACCCCTGTCATCTCAATGCTCCATGATCTTTGTATTCACAATGCTCCAGGGTCCCTATAATTGCGGTGATCCATGACCCCTGTCATCACAATGCTCCCTGGTATATTTCATCACAATTCTAGATGACCACTGTCATCACAGTGCTCCACGGCCCCTGTCGTCAGAGTCCTCCATGATACCTTTCATTCCAATTCTACATGACCACTGTCATCACAATGCCCCATGACACCTGTCATCACAATTCGCCATGGCACTTGTCATCAAAATGCTCCATGAACCATGTCATCACAATGTTCATGGACACTTGTCATCACAGTGCTCCCTGACATCTTACATCACAATGCTCCTTGACCCCTGTCATTTCATTGCTCCATGGCCTATGCATTCATAATGCCCCATGGCTCCTGTAAGCACATTGCTCCATGATCCCTTTCATCACAATGCTCCAAGACCGCTGTCATCACAATGCCCCATGACGCCTATCATCATAATGCTCTAAGGCCCCTCTCATCACAATGCTCCATGATCCCTGTCATCACAATGTGCCATGACACTAGTCATCACAATATTCACTGCCCATGTAATCACAATGCTCCTGGTCCCCTGTAATCACAATGCTCCATACCCTTGTCATCACAATGCTCCAGAATTCTTGTCATCATAATGCTCCATGCCCGTGTCATCACAATGCTTGAAGAACCTTGTCATCACAATGCTCCATGAACCGTGTCATCACAAGGTTCCAGGACCCTTGTCATCACAATGATCCATGACCCCTGTCATCTCAATGCTCCATGATCTTTGTATTCACAATGCTCCATGGCCCCTATAATTGCGGTGATCCATGACCCTTGTCATCACAATGCTCCCTGGTATATTTCATCACAATTCTAGATGACCATTGTCATCACAGTGCCCCACGACCCCTGTCATCAGAGTCCTCCCTGATACCTTTCATCACAATTCTATATGACCGCTCTCATCACAATTCCACATGACACCTGTCATCACAATGCTTCATGAACCATGTCATCACAATGTTCATGGACAATAGTCATCAAAATGCTCCATGACAACTTACATCACAATGCTCCTTGACCCCTGTCATTTCATTGCTCCATGGCCTATGCATTCACAATGCTCCATGGCTCCTGTAATCACATTGCTCCATGATCCCTTTCATCACAATGCTCCAAGACCGCTGTCATCACAATGCCCCATGACGCCTATCATCATAATGCTCCAAGGCCCCTCTCATCACAATGCTCCATGATCCCTGTCATCACAATGTTCCATGACACTAGTCATCACAGTGCTCCATGACCCCTGTCATCACAATATTCACTGCCCATGTAATCACAATGCTCCTGGTCCCCTGTAATCACAGTGCTCCATACCCTTTTCATCACAGTGCTCCAGAACTCTTGTCATCATTATGCTGCATGCCCGTGTCATCACAGTGCTCCATGTCCACTTTCATCACAATGCTCCTTGACCCCTGTCATCACAATGCTCCATGGCCTATGTATTCACAATGCTCCATGGCCCCTGTAATCACATTGCTCCATGATCCTTTTCATCACAATGCTCTATAACCACTGTCATCACAATGCCACATGACATCTGTCATCACAATGCTCTATAGCCCCTGTCAGCACAATGTTCCATGACAGGTAACATCACAATGATACATGACTGCTGTCATCAGAATGTTCCCTGCTCTTGTCATCTCAATGCTCCCTGGCCCCTGTTATCACAATGCTCCATGCCCATATCATCAAAATGCTCCATTACCCATGTCATCGTAGTGATCCATGACCCCTTTCATCACAATGCTGCATGACACCTGTCATCACAATGCTCCATAGCCCTTGTCATCAAAATGCTCCATTAGCCCTGTCATCACAATGTTCCATGACACTTGTCATCAAAATGCCTCATGATCCATTTAATCACAATGCTCCATGACTCCTTTCATCACATCCTCCATGATACTTGTCATTACACTGCCCCATGACCTTTTTCAGAACAATGCTCCATGATACCAGTCATCACAATGCTCCAAGACAATTGTCGTCACAATGCTCCATGCCCCTTTCAACACAATGCCCCATGACACCTGTCATCACAATTCGCCATGGCACTTGTCATCACAATGCTCCATGAACCATGTCATCACAATGTTCATGGACACTTGTCATCACAGTGCTCCATGACATCTTACATCACAATGCTCCTTGACACCTGTCATTTCTTTGCTCCATGGCCTATGCATTCACAATGCTCCATGGCTCCTGTAAGCACATTGCTCCATGATCCCTTTCATCACAATGCTCCAAGACCGCTGTCATCACAATGCCCCATGACGCCTATCATCATAATGCTCTAAGGCCCCTCTCATCACAATGCTCCATGATCCCTGTCATCACAATGTTCCATGACACAAGTCATCACAGTTCTCCATGACCCCTGTCATCACAATATTCACTGCCCATGTAATCACAATGCTCCTGGTCCCCTGTAATCATAGTGCTCCATACCCTTGTCATCACAATGCTCCATGCCCCTTTCAACACAATGCTCCATGACAACTGTCATCACAATGCTCCATGGTCTTTGTCATCACAATTATACATGGCCCCTGTGATCACAGTGCTCCATGACCCCTTTCATCAAAATGCTCCATGACCACTGTCATCACAATGCCCCATGACCCCTGTCATCACAATGCTCCATGGCCCCTGTCGTTACAATGCTCCATGACCACTGTCATCACAATGTTCCATGATCGCTGTAATCACAATGACTCATGACACCTTTCCTCAGAAGGCTCCACTACGCCTGTCATCACAATGCTCCAATGACCATCTCATCACAATGCTCCATGATCCCTGTCAGCACAACGTTCCATGACAATTGTCATCCCAATGCTCCATGACACCTGTCATCACAATGTTGCCTGCCCATGTCATCAAAATGCTCCATGTCCCCTGTAATCACAATGTTCCATTACACCTGTCTTCACAATGTTCCCTGCCCATGTCATCACAATGCTCCATTACCAATGTAATCAAAACGTTCGCCTGCCCTTGTCATCAAAATGCTCCATGGCCCCTTTAATCACAATGCTCCATGAACCCTGTCATCACAATGTTCCATGACAGTTGTCATCACAATGCTCCATGACCCTGTAATCACAATGCTCCATGCCCTTGTCATCACAATGCTCCAGAACTCTTGTCATCATAATGATGAATGCTCGTGTCATCACAAAGCTCCATGATACTTGTCATCACAATGTTCCATGGCCTTGTCATTACAATACTCCATGGCCCCTGTCATCACAGTGCTCCATGATACCTTTTATCACAATTCTAGATGACCACTGTCATCACAATGCCCCAAGACACATGTCATCACAATTCGCCATGGCCCTTGCCATCACAAGGCTCCATGACCCGTGTCATCACAATGGTCCAGGACACTTGTCATCACAATGGTCCATGACCACTTACATCACAATGCTCCTTGACTCCTGTCATCACAATGCTCCATAGCCTATGCATTCGCAATGCTACATGGTCCCTGTAATCACATTGCTCCATGATCCATTTCATCACAATGCTCTATGACCACTGTCATTACAATGCCACATTATACCTGTCATCACAATGCTCCATGGCCCCTGTCAGCACAATGTTCCATGACAGATGTCATCACTCTCCTCCATGGTCCCTGTAATCACAATGCTCCATTCCCTTGTCAACGCAATGCTCCAGAACTCTTGTCATCAAAATGCTCCATGCCCGTCTCATCACAATTCTCCATGACACTTTTCATTAAAATGCTCCATGGCCTTTATCATCACAATGCTCCATGGCCCCTGTTATCACAGTGATCCATGGTACCTTTCATCACAGTGCTAGATAACCTCTGTCATCACAATGCCCGATGACACCTGTCATCAGAATTGGCCATGGCCCTTGTCATCACAATGCTCCATGCCCTTGTCACCCCAATGCTCCAGAACTCTGGGCATCATAATGCTCCATGTCCGTCTCATTACAATGCTCCATGACACTTGTCATCAAAATGCTCCATGGCCTTTGTCATCGCAATGCTCCATGGCCCCTGTTATCACAGTGCTCCATGTTACCTTTCATCACAATTCTAGATGACCACTGTCATCACAATGCCCCATGATACCTGTCATCACAATTCCCCATGGCCCTTGCCATCACAATGCTCCATGACCCGTGTCATCACAATGGTCCAGGACACTTGTCATCACAATGCTCCATGACCCCTGTCATCACACTGCTCCATGGCCTATGCATTCAAAATGCTCCATGGCCCCTGTAATCACATTGCTCCATGATCCATTTCATCACAATGTTCTATGACCACTCTCATCACAATACCCCATGACGCCTATCATCATAATGCTCCAAGGCCCCTCTCATCACAATGCTCCATGAACCCTGTCATCACAATGTTCCATGACACTTGTCATCACAGTGCTCCATGAACCCCTGTCATCACAATATTCACTGCCCATGTAATCACAATGCTCCTGGTCCCCTGTAATCACAGTGCTCCATACCCTTTTCATCACAATGCTCCAGAACTCTTGTCATCATAATGCTCCATGCCCGTGTCATCACAATGCTTGAAGAACCTTGTCATCACAATGCTCCATGAACCGTGTCATCACAAGGTTCCAGGACCCTTGTCATCACAATGATCCATGACCCCTGTCATCTCAATGCTCCATGATCTTTGTATTCACAATGCTCCATGGCCCCTATAATTGCAGTGATCCATGACCCCTGTCATCACAATGCTCCCTGGTATATTTCATCACAATTCTAGATGACCACTGTCATCACAGTGCTCCACGGCCCCTGTCGTCAGAGTCCTCCATGATACCTTTCATTACAATTCTACATGACCACTGTCATCACAATGCCCCATGACACCTGTCATCACAATTCGCCATGGCACTTGTCATCACAATGCTCCATGAACCATGTCATCACAATATTCATGGACACTTGTCATCACAATGCTCCATGACAACTTACATCACAATGCTCCTTGACCCCTGTCATTTCATTGCTCCATGGCCTATGCATTAACAATGCTCCATGGCTCCTGTAATCACATTGCTCCATGATCCCTTTCATCACAATGTTCTAATGTTCTATGACCACTCTCATCACAATACCCCATGACGCCTATCATCATAATGCTCCAAGACCCCTCTCATCACAGTGCTCCATGACCACTTTCATCACAATGCTCCTTGACCCCTGTCATCACAATGCTCTATGACCACTGTCATCACAATGCCACATGACACCTGTCATCACAATGCTCTATAGCCCCTGTCAGCACAATGTTCCATGACAGGTATCATCACAATGATCCATGACTGCTGTCATCACAATGTTCCCTGCCCTTGTCATTCTCATGCTCCCTGGCCCCTGTCATCAGAATGCTCCATGCTCATATCATCACAATGCTCCATTACCCATTTCATCGTAGTGATCCATGACCACTTTCATCACAATTCTCCATGACCCCAGTCATCACAATGCTCCATAGCCCTTGTCATCACAATGCTCCATTAGCCCTGTCATCACAATGTTCCATGACTCTTGTCATCAAAATGCCTAATGATCCATTTAATCACAATGCTCCATGACTCCTTTCATCACATCCTCCATGATACTTGTCATTACACTGCCCCATGACCTTTTTCAGAACAATGCTCCATGATACCAGTCATCACAATGCTCCATGACCATTGTCGTCACAATGCTCCATGCCCCTTTCAACACAATGCTCCATGACAACTGTCATCACAATGCTCCATGGCCTTTGTCATCACAATTATACATGGCCCCTGTGATCACAATGCCCCATGACCCCTGTCATCACAATGCTCCATGGCCCCTGTCATTACAATGCTCCATGACCACTGTCATCACAATGTTCCATGATCGCTGTAATCACAATGACCCATGACACCTTTCCTCAGAAGGCTCCAGTACGCCTGTCATCACAATGCTCCAATGACCGTCTCATCACAATGCTCCATGATCCCTGTCAGCACAACGTTCCATGACAATTGTCATCCCAATGCTCCATGACACCTGTCATCACAATGTTGCCTGCCCATGTCATCAAAATGCTCCATGTCCCCTGTAATCACAATGTTCCATTACACCTGTCTTCACAATGTTCCCTGCCCATGTCATCACAATGCTCCATTACCAATGTAATCAAAATGTTCGCCTGCCCTTGTCATCAAAATGCTCCATGGCCCCTTTAATCACAATGCTCCATGAACCCTGTCATCACAATGTTCCATGACAGTTGTCATCACAATGCTCCATGACCCTGTCATCACAATGCTCCAGAACTCTTGTCATCATAATGATGAATGCTCGTGTCATCACAAAGCTCCATGATACTTGTCATCACAATGTTCCATGGCCTTGTCATTACAATACTCCATGGCCCCTGTCATCACAGTGCTCCATGATACCTTTTATCACAATTCTAGATGACCACTGTCATCACAATGCCCCAAGACACATGTCATCACAATTCGCCATGGCCCTTGCCATCACAATGCTCCATGACCCGTGTCATCACAATGGTCCAGGACACTTGTCATCACAATGATCCATGACCACTTCCATCACAATGCTCCTTGACTCCTGTCATCACAATGCTCCATAGCCTATGCATTCGCAATGCTACATGGTCCCTGTAATCACATTGCTCCATGATCCATTTCATCACAATGCTCTATGACCACTGTCATTACAATGCCACATTATACCTGTCATCACAATGCTCCATGGCCCCTGTCAGCACAATGTTCCATGACAGATGTCATCACTCTCCTCCATGGTCCCTGTAATCACAATGCTCCATTCCCTTGTCAACGCAATGCTCCAGAACTCTTGTCATCATAATGCTCCATGCCCGTCTCATCACAATTCTCCATGACACTTTTCATTAAAATGCTCCATGGCCTTTATCATCACAATGCTCCATGTCCCCTGTTATCAGAGTGATCCATGGTACATGTCATCACAATGCTAGATAACCTCTGTCATCACAATGCCCGATGACACCTCTCATCAGAATTGGCCATGGCCCTTGTCATCACAATGCTCCATGCCCTTGTCACCACAATGCTCCAGAACTCTTGTCATCGTAATGCTCCATGCCCGTGTCATCACAGTGCTCCTTGACCCCTGTCATCACAATGCTCTATGACCACTGTCATCACAATGCCACATGATACCTCTCATCACAATGCTCTATAGACCCTGTCAGCACAATGTTCCATGACATGTATCATCACAAAGATCCATGACTGCTGTCATCACAATGTTCCCTGCCCCTGTCATTCTCAATGCTCCCTGGCCCCTGTCATCACAATGCTCCATGCTCATATCATCACAATGCTCCATTACCCATTTCATCGTAGTGATCCATGACCCCTTTAATCACAATGCTCCATGACCCCAGTCATCACAATGCTCCATAGCCCTTGTCATCACAATGCTCCATTAGCCCTGTCATCACAATGTTCCATGACTCTTGTCATCAAAATGCCTAATGATCCATTTAATCACAATGCTCCATGACTCCTTTCATCACATCCTCCATGATACTTGTCATTACACTGCCCCATGACCTTTTTCAGAACAATGCTCCATGATACCAGTCATCACAATGCTCCATGACCATTGTCGTCACAATGCTCCATGCCCCTTTCAACACAATGCTCCATGACAACTGTCATCACAATGCTCCATGGCCTTTGTCATCACAATTATACATGGCCCCTGTGATCACAGTGCTCCATGACCCCTTTCATCACAATGCTCCATGACCACTGTCATCACAATGCCCCATGACCCCTGTCATCACAATGCTCCATGGCCCCTGTCATTACAATGCTCCATGACCACTGTCATCACAATGTTCCATGATCGCTGTAATCACAATGACTCATGACACGTTTCCTCAGAAGGCTCCAGTACGCCTGTCATCACAATGCTCCAATGACCGTCTCATCACAATGCTCCATGATCCCTGTCAGCACAACGTTCCATGACAATTGTCATCACAATGCTCCATGACACCTGTCATCACAATGTTGCCTGCCCATGTCATCAAAATGCTCCATGTCCCCTGTAATCACAATGTTCCATTACACCTGTCTACACAATGTTCCCTGCCCATGTCATCACAATGCTCCATTACCAATGTAATCAAAATGTTCGCCTGCCCTTGTCATCAAAATGCTCCATGGCCCCTTTAATCACAATGCTCCATGAACCCTGTCATCACAATGTTCCATGACAGTTGTCATCACAATGCTCCATGACCCTTTAATCACAATGCTCCATGCCCTTGTCATCACAATGCTCCAGAACTCTTGTCATCATAATGATGAATGCTCGTGTCATCACAAAGCTCCATGATACTTGTCATCACAATGTTCCATGGCCTTGTCATTACAATACTCCATGGCCCCTGTCATCACAGTGCTCCATGATACCTTTTATCACAATTCTAGATGACCACTGTCATCACAATGCCCCAAGACACATGTCATCACAATTCGCCATGGCCCTTGCCATCACAATGCTCCATGACCCGTGTCATCACAATGGTCCAGGACACTTGTCATCACAATGATCCATGACCACTTACATCACAATGCTCCTTGACTCCTGTCATCACAATGCTCCATAGCCTATGCATTCGCAATGCTACATGGTCCCTGTAATCACATGGCTCCATGATCCATTTCATCACAATGCTCTATGACCACTGTCATTACAATGCCACATTATACCTGTCATCACAATGCTCCATGGCCCCTGTCAGCACCATGTTCCATGACAGATGTCATCACTCTCCTCCATGGTCCCTGTAATCACAATGCTCCATTCCCTTGTCAACGCAATGCTCCAGAACTCTTGTCATCATAATGCTCCATGCCCGTCTCATCACAATTCTCCATGACACATTTCATTAAAATGCTCCATGGCCATTATCATCACAATGCTCCATGGCCCCTGTTATCACAGTGATCCATGGTACCTTTCATCACAATGCTAGATAACCTCTGTCATCACAATGCCCGAGGACACCTGTCATCAGAATTGGCCATGGCCCTTGTCATCACAATGCTCCATGCCCTTGTCACCACAATGCTCCAGAACTCTTGGCATCATAATGCTCCATGCCCGTCTCATCACAATGCTCCATGACACTTGTCATCAAAATGCTCCATGGCCTTTGTCATCACAATGCTCCATGGCCCCTGTTATCACAGTGCTCCATGTTACCTTTCCTCACAATTCTAGATGACCACTGTCATCACAATGCCCCATGACACCTGTCATCACAATTCGCCATGGCCCCTGTCATCACAATGCTCCATGATCCATGTCATCACAATGTTCCTGGACACTTATCATCACAATGAACTATGACCACATTCATCACAATGATCCATGACCCCTGTCATCTCAATGCTCCATGATCTTTGTATTCACAATGCTCCATGGCCCCTATAATTGCGGTGATCCATGACCCTTGTCATCACAATGCTCCCTGGTATATTTCATCACAATTCTAGATGACCACTGTCATCACAGTGCCCCACGACCCTTGTCATCAGAGTCCTCCCTGATACGTTTCATCACAATTCTTTATGACCGCTCTCATCACAATTCCACATGACACCTGTCATCACAATGCTCCATGAACCATGTCATCACAATGTTCATGGACAATAGTCATCACAATGCTCCATGACAACTTACATCACAATGCTCCTTGACCCCTGTCATTTCATTGCTCCATGGCCTATGCATTCACAATGCTCCATGGCTCCTGTAATCACATTGTTCCATGATCCCTTTCATCACAATGCTCTAAGACCGCTGTCATCACAATGCCCCATGACGCCTGTCATCATAATGCTCCAAGGCCCCTCTCATCACAATGCTCCATGATCCCTGTCATCACAATGTTCCATGACACTAGTCATCACAGTGCTCAATGACCCCTGTCATCACAATATTCACTGCCCATGTAATCACAATGCTCCTGGTCCCCTGTAATCACAATGCTCCATACCCTTGTCATCACAATGCTCCAGAACCCTTGTCATCATAATGCTCCATGCCCGTGTCATCACAATGCTCCATGACCACTTTCATCACAATGCTCCTTGACCCCTGTCATCACAATGCTCTATGACCACTGTCATCACAATGCCACATGACACCTGTCATCACAATGCTCTATAGCCCCTGTCAGCACAATGTTCCATGACAGGTATCATCACAATGATCCATGACTGCTGTCATCACAATTTTCCCTGCCCTTGTCATCTCAATGCTCCCTGGCCCCTGTCATCACAATGCTCCATGCTCATATCATCACAATGTTCCATTACCCATGTCATCGTAGTGATCCATGACCCCTTTCATCACAATGCTCCATGACCCCAGTCATCACAATGCTCCATAGCCCTTGTCATCACAATGCTCCATTAGCCCTGTCATCACAATGTTCCATGACTCTGGTCATCAAAATGCCTAATGATCCATTTAATCACAATGCTCAATGACTCCTTTCATCACATCCTCCATGATACTTGTCATTACACTGCCCCATGACCTTTTTCAGAACAATGCTCCATGATACCAGTCATCACAATGCTCCATGACCATTGTCGTCACAATGCTCCATGCCCCTTTCAACACAATGCTCCATGACAACTGTCATCACAATGCTCCATGGCCTTTGTCATCACAATTATACATGGCCCCTGTGATCACAGTGCTCCATGACCCCTTTCATCACAATGCTCCATGACCACTCTCATCACACTGCCCCATGACCCCTGTCATCACAATGCTCCATGAACCGTGTCATCACAAGGTTCCAGGACCCTTGTCATCACAATGATCCATGACCCCTGTCATCTCAATGCTCCATGATCTTTGTATTCACAATGCTCCATGGCCCCTATAATTGTGGTGATCCATGACCCCTGTCATCACAATGCTCCCTGGTATATTTCATCACAATTCTAGATGACCAGTGTCATCACAGTGCTCCACGGCCCCTGTCGTCAGAGTCCTCCATGATACCTTTCATTACAATTCTACATGACAACTGTCATCACAATGCCCCATGACACCTGTCATCACAATTCGCCCTGGCACTTGTCATCACAATGCTCCATGAACCATGTCATCACAATGTTCATGGACACTTGTCATCACAATGCTCCATGACAACTTACATCACAATGCTCCTTGACCCTGTCATTTCATTGCTCCATGGCCTATGCATTCACAATGCTCCATGGCCCCTGTAATCACATTGCTCCATGATCCCTTTCATCACAATGCTCCAAGACCGCTGTCATCACAATGCCCCATGACGCATATCATCATAATGCTCCAAGGCCCCTCTCATCATAGTGCTCCATGATCCCTGTCATCACAATGTTCCATGACACTAGTCATCACAGTGCTCCATGACCCCTGTCATCACAATATTCACTGCCCATGTAATCACAATGCTCCTGGTCCCCTGTAATCACAATGCTCCATACCCTTTTCTTCCCAATGCTCCAGAACTCTTGTCATCATAATGCTGCATGCCCGTGTCATCACAGTGCTCCATGTCCACTTTCATCACAATGCTCCTTGACCCCTGTCATCACAATGCTCCATGGCCTATGTATTCACAATGCTCCATGCCCGTGTCATCACAGTGCTCCTTGACCCCTGTCATCACAATGCTCTATGACCACTGTCATCACAATGCCACATGACACCTGTCATCACAATTCTCTATAGCCCCTGTCAGCACAATGTTCCATGACAAGTATCATCACAATGATCCATGACTGCTGTCATCACAATGTTCCCTGCCCTTGTCATCTCAATGCTCCCTGGCCCCTGTCATCACAATGCTCCATGCTCATATCATTCACAATGCTCCATTACCCATGTCATCGTAGTGATCCATGACCCCTTTCATCACAATGCTGCATGACACCTGTCATCACAATGCTCCATAGCCCTTGTCATCACAATGCTCCATT
Source organism: Balaenoptera borealis (assembly GCF_965194805.1). Taxonomy (NCBI): domain Eukaryota; kingdom Metazoa; phylum Chordata; class Mammalia; order Artiodactyla; family Balaenopteridae; genus Balaenoptera; species Balaenoptera borealis. Next base: position 1,058,689 of record NW_028123982.1, on the reverse strand, counting down.
AGCCCTGTCATCACAATGTTCCATGACTCTTGTCATCAAAATGCCTCATGATCCATTTAATCACAATGCTCCATGACTCCTTTCATCACATCCTCCATGATACTTGTCATTACACTGCCCCATGACCTTTTTCAGAACAATGCTCCATGATACCAGTCATCACAATGCTCCATGACCATTGTCGTCACAATGCTCCATGCCCCTTTCAACACAATGCCCCATGACACCTGTCATCACAATTCGCCATGGCACTTGTCATCACAATGCTCCATGAACCATGTCATCACAATGTTCATGGACACTTGTCATCACAATGCTCCATGACATCTTACATCACAATGCTCCTTGACCCCTGTCATTTCATTGCTCCATGGCCTATGCATTAACAATGCTCCATGGCTCCTGTAAGCACATTGCTCCATGATCCCTTTCATCACAATGCTCCAAGACCGCTGTCATCACAATGCCCCATGACGCCTATCATCATAATGCTCTAAGGCCCTTCTCATCACAATGCTCCATGATCCCTGTCATCACAATGTTCCATGACACTAGTCATCACAGTGCTCCATGACCCCTGTCATCACAATATTCACTGCCCATGTAATCACAATGCTCCTGGTCCTCTGTAATCACAATGCTCCATACCCTTGTCATCACAATGCTCCAGAACTCTTGTCATCATAATGCTCCATGCCCGTGTCATCACAGTGCTGCATGACCACTTTCATCTCAATGCTCCTTGACCCCTGTCATCACAATGCTCTATGACCACTGTCATCACAATGCCACATGACACCTGTCATCACAATGCTCTATAGCCCCTGTCAGCACAATGTTCCATGACAGGTATCATCACAATGATCCATGACTGCTGTCATCACAATGTTCCCTGCCCTTGTCATTCTCATGCTCCCTGGGCCCTGTCATCAGAATGCTCCATGCTCATATCATCACAATGCTGAATTACCCATGTCATCGTAGTGATCCATGACCCCTTTCATCACAATGCTCCATGACCCCAGTCATCACAATGCTCTACAGCCCTTGTCATCACAATGATCCATTAGCCCTGTCATCACAATGTTCCATGACTCTTGTCATCAAAATGCCTCATGATCCATTTAATCACAATGCTCCATGACTCCATTCATCACATCCTCCATGATACTTGTCATTACACTGCCCCATGACCTTTTTCAGAACAATGCTCCATGATACCAGTCATCACAATGCTCCATGACCATTGTCGTCACAATGCTCCATGCCCCTTTCAACACAATGCTCCATGACAACTGTCATCACAATGCTCCATGGCCTTTGTCATCACAATTATACATGGCCCCTGTGATCACAATGCCCCATGACCCCTGTCATCACAATGCTCCATGGTCCCTGTCATTACAATGCTCCATGACCACTGTCATCACAATGTTCCATGATCGCTGTAATCACAATGACCCATGACACCTTTCCTCAGAAGGCTCCAGTACGCCTGTCATCACAATGCTCCAATGACCGTCTCATCACAATGCTCCATGATCCCTGTCAGCACAACGTTCCATGACAATTGTCATCCCAATGCTCCATGACACCTGTCATCACAATGTTGCCTGCCCATGTCATCAAAATGCTCCATGTCCCCTGTAATCACAATGTTCCATTACACCTGTCTTCACAATGTTCCCTGCCCATGTCATCACAATGCTCCATTACCAATGTAATCAAAATGTTCGCCTGTCCTTGTCATCAAAATGCTCCATGGCCCCTTTAATCACAATGCTCCATGAACCCTGTCATCACAATGTTCCATGACAGTTGTCATCACAATGCTCCATGACCCTGTAATCACAATGCTCCATGCCCTTGTCATCACAATGCTCCAGAACTCTTGTCATCATAATGATGAATGCTCGTGTCATCACAAAGCTCCATGATACTTGTCATCACAATGTTCCATGGCCTTGTCATTACAATACTCCATGGCCCCTGTCATCACAGTGCTCCATGATACCTTTTATCACAATTCTAGATGACCACTGTCATCACAATGCCCCAAGACACATGTCATCACAATTCGCCATGGCCCTTGCCATCACAATGCTCCATGACCCGTGTCATCACAATGGTCCAGGACACTTGTCATCACAATGATCCATGACCACTTCCATCACAATGCTCCTTGACTCCTGTCATCACAATGCTCCATAGCCTATGCATTTGCAATGCTACATGGTCCCTGTAATCACATTGCTCCATGATCCATTTCATCACAATGCTCTATGACCACTGTCATTACAATGCCACATTATACCTGTCATCACAATGCTCCATGGCCCCTGTCAGCACAATGTTCCATGACAGATGTCATCACTCTCCTCCATGGTCCCTGTAATCACAATGCTCCATTCCCTTATCAACGCAATGCTCCAGAACTCTTGTCATCATAATGCTCCATGCCCGTCTCATCACAATTCTCCATGACACTTTTCATTAAAATGCTCCATGGCCTTTATCATCACAATGCTCCATGGCCCCTGTTATCACAGTGATCCATTGTACCTTTCATCACAATGCTAGATAACCTCTGTCATCACAATGCCCGATGACACCTGTCATCAGAATTGGCCATGGCCCTAGTCATCACAATGCTCCATGCCCTTGTCACCACAATGCTCCAGAACTCTTGGCATCATAATGCTCCATGCCCGTCTCATCACAATGCTCCATGACACTTGTCATCAAAATGCTCCATGGCCTTTGTCATCACAATGCTCCATGGCCCCTGTTATCATAGTGCTCCATGTTACCTTTCCTCACAATTCTAGATGACCACTGTCATCACAATGCCCCATGACACCTGTCACCACAATTCGCCATGGCCCTTGTCATCACGATGCTCCATGATCCATGTCATCACAATGTTCCTGGACACTTATCATCACAATGAACTATGACCACATTCATCACAATGCTCCATGACCCCTGTCATCACACTGCTCCATGGCCTATGCATTCAAAATGCTCCATGGCCCCTGTAATCACATTGCTCCATGATCCCTTTCATCACAATGTTCTATGACCACTCTCATCACAATACCCCATGACGCCTATCATCATAATGCTCCAAGGCCCGTCTCATCACAATGCTCCATGAACCCTGTCATCACAATGTTCCATGACACTTGTCATCACAGTGCTACATGAACCCCTGTCATCACAATATTCACTGCCCATGTAATCACAATGCTCCTGGTCCCCTGTAATCACAGTGCTCCATACCCTTGTCATCACAATTCTCCAGAACTCTTGTCATCATAATGCTCCATGCCCGTGTCATCACAATGCTTGAAGAACCTTGTCATCACAATGCTCCATGAACCGTGTCATCACAAGGTTCCAGGACCCTTGTCATCACAATGATCCATGACCCCTGTCATCTCAATGCTCCATGATCTTTGTATTCACAATGCTCCAGGGTCCCTATAATTGCGGTGATCCATGACCCCTGTCATCACAATGCTCCCTGGTATATTTCATCACAATTCTAGATGACCACTGTCATCACAGTGCTCCACGGCCCCTGTCGTCAGAGTCCTCCATGATACCTTTCATTCCAATTCTACATGACCACTGTCATCACAATGCCCCATGACACCTGTCATCACAATTCGCCATGGCACTTGTCATCAAAATGCTCCATGAACCATGTCATCACAATGTTCATGGACACTTGTCATCACAGTGCTCCATGACATCTTACATCACAATGCTCCTTGACCCCTGTCATTTCATTGCTCCATGGCCTATGCATTCATAATGCCCCATGGCTCCTGTAAGCACATTGCTCCATGATCCCTTTCATCACAATGCTCCAAGACCGCTGTCATCACAATGCCCCATGACGCCTATCATCATAATGCTCTAAGGCCCCTCTCATCACAATGCTCCATGATCCCTGTCATCACAATGTGCCATGACACTAGTCATCACAATATTCACTGCCCATGTAATCACAATGCTCCTGGTCCCCTGTAATCACAATGCTCCATACCCTTGTCATCACAATGCTCCAGAATTCTTGTCATCATAATGCTCCATGCCCGTGTCATCACAATGCTTGAAGAACCTTGTCATCACAATGCTCCATGAACCGTGTCATCACAAGGTTCCAGGACCCTTGTCATCACAATGATCCATGACCCCTGTCATCTCAATGCTCCATGATCTTTGTATTCACAATGCTCCATGGCCCCTATAATTGCGGTGATCCATGACCCTTGTCATCACAATGCTCCCTGGTATATTTCATCACAATTCTAGATGACCATTGTCATCACAGTGCCCCACGACCCCTGTCATCAGAGTCCTCCCTGATACCTTTCATCACAATTCTATATGACCGCTCTCATCACAATTCCACATGACACCTGTCATCACAATGCTTCATGAACCATGTCATCACAATGTTCATGGACAATAGTCATCAAAATGCTCCATGACAACTTACATCACAATGCTCCTTGACCCCTGTCATTTCATTGCTCCATGGCCTATGCATTCACAATGCTCCATGGCTCCTGTAATCACATTGCTCCATGATCCCTTTCATCACAATGCTCCAAGACCGCTGTCATCACAATGCCCCATGACGCCTATCATCATAATGCTCCAAGGCCCCTCTCATCACAATGCTCCATGATCCCTGTCATCACAATGTTCCATGACACTAGTCATCACAGTGCTCCATGACCCCTGTCATCACAATATTCACTGCCCATGTAATCACAATGCTCCTGGTCCCCTGTAATCACAGTGCTCCATACCCTTTTCATCACAGTGCTCCAGAACTCTTGTCATCATTATGCTGCATGCCCGTGTCATCACAGTGCTCCATGTCCACTTTCATCACAATGCTCCTTGACCCCTGTCATCACAATGCTCCATGGCCTATGTATTCACAATGCTCCATGGCCCCTGTAATCACATTGCTCCATGATCCTTTTCATCACAATGCTCTATAACCACTGTCATCACAATGCCACATGACATCTGTCATCACAATGCTCTATAGCCCCTGTCAGCACAATGTTCCATGACAGGTAACATCACAATGATACATGACTGCTGTCATCAGAATGTTCCCTGCTCTTGTCATCTCAATGCTCCCTGGCCCCTGTTATCACAATGCTCCATGCCCATATCATCAAAATGCTCCATTACCCATGTCATCGTAGTGATCCATGACCCCTTTCATCACAATGCTGCATGACACCTGTCATCACAATGCTCCATAGCCCTTGTCATCAAAATGCTCCATTAGCCCTGTCATCACAATGTTCCATGACACTTGTCATCAAAATGCCTCATGATCCATTTAATCACAATGCTCCATGACTCCTTTCATCACATCCTCCATGATACTTGTCATTACACTGCCCCATGACCTTTTTCAGAACAATGCTCCATGATACCAGTCATCACAATGCTCCAAGACAATTGTCGTCACAATGCTCCATGCCCCTTTCAACACAATGCCCCATGACACCTGTCATCACAATTCGCCATGGCACTTGTCATCACAATGCTCCATGAACCATGTCATCACAATGTTCATGGACACTTGTCATCACAGTGCTCCATGACATCTTACATCACAATGCTCCTTGACACCTGTCATTTCTTTGCTCCATGGCCTATGCATTCACAATGCTCCATGGCTCCTGTAAGCACATTGCTCCATGATCCCTTTCATCACAATGCTCCAAGACCGCTGTCATCACAATGCCCCATGACGCCTATCATCATAATGCTCTAAGGCCCCTCTCATCACAATGCTCCATGATCCCTGTCATCACAATGTTCCGTGACACAAGTCATCACAGTTCTCCATGACCCCTGTCATCACAATATTCACTGCCCATGTAATCACAATGCTCCTGGTCCCCTGTAATCATAGTGCTCCATACCCTTGTCATCACAATGCTCCATGCCCCTTTCAACACAATGCTCCATGACAACTGTCATCACAATGCTCCATGGTCTTTGTCATCACAATTATACATGGCCCCTGTGATCACAGTGCTCCATGACCCCTTTCATCAAAATGCTCCATGACCACTGTCATCACAATGCCCCATGACCCCTGTCATCACAATGCTCCATGGCCCCTGTCGTTACAATGCTCCATGACCACTGTCATCACAATGTTCCATGATCGCTGTAATCACAATGACTCATGACACCTTTCCTCAGAAGGCTCCACTACGCCTGTCATCACAATGCTCCAATGACCATCTCATCACAATGCTCCATGATCCCTGTCAGCACAACGTTCCATGACAATTGTCATCCCAATGCTCCATGACACCTGTCATCACAATGTTGCCTGCCCATGTCATCCAAATGCTCCATGTCCCCTGTAATCACAATGTTCCATTACACCTGTCTTCACAATGTTCCCTGCCCATGTCATCACAATGCTCCATTACCAATGTAATCAAAATGTTCGCCTGCCCTTGTCATCAAAATGCTCCATGGCCCCTTTAATCACAATGCTCCATGAACCCTGTCATCACAATGTTCCATGACAGTTGTCATCACAATGCTCCATGACCCTGTAATCACAATGCTCCATGCCCTTGTCATCACAATGCTCCAGAACTCTTGTCATCATAATGATGAATGCTCGTGTCATCACAAAGCTCCATGATACTTGTCATCACAATGTTCCATGGCCTTGTCATTACAATACTCCATGGCCCCTGTCATCACAGTGCTCCATGATACCTTTTATCACAATTCTAGATGACCACTGTCATCACAATGCCCCAAGACACATGTCATCACAATTCGCCATGGCCCTTGCCATCACAAGGCTCCATGACCCGTGTCATCACAATGGTCCAGGACACTTGTCATCACAATGGTCCATGACCACTTACATCACAATGCTCCTTGACTCCTGTCATCACAATGCTCCATAGCCTATGCATTCGCAATGCTACATGGTCCCTGTAATCACATTGCTCCATGATCCATTTCATCACAATGCTCTATGACCACTGTCATTACAATGCCACATTATACCTGTCATCACAATGCTCCATGGCCCCTGTCAGCACAATGTTCCATGACAGATGTCATCACTCTCCTCCATGGTCCCTGTAATCACAATGCTCCATTCCCTTGTCAACGCAATGCTCCAGAACTCTTGTCATCAAAATGCTCCATGCCCGTCTCATCACAATTCTCCATGACACTTTTCATTAAAATGCTCCATGGCCTTTATCATCACAATGCTCCATGGCCCCTGTTATCACAGTGATCCATGGTACCTTTCATCACAGTGCTAGATAACCTCTGTCATCACAATGCCCGATGACACCTGTCATCAGAATTGGCCATGGCCCTTGTCATCACAATGCTCCATGCCCTTGTCACCCCAATGCTCCAGAACTCTGGGCATCATAATGCTCCATGTCCGTCTCATTACAATGCTCCATGACACTTGTCATCAAAATGCTCCATGGCCTTTGTCATCGCAATGCTCCATGGCCCCTGTTATCACAGTGCTCCATGTTACCTTTCATCACAATTCTAGATGACCACTGTCATCACAATGCCCCATGATACCTGTCATCACAATTCCCCATGGCCCTTGCCATCACAATGCTCCATGACCCGTGTCATCACAATGGTCCAGGACACTTGTCATCACAATGCTCCATGACCCCTGTCATCACACTGCTCCATGGCCTATGCATTCAAAATGCTCCATGGCCCCTGTAATCACATTGCTCCATGATCCATTTCATCACAATGTTCTATGACCACTCTCATCACAATACCCCATGACGCCTATCATCATAATGCTCCAAGGCCCCTCTCATCACAATGCTCCATGAACCCTGTCATCACAATGTTCCATGACACTTGTCATCACAGTGCTCCATGAACCCCTGTCATCACAATATTCACTGCCCATGTAATCACAATGCTCCTGGTCTCCTGTAATCACAGTGCTCCATACCCTTTTCATCACAATGCTCCAGAACTCTTGTCATCATAATGCTCCATGCCCGTGTCATCACAATGCTTGAAGAACCTTGTCATCACAATGCTCCATGAACCGTGTCATCACAAGGTTCCAGGACCCTTGTCATCACAATGATCCATGACCCCTGTCATCTCAATGCTCCATGATCTTTGTATTCACAATGCTCCATGGCCCCTATAATTGCAGTGATCCATGACCCCTGTCATCACAATGCTCCCTGGTATATTTCATCACAATTCTAGATGACCACTGTCATCACAGTGCTCCACGGCCCCTGTCGTCAGAGTCCTCCATGATACCTTTCATTACAATTCTACATGACCACTGTCATCACAATGCCCCATGACACCTGTCATCACAATTCGCCATGGCACTTGTCATCACAATGCTCCATGAACCATGTCATCACAATATTCATGGACACTTGTCATCACAATGCTCCATGACAACTTACATCACAATGCTCCTTGACCCCTGTCATTTCATTGCTCCATGGCCTATGCATTAACAATGCTCCATGGCTCCTGTAATCACATTGCTCCATGATCCCTTTCATCACAATGTTCTAATGTTCTATGACCACTCTCATCACAATACCCCATGACGCCTATCATCATAATGCTCCAAGACCCCTCTCATCACAATGCTCCATGAACCCTGTCATCACAATGTTCCATGACTTTTGTCATCACAGTGCTCCATGAACCCCTGTCATCACAATATTCACTGCCCATGTAATCACAATGATCCTGGTCCCCTGTAATCACAATGCTCCATACCCTTATCATCACAATGCTCCAGAACTCTTGTCATCATAATGCTCCATGCTCGTGTCATCACAATGCTCCATGACCACTTTCATCACAATGCTCCTTGACCCCTGTCATCGCAATGCTCCATGGCCTATGTATTCACAATGCTCCATGGCCCTTGTAATCACATTGCTCCATGATCCTTTTCATCACAATGCTCTATGACCACTGTCATCACAAGGCCATACGACACCTGTCATCACAATGCTCTATGGCCCCTGTCAGCACAATGTTCCATGACAGATATCATCACAATGATGCATGACCGCTGTCATCACAATGTTCCCTGCCCTTGTCATCTCAATGCTCTCTGGCCCCTGTAATCGCAATGCTCCATACCCTTGTCATCGCAATGCTCCAGATCACTTCTCATCATAATGCTCCATGCCCGTGTCATCACAATGCTCCATGGCCCCTGTCATCACAGTGCTCCGTGATACCTTTCATCATAATGATAGATGACCACTGTCATCACAATGCTCCATGACACCTGTCATCAGAATTGGCCATGGCCCTTGTCATCACAATGCTCCAGGACACTTGTCTTCACAATGTTCCATGGCACATTTCATCACAATGCTCCATGACCACTTTCATCAAATTGCTCCATGATGCCTGTCATCACAATGCTCCATGGCCTTTGTCATCAAAATTCTACATGGCCCCTGTAATAACAGTGCTTCAGGACAACTTTTATCACAATGCTCCATGACCACTCTCATCACAGTGCCAGATAAGACCTTTCATGACAATGCTCCATGGCCCTTGTCATCACAATATTCTATGACTTCTGTCATCACAATGCTCCATGCCCCTGTCATCACAATGCCCCATCACCCCTGCTATTACAATGCTCCGAAACCCTTGTCATCACAATATTCCATGATCCGTGTAATCACGATGATCCATGAACCATTTCTGTACAATGCTCCAGTACCCCTTTCATTAAAATGCTCCATGGCACTTGTCATCAGAATGCTCCAGGAACCCTTCCATCACAATAATCCATGACCCGTTTCCTCACAATTCTCCAGGACCGCTTTCATCACAATGCTCCATTCCCTTGTCATCTCAATGCTTCATGGCCCCTGTCATCACAATGATCCATGCCCTTGTCATCAAAATGCTCCAGAACTCTTGTCATCACTATGCTCCATGCCCATGTCATCACAATGCTGCATGGCCCCTGTCATCACAATGCTGCATGACCCCTGTCATCACAATGCTCCATGCCCGTATCATCACAATGCTCCATTACCCATGTCATCGTAGTGATCCATGACCCCTTTCATCACAATGCTGCATGACACCTGTCATCACAATGCTCCATAGCCCTTGTCATCACAATGCTCCATTAGCCCTGTCATCACAATGTTCCATGACTCTTGTCATCAAAATGCCTCATGATCCATTTAATCACAATGCTCCATGACTCCTTTCATCACATCCTCCATGATAGTTGTCATTAAACTGCCCCATGACCTTTTTCAGAACAATGCTCCATGATACCAGTCATCACAATGCTCCATGACCATTGTCGTCACAATGCTCCATGCACCTTTCAACACAATGCTCCATGACAACTGTCATCACAATGCTCCATGGCCTTTGTCATCACAATAATCCATGGCTCCTGTGAGCACAGTGCTCCATGTCCACTTTCATCACAATGCTCCATGACCACTGTCATCACAATGCCCCATGACCCCTGTCATCACAATGCTCCATGGCCCCTGTCATTACAATGCTCCAAGACCACTGTCATCACAATGTTCCATGATCGCTGTAATCACAATGACCCATGACACCTTTCCTCAGAGGGCTCCAGTACGCCTGTCATCACAATGCTCCAATGACCGTCTCATCACATTGCTCCATGATCCCTGTCAGCACAACGTTCCATGACAATTGTCATCCCAATGCTCCATGACACCTGTCATCACAATGTTGCCTGCCCATGTCATCCAAATGCTCCATGTCCCCTGTAATCACAATGTTCCATTACACCTGTCTTCACAATGTTCCCTGCCCATGTCATCACAATGCTCCATTACCAATGTAATCAAAATGTTCGCCTGCCCTTGTCATCAAAATGCTCCATGGCCCCTTTAATCACAATGCTCCATGAACCCTGTCATCACAATGTTCCATGACAGTTGTCATCACAATGCTCCATGACCCTGTAATCACAATGCTCCATGCCCTTGTCATCACAATGCTCCAGAACTCTTGTCATCATAATGATGAATGCTCGTGTCATCACAAAACTCCATGATACTTGTCATCACAATGTTCCATGGCCTGTCATTACAATACTCCATGGCCCCTGTCATCACAGTGCTCCATGATACCTTTTATCACAATTCTAGATGACCACTGTCATCACAATGCCCCAAGACACATGTCATCACAATTCGCCATGGCCCTTGCCATCACAATGCTCCATGACCCGTGTCATCACAATGGTCCAGGACACTTGTCATCACAATGATCCATGACCACTTACATCACAATGCTCCTTGACTCCTGTCATCACAATGCTCCATGGCCTATGCATTCGCAATGCTACATGGTTCCTGTAATCACATTGCTCCATGATCCATTTCATCACAATGCTCTATGACCACTGTCATTACAATGCCACATTATACCTGTCATCACAATGCTCCATGGCCCCTGTCAGCACAATGTTCCATGACAGATGTCATCACTATCCTCCATGGTCCCTGTAATCACAATGCTCCATTCCCTTGTCAACGCAATGCTCCAGAACTCTTGTCATCATAATGCTCCATGCCCGTCTCATCACAATTCTCCATGACACTTTTCATTAAAATGCTCCATGGCCTTTATCATCACAATGCTCCATGGCCCCTGTTATCACAGTGATCCATGGTACCTTTCATCACAATGCTAGATAACCTCTGGCATCACAATGCCCGATGACACGTGTCATCAGAATTGGCCATGGCCCTTGTCATCACAATGCTCCATGCCCTTGTCACCACAATGCTCCAGAACTCTTGGCATCATAATGCTCCATGCCCGTCTCATCACAATGCTCCATGACACTTGTCATCGCAAGCTCCATGACACTTGTCATCGCAATGCTCCATGCCCTTGTCACCACAATGCTCCAGAACTCTTGGCATCATAATGCTCCATGCCCGTCTCATCACAATGCTTCATGACACTTGTCATCAAAATGCTCCATGGCCTTTGTTATCACAATGCTCCATGGCCCCTGTTATCACAGTGCTCCATCTTACCTTTCATCACAATTCTAGATGACCACTGTCATCACAATTCCCCATGACACCTGTCATCACAAGTCGCCATGACCCTTGTCATCACAATGCTCCATGATCCATGTCATCACAATGTTCCTGGACACTTATCATCACAATGAACTATGACCACATTCATCACATTGCTCCATGATCCCTTTCATCACAATGTTCTATGACCACTCTCATCACAATACCCCATGACGCCTATCATCATAATGCTCCAAGGCCCCTCTCATCACAATGCTCCATGAACCCTGTCATCACAATGTTCCATGACACTTGTCATCACAGTGCTCCATGAACCCCTGTCATCACAATATTCACTGCCCATGTAATCACAATGATCCTGGGCCCTGTAATCACAATGCTCCATACCCTTATCATCACAATGCTCCAGAACTCTTGTCATCATAATGCTCCATGACCACTTTCATCACAATGCTCCTTGACCCCTGTCATCGCAATGCTCCATGGCCTATGTATTCACAATGCTCCATGGCCCCTGTAATCACATTGCTCCATGATCCTTTTCATCACAATGCTCTATGACCACTGTCATCACAAGGCCACACGACACCTGTCATCACAATGCTCTATGGCCCCTGTCAGCACAATGTTCCATGACAGATATCATCACAATGATCCATGACCGCTGTCATCACAATGTTCCCTGCCCTTGTCATCTCAATGCTCCCTGGCCCCTGTAATCGCAATGCTCCATACCCTTGTCATCGCAATGCTCCAGAACTCTTGTCATCATAATGCTCCATGCCCGTGTCATCACAATGCTTGAAGAACCTTGTCATCACAATGCTCCATGAACCGTGTCATCACAAGGTTCCAGGACCCTTGTCATCACAATGATCCATGACCCCTGTCATCTCAATGCTCCATGATCTTTGTATTCACAATGCTCCAGGGTCCCTATAATTGCGGTGATCCATGACCCCTGTCATCACAATGCTCCCTGGTATATTTCATCACAATTCTAGATGACCACTGTCATCACAGTGCTCCACGGCCCCTGTCGTCAGAGTCCTCCATGATACCTTTCATTCCAATTCTACATGACCACTGTCATCACAATGCCCCATGACACCTGTCATCACAATTCGCCATGGCACTTGTCATCAAAATGCTCCATGAACCATGTCATCACAATGTTCATGGACACTTGTCATCACAGTGCTCCATGACATCTTACATCACAATGCTCCTTGACCCCTGTCATTTCATTGCTCCATGGCCTATGCATTCATAATGCCCCATGGCTCCTGTAAGCACATTGCTCCATGATCCCTTTCATCACAATGCTCCAAGACCGCTGTCATCACAATGCCCCATGACGCCTATCATCATAATGCTCTAAGGCCCCTCTCATCACAATGCTCCATGATCCCTGTCATCACAATGTGCCATGACACTAGTCATCACAATATTCACTGCCCATGTAATCACAATGCTCCTGGTCCCCTGTAATCACAATGCTCCATACCCTTGTCATCACAATGCTCCAGAATTCTTGTCATCATAATGCTCCATGCCCGTGTCATCACAATGCTTGAAGAACCTTGTCATCACAATGCTCCATGAACCGTGTCATCACAAGGTTCCAGGACCCTTGTCATCACAATGATCCATGACCCCTGTCATCTCAATGCTCCATGATCTTTGTATTCACAATGCTCCATGGCCCCTATAATTGCGGTGATCCATGACCCTTGTCATCACAATGCTCCCTGGTATATTTCATCACAATTCTAGATGACCATTGTCATCACAGTGCCCCACGACCCCTGTCATCAGAGTCCTCCCTGATACCTTTCATCACAATTCTATATGACCGCTCTCATCACAATTCCACATGACACCTGTCATCACAATGCTTCATGAACCATGTCATCACAATGTTCATGGACAATAGTCATCAAAATGCTCAATGACAACTTACATCACAATGCTCCTTGACCCCTGTCATTTCATTGCTCCATGGCCTATGCATTCACAATGCTCCATGGCTCCTGTAATCACATTGCTCCATGATCCCTTTCATCACAATGCTCCAAGACCGCTGTCATCACAATGCCCCATGACGCCTATCATCATAATGCTCCAAGGCCCCTCTCATCACAGTGCTCCATGATCCCTGTCATCACAATGTTCCATGACACTAGTCATCACAGTGCTCCATGACCCCTGTCATCACAATATTCACTGCCCATGTAATCACAATTCTCCTGGTCCCCTGTAATCACAGTGCTCCATACCCTTTTCATCACAGTGCTCCAGAACTCTTGTCATCATTATGCTGCATGCCCGTGTCATCACAGTGCTCCATGTCCACTTTCATCACAATGCTCCTTGACCCCTGTCATCACAATGCTCCATGGCCTATGTATTCACAATGCTCCATGGCCCCTGTAATCACATTGCTCCATGATCCTTTTCATCACAATGCTCTATAACCACTGTCATCACAATGCCACATGACATCTGTCATCACAATGCTCTATAGCCCCTGTCAGCACAATGTTCCATGACAGGTAACATCACAATGATACATGACTGCTGTCATCAGAATGTTCCCTGCTCTTGTCATCTCAATGCTCCCTGGCCCCTGTTATCACAATGCTCCATGCCCATATCTTCAAAATGCTCCATTACCCATGTCATCGTAGTGATCCATGACCCCTTTCATCACAATGCTGCATGACACCTGTCATCACAATGCTCCATAGCCCTTGTCATCAAAATGCTCCATTAGCCCTGTCATCACAATGTTCCATGACACTTGTCATCAAAATGCCTCATGATCCATTTAATCACAATGCTCCATGACTCCTTTCATCACATCCTCCATGATACTTGTTATTACACTGCCCCATGACCTTTTTCAGAACAATGCTCCATGATACCAGTCATCACAATGCTCCAAGACAATTGTCGTCACAATGCTCCATGCCCCTTTCAACACAATGCCCCATGACACCTGTCATCACAATTCGCCATGGCACTTGTCATCACAATGCTCCATGAACCATGTCATCACAATGTTCATGGACACTTTTCATCACAGTGCTCCATGACATCTTACATCACAATGCTCCTTGACACCTGTCATTTCTTTGCTCCATGGCCTATGCATTCACAATGCTCCATGGCTCCTGTAAGCACATTGCTCCATGATCCCTTTCATCACAATGCTCCAAGACCGCTGTCATCACAATGCCCCATGACGCCTATCATCATAATGCTCTAAGGCCCCTCTCATCACAATGCTCCATGATCCCTGTCATCACAATGTTCCATGACACAAGTCATCACAGTTCTCCATGACCCCTGTCATCACAATATTCACTGCCCATGTAATCACAATGCTCCTGGTCCCCTGTAATCATAGTGCTCCATACCCTTGTCATCACAATGCTCCATGCCCCTTTCAACACAATGCTCCATGACAACTGTCATCACAATGCTCCATGGTCTTTGTCATCACAATTATACATGGCCCCTGTGATCACAGTGCTCCATGACCCCTTTCATCAAAATGCTCCATGACCACTGTCATCACAATGCCCCATGACCCCTGTCATCACAATGCTCCATGGCCCCTGTCGTTACAATGCTCCATGACCACTGTCATCACAATGTTCCATGATCGCTGTAATCACAATGACTCATGACACCTTTCCTCAGAAGGCTCCACTACGCCTGTCATCACAATGCTCCAATGACCATCTCATCACAATGCTCCATGATCCCTGTCAGCACAACGTTCCATGACAATTGTCATCCCAATGCTCCATGACACCTGTCATCACAATGTTGCCTGCCCATGTCATCAAAATGCTCCATGTCCCCTGTAATCACAATGTTCCATTACACCTGTCTTCACAATGTTCCCTGCCCATGTCATCACAATGCTCCATTACCAATGTAATCAAAATGTTCGCCTGCCCTTGTCATCAAAATGCTCCATGGCCCCTTTAATCACAATGCTCCATGAACCCTGTCATCACAATGTTCCATGACAGTTGTCATCACAATGCTCCATGACCCTGTAATCACAATGCTCCATGCCCTTGTCATCACAATGCTCCAGAACTCTTGTCATCATAATGATGAATGCTCGTGTCATCACAAAGCTCCATGATACTTGTCATCACAATGTTCCATGGCCTTGTCATTACAATACTCCATGGCCCCTGTCATCACAGTGCTCCATGATACCTTTTATCACAATTCTAGATGACCACTGTCATCACAATGCCCCAAGACACATGTCATCACAATTCACCATGGCCCTTGCCATCACAAGGCTCCATGACCCGTGTCATCACAATGGTCCAGGACACTTGTCATCACAATGGTCCATGACCACTTACATCACAATGCTCCTTGACTCCTGTCATCACAATGCTCCATAGCCTATGCATTCGCAATGCTACATGGTCCCTGTAATCACATTGCTCCATGATCCATTTCATCACAATGCTCTATGACCACTGTCATTACAATGCCACATTATACCTGTCATCACAATGCTCCATGGCCCCTGTCAGCACAATGTTCCATGACAGATGTCATCACTCTCCTCCATGGTCCCTGTAATCACAATGCTCCATTCCCTTGTCAACGCAATGCTCCAGAACTCTTGTCATCAAAATGCTCCATGCCCGTCTCATCACAATTCTCCATGACACTTTTCATTAAAATGCTCCATGGCCTTTATCATCACAATGCTCCATGGCCCCTGTTATCACAGTGATCCATGGTACCTTTCATCACAGTGCTAGATAACCTCTGTCATCACAATGCCCGATGACACCTGTCATCAGAATTGGCCATGGCCCTTGTCATCACAATGCTCCATGCCCTTGTCACCCCAATGCTCCAGAACTCTGGGCATCATAATGCTCCATGTCCGTCTCATTACAATGCTCCATGACACTTGTCATCAAAATGCTCCATGGCCTTTGTCATCGCAATGCTCCATGGCCCCTGTTATCACAGTGCTCCATGTTACCTTTCATCACAATTCTAGATGACCACTGTCATCACAATGCCCCATGATACCTGTCATCACAATTCCCCATGGCCCTTGCCATCACAATGCTCCATGACCCGTGTCATCACAATGGTCCAGGACACTTGTCATCACAATGCTCCATGACCCCTGTCATCACACTGCTCCATGGCCTATGCATTCAAAATGCTCCATGGCCCCTGTAATCACATTGCTCCATGATCCATTTCATCACAATGTTCTATGACCACTCTCATCACAATACCCCATGACGCCTATCATCATAATGCTCCAAGGCCCCTCTCATCACAATGCTCCATGAACCCTGTCATCACAATGTTCCATGACACTTGTCATCACAGTGCTCCATGAACCCCTGTCATCACAATATTCACTGCCCATGTAATCACAATGCTCCTGGTCTCCTGTAATCACAGTGCTCCATACCCTTTTCATCACAATGCTCCAGAACTCTTGTCATCATAATGCTCCATGCCCGTGTCATCACAATGCTTGAAGAACCTTGTCATCACAATGCTCCATGAACCGTGTCATCACAAGGTTCCAGGACCCTTGTCATCACAATGATCCATGACCCCTGTCATCTCAATGCTCCATGATCTTTGTATTCACAATGCTCCATGGCCCCTATAATTGCAGTGATCCATGACCCCTGTCATCACAATGCTCCCTGGTATATTTCATCACAATTCTAGATGACCACTGTCATCACAGTGCTCCACGGCCCCTGTCGTCAGAGTCCTCCATGATACCTTTCATTACAATTCTACATGACCACTGTCATCACAATGCCCCATGACACCTGTCATCACAATTCGCCATGGCACTTGTCATCACAATGCTCCATGAACCATGTCATCACAATATTCATGGACACTTGTCATCACAATGCTCCATGACAACTTACATCACAATGCTCCTTGACCCCTGTCATTTCATTGCTCCATGGCCTATGCATTAACAATGCTCCATGGCTCCTGTAATCACATTGCTCCATGATCCCTTTCATCACAATGTTCTAATGTTCTATGACCACTCTCATCACAATACCCCATGACGCCTATCATCATAATGCTCCAAGACCCCTCTCATCACAATGCTCCATGAACCCTGTCATCACAATGTTCCATGACTTTTGTCATCACAGTGCTCCATGAACCCCTGTCATCACAATATTCACTGCCCATGTAATCACAATGATCCTGGTCCCCTGTAATCACAATGCTCCATACCCTTATCATCACAATGCTCCAGAACTCTTGTCATCATAATGCTCCATGCTCGTGTCATCACAATGCTCCATGACCACTTTCATCACAATGCTCCTTGACCCCTATCATCGCAATGCTCCATGGCCTATGTATTCACAATGCTCCATGGCCCTTGTAATCACATTGCTCCATGATCCTTTTCATCACAATGCTCTATGACCACTGTCATCACAAGGCCATACGACACCTGTCATCACAATGCTCTATGGCCCCTGTCAGCACAATGTTCCATGACAGATATCATCACAATGATGCATGACCGCTGTCATCACAATGTTCCCTGCCCTTGTCATCTCAATGCTCTCTGGCCCCTGTAATCGCAATGCTCCATACCCTTGTCATCGCAATGCTCCAGATCACTTCTCATCATAATGCTCCATGCCCGTGTCATCACAATGCTCCATGGCCCCTGTCATCACAGTGCTCCGTGATACCTTTCATCATAATGATAGATGACCACTGTCATCACAATGCTCCATGACACCTGTCATCAGAATTGGCCATGGCCCTTGTCATCACAATGCTCCAGGACACTTGTCTTCACAATGTTCCATGGCACATTTCATCACAATGCTCCATGACCACTTTCATCAAATTGCTCCATGATGCCTGTCATCACAATGCTCCATGGCCTTTGTCATCAAAATTCTACATGGCCCCTGTAATAACAGTGCTTCAGGACAACTTTTATCACAATGCTCCATGACCACTCTCATCACAGTGCCAGATAAGACCTTTCATGACAATGCTCCATGGCCCTTGTCATCACAATATTCTATGACTTCTGTCATCACAATGCTCCATGCCCCTGTCATCACAATGCCCCATCACCCCTGCTATTACAATGCTCCGAAACCCTTGTCATCACAATATTCCATGATCCGTGTAATCACGATGATCCATGAACCATTTCTGTACAATGCTCCAGTACCCCTTTCATTAAAATGCTCCATGGCACTTGTCATCAGAATGCTCCAGGAACCCTTCCATCACAATAATCCATGACCCGTTTCCTCACAATTCTCCAGGACCGCTTTCATCACAATGCTCCATTCCCTTGTCATCTCAATGCTTCATGGCCCCTGTCATCACAATGATCCATGCCCTTGTCATCAAAATGCTCCAGAACTCTTGTCATCACTATGCTCCATGCCCATGTCATCACAATGCTGCATGGCCCCTGTCATCACAATGCTGCATGACCCCTGTCATCACAATGCTCCATGCCCGTATCATCACAATGCTCCATTACCCATGTCATCGTAGTGATCCATGACCCCTTTCATCACAATGCTGCATTACACCTGTCATCACAATGCTCCATAGCCCTTGTCATCACAATGCTCCATTAGCCCTGTCATCACAATGTTCCATGACTCTTGTCATCAAAATGCCTCATGATCCATTTAATCACAATGCTCCATGACTCCTTTCATCACATCCTCCATGATAGTTGTCATTAAACTGCCCCATGACCTTTTTCAGAACAATGCTCCATGATACCAGTCATCACAATGCTCCATGACCATTGTCGTCACAATGCTCCATGCCCCTTTCAACACAATGCTCCATGACAACTGTCATCACAATGCTCCATGGCCTTTGTCATCACAATAATCCATGGCTCCTGTGAGCACAGTGCTCCATGACCACTTTCATCACAATGCTCCATGACCACTGTCATCACAATGCCCCATGACCCCTGTCATCACAATGCTCCATGGCCCCTGTCATTACAATGCTCCAAGACCACTGTCATCACAATGTTCCATGATCGCTGTAATCACAATGACCCATGACACCTTTCCTCAGAAGGCTCCAGTACGCCTGTCATCACAATGCTCCAATGACCGTCTCATCACATTGCTCCATGATCCCTGTCAGCACAACGTTCCATGACAATTGTCATCCCAATGCTCCATGACACCTGTCATCACAATGTTGCCTGCCCATGTCATCCAAATGCTCCATGTCCCCTGTAATCACAATGTTCCATTACACCTGTCTTCACAATGTTCCCTGCCCATGTCATCCCAATGCTCCATTACCAATGTAATCAAAATGTTCGCCTGCCCTTGTCATCAAAATGCTCCATGGCCCCTTTAATCACAATGCTCCATGAACCCTGTCATCACAATGTTCCATGACAGTTGTCATCACAATGCTCCATGACCCTGTAATCACAATGCTCCATGCCCTTGTCATCACAATGCTCCAGAACTCTTGTCATCATAATGATGAATGCTCGTGTCATCACAAAACTCCATGATACTTGTCATCACAATGTTCCATGGCCTGTCATTACAATACTCCATGGCCCCTGTCATCACAGTGCTCCATGATACCTTTTATCACAATTCTAGATGACCACTGTCATCACAATGCCCCAAGACACATGTCATCACAATTCGCCATGGCCCTTGCCATCACAATGCTCCATGACCCGTGTCATCACAATGGTCCAGGACACTTGTCATCACAATGATCCATGACCACTTACATCACAATGCTCCTTGACTCCTGTCATCACAATGCTCCATGGCCTATGCATTCGCAATGCTACATGGTTCCTGTAATCACATTGCTCCATGATCCATTTCATCACAATGCTCTATGACCACTGTCATTACAATGCCACATTATACCTGTCATCACAATGCTCCATGGCCCCTGTCAGCACAATGTTCCATGACAGATGTCATCACTATCCTCCATGGTCCCTGTAATCACAATGCTCCATTCCCTTGTCAAGGCAATGCTCCAGAACTCTTGTCATCATAATGCTCCATGCCCGTCTCATCACAATTCTCCATGACACTTTTCATTAAAATGCTCCATGGCCTTTATCATCACAATGCTCCATGGCCCCTGTTATCACAGTGATCCATGGTACCTTTCATCACAATGCTAGATAACCTCTGGCATCACAATGCCCGATGACACCTGTCATCAGAATTGGCCATGGCCCTTGTCATCACAATGCTCCATGCCCTTGTCACCACAATGCTCCAGAACTCTTGGCATCATAATGCTCCATGCCCGTCTCATCACAATGCTCCATGACACTTGTCATCGCAATGCTCCATGCCCTTGTCACCACAATGCTCCAGAACTCTTGGCATCATAATGCTCCATGCCCGTCTCATCACAATGCTTCATGACACTTGTCATCAAAATGCTCCATGGCCTTTGTTATCACAATGCTCCATGGCCCCTGTTATCACAGTGCTCCATCTTACCTTTCATCACAATTCTAGATGACCACTGTCATCACAATTCCCCATGACACCTGTCATCACAAGTCGCCATGGCCCTTGTCATCACAATGCTCCATGATCCATGTCATCACAATGTTCCTGGACACTTATCATCACAATGAACTATGACCACATTCATCACATTGCTCCATGATCCCTTTCATCACAATGTTCTATGACCACTCTCATCACAATACCCCATGACGCCTATCATCATAATGCTCCAAGGCCCCTCTCATCACAATGCTCCATGAACCCTGTCATCACAATGTTCCATGACACTTGTCATCACAGTGCTCCATGAACCCCTGTCATCACAATATTCACTGCCCATGTAATCACAATGATCCTGGTCCCCTGTAATCACAATGCTCCATACCCTTATCATCACAATGCTCCAGAACTCTTGTCATCATAATGCTCCATGCTCGTGTCATCACAATGCTCCATGACCACTTTTATCACAATGCTCCTTGACCCCTGTCATCGCAATGCTCCATGGCCTATGTATTCACAATGCTCCATGGCCCCTGTAATCACATTGCTCCATGATCCTTTTCATCACAATGCTCTATGACCACTGTCATCACAAGGCCACACGACACCTGTCATCACAATGCTCTATGGCCCCTGTCAGCACAATGTTCCATGACAGATATCATCACAATGATCCATGACCGCTGTCATCACAATGTTCCCTGCCCTTGTCATCTCAATGCTCCCTGGCCCCTGTAATCGCAATGCTCCATACCCTTGTCATCGCAATGCTCCAGAACTCTTGTCATCATAATGCTCCATGCCCGTGTCATCACAATGCTTGAAGAACCTTGTCATCACAATGCTCCATGAACCGTGTCATCACAAGATTCCTGGACCCTTGTCATCACAATGGTCCATGACCCCTGTCATCTCAATGCTCCATGATCTTTGTATTCACAATGCTCCATGGCCCCCATAATTGCGTTGATCCATGACCCCTGTCATCACAATGCTCCCTGGTATATTTCATCACAATTCTAGATGACCACTGTCATCACAGTGCTCCACGGCCCCTGTCATCAGAGTGCTCCATGATACCTTTCATCACAATTCTATATGACCGCTCTCATCACAATTCCACATGACACCTGTCATCACAATGCTCCATGAACCATGTCATCACAATGTTCATGGACAATAGTCATCACAATGCTCCATGACAACTTACATCACAATGCTCCTTGACCCCTGTCATGTCATTGCTCCATGGCCTATGCATTCACAATGCTCCATGGCCCCTGTAATCACATTGCTCCATGATCCCTTTCATCACAATGTTCTAATGATCTATGGCCACTCTCATCACAATACCCCATGACGCCTATCATCATAATGCTCCAAGGCCCCTCTCATCACAATGCTCCATGATCCCTGTCATCACAATGTTCCATGACACTAGTCATCACAGTGCTCCATGACCCCTGTCATCACAATATTCACTGCCCATGTAATCACAATGCTCCTGGTCCCCTGTAATCACAATGCTCCATACACTTTTCTTCACAATGCTCCAGAACTCTTGTCATCATAATGCTGCATGCCCGTGTCATCACAGTGCTCCATGTCCACTTTCATCACAATGCTCCTTGACCCCTGTCATCACAATGCTCCATGGCCTATGTATTCACAATGCTCCATGCCCGTGTCATCACAATGCTCCTTGACCCCTGTCATCACAATGCTCTATGACCACTGTCATCACAATGCCACATGACACCTGTCATCACAATGCTCTATAGCCCCTGTCAGCACAATGTTCCATGACAGGTATCATCACAATGATCCATGACTGCTGTCATCACAATTTTCCCTGCCCTTGTCATCTCAATGCTCCCTGGCCCCTGTCATCACAATGCTCCATGCTCATATCATCACAATGCTCCATTACCCATGTCATCGTAGTGATCCATGACCCCTTTCATCACAATCTCCATGACCCCAGTCATCACAATGCTCCATAGCCCTTGTCATCACAATGCTCCATTAACTCTGTCATCACAATGTTCCATGACTCTTGTCATCAAAATGCCTCATGATCCATTTAATCACAATGCTCCATGACTCCTTTCATCACATCCTCCATGATACTTGTCATTACACTGCCCCATGACCTCTTTCAGAACAATGCTCCATGATACCAGTCATCACAATGCTCCATGACCATTGTCGTCACAATGCTCCATGCCCCTTTCAACACAATGCTCCATGACAACTGTCATCACAATGCTCCATGGCCTTTGTCATCACAATTATACATGGCCCCTGTGATCACAGTGCTCCATGACCCCTTTCATCACAATGCTCCATGACCACTGTCATCACAATGCCCCATGACCCCTGTCATCACAATGCTCCATGGCCCCTGTCATTACAATGCTCCATGACCACTGTCATCACAATGTTCCATGATCGCTGTAATCACAATGACTCATGACACCTTTCCTCAGAAGGCTCCAGTACGCCTGTCATCACAATGCTCCAATGACCGTCTCATCACAATGCTCCATGATCCCTGTCAGCACAACGTTCCATGACAATTGTCATCACAATGCTCCATGACACCTGTCATCACAATGTTGCCTGCCCATGTCATCAAAATGCTCCATGTCCCCTGTAATCACAATGTTCCATTACACCTGTCTTCACAATGTTCCCTGCCCATGTCATCACAATGCTCCATTACCAATGTAATCAAAATGTTTGCCTGCCCTTGTCATCAAAATGCTCCATGGCCCCTTTAATCACAATGCTCCATGAACCCTGTCATCACAATGTTCCATGACAGTTGTCATCACAATGCTCCATGACCCTGTAATCACAATGCTCCATGCCCTTGTCATCACAATGCTCCAGAACTCTTGTCATCATAATGATGAATGCTCGTGTCATCACAAAGCTCCATGATACTTGTCATCACAATGTTCCATGGCCTTGTCATTACAACACTCCATGGCCCCTGTCATCACAGTACTCCATGATACCTTTTATCACAATTCTAGATGACCACTGTCATCACAATGCCCCAAGACACATGTCATCACAATTCGCCATGGCCCTTGCCATCACAATGCTCCATGACCCGTGTCATCACAATGGTCCAGGACACTTGTCATCACAATGATCCATGACCACTTACATCACAATGCTCCTTGACTCCTGTCATCACAATGCTCCATAGCCTATGCATTCGCAATGCTACATGGTCCCTGTAATCACATTGCTCCATGATCCATTTCATCACAATGCTCTATGACCACTGTCATTACAATGCCACATTATACCTGTCATCACAATGCTCCATGGCCCCTGTCAGCACAATGTTCCATGACAGATGTCATCACTCTCCTCCATGGTCCCTGTAATCACAATGCTCCATTCCCTTGTCAACGCAATGCTCCAGAACTCTTGTCATCATAATGCTCCATGCCCGTCTCATCACAATTCTCCATGACACTTTTCATTAAAATGCTCCATGGCCTTTATCATCACAACGCTCCATGGCCCCTGTTATCACAGTGATCCATGGTACCTTTCATCACAATGCTAGATAACCTCTGTCATCACAATGCCCGAGGACACCTGTCATCAGAATTGGCCATGGCCCTTGTCATCACAATGCTCCATGCCCTTGTCACCACAATGAACAGTACTCTTGGCATCATAATGCTCCATGCCCGTCTCATCACAATGCTCCATGACACTTGTCATCAAAATGCTCCATGGCCTTTGCTTTCACAATGCTCCATGGCCCCTGTTATCACAGTGCTCCATGTTACCTTTCCTCATAATTCTCGATGACCACTGTCATCACAATGCCCCATGACACCTGTCATCACAATTCGCCATGGCCCTTGTCATCACAATGCTCCATGATCCATGTCATCACAATGTTCCTGGACACTTATCATCACAATGAACTATGACCACATTCATCACAATGCTCCATGACCCCTGTCATCACACTGCTCTATGGACTATGCATTCAAAATGCTCCATGGCCCCTGTAATCACATTGCTCCATGATCCCTTTCATCACAATGTTCTATGACCACTCTCATCACAATACCCCATGACGCCTATCATCATAATGCTCCAAAGCCCCTCTCATCACAATGCTCCATGAACCCTGTCATCACATGTTCCATGACACTTGTCATCACAGTGCTCCATGAACCTCTGTCATCACAATATTCACTGCCCATGTAATCACAATGCTCCTGGTCCCCTTTAATCACAGTGCTCCATACCCTTTTCATCACATTGCTCCAGAACTCTTGTCATCATAATGCTCCATGCCCGTGTCATCACAATGCTTGAAGAACCTTGTCATCACAATGCTCCATGAACCGTGTCATCACAAGGTTCCAGGACCCTTGTCATAACAATGATCCATGACCCCTGTCATCTCAATGCTCCATGATCTTTGTATTCACAATGCTCCATGGCCCCTATAATTGCGGTGATCCATGACCCCTGTCATCACAATGCTCCCTGGTATATTTCATCACAATTCTAGATGACCACTGTCATCACAGTGCTCCACGGCCCCTGTCATCAGAGTCCTCCATGATACCTTTCATTACAATTCTACATGACCACTGTCATCACAATGCCCCATGACACCTGTCATCACAATTCGCCATGGCACTTGTCATCACAATGCTCCATGAACCATGTCATCACAATGTTCATGGACACTTATCATCACAATGAACTATGACCACATTCTTCACAATGCTCCCTGGCCCCTGTAATCGCAATGCTCCATACCCTTGTCATCGCAATGCTCCAGATCACTTCTCATCATAATGCTCCATGCCCGTGTCATCACAATGCTCCATGGCCCCTGTCATCACAGTGCTCCGTGATACCTTTCATCATAATGATAGATGACCACTGTCATCACAATGCTCCATGACACCTGTCATCAGAATTGGCCATGGCCCTTGTCATCACAATGCTCCAGGACACTTGTCTTCACAATGTTCCATGGCCCATTTCATCACAATGCTCCATGTCCACTTTCATCAAATTGCTCCATGATACCTGTCATCAAAATGCTCCATGGCCTTTGTCATCAAAATTCTACATGGCCCCTGTAATAACAGTGCTTCAGGACAACTTTTATCACAATGCTCCATGACCACTCTCATCACAATGCCAGATAAGACCTTTCATGACAATGCTCCATGGCCCTTGTCATCACAATATTCTATGACTTCTGTCATCACAATGCTCCATGCCCCTGTCATCACAATGCCCCATCACCCCTGCTATTACAATGCTCCATGACCCCTGTCGTCACAATGCTCCGAAACCCTTGTCATCACAATATTCCATGATCCGTGTAATCACGATGATCCATGAACCATTTCTGTACAATGCTCCAGTACCCCTTTCATTAAAATGCTCCATGGCGCTTGTCATCAGAATGCTCCAGGAACCCTTCCATCACAATAATCCATGACCCGTTTCCTCACAATTCTCCAGGACCGCTTTCATCACAATGCTCCATTCCCTTGTCATCTCAATGCTTCATGGCCCCTGTCATCACAATGATCCATGCCCTTGTCATCAAAATGCTCCAGAACTCTTGTCATCACTATGCTCCATGCCCATGTCATCACAATGCTGCATGGCCCCTGTCATCACAATGCTGCATGACCCCTGTCATCACATTGCTCCATGCCCGTATCATCACAATGCTCCATTACCCATGTCATCGTAGTGATCCATGACGCCTTTCATCACAATGCTGCATGACACCTGTCATCACAATGCTCCATACCCCTTGTCATCACAATGCTCCATGACTCTTGTCATCAAAATGCCTCATGATCCATTTAATCTCAATGCTCCATGACTCCTTTCATCACATCCTCCATGATACTTGTCATTACACTGCCCCATGACCTTTTTCAAAACAATGCTCCATGATACCAGTCATCACAATGCTCCATGACCATTGTCGTCACAATGCTCCATGCCCCTTTCAACACAATGCTCCATGACAACTGTCATCACAATTCTCCATGGCTTTTGTCATCACAATTATACATGGCCCCTGTAATCACAGTGCTCCATGACCCATTTCATCACAATGCTGCATGACACCTGTCATCACAATGCTCCGTGGTCTTTGTCATCACAATGCTCCATGACCACTGTCATCACCATGCCCCGTGGTCTTCGTCATCACAATGCTCCATGACCACTGTCATCACCATGCCCCATGACCCCAGTCATCACAATGCTCCATAGACCTTGTCATCACAATGCTCCATTAACCCTGTCATCACAATGTACCATGACTCTTGTCATCAAAATGCCTCATGATCCATTTAATCACAATGCTCCATGACTCCATTCATCACATCCTCTATGATACTTGTCATTACACTGCCCCATGACCTTTTTCAGAACAATGCTCCATGATACCAGTCATCACAATGCTCCATGACCATTGTCGTCACAATGCTCCATGCCCCTTTCAACACAATGCTCCATGACAACTGTCATCACAATGCTCCATGGCCTTTGTCATCACAATTATACATGGCTCCTGTGATGACAGTGCTCCATGACCCCTTTCATCACAATGCTCCATGACCACTGTCATCACAATGTTCCATGATCGCTGTAATCACAATGACTCATGACACCATTCCTAAGAAGGCTCCAGTACGCCTGTCATCACAATGCTCAATGATCCCTGTCAGCACAAAGTTACATGACAATTGTCTTCACAATGCTCCAAGACACCTGTCATCACAATGTTTCCTGCCCATGTCATCAAAATGCTCCATGTCCCCTGTAATCACAATGTTCCATTACACCTGTCTTCACAATGTTCCCCGCCCATGTCAGCACAATGCTCCATTATCAATGTAATCAAAATGTTCGCCTGCCCTTGTCATCAAAATGCTCCATGGCCCCTTTAATCACAATGCTCCATGAACCCTGTCATCACAATGTTCCATGACAGTTGTCATCACAATGCTCCATGACCCTGTAATCACAATGCTCCATGCCCTTGTCATCACAATGCTCCAGAACTCTTGTCATCATAATGATGAATGCTCGTGTCATCACAAAGCTCCATGACACTTGTCATTACAATGTTCCATGGCCTTGTCATTACAATACTCCATGAACCCTGTCATCTCAATGCTCCATGATCTTTGTATTCACAATGCTACATGGCCCCTATAATTGCGGTGATCCATGACCCCTGTCATCACACTGCTCCATGGCCTATGCATTCAAAATGCTCCATGGCCCCTTTAATCACATTGCTCCATGATCCCTTTCATCACAATGTTCTATGACCACTCTCATCACAATACCCCATGACGCCTATCATCATAATGCTCCAAGGCCCCTCTCATCACAATGCTCCATGAACCCTGTCATCACAATGTTCCATGACACTTGTCATCACAGTGCTCCATGAACCCCTGTCATCACAATATTCACTGCCCATGTAATCACAATGCTCCTGGTCCCCTGTAATCACAGTGCTCCATACCCTTTTCATCACAATGCTTCAGAACTCTTGTCATCATAATGCTCCATGCCCGTGTCATCACAATGCTTGAAGAACCTTGTCATCACAATGCTCCATGAACCGTGTCATCACAAGGTTCCAGGACACTTGTCATCACAATGATCCATGACCCCTGTCATCTCAATGCTCCATGATCTTTGTATTCACAATGCTCCATGGCCCCTATAATTGCGGTGATCCATGACCCCTGTCATCACAATACTCCCTGGTATATTTCATCACAATTCTAGATGACCACTGTCATCACAGTGCTCCACGGCCCCTGTCATCAGAGTCCTCCATGATACTTTTCATTACAATTCTACATGACCACTGTCATCACAATTCCCCATGACACCTGTCATCACAATGCTCCATGAACGATGTCATCACAATATTCATGGACACTTGTGATCACAATGCTCCATGACAACTTACATCACAATGCTCCTTGACCCCTGTCGTTTCATTGCTCCATGGCCTATGCGTTCACAATGCTCCATGGCCCCTGTAATCACATTGCTCCATGATCCCTTTAATCACAAAGCTCCAAGACCGCTGTCATCAAAATGCCCCATGACGCCTATCATCATAATGCTCCAAGGCCCCTCTCATCACAATGCTCCATGATCCCTGTCATCAGAATGATCCATGACACTAGTCAACACAGTGCTCCATGAACCCCTGTCATCACAATATTCACTGCCCATGTAATCACAATGCTTCTGGTCCCCTGTAATCACAATGCTCCATACCCTTGTCATCACAATGCTCCAGAACTCTTGTCATCATAATGCTCCATGCCCGTGTCATCACAGTGCTCCATGTCCACTTTCATCACAATGCTCCTTGACCCCTGTCATCACAATGCTCCATGGCCTATGTATTCACAATGCTCCATGGCCCCTGTAATCACATTGTTCCATGATCCTTTTCATCACAATGCTCTATGACCACTGTCATCACAATGCCACATGACAACTTTCATCACAATGCTCTATAGCCCCTGTCAGCACAATATTCCATGACAGGTGTCATCACAGTGATCCATGACTGCTGTCATCAAAATGTTCCCTGCCCTTGTCATCTCAATGCTCCCTGGCCCCTGCCCTCACAATTCTCCATGCTCATATCATCACAATGCTCCATTACCCATGTCATCGTAGTGATCCATGACCCCTTTCATCACAATGCTCCATGACCCCAGTCATCACAATGCTCCATAGCCCTTGTCATCACAATGCTCCATTATCCCTGTCATCACAATGTTCCATGACTCTGGTCGTCAAAATGCTCCATGGCCTTTGTCATCACAATGCTCCATGCCCTTGTCACCACAATGCTCCAGAACTCTTGGCATCATAATGCTCCATGCCCGTCTCATCACAATGCTCCATGACACTTGTCATCAAAATGCTCCATGGCCTTTGTCATCACAATGCTCCATGGCACCTGTTATCACAGTGCTCCATGTTACCTTTCATCTCAATTCTAGATGACCACTGTCATCACAATGCCCCATGACACCTGTCATCACAATTCACCATGGCCCTTGTCTTCACAATGCTCCATGATCCATGTCATCACAATGTTCCTGGACACTTATCATCACAATGAACTATGACCACATTCATCACAATGCTCCATGACCCCTGTCATCACACTGCTCCATGGCCTATGCATTCAAAATGCTCCATGGCCCCTTTAATCACATTGCTCCATGATCCCTTTCATCACAATGTTCTATGACCACTCTCATCACAATACCCCATGACGCCTATCATCATAATGCTCCAAGGCCCCTCTCATCACAATGCTCCATGAACCCTGTCATCACAATGTTCCATGACACTTGTCATCACAGTGCTCCACGAACCCCTGTCATCACAATATTCACTGCCCATGTCATCACAATGCTCCTGGTCCCCTGTAATCAAAGTGCTCCATACCCTTTTCATCACAATGCTCCAGAACTCTTGTCATCATAATGCTCCATGCCCGTGTCATCACAATGCTTGAAGAACCTTGTCATCACAATGCTCCATGAACCGTGTCATCACAAGGTTCCAGGACTCTTGTCATCACAATGATCCATGACCCCTGTCATCTCAATGCTCCATGATCTTTGTATTCACAATGCTCCATGGCCCCTATAATTGCGGTGATCCATGACCCCTGTCATCACAATGCTCCCTGGTATATTTCATCACAATTCTAGATGACCACTGTCATCACAGTGCTCCACGGCCCCTGTCGTCAGAATCCTCCATGATAACTTTCATTACAATTCTACATGACCACTGTCATCACAATTCGCCATGGCACTTGTCATCACAATGCTCCATGAACCATGTCATCACAATGTTCATGGACACTTGTCATCACAATGCTCCATGACAACTTACATCACAATGCTCCTTGACCCCTGTCATTTCATTGCTCCATGGCCTATGCATTCACAATGCTCCATGGCTCCTTTAATCACATTGCTCCATGATCCCTTTCATCACAATGCTCCAAGACTGCTGTCATCACAATGCCCCATGACGCCTATCACCATAATGCTCCAAGGCCCCTCCCATCACAGTGCTCCATGACCCCTGTCATCACAATATTCACTGCCCATGTAATCACAATGCTCCTGGTCCCCTGTAATCACAATGCTCCATACCCTTGTCATCACATTGCTCCAGAACTCTTGTCATCATAATTCTCCATGCCCGTGTCATCACAGTGCTCCATGACCACTTTCATCACAATGCTCCTTGACCCCTGTCATCACAATGCTCTATGACCACTGTCATCACAATGCCACATGACACCTGTCATCACAATGCTCTATAGCCCCTGTCAGCACAATGTTCCATGACAGGTATCATCACAATGATCCATGACTGCTGTCATCACAGTATTCCCTGCCCTTGTCATCTCAATGCTCCCTGGCCCCTGTCATCACAATGCTCCATGCTCATATCATCACAATGCTCCATTACCCATGTCATCGTAGTGATCCATGACCCCTTTCATCACAATGCTCCATGACCCCAGTCATCACAATGCTCCATACCCCTTGTCATCACAATGCTCCATGACTCTTGTCATCAAAATGCCTCATGATCCATTTAATCACAATGCTCCATGACTCCTTTCATCACATCCTCCATGATACTTGTCATTACACTCCCCATGACCTTTTTCAAAACAATGCTCCATGATACCAGTCATCACAATGCTCCATGACCATTGTCGTCACAATGCTCCATGCCCCTTTCAACACAATGCTCCATGACAACTGTCATCACAATGCTCCCTGGCCTTTGTCATCACAATTATACATGGCCCCTGTGATCACAGTGCTCCATGACCCCTTTCATCCCAATGCTCCATGACCACTGTCATCACAATGTTGCCTGCCCATGTCATCAAAATGCTCCATGTCCCCTGTAATCACAATGTTCCATTACACCTGTCTTCACAATGTTCCCTGCCCATGTCATCACAATGCTCCATTACCAATGTAATCAAAATGTTCGCCTGCCCTTGTCATCAAAATGCTCCATGGCCCCTTTAATCACAATGCTCCATGACCCTGTAATCACAATGCTCCATGCCCTTGTCATCACAATGCTCCAGAACTCTTGTCATCATAATGATGAATGCTCGTGTCATCACAAAGCTCCATGATACTTGTCATCACAATGTTCCATGGCCTTGTCATTACAATACTCCATGGCCCCTGTCATCACAGTGCTCCATGATACCTTTTATCACAATTCTAGATGACCACTGTCATCACAATGCCCCAAGACACATGTCATCACAATTCGCCATGGCCCTTGCCATCACAATGCTCCATGACCCGTGTCATCACAATGGTCCAGGACACTTGTCATCACAATGATCCATGACCACTTACATCACAATGCTCCTTGACTCCTGTCATCACAATGCTCCATAGCTTATGCATTCGCATTGCTACATGGTCCCTGTAATCACATTGCTCCATGATCCATTTCATCACAATGCTCTATGACCACTGTCATTACAATGCCACATTATACCTGTCATCACAATGCTCCATGGCCCCTGTCAGCACAATGTTCCATGACAGATGTCATCACTCTCCTCCATGGTCCCTGTAATCACAATGCTCCATTCCCTTGTCAACGCAATGCTCCAGAACTCTTGTCATCATAATGCTCCATGCCCGTCTCATCACAATTCTCCATGACACTTTTCATTAAAATGCTCCATGGCCTTTATCATCACAATGCTCCATGGCCCCTGTTATCACAGTGATCCATGGTACCTTTCATCACAATGCTAGATAACCTCTGTCATCACAATGCCCGATGACACCTGTCATCAGAATTGGCCATGGCCCTTGTCATCACAATGCTCCATGCCCTTGTCACCACAATGCTCCAGAACTCTGGGCATCATAATGCTCCATGCCCGTCTCATCACAATGCTCCATGACACTTGTCATCAAAATGCTCCATGGCCTTTGTCATCACAATGCTCCATGGCCCCTGTTATCATAGTGCTCCATGTTACCTTTCATCACAATTCTAGATGACCACTGTCATCACAAGGCCCCATGACACCTCTCATCACAATGCTCCATGATCCATGTCATCACAATGTTCCTGGACACTTATCATCACAATGAACTATGACCACATTCATCACATTGCTCCATGATCCCTTTCATCACAATGTTCTATGACCACTCTCATCACAATACCCCATGACGCCTATCATCATAATGCTCCACGGCCCTTCTCATCACAATGCTCCATGAACCCTGTCATCACAATGTTCCATGACACTTGTCATCACAGTGCTCCATGAACCCCTGTCATCACAATATTCACTGCCCATGTAATCACAATGCTCCTGGTCCCCTGTAATCACAGTGCTCCATACCCTTTTCATCACAATTCTCCAGAACTCTTGTCATCATAATGCTCCATGCCCGTGTCATCACAATGCTTGAAGAACCTTGTCATCACAATGCTCCATGAACCGTGTCATCACAAGGTTCCAGGACCCTTATCATCACAATGATCCATGACCCCTGTCATCTCAATGCTCCATGATCTTTGTATTCACAATGCTCCATGGCCCCTGTAATCACATTGCTCCATGACCCTTTTCATCACAATGCTCTATGACCACTGTCATCACAAGGCCACACGACACCTGTCATCACAATGCTCTATGGCCCCTGTCAGCACAATGTTCCATGACAGATATCATCACAATGATCCATGACCACTCTCATCACAATGTTCCCTGCCCTTGTCATCTCAATGCTCCATGGCCCCTGTCATCACAGTGCTCCGTGATACCTTTCATCATAATGATAGATGACCACTGTCATCACAATGCTCCATGACACCTGTCATCAGAATTGGCCATGGCCTTTGTCATCACAATGCTCCAGGACACTTGTCTTCACAATGTTCCATGGCGCATTTCATCACAATGCTCCATGACCACTTTCCTCAAATTGCTCCATGATGCCTGTCATCACAATGCTCCATGGCCTTTGTCATCAAAATTCTACATGGCCCCTGTAATAACAGTGCTTCAGGACAACTTTTATCACAATGCTCCATGACCACTCTCATCACAATGCCAGATAAGACCTTTCATGACAATGCTCCATGGTCCTTGTCATCACAATATTCTATGACTTCTGTCATCACAATGCTCCATGCCCCTGTCATAACAATGCCCCATCACCCCTGCTATTACAATGCTCCATGACCCCTGTTGTCGCAATGCTCCAAAACCCTTGTCATCACAATATTCCATGATCCGTGTAATCACGATGATCCATGAACCATTCCTGTACAATGCTCCAGTACCCCTTTCATTAAAATGCTCCATGGCACTTGTCATCAGAATGCTCCAGGAACCCTTCCATCACAATAATCCATGACCCGTTTCCTCACAATTCTCCAGGACGGCTGTCATCACAATGCTCCATTCCCTTGTCATCTCAATGCTTCATGGCCCCTGTCATCAAAATGATCCATGCCCTTGTCATCAAAATGCTCCAGAACACTTGTCATCACTATGCTCCATGCCCATGTCATCACAATGCTGCATGGCCCCTGTCATCACAATGCTGTATGACCCCTGTCATCATAATGCTCCATGCCCGTATCATCACAATGCTCCATTACCCATGTCATCGTAGTGATCCATGACCCCTTTCATCACAATGCTGCATGACACCTGTCACCACAATGCTCCGTGGTCTTTGTCATCACAATGCTCCATGACCACTGTCATCACCATGCCCCATGACCCCATTCATCACAATGCTCCATAGCCCTTGTCATCACAATGCTCCATTAGCCCTGTCATCACAATGTTCCATGACTCTTGTCATCAAAATGCCTCATGATCCATTTAATCACAATGCTCCATGACTCCTTTCATCACATCCTCCATGATACTTGTCATTACACTGCCCCATGACCTCTTTCAGAACAATGCTCCATGATACCACTCATCACAATGCTCCATGACCATTGTCGTCACAATGCTCCATGCCCCTTTCAACACAATGCTCCATGACAACTGTCATCACAATGCTCCATGGCCTTTGTCATCACAATTATACATGGCCCCTGTGATCACAGTGCTCGGTGACCCCTTTCATCACAATGCTCCATGACCACTGTCATCACAATGCCCCATGACCCCTGTCATCACAATGCTCCTGGCCCCTGTCGTTACAATGCTCCATGACCACTGTCATCACAATGTTCCATGATCGCTGTAATCACAATGACTCATGACACCTTTCCTCAGAAGGCTCCAGTACGCCTGTCATCACAATGCTCCATGATCCCTGTCAGCACAACGTTCCATGACAATTGTCATCCCAATGCTCCATGACACCTGTCATCACAATGTTGCCTGCCCATGTCATCAAAATGCTCCATGTCCCCTGTAATCACAATGTTCCATTACACCTGTCTTCACAATGTTCCCTGCCCATGTCATCACAATGCTCCATTACCAATGTAATCAAAATGTTCGCCTGCCCTTGTCATCAAAATGCTCCATGGCCCCTTTAATCACAATGCTCCATGAACCCTGTCATCACAATGTTCCATGACAGTTGTCATCACAATGCTCCATGACCCTGTAATCACAATGCTCCATGCCCTTGTCATCACAATGCTCCAAAACTCTTGTCATCATAATGATGAATGCTCGTGTCATCACAAAGCTCCATGATACTTGTCATCACAATGTTCCATGGCCTTGTCATTACAATACTCCATGGCCCCTGTCATCACAGTGCTCCATGATACCTTTTATCACAATTCTAGATGACCACTGTCATCACAATGCCCCAAGACACATGTCATCACAACTCGCCATGGCCCTTGCTATCACAAGGCTCCATGACCCGTGTCATCACAATGGTCCAGGACACTTGTCATCACAATGATCCATGACCACTTACATCACAATGCTCCTTGACTCCTGTCATCACAATGCTCCATACCTTATGCATTCGCAATGCTACACGGTCCCTGTAATCACATTGCTCCATGATCCATTTCATCACAATGCTCTATGACCACTGTCATTACAATGCCACATTATACCTGTCATCACAATGCTCCATGGCCCCTGTCAGCACAATGTTCCATGACAGATGTCATCACTCTCCTCCATGGTCCCTGTAATCACAATGCTCCATTCCCTTGTCAACGCAATGCTCCAGAACTCTTGTCATCATAATGCTCCATGCCCGTCTCATCACAATTCTCCATGACACTATTCATTAAAATGCTCCGTGGCCTTTATCATCACAATGCTCCATGGCCCCTGTTATCACAGTGATCCATGGTACCTTTCATCACAATGCTAGATAACCTCTGTCATCACAATGCCCGATGACACCTGTCATCAGAATTGCCCATGGCCCTTGTCATCACAATGCTCCATGCCCTTGTCACCACAGTGCTCCAGAACTCTGGGCATCATAATGCTCCATGCCCGTCTCATCACAATGCTCCATGACACTTGTCATCAAAATGCTCCATGGCCTTTGTCATCACGATGCTCCATGGCCCCTGTTATCACAGTGCTCCATGTTACCTTTCATCACAATTCTAGATGACCACTGTCATCACAATGCCCCATGACACCTGTCATCACAATTCGTCATGGCACTGGTCATCACAATGCTCCATGATCCACGTCATCACAATGTTCCTGGACACTTATCATCACAATGAACTATGACCACATTCATCACAATGCTCCATGACCCCTGTCATCACACTGCTCCATGGCCTATGCATTCAAAATCCTCCATGGCCCCTGTAATCACATTGCTCCATGATCCCTTTCATCACAATGTTCTATGACCACTCTCATCACAATACTCCATGACGCCTATCATCATAATGCTCCAAGGCCCCTCTCATCACAATGCTCCATGAACCCTGTCATCACAATGTTCCATGACACTTGTCATCACAGTGCTCCATGAACCCCTGTCATCACAATATTCACTGCCCATGTAATCACAATGCTCCTGGTCCCCTGTAATCACAGTGCTCCATACCCTTTTCATCACAATGCTCCAGAACTCTTGTCATCATAATGCTCCATGCCCGTGTCATCACAATGCTTGAAGAACCTTGTCATCACAATGCTCCATGAACCGTGTCATCACAAGGTTCCAGGACCCTTGTCATCACAATGATCCATGACCCCTGTCATCTCAATGCTCCATGATCTTTGTATTCACAATGCTCGATGGCCCCTATAATTGCGGTGATCCATGACCCCTGTCATTACAATGCTCCCTGGTATATTTCATCACATTTCTAGATGACCACTGTCATCACAGTGCTCCACGGCGCCTGTCGTCAGAGTCCTCCATGATACCTTTCATTACAATTCTACATGACCACTGTCATCACAATGCCCCATGACACCTGTCATCACAATTCGCCATGGCACTTGTCATCACAATGCTCCATGAACCATGTCATCACAATGTTCATGGACACTTGTCATCACAATGCTCCATGACAACTTACATCACAATGCTCCTTGACCCCTGTCATTTCATTGCTCCATGGCCTATGCATTCACAATGCTCTATGGCTCCTGTAATCACATTGCTCCATGATCCCTTTCATCACAATTCTCCAAGACCGCTGTCATCACAATGCCCCATGACGCCTATCATCATAATGCTCCAAGGCCCCTCTCATCACAATGCTCCATGATCCCTGTCATCACAATGTTCCATGACACTAGTCATCACAGTGCTCCATGACCCCTGTCATCACAATATTCACTGCCCATGTAATCACAATGCTCCTGGTCTCCTGTAATCACAATGCTCCATACCCTTGTCATCACAATGCTCCAGAACCCTTGTCATCATAATTCTCCATGCCCGTGTCATCACAGTGCTCCATGACCACTTTCATCACAATGCTCCTTGACCCCTGTCATCACAATGCTCTATGACCACTGTCATCACAATGCCACATGACACCTGTCATCACAATGCTCTATAGCCCCTGTCAGCGCAATGTTCCATGACAGGTATCATCACAATGATCCATGACTGCTGTCATCACAATGTTCCCTGCCCTTGTCATTCTCAATGCTCCCTGGCCCCTGTCGTCACAATGCTCCATGCTCATATCATCACAATGCTCCATTACCCATGTCATCGTAGTGATCCATGACCCCTTTCATCACAATGCTCCATGACAAATTACATCACAATGCTCCTTGACCCCTGTCATTTCATTGCTCCATGGCCTATGCATTCACAGTGCTCCATGGCCCCTGTAATCACATTGCTCCATGATCCCTTTCATCACAATGCTCCAAGACCGCTGTCATCACAATGCCCCATGAGGCCTATCGTCATAATGTTCCAAGGCCCCTCTCATCACAATGCTCCATGATCCCTGTCATCACAATATTCACTGCCCATGTAATCACAATGTTCCTGGTGCCCTCTAATCACAATGCTCCATTCCCTTGTCATCACAATGCTCCAGAACTCTTGTCATCATAATGCTCCATGCCCGTGTCATCACAGTGCTCCATGACCACTTTCATCACAATGCTCCTTTACCCCTGTCATCACAATGCTCCATGGCCTATGTATTCACAATGCTCCATGGCCCCTGTAATCACATTGCTCCATAATCCTTTTCATCACAATGCTCTATGACCACTGTCATCACAATGCCACATGACACCTGTCATCACAATGCTCTATAGCCCCTGTCAGCACAATGTTGCATGACAAATATCATCACAATGATCCATGACTGCTGTCATCAGAATGTTCCCTGCTCTTCTCATCTCAATGCTCCATGCCCATATCATCACAATGCTCCATTACCCATGTCATTGTAGTGATCCATGACCCCTTTCATCACAATGCTGCATGACACCTGTCATCACAATGCTCCATAGCCCTTGTCATCACAATGCTCCATTAGCCCTGTCATCACAATGTTCCATGACTCTTGTCATCAAAATGCCTCATGATCCATTTAATCACAATGCTCCACGACTCCTTTCATCACATCCTCCATGATACTTGTCATTACACTGCCCCATGACCTTTTTCAGAACAATGCTCCATGATACCAGTCATCACAATGCTCCATGACCATTGTCGTCACAATGCTCCATGCCCCTTTCAACACAATGCTCCATGACAACTGTCATCACAATGCTCCATGGCCTTTGTCATCACAATTATACATGGCCCCTGTGATCACAGTGCTCCATGACCCCTTTCATCACAATGCTCCATGACCACTGTCATCCCAATGCCCCATGACCCCTGTCATCACAATGCTCCATGGCCCCTGTCATTACAATGCTCCATGACCACTGTCATCACAATGTTCCATGATCGCTGTAATCACAATGACTCATGACACCTTTCCTCAGAAGGCTCCAGTACGCCTGTCATCACAATGCTCCAATGACTGTCTCATCACAATGCTCCATGATCCCTGTCAGCACAACGTTCCATGACAATTGTCATCACAATGCTCCATGACACCTGTCATCACAATGTTGCCTGCCCATGTCATCAAAATGCTCCATGTCCCCTGTAATCACAATGTTTCATTACACCTCTCTTCACAATGTTCCCTGCCCATGTCATCACAATGCTCCATTACCAATGTAATCAAAATGTTCGCCTGCCCTTGTCATCAAAATGCTCCATGGCCCCTTTAATCACAATGCTCCATGAACCCTGTCATCACAATGTTCCATGACAGTTGTCATCACAATGCTCCATGACCCTGTAATCACAATGCTCCATGCCCTTGTCATCACAGTGCTCCAGAACTCTTGTCATCATAATGATGAATGCTCGTGTCATCACAAAGCTCCATGATACTTGTCATCACAATGTTCCATGGCCTTGTCATTACAATACTCCATGGCCCCTGTCATCACAGTGCTCCATGATACCTTCTATCACAATTCTAGATGACCACTGTCATCACAATGCCCCAAGACACATGTCATCACAATTCGCCATGGCCCTTGCCATCACAATGCTCCATGACCCGTGTCATCACAATGGTCCAGGACACTTGTCATCACAATGATCCATGACCACTTACATCACAATGCTCCTTGACTCCTGTCATCACAATGCTCCATAGCCTATGCATTCGCAATGCTACATGGTCCCTGTAATCACATTGCTCCATGATCCATTTCATCACAATGCTCTCTGACCCCTGTCATTACAATGCCACATTATACCTGTCATCACAATGCTCCATGGCCCCTGTCAGCACAATGTTCCATGACAGATGTCATCACTCTCCTCCATGGTCCCTGTAATCACAATGCTCCATTCCCTTGTCAACACAATGCTCCAGAACTCTTGTCATCATAATGCTCCATGCCCGTCTCATCACAATTCTCCATGACACTTTTCATTAAAATGCTCCATGGCATTTATCATCACAATGCTCCATGGCCCCTGTTATCACAGTGATCCGTGGTACCTTTCATCAAAATGCTAGATAACCTCTGTCATCACAATGCCCGATGACACCTGTCATCAGAATTGGCCATGGCCCTTGTCATCACAATGCTCCATGCCCTTGTCACCACAATGCTCCAGAACTCTTGGTATCATAATGCTCCATGCCCGTCTCATCACAATGCTCCATGACACTTGTCATCAAAATGCTCCATGGCCTTGTCATCACGATGCTCCATGGCCCCTGTTATCACAGTGCTCCATGTTACCTTTCATCACAATTCTAGATGACCACTGTCATCACAATGCCCCATGACACCTGTCATCACAATTCGCCATGGCCCTTGTCATCACAATGCTCCAAGATCCATGTCATCACAATGTTCCTGGACACTTATCATCACAATGAACTATGACCACATTCATCACAATGCTCCATGACCCCTGTCATCACACTGCTCCATGGCCTATGCATTCCAAATGCTCCATTGTCCCTGTAATCACATTGCTCCATGATCCCTTTCATCACAATGTTCTATGACCACTCTCATCACAATACCCCATGACGCCTATCATCATAATGCTCCAAGGCCCCTCTCATCACAATGCTCCATGAACCCTGTCATCACAATATTCCATGACACTTGTCATCACAGTGCTCCATGAACCCCTGTCATCACAATATTCACTGCCCATGTAATCACAATGCCCCATGACCCCTGTCATCACAATGCTCCATGCCCCCTGTCATTACAATGCTCCATGACCACTGTCATCACAATGTTCCATGATCGCTGTAATCACAATGACCCATGACACCTTTCCTCAGAAGGCTCCAGTACGCCTGTCATCACAATGCTCCAATGACCGTCTCATCACAATGCTCCATGATCCCTGTCAGCACAACGTTACATGATAATTGTCATCCCAATGCTCCATGACAGCTCTCTTCACAATGTTCCCTGCCCATGTCATCACAATGCTCCATTACCAATGTAATCAAAATGTTTGCCTGCCCTTGTCATCAAAATGCTCCATGGCCCCTTTAATCACAATGCTCCATGAACCCTGTCATCACAATGTTCCATGACAGTTGTCATCACAATGCTCCATGACCCTGTAATCACAATGCTCCATGCCCTTGTCATCACAGTGCTCCAGATCTCTTGTCATCATAATGATGAATGCTCGTGTCGTCACAAAGCTCCATAATACTTGTCATCACAATGTTCCATGGCCTTGTCATTACAATACTCCATGGCCCCTGTCATCACAGTGCTCCATGATACCTTTTATCACAATTCTAGATGACCACTGTCATCACAATGCCCCAAGACACATGTCATCACAATTCGCCATGGTACTTTCCATCACAATGCTCCATGACCCGTGTCATCACAATGGTCCAGGACACTTGTCATCACAATGATCCATGACCACTTACATCACAATGCTCCTTGACTCCTGTCATCACAATGCTCCATAGCCTATGCATTCGCAATGCTACATGGTCCCTGTAATCACATTGCTCCATGAT
The DNA here is from genome assembly GCF_965194805.1 of Balaenoptera borealis. Classification (NCBI taxonomy): domain Eukaryota; kingdom Metazoa; phylum Chordata; class Mammalia; order Artiodactyla; family Balaenopteridae; genus Balaenoptera; species Balaenoptera borealis. The sequence goes on along the minus strand of NW_028123982.1, from coordinate 1,015,788 downwards.
CCATTTCATCACAATGCTCTCTGACCCCTGTCATTACAATGCCACATTATACCTGTCATCACAATGCTCCATGGCCCCTGTCAGCACAATGTTCCATGACAGATGTCATCACTCTCCTCCATGGTCCCTGTAATCACAATGGTCCATTCCCTTGTCAACGCAATGCTCCAGAACTCTTGTCATCATAATGCTCCATGCCCGTCTCATCACAATTCTCCATGACACTTTTCATTAAAATGCTCCATGGCCTTTATCATCACAATGCTCCATGGCCCCTGTTATCACAGTGATCCATGGTACCTTTCATCACAATGCTAGATAACCTCTGTCATCACAATGCCCGATGACACCTGTCATCAGAATTGGCCATGGCCCTTGTCATCACAATGCTCCCTGCCCTTGACACCACAGTGCTCCAGAACTCTTGGCATCATAATGCTCCATGCCCGACTCATCACAATGCTCCATGACACTTGTCATCAAAATGCTCCATGGCCTTTGTCGTCACAATGCTCCATGGCCCCTGTTATCACAGTGCTCCATGTTAACTTTCATCACAATTCTAGATGACCACTGTCATCACAATGCCCCATGACACCTGTCATCACAATTCGCCATGGCACTTGTCATCACAATGCTCCATGAACCATGTCATCACAATGTTCATGGACACTTGTCATCACAATGCTCCATGACAACTTATATCACAATGCTCCTTGACCCCTGTCATTTCATTGCTCCATGGCCTATGCATTCACAATGCTCCATGGCCCCTGTAATCACATTGCTCCATGATCCCTTTCATCACAATGCTCCAAGACTGCTGTCATCACAATGCCCCATGACGCCTATCATCATAATGCTCCAAGGCCCCTCTCATCACAATGCTCCATGATCCCTGTCATCACAATGTTCCATGACACTAGTCATCACAGTGCTCCATGACCCCTGTCATCACAATATTCACTGCCCATGTAATCACAATGCTCCTGGTCCCCTGTAATCACAATGCTCCATACCCTTGTCATCACAAAGCTCCAGAACTCTTGTCATCATAATTCTCCATGCCCGTGTCATCACAGTGCTCCATGTCCACTTTCCTCACAATGCTCCTTGACCCCTGTCATCACAATGCTCTATGACCACTGTCATCACAATGCCACATGACACCTGTCATCACAATGCTCTATAGCCCCTGTCAGCACAATGTTCCATGACAGGTATCATCACAATGATCCATGACTGCTGTCATCACAATGTTCCCTGCCCTTGTCATCTCAATGCTCCCTGGCCCCTGTCATCACAATGCTCCATGCTCATATCATCAAAATGCTCCATTACCCATGTCATCGCAGTGATCCATGACGCCTTTCATCACAATGCTCCATGACCCCAGTCATCACAATGCTCCATAGCCCTTGTCATCACAATGCTCCATTATCCCTGTCATCACAATGTTCCATGACTCTTGTCATCAAAATGCCTCATGATCCATTTAATCACAATGCTCCATGACTCCTTTCATCACATCCTCCATGATACTTGTCATTACACTGCCCCATGACCTTTTTCAGAACAATGCTCCATGATACCAGTCATCACAATGCTCCATGACCATTGTCGTCACAATGCTCCATGCCCCTTTCAACACAATGCTCCATGACAACTGTCATCACAATGCTCCATGGCCTTTGTCATCACAATTATACATGGCCCCTGTGATCACAGTGCTCCATGACCCCTCTCATCACAATACTCCATGACCACTGTCATCACAATGCCCCATGACCCCTGTCATCACAATGCTCCATGGCCCCTGTCATTACAATGCTCCATGACCACTGTCATCACAATGTTCCATGATCGCTGTAATCACAATGACCCATGACACCTTTCCTCAGAAGGCTCCAGTACGCCTGTCATCACAATGCTCCAATGACCCTCTCATCACAATGCTCCATGATCCCTGTCAGCACAACGTTGCATGACAATTATCATCCCAAAGCTCCATGACACCTGTCATCACAATGTTGCCTGCCCATGTCATCCAAAAGCTCCATGTCCCCTGTAATCACAATGTTCCATTACACCTGTCTTCACAAAGTTCCCTGCCCATGTCATCACAATGCTCCATTACCAATGTAATCAAAATGTTCGCCTGCCCTTGTCATCAAAATGCTCCATGGCCCCTTTAATCACAATGCTCCATGAACCCTGTCATCACAATGTTCCATGACAGTTGTCATCACAATGCTCCATGACCCTGTAATCACAATGCTCCATGCCCTTGTCATCACAAAGCTCCATGATACTTGTCATCACAATGTTCCATGGCCTTGTCATTACAATACTCCATGGCCCCTGTCATCACAGTGCTCCATGATACCTTTTATCACAATTCTAGATGGCCACTGTCATCACAATGGCCCAAGACACATGTCATCACAATTCGCCATGGCCCTTGTCATCACAATGCTCCATGACCCGTGTCATCACAATGGTCCCGGACACTTGTCATCACAATGATCCATGACCACTTACATCACAATGCTCCTTGACTCCTGTCATCACAATGCTCCATAGCCTATGCATTCGCAATGCTACATGGTCCCTGTAATCACATTGCTCCATGATCCATTTCATCACAATGCTCTATGACCACTGTCATTACAATGCCACATTATACCTGTCATCACAATGCTCCATGGCCCCTGTCAGCACAATGTTCCATGACAGATGTCATCACTCTCCTCCATGGTCCCTGTAATCACAATGATCCATTCCCTTGTCAAAGCAATGCTCCAGAACTCTTGTCATCATAATGCTCCATGCCCGTCTCATCACAATTCTCCATGACACTTTTCATTAAAATGCTCCATGGCCCTTATCATCACAATGCTCCATGGCCCCTGTTATCCCAGTGCTCCATGTTACTTTTCATCTCAATTCTAGATGACCACTGTCATCACAATGCCCCATGACACCTGTCATCACAATTCGCCATGGCCCTTGTCATCACAATGCTCCATGATCCATGTCATCACAATGTTCCTGGACACTTATCATCACAATGAACTATGACCACATTCATCACAATGCTCCATGACCCTGTCATCACACTGCTCCATGGCCTATGCATTCAAAATGCTCCATGGTCCCTGTAATCACATTGCTCCATGATCCCTTTCATCACAATGTTCTATGACCACTCTCATCACAACACCCCATGACGCCTATCATCATAATGCTCCAAGGCCCCTCTCATCACAATGCTCCATGAACCCTGTCATCACAATGTTCCATGACACTTGTCATCAAAGTGCTCCATGAACCCCTGTCATCACAATATTCACTGCCCATGTAATCACAATGCTCCTGGTCCCCTGTAATCACAGTGCTCCATACCCTTTTCATCACAATGCTCCAGAACTCTTGTCATCATAATGCTCCATGCCCGTGTCATCACAATGCTTGAAGAACCTTGTCATCACAATGCTCCATGAACCGTGTCATCACAAGGTTCCAGGACCCTTGTCATCACAATGATCCATGACCCCTGTCATCTCAATGCTCCATGATCTTTGTATTCACAATGCTCCATGGCCCCTATAATTGCGGTGATCCATGACCCCTGTCATCACAATGCTCCCTGGTATATTTCATCACAATTCTAGATGACCACTGTCATCACAGTGCTCCACGGCCCCTGTCGTCAGAGTCCTCCATGATACCTTTCATTACAATTCTACATGACACCTGTCATCACAATTCGCCATGGCACTTGTCATCACAATGCTCCATGAACCATGTCATCACAATGTTCATGGACACTTGTCATCACAATGCTCCATGACAACTTACATCACAATGCTCCTTGACCCCTGTCATTTCATTGCTCCATGGCCTATGCATTCACAATGCTCCATGGCCCCTGTAATCACATTGCTCCATGATCCCTTTCATCACAATATTCTAATGTTCTATGACCACTCTCATCACAATACGCCATGACGCCTATCATCATAATGCTCCAAGGCCCCTCTCATCACAATGCTCCATGATCCCTGTCATCACAATGTTCCATGACACTAGTCATCACAGTGCTCCATGACCCCTGTCATCACAATATTCACTGCCCATGTAATCACAAAGCTCCTGGTCCCCTGTAATCACAATGCTCCATACCCTTGTCATCACAATGCTCCAGAACTCTTGTCATCATAATGCTCCATGCCCGTGTCATCACAATGCTCCATGACCACTTTCATCACAATGTTCTTTGACCCCTGTCATCACCATGATCTATGACCACTGTCATCACAATGCCACATGACACCTGTCATAACAATGCTCTATAGCCCCTGTCAGCACAATATTCCATGACAGGTATCATCACAATGATCCATGACTGCTGTCATCACAATTTTCCCTGCCCTTGTCATCTCAATGCTCCCTGGCCCCTGTCATCACAATGCTCCATGCTCATATCATCACAATGCTCCATTACCCATGTCATCGTAGTGATCCATGACCCCTTTCATCACAATGCTCCATGACACCAGTCATCACAATGCTCCATAGCCCTTGTCATCACAATGCTCCATTAGCCCTGTCATCACAATGTTCCATGACTCTTGTCATCAAAATGCCTCATGATCCATTTAATCACAATGCTCCATGACTCCTTTCATCACATCCTCCATGATACTTGTCATTACACTGCCCCATGACCTTTTTCAGAACAATGCTCCATGATACCAGTCATCACAATGCTCCATGACCATTGTCGTCACAATGCTCCATGCCCCTTTCAACACAATGCTCCATGACAACTGTCATCACAATGCTCCATGGCCTTTGTCATCACAATTATACATGGCCCCTGTGATCACAGTGCTCCATGACCCCTCTCATCACAATACTCCATGACCACTGTCATCACAATGCCCCATGACCCCTGTCATCACAATGCTCCATGGCCCCTGTCATTACAATGCTCCATGACCACTGTCATCACAATGTTCCATGATCGCTGTAATCACAATGACCCATGACACCTTTCCTCAGAAGGCTCCAGTACTCCTGTCATCACAATGCTCCAATGACCGTCTCATCACAATGCTCCATGGTCCCTGTCAGCACAACGTTGCATGACAATTGTCATCCCAATGCTCCATGACACCTGTCATCACAATGTTGCCTGCCCATGTCATCCAAATGCTCCATGTCCCCTGTAATCACAATGTTCCATTACACCTGTCTTCACAATGTTCCCTGCCCATGTCATCACAATGCTCCATTACCAATGTAATCAAAATGTTCGCCTGCCCTTGTCATCAAAATGCTCCATGGCCCCTTTAATCACAATGCTCCATGAACCCTGTCATCACAATGTTCCATGACAGTTGTCATCACAATGCTCCATGACCCTGTAATCACAATGCTCCATGCCCTTGTCATCACAATGCTCCAGAACTCTTGTCATCATAATGATGAATGCTCGTGTCATCACAAAGCTCCATGATACTTGTCATCACAATGTTCCATGGCCTTGTCATTACAATATTCCATTGCCCCTGTCATCACAGTGCTCCATGATACCTTCTATCACAATTCTAGATGACCACTGTCATCACAATGCCCCAAGACACATGTCATCACAATTCGCCATGGCCCTTGCCATCACAATGCTCCATGACCCGTGTCATCACAATGGTCCAGGACACTTGTCATCACAATGATCCATGACCACTTACATCACAATGCTCCTTGACTCCTGTCATCACAATGCTCCATAGCCTATGCATTCGCAATGCTACATGGTCCCTGTAATCACATTGCTCCATGATCCATTTCATCCCAATGCTCTATGACCCCTGTCATTACAATGCCACATTATACCTGTCATCACAATGCTCCATGGCCCCTGTCAGCACAATGTTCCATGACAGATGTCATCACTCTCCTCCATGGTCCCTGTAATCACAATGCTCCATTCCCTTGTCAACACAATGCTCCAGAACTCCTGTCATCATAATGCTCCATGCCCGTCTCATCACAATTCTCCATGACACTTTTCATTAAAATGCTCCATGGCCTTTATCATCACAATGCTCCATGGCCCCTGTTATCACAGTGATCCGTGGTACCTTGCATCACAATGCTAGATAACCTCTGTCATCACAATGCCCAATGACACCTGTCATCAGAATTGGCCATGGCCCTTGTCATCACAATGCTCCATGCCCTTGTCACCACAATGCTCCAGAACTCTTGGCATCATAATGCTCCATGCCCGTGTCATCACAATGCTCCATGACACTTGTCATCAAAATCCTCCATGGCCTTGTCATCACGATGCTCCATGGCCCCTGTTATCACAGTGCTCCATGTTACCTTTCATCACAATTCTAGATGACCACTGTCATCACAATGCCCCATGACACCTGTCATCACAATTCGCCATGGCCCTTGTCATCACAATGCTCCATGATCCATGTCATCACAATGTTCCTGGACACTTATCATCACAATGAACTATGACCACATTCATCACAATGCTCCATGACCCCTGTCATCACACTGCTCCATGGCCTATGCATTCCAAATGCTCCATTGTCCCTGTAATCACATTGCTCCATGATCCCTTTCATCACAATGTTCTATGACCACTCTCATCACAATACCCCATGACGCCTATTATCATAATGCTCCAATGCCTCTCTCATCACAATGCTCCATGAACCCTGTCATCACAATGTTCCATGACACTTGTCATCACAGTGTTCCGTGAACCCCTGTCATCACAATATTCACTGCCCATGTAATCACAATGCTCCTGGTCCCCTGTAATCACAGTGATCCATACCCTTTTCATCACAATGCTCCAGAACTCTTGTCATCATAATGCTCCATGCCCGTGTCATCACAATGCTTGAAGAACCTTGTCATCACAATGCTACATGAACCGTGTCATCACAAGGTTCCAGGACCCTTGTCATCACAATGATCCATGACCCCTGTCATCTCAATGCTCCATGATCTTTGTATTCACAATGCTCCATGGCCCCTATAATTGCGGTGATCCATGACCCCTGTCATCACAATGCTCCCTGGTATATTTCATCACAATTCTAGATGACCACTGTCATCACAGTGCTCCACGGCCCCTGTCATCAGAGTCCTCCATGATACCTTTCATTACAATTCTACATGACCACTGTCATCACAATGCCCCATGACACCTGTCATCACAATTCACCATGGCACTTGTCATCACAATGCTCCATGAACCATGTCATCACAATGTTCATGGACACTTGTCATCACAATGCTCCATAACAACTTACATCACAATGCTCCTTGACCCCTGTCATTTCATTGCTCCATGGCCTATGCATTCACAATGCTCCATGGCCCCTGTAATCACATTGCTCCATGATCCCTTTCATCACAATGCTCCAAGACTGCTGTCATCACAATGCCCCATGACGCCTATCATCATAATGCTCCAAGGCCCCTCTCATCACAATGCTCCATGACCATTGTCGTCACAATGCTCCATGCCCCTTTCAACACAATGCTCCATGACAACTGTCATCACAAGGTTCCAGGACACTTGTCATCAGAATGATCAATGATCACTTTCATCACAGTGCTCCGTGAACACTGTCATCTCAATGCTCCATAGCCTTTGTATTCACAATGCTCCATGGCCCCTGTAATCACAGTGCTCCATGACCCCTTTCATCACAATGCTCCAAGACCGCTGTCATCACAATGCCCCATGACGCCTGCCATCACAAATCTCCAAGGCTTCTCTTGCCAAAAAGCTCCATGACCCCTGTCATCACAAAGTTCTCGGTCCATATCATCACAATGCTCCTTGTCACCTTTAATCACAATGCTCCATGCCCTTTCATCACAATGCTCCAGAATTCTTGTCATCGCAATGTTCCTTGACCGTGTCATCACAATGCTCCATGACCCTTGTCATCACAAAGCTCCATGACCCCTGTCATCACAATGGTCCATGACTCCTTTCCTCACAGTGCTCCAGTACCCTTTTCATCACAATGCTCCATGCCATGGTCAGCACAATGCTCCTTGGACCCAGTCATCAAAATGCTCCATCCCCTTTTCATCACAATACTCCAGATAGCCTATCATTACAATGCTCCATGCCCGTGTCATCACAATGCTCCATGCCGTTGTCATCACAATGCTCCATGGCCCCTGTAATCACAATGCTCCATGCACTTGTCATCACAATGCTCCAGAACACTTGTCATCATAATACTCCATTCCCGTGTCATCCCATTGCTCAATGACACTTGTCATCAAAATGTTCCTTGGCCTTTGTCATCACAGTGCTCCATGATACCTTTAATCAAAATTCCACATGACCACTGTCATCACAACGCAGGATGACCAATGTCATCACAATGCCCCATGACACGTGTCATCACAATTCGCCTTGGCCATTGTCATCTCAAGGCTGTATGAACCGTGTCATCACTAGGTTCCAGGACACTTGTCATCACAGTGATCCATGACCACTTTCATCACCATGCTCCATGAAATCTGTTATCTCAATGCTCCATGGCCTTTGTATTCACAATGCTCCATTGTCCCGATAATCGCGTTGCTCCATGAACACTTTCATCACAATGCTCCTTGACCACTGTCACCATAATGCCCCATGACGTCTCTCATCACTGTACTCCAATGCCACTCTCATCAAAATGCTCCATGATCTGTGTCAGCACAATATTGCATGACACTTGTCATCACAATGCTCCATGATCCCTGGAATCACAATGATCCCTGCCAATGTCATCACAATGCTCCATGTCTCCTGTAATCCCAATGATCCATGCCCTTGTCATCACAATGTTCCAGGTCAGTTTTCATAACCATGCTTCATTCCCGTGTCATCACAATGCTCCATGAATCTTGTCTTCACAATGCTCCATGGCCCATGTCATCCCAATGCTCCATGACCCTTGTCATCCCAATTCTCCAAGGCCCCTCTCATCACAATGCTCCAGAACACTTGTCATCACATTGCTCCATAACACCTGTCATGACAGTGTTCCCTGCCCATGTCATCACAATGCTCCATGTCCCCTATAATCACAATGCTCCATGCCTGTTTCCTCACAATGCTCCAGAATTCTTGTCATCACAATGTTCCATGACCGTGGCATCACAATGCTCCATGACACTTGTCATCACAATGTTCCATGGCCTTTATCATCACAATGCTCCATGGCCTTTGTCATCACAATGTTCCATGGCCCCTGTCATCACAGTGCTCCATGATACCTTTCATCACAATTCTAGATGACTACAGTCATCACAATGCCCCATGACAAATGTCATCACAATTCGCCCTGGTCCTTGTCATCACAATGCTCCATGGCCCCTGTCATCACAAGGTTTCAGGACATTTGTCATCACAATGATCCATGATCATTTTTATCACAATGCTCCATGAACCCTCTCATCTCAATGCTCCATAGCCTTTGTATTCACAATGCTCCATGGCCCCTGTAATCACAGTGTTCCGTGACCCCTTTCATCACAATGCTCCAAGACCGCTGTCATCACAATGCCCCATGACGCCTGCCATCAGAAATCTCCAAGGCCTCTCTTAACAAATAGCTCCATGATCCCTGTCAGCACAATGTTCCATGACGCTTTTCCTCACAATGCTCCATGACCCCTGTCATCACAAAGTTCTCTCCCCATATCATCACAATGCTCCTTGTCACCTTTAATCACAATGCTCCATGCCCTTTCATCACAATGCTCCAGAATTCTTGTCATCGCAATGTTCCTTGACCGTATCATCACAATGCTCCATGCCCTTGTCACCACAATGCTCCAGAACTCTTGGCATCATAATGCTCCATGCCCGTCTCATCACAATGCTCCATGCCATTTGTCATCACAATGCTCCATGGCCTTTGGCATCACAATGCTCCAAGGCCCCTGTTATCCCAGTACTCCATGTAGCCTTTCATCACAATTCTAGATGACCACTTTCATGACAATGCCCCATGAAACCTGTCATTACAATTCGCCATGGCCCTTGTCATCACAATGCTCCATGATCCATGTCATCACAATGTTCCTGGACACTTATCATCACAATGAACTCTGACCACATTCATCAAAATGCTCCATGACCCCTGTCCTCACACTGCTCCATGGCCTATGCGTTCAAAATGCTCCATGGCCCCTGTAATCACATTCCTCCATGACCCCCTTCATCACAATGCTCCATGACCTTTGTATTCACAATGCTCCATGGCCCCTATAATTGCGGTGCTCCATGACCACTGATATCACAATGCTCCCTGGTATATTTCATCACAATTCTTGATGACCACTGTCATCACAGTGCTCCACGGCCCCTGTCATCAGAGTCCTCCATGATACCTTTCATCACAATTCTATATGACCACTGTCATCACAATTCCCCATGACACCTGTCATCACAATTCGCCATGGCACTTGTCTTCACAATGCTCCATGAACCATGTCATCACAATGTTCATGGGCCATTGTCATCACAATGCTCCATGACAACTTACATCACAATGCTCCTTGACCTCTGTCATTTCATTGCTCCATGGCCTTTGTCATCAAAATTCTACATGGCCGCTGTAATAAGAGTGCTTCAGGACAACTTTTATCACAATGCTCCATGACCACTCTCATCACAATGCCAGATAAGACCTTTCATGACAATGCTCCATGGCTCTTCTCATCACAATATTCTATGACTTCTTTCATCACAATGCTCCATGCCCCTGTCATCACAATGCCCCATCACCCCTGCTATTACAATGCTCCATGACCCCTGTCGTCACAATGCTCCGAAACCCTTGTCATCACAATATTCCATTATCTGTGTAATCACGATGATCCATGAACCATTTCTGTACAATGCTCTAGTACACCTTTCATTAAAATGCTCCATGGCACTTGTCATCAGCATGCTCCAGGAACCCTTCCATCACAATAATCCATGACCCGTTTCCTCACAATTCTCCAGGACAGATTTCATCACAATGCTCCATTCCCTTGTCATCTCAATGCTTCATGGCCCCAGTCATCACAATGATCCATGCCCTTGTCATTAAAATGCTCCAGAACTCTTGTCATCACTATGCTCCATGCCCATGTCATCACAATGCTGCATGACCCCTGTCATCACGATGCTGCATGACCCCTGTCATCACAATGCTCCATGCCCGTATCATCACAATGCTCCATTACCCATGTCATCGTAGTGATCCATGACCCCTTTCATCACAATGCTCTATGACACCTGTCATCACAATGCTCCGTGGTCTTTGTCATCACAATGCTCCATGACCACTGTCATCACCATGCCCCATGACCCCAGTCATGACAATGCTGCATGGCCCTTGTCATCACAATGCTCCATTAGCCCTGTCATCACAATGTTCCATGACTCTTGTCATCAAAATGCCTCATGATCCATTTAATCAGAATGCTCCATGACTCCTTTCAACACATCCTCGATGATACTTGTCATTACACTGCCCCATGACCTTTTTCAGAACAATGCTCCATGATACCAGTCATCACAATGCTCCATGACCATTGTCGTCACAATGCTCCATGCCCCTTTCAACACAATGCTCCATGACAATTGGCATCACAATGCTCCATGACACCTGTCATCACAATGTTGCCTGCCCATGTCATCAAAATGCTCCATGTCACCTGTAATCACAATGTTCCATTACACCTGTCATCACAATGTTCCCTGCCCATGTCATCACAATGCTCCATTACCAATGTAATCAAAATGTTCGCCTGCACTTGTCATCAAAATGCTCCATGTCCCCTTTAATCACAATGCTCCATGCCCTTGTCATCACAATGCTCCAGAACTCTTGTCATCATAATGATGAATGCTCATGTCTTCACAAAGCTCCATGATACTTGTCATCACAATGTTCCATGGCCTTGTCATTACAATACTCCATGGCCCCTGTCATCACAGTGCTCCATGATACCTTTTATCACAATTCTAGATGACCACTGTCATCACAATGCCCCAAGACACTTGTCATGACAATTCGCCATGGCCCTTGCCATCACAATGCTCCATGACTCGTGTCATCACAATGGTCCAGGACACTTGTCATCACAATGATCCATGACCACTTACATCACAATGCTCCTTGACTCCTGTCATCACAATGCTCCATAGCCTATGCATTCACAATGCTACATGGTCCCTGTAATCACATTGCTCCATGATCCATTTCATCACAATGCTCCATTCCCTTGTCATCTCAATGCTTCATGGCCCCAGTCATCACAATGATCCATGCCCTTGTCATTAAAATGCTCCAGAACTCTTGTCATCACTATGCTCCATGCCCATGTCATCACAATGCTGCATGACCCCTGTCATCACGATGCTGCATGACCCCTGTCATCACAATGCTCCATGCCCGTATCATCACAATGCTCCATTACCCATGTCATCGTAGTGATCCATGACCCCTTTCATCACAATGCTCTATGACACCTGTCATCACAATGCTCCGTGGTCTTTGTCATCACAATGCTCCATGACCACTGTCATCACCATGCCCCATGACCCCAGTCATGACAATGCTGCATGGCCCTTGTCATCACAATGCTCCATTAGCCCTGTCATCACAATGTTCCATGACTCTTGTCATCAAAATGCCTCATGATCCATTTAATCACAATGCTCCATGACTCCTTTCAACACATCCTCGATGATACTTGTCATTACACTGCCCCATGACCTTTTTCAGAACAATGCTCCATGATACCAGTCATCACAATGCTCCATGACCATTGTCGTCACAATGCTCCATGCCCCTTTCAACACAATGCTCCATGACAATTGGCATCACAATGCTCCATGACACCTGTCATCACAATGTTGCCTGCCCATGTCATCAAAATGCTCCATGTCACCTGTAATCACAATGTTCCATTACACCTGTCATCACAATGTTCCCTGCCCATGTCATCACAATGCTCCATTACCAATGTAATCAAAATGTTCGCCTGCACTTGTCATCAAAATGCTCCATGTCCCCTTTAATCACAATGCTCCATGCCCTTGTCATCACAATGCTCCAGAACTCTTGTCATCATAATGATGAATGCTCGTGTCTTCACAAAGCTCCATGATACTTGTCATCACAATGTTCCATGGCCTTGTCATTACAATACTCCATGGCCCCTGTCATCACAGTGCTCCATGATACCTTTTATCACAATTCTAGATGACCACTGTCATCACAATGCCCCAAGACACTTGTCATGACAATTCGCCATGGCCCTTGCCATCACAATGCTCCATGACTCGTGTCATCACAATGGTCCAGGACACTTGTCATCACAATGATCCATGACCACTTACATCACAATGCTCCTTGACTCCTGTCATCACAATGCTCCATAGCCTATGCATTCACAATGCTACATGGTCCCTGTAATCACATTGCTCCATGATCCATTTCATCACAATGCTCTATGACCACTGTCATTACAATGCCACATTATACCTGTCATCACAATGCTCCATGGCCCCTGTCAGCACAATGTTCCATGACAGATGTCATCACTCTCCTCCATGGTCCCTGTAATCACAATGATCCATTCCCTTGTCAAAGCAATGCTCCAGAACTCTTGTCATCATAATGCTCCATGCCCGTCTCATCACAATTCTCCATGACACTTTTCATTAAAATGCTCCATGGCCCTTATCATCACAATGCTCCATGCCCTTGTCACCACAGTGCTCCAGAACTCTTGGCATCATAATGCTCCATGCCCGTCTCATCACAATGCTCCATGACACTTGTCATCAAAATGCTCCATGGCCTTTGTCATCACAATGCTCCATGGCCCCTGTTATCACAGTGCTCCATGTTACCTTTCATCACAATTCTAGATGACCACTGTCATCACAATGCCCCATGACACCTGTCATCACAATTCGCCATGGCACTTGTCATCACAATGCTCCATGAACCATGTCATCACAATGTTCATGGACACTTGTCATCACAATGCTCCATGACAACTTACACCACAATGCTCCGTGACCCCTGTCATTTCATTGCTCCATGGCCTATGCATTCACAATGCTCCATGGCCCCTGTAATCACATTGCTCCATGATCCCTTTCATCACAATGCTCCAAGACCGCTGTCATCACAATGCCCCATGACGCCTATCATCCTAATGCTCCAAGGCCCCTCTCATCACAATGCTCCATGATCCCTGTCATCTCAATGTTCCATGACACTAGTCATCACAGTGCTCCATGACCCCTGTCATCACAATATTCACTGCCCATGTAATCACAATGCTCCTGGTCCCCTGTAATCACAATGCTCTATACGCTTGTCATCACAAAGCTCCAGAACACTTGTCATAATAATTCTCCATGCCCGTGTCATCACAGTGCTCCATGACCTCTTTCATCACAATGCTCCTTGACCCCTGTCATCACAATGCTCTAGGACCACTGTCATCACAATGCCACATGACACCTGTCATCACAATGCTCTATAGCCCCTGTCAGCACAATGTTCCATGACAGGTATCATCGCAATGATCCATGACTGCTGTCATCACAATGTTCCCTGCCCTTGTCATCTCAATTCTCCCTGGCCCCTGTCATCACAATGCTCCATGCTCATGTCATCACAATGCTCCATTACCCATGTCATCGTAGTGATCCATGACCCCTTTCATCACAATTCTCCATGACCCCAGTCATCACAATGTTCCATAGCCCTTGTCATCACAATGCTCCATGACCCCTGTCATCACAATGTCCCATGACACTTGTCATCACAGTGCTCCATGACCCCTGTCATCACAATATTCACTGCCCATGTAATCACAGTGCTCCTGGTCCCCTGTAATCACAGTGCTCCATACCCTTTTCATCACAATGCTCCAGAACTCTTGTCATCATAATGCTCCATGCCGGTGTCATTGCAATGCTTGAAGAACCTTGTCATCACAATGCTCCATGAACTGTGTCATCACAAGGTTCCAGGACCCTTGTCATCACAATGATCCATGACCCCTGTCATCTCAATGCTTCATGATCTTTGTATTCACAATGCTCCATGATCCCTGTCAGCACAACGTTCCATGACAATTATCATCACAATGCTCCATGACACCTGTCATCACAATGTTGCCTGCCCATGTCATCAAAATGCTCCATGTCCCCTGTAATCACAATGTTCCATTACACCTGTCTATACAATGTTCCCTGCCCATGTCATCACAATGCTCCATTACCAATGTAATCAAAATGTTGGCCTGCCCTTGTCATCAAAATGCTCCATGGCCCCTTTAATCACAATGCTCTATGAACCCTGTCATCACAATGTTCCATGACAGTTGTCATCACAATGCTCCATGACCCTGTAATCACAATGCTCGATGCCCTTGTCATCACAATGCTCCAGAACTCTTGTCATCATAATGATGAATGCTCGTGTCATCACAAAGCTCCATGATACTTGTCATCACAATGTTCCATGGCCTTGTCATTACAATACTCCATGGCCCCTGTCATCACAGTGCTCCATGATACCTTTTATCACAATTCTAGATGACCACTGTCATCACAATGCCCCAAGACACATGTCATCACAATTCGCCATGGCCCTTGCCATCACAATGCTCCATGACCCGTGTCATCACAATGGTCCAGGACACTTTTCATCACAATGATCCATGACCCCTGTCATCACACTGCTCCATGGCCTATGCATTCAAAATGCTCCATGGCCCCTGTAATCACATTGCTCCATGATCCCTTTCATCACAATGTTCTATGACCACTCTCATCACAATACCCCATGACGCCTATCATCATAATGCTCCAAGGCCCCTCTCATCACAATGCTCCATGAACCCTGTCATCACAATGTTCCATGACACTTGTCATCACAGTGCTCCATGAACCCCTGTCATCACAATATTCACTGCCCATGTAATCACAATGCTCCTGGTCCCCTGTAATCACACTGCTCCATACACTTTTCATCACAATGCTCCAGAACTCTTGTCATCATAATGCTCCATGCCCGTGTCATCACAATGCTTGAAGAACCTTGTCATCACAATGCTCCATGAACCGTGTCATCACAAGGTTCCAGGACCCTTGTCATCACAATGATCCATGACACCTGTCATCTCAATGCTCCATGATCTTTGTATTCACAATGCTCCATGGCCCCTATAATTGCGGTGATCCATGACCCCTGTCATCACAATGCTCCCTGGTATATTTCATCACAATTCTAGATGACCACTGTCATCACAGTGCTCCACGGCCCCTGTCGTCTGAGTCCTCCATGATACCTTTCATTACAATTCTACATGACCACTGTCATCACAATGCCCCATGACACCTGTCATCACAATTCGCCATGGCCCTTGTCATCACAATGCTCCATGATCCATGTCATCACAATGTTCCTGGACACTTATCATCACAATGAACTATGACCACATTCATCACAATGCTCCATGACCCCTGTCATCACACTGCTCCATGGCCTATGCATTCAAAATGCTCCATGGCCCCTGTAATCACATTGCTCCATGATCCCTTTCATCACAATGTTCTATGACCACTCTCATCACAATACCCCATGACGCCTATCATCATAATGCTCCAAGGCCCCTCTCATCACAATGCTCCATGAACCCTGTCATCACAATGTTCCATGACACTTGTCATCACAGTGCTACATGAACCCCTGTCATCACAATATTCACTGCCCATGTAATCACAATGCTCCGGTTCCCCTGTAATCACACTGCTCCATACACTTTTCATCACAATGCTCCAGAACTCTTGTCATCATAATGCTCCATGCCCGTGTCATCACAATGCTTGAAGAACCTTGTCATCACAATGCTCCATGAACCGTGTCATCACAAGGTTCCAGGACCATTGTCATCACAATGATCCATGACCCCTGTCATCTCAATGCTCCATGATCTTTGTATTCACAATGCTCCATGGCCCCTATAATTGCGGTGATCCATGACCCCTGTCATCACAATGCTCCCTGGTATATTTCATCACAATTCTAGATGACCACTGTCATCACAGTGCTCCACGGCCCCTGTCGTCAGAGTCCTCCATGATACATTTCATTACAATTCTACATGACACCTGTCATCACAATTCACCATGGCACTTGTCATCACAATGCTCCATGAACCATGTCATCACAATGGTCATGGACACTTGTCATCACAATGCTCCATAACAACTTACATCACAATGCTCCTTGACCCCTGTCATTTCATTGCTCCATGGCCTATGCATTCACAATGCTCCATGGCCCCTGTAATCACTTTGCTTCATGATCCCTTTCATCACAATGCTCCAAGACCGCTGTCATCACAATGCCCCATGACGCCTATCATCATAATGCTCCAAGGCCCCTCTCATCACAATGTTCCATGATCCCTGTCATCACAATGTTCCATGACACTAGTCATCACAGTGCTCCATGACCCCTGTCATCACAATATTCACTGCCCATGTAATCACAATGCTCCTGGTCCCCTGTAATCACAATGCTCCATACCCTTGTCATCACAAAGCTCCAGAACCCTTGTCATCATAATTCTCCATGCCCGTGTCATCACAGTGCTCCATGACCACTTTCATCACAATGCTCCTTGACCCCTGTCATCACAATGCTCTATGACCACTGTCATCACAATGCCACATGACACCTGTCATCACAATGCTCTATAGCCCCTGTCAGCACAATGTTCCATGACAGGTATCATCACAATGATCCATGACTGCTGTCATCACAATGTTCCCTGCCCTTGTCATCTCAATGCTCCCTGGCCCCTGTCATCACAATGCTCCATGCTCATATCATCAAAATGCTCCATTACCCATGTCATCGTAGTGATCCATGACCCCTTTCATCACAATGCTCCATGACCCCAGTCATCACAATGCTCCATAGCCCTTGTCATCACAATGCTCCATTATCCCTGTCATCACAATGTTCCATGACTCTTGTCATCAAAATGCCTCATGATCCATTTAATCACAATGCTCCATGACTCCTTTCATCACATCCTCCATGATACTTGTCATTACACTGCCCCATGACCTTTTTCAGAACAATGCTCCATGATACCAGTCATCACAATGCTCCATGACCATTGTCGTCACAATGCTCCATGCCCCTTTCAACACAATGCTCCATGACAACTGTCATCACAATGCTCCATGGCCTTTGTCATCACAATTATACATGGCCCCTGTGATCACAGTGCTCCATGACCCCTCTCATCACAATACTCCATGACCACTGTCATCACAATGCTCCATTGCCCCTGTCATTACAATGCTCCATGACCACTGTCATCACAATGTTCCATGATCGCTGTAATCACAATGACCCATGACACCTTTCCTCAGAAGGCTCCAGTACGCCTGTCATCACAATGCTCCAATGACCGTCTCATCACAATGCTCCATGATCCCTGTCAGCACAACGTTACATGACAATTGTCATCCCAATGCTCCATGACACCTGTCATCACAATGTTGCCTGCCCATGTCATCAAAATGCTCCATGTCCCCTGTAATCACAATGTTCCATTACACCTGTCTTCACAATGTTCCCTGCCCATGTCATCACAATGCTCCATTACCAATGTAATCAAAATGTTCGCCTGCCCTTGTCATCAAAATGCTCCATGGCCCCTTTAATCACAATGCTCCATGAACCCTGTCATCACAATGTTCCATGACAGTTGTCATCCCAATGCTCGATGACCCTGTAATCACAATGCTCCATGCCCTTGTCATCACAATGCTCCAGAACTCTTGTCATCATAATGATGAATGCTCGTGTCATCACAAAGCTCCATGATACTTGTCATCACAATGTTCCATGGCCTTGTCATTACAATACTCCATGGCCCCTGTCATCACAGTGCTCCATTGATACCTTTTATCACAATTCTAGATGACCACTGTCATCACAATGCCCCAAGACACATGTCATCACAATTCGCCATGGCCCTTGCCATCACAATGCTCCATGACCCGTGTCATCACAATGGTCCAGGACACTTGTCATCACAATGATCCATGACCACTTACATCACAATGCTCCTTGACTCCTGTCATCACAATGCTCCATAGCCTATGCATTCGCAATGCTACATGGTCCCTGTAATCACATTGCTCCATGATCCATTTCATCACAATGCTCTATGACCACTGTCATTACAATGCCACATTATACCTGTCATCACAATGCTCCATGGCCCCTGTCAGCACAATGTTCCATGACAGATGTCATCACTCTCCTCCATGGTCCCTGTAATCACAATGCTCCATTCCCTTGTCAACGCAATGCTCCAGAACTCTTGTCATCATAATGCTCCATGCCCGTCTCATCACAATTCTCCATGACACTTTTCATTAAAATGCTCCATGGCCTTTATCATCACAATGCTCCATGGCCCCTGTTATCACAGTGATCCATGGTACCTTTCATCACAATGCTAGATAACCTCTGTCATCATAATGCCCGATGACACCTGTCATCAGAATTGGCCATGGCCCTTGTCATCACAATGCTCCATGCCCTTGTCACCACAGTGCACCAGAACTCTTGGCATCATAATGCTCCATGCCCGTCTCATCACAATGCTCCATGACACTTGTCATCAAAATGCTCCATGGCCTTTGTCATCACAATGTTCCATGGCCCCTGTTATCACAGTGCTCCATGTTACCTTTCCTCATAATTCTCGATGACCACTGTCATCACAATGCCCCATGACACCTGTCATCACAATTCGCCATGGCCCTTGTCATCACAATGCTCCATGAACCCTGTCATCACAATGTTCCATGACACTTGTCATCACAGTGCTCCATAAACCCATGTCATCACAATATTCATTGCCCATGTAATCACAATGCGCCTGGTCCCCTGTAATCACAGTACTCCATACCCTTTTCATCACAATGCTCCAGAATTCTTGTCATCATAATGCTCCATGCCCGTGTCATCACAATGCTTGAAGAACCTTGTCATCACAATGCTCCATGAACCGTGTCATCACAAGGTTCCAGGACCCTTGTCATCACAATGATCCATGACACCTGTCATCTCAATGCTCCATGATCTTTGTATTCACAATGCTCCATGGCCCCTATAATTGCGGTGATCCATGACCCCTGTCATCACAATGCTCCCTGGTATATTTCATCACAATTCTAGATGACCACTGTCATCACAGTGCTCCACGGCCCCTGTCGTCAGAGTCCTCCATGATACCTTTCATTACAATTCTACATGACCACTGTCATCACAATGCCCCATGACACCTGTCATCACAATTCGCCATGGCCCTTGTCATCACAATGCTCCATGATCCATGTCATCACAATGTTCCTGGACACTTATCATCACAATGAACTATGACCACATTCATCACAATGCTCCATGACCCCTGTCATCACACTGCTCCATGGCCTATGCATTCAAAATGCTCCATGGCCCCTGTAATCACATTGCTCCATGATCCCTTTCATCACAATGTTCTATGACCACTCTCATCACAATACCCCATGACGCCTATCATCATAATGCTCCAAGGCCCCTCTCATCACAATGCTCCATGAACCCTGTCATCACAATGTTCCATGACACTTGTCATCACAGTGCTACATGAACCCCTGTCATCACAATATTCACTGCCCATGTAATCACAATGCTCCTGGTCCCCTGTAATCACACTGCTCCATACACTTTTCATCACAATGCTCCAGAACTCTTGTCATCATAATGCTCCATGCCCGTGTCATCACAATGCTTGAAGAACCTTGTCATCACAATGCTCCATGAACCGTGTCATCACAAGGTTCCAGGACCCTTGTCATCACAATGATCCATGACACCTGTCATCTCAATGCTCCATGATCTTTGTATTCACAATGCTCCATGGCCCCTATAATTGCGGTGATCCATGACCCCTGTCATCACAATGCTCCCTGGTATATTTCATCACAATTCTAGATGACCACTGTCATCACAGTGCTCCACGGCCCCTGTCGTCTGAGTCCTCCATGATACCTTTCATTACAATTCTACATGACCACTGTCATCACAATGCCCCATGACACCTGTCATCACAATTCGCCATGGCCCTTGTCATCACAATGCTCCATGATCCATGTCATCACAATGTTCCTGGACACTTATCATCACAATGAACTATGACCACATTCATCACAATGCTCCATGACCCCTGTCATCACACTGCTCCATGGCCTATGCATTCAAAATGCTCCATGGCCCCTGTAATCACATTGCTCCATGATCCCTTTCATCACAATGTTCTATGACCACTCTCATCACAATACCCCATGACGCCTATCATCATAATGCTCCAAGGCCCCTCTCATCACAATGCTCCATGAACCCTGTCATCACAATGTTCCATGACACTTGTCATCACAGTGCTACATGAACCCCTGTCATCACAATATTCACTGCCCATGTAATCACAATGCTCCGGTTCCCCTGTAATCACACTGCTCCATACACTTTTCATCACAATGCTCCAGAACTCTTGTCATCATAATGCTCCATGCCCGTGTCATCACAATGCTTGAAGAACCTTGTCATCACAATGCTCCATGAACCGTGTCATCACAAGGTTCCAGGACCATTGTCATCACAATGATCCATGACCCCTGTCATCTCAATGCTCCATGATCTTTGTATTCACAATGCTCCATGGCCCCTATAATTGCGGTGATCCATGACCCCTGTCATCACAATGCTCCCTGGTATATTTCATCACAATTCTAGATGACCACTGTCATCACAGTGCTCCACGGCCCCTGTCGTCAGAGTCCTCCATGATACATTTCATTACAATTCTACATGACACCTGTCATCACAATTCACCATGGCACTTGTCATCACAATGCTCCATGAACCATGTCATCACAATGGTCATGGACACTTGTCATCACAATGCTCCATAACAACTTACATCACAATGCTCCTTGACCCCTGTCATTTCATTGCTCCATGGCCTATGCATTCACAATGCTCCATGGCCCCTGTAATCACTTTGCTTCATGATCCCTTTCATCACAATGCTCCAAGACCGCTGTCATCACAATGCCCCATGACGCCTATCATCATAATGCTCCAAGGCCCCTCTCATCACAATGTTCCATGATCCCTGTCATCACAATGTTCCATGACACTAGTCATCACAGTGCTCCATGACCCCTGTCATCACAATATTCACTGCCCATGTAATCACAATGCTCCTGGTCCCCTGTAATCACAATGCTCCATACCCTTGTCATCACAAAGCTCCAGAACCCTTGTCATCATAATTCTCCATGCCCGTGTCATCACAGTGCTCCATGACCACTTTCATCACAATGCTCCTTGACCCCTGTCATCACAATGCTCTATGACCACTGTCATCACAATGCCACATGACACCTGTCATCACAATGCTCTATAGCCCCTGTCAGCACAATGTTCCATGACAGGTATCATCACAATGATCCATGACTGCTGTCATCACAATGTTCCCTGCCCTTGTCATCTCAATGCTCCCTGGCCCCTGTCATCACAATGCTCCATGCTCATATCATCAAAATGCTCCATTACCCATGTCATCGTAGTGATCCATGACCCCTTTCATCACAATGCTCCATGACCCCAGTCATCACAATGCTCCATAGCCCTTGTCATCACAATGCTCCATTATCCCTGTCATCACAATGTTCCATGACTCTTGTCATCAAAATGCCTCATGATCCATTTAATCACAATGCTCCATGACTCCTTTCATCACATCCTCCATGATACTTGTCATTACACTGCCCCATGACCTTTTTCAGAACAATGCTCCATGATACCAGTCATCACAATGCTCCATGACCATTGTCGTCACAATGCTCCATGCCCCTTTCAACACAATGCTCCATGACAACTGTCATCACAATGCTCCATGGCCTTTGTCATCACAATTATACATGGCCCCTGTGATCACAGTGCTCCATGACCCCTCTCATCACAATACTCCATGACCACTGTCATCACAATGCTCCATTGCCCCTGTCATTACAATGCTCCATGACCACTGTCATCACAATGTTCCATGATCGCTGTAATCACAATGACCCATGACACCTTTCCTCAGAAGGCTCCAGTACGCCTGTCATCACAATGCTCCAATGACCGTCTCATCACAATGCTCCATGATCCCTGTCAGCACAACGTTACATGACAATTGTCATCCCAATGCTCCATGACACCTGTCATCACAATGTTGCCTGCCCATGTCATCAAAATGCTCCATGTCCCCTGTAATCACAATGTTCCATTACACCTGTCTTCACAATGTTCCCTGCCCATGTCATCACAATGCTCCATTACCAATGTAATCAAAATGTTCGCCTGCCCTTGTCATCAAAATGCTCCATGGCCCCTTTAATCACAATGCTCCATGAACCCTGTCATCACAATGTTCCATGACAGTTGTCATCCCAATGCTCGATGACCCTGTAATCACAATGCTCCATGCCCTTGTCATCACAATGCTCCAGAACTCTTGTCATCATAATGATGAATGCTCGTGTCATCACAAAGCTCCATGATACTTGTCATCACAATGTTCCATGGCCTTGTCATTACAATACTCCATGGCCCCTGTCATCACAGTGCTCCATTGATACCTTTTATCACAATTCTAGATGACCACTGTCATCACAATGCCCCAAGACACATGTCATCACAATTCGCCATGGCCCTTGCCATCACAATGCTCCATGACCCGTGTCATCACAATGGTCCAGGACACTTGTCATCACAATGATCCATGACCACTTACATCACAATGCTCCTTGACTCCTGTCATCACAATGCTCCATAGCCTATGCATTCGCAATGCTACATGGTCCCTGTAATCACATTGCTCCATGATCCATTTCATCACAATGCTCTATGACCACTGTCATTACAATGCCACATTATACCTGTCATCACAATGCTCCATGGCCCCTGTCAGCACAATGTTCCATGACAGATGTCATCACTCTCCTCCATGGTCCCTGTAATCACAATGCTCCATTCCCTTGTCAACGCAATGCTCCAGAACTCTTGTCATCATAATGCTCCATGCCCGTCTCATCACAATTCTCCATGACACTTTTCATTAAAATGCTCCATGGCCTTTATCATCACAATGCTCCATGGCCCCTGTTATCACAGTGATCCATGGTACCTTTCATCACAATGCTAGATAACCTCTGTCATCATAATGCCCGATGACACCTGTCATCAGAATTGGCCATGGCCCTTGTCATCACAATGCTCCATGCCCTTGTCACCACAGTGCACCAGAACTCTTGGCATCATAATGCTCCATGCCCGTCTCATCACAATGCTCCATGACACTTGTCATCAAAATGCTCCATGGCCTTTGTCATCACAATGTTCCATGGCCCCTGTTATCACAGTGCTCCATGTTACCTTTCCTCATAATTCTCGATGACCACTGTCATCACAATGCCCCATGACACCTGTCATCACAATTCGCCATGGCCCTTGTCATCACAATGCTCCATGAACCCTGTCATCACAATGTTCCATGACACTTGTCATCACAGTGCTCCATAAACCCATGTCATCACAATATTCATTGCCCATGTAATCACAATGCGCCTGGTCCCCTGTAATCACAGTACTCCATACCCTTTTCATCACAATGCTCCAGAACTCTTGTCATCATAATGCTCCATAACCCGTGTCATCACAATGGTCCAGGACACTTGTCATCACAATGATCCATGACCACTTACATCACAATGCTCCTTGACTCCTGTCATCACAATGCTCCATAGCCTATGCATTCACAATGCTACATGGTCCCTGTAATCACATTGCTCCATGATCCATTTCATCACAATGCTCCATTCCCTTGTCATCTCAATGCTTCATGGCCCCAGTCATCACAATGATCCATGCCCTTGTCATTAAAATGCTCCAGAACTCTTGTCATCACTATGCTCCATGCCCATGTCATCACAATGCTGCATGACCCCTGTCATCACGATGCTGCATGACCCCTGTCATCACAATACTCCATGCCCGTATCATCACAATGCTCCATTACCCATGTCATCGTAGTGATCCATGACCCCTTTCATCACAATGCTCTATGACACCTGTCATCACAATGCTCCGTGGTCTTTGTCATCACAATGCTCCATGACCACTGTCATCACCATGCCCCATGACCCCAGTCATCACAATGCTGCATGGCCCCTGTCATCACAATGCTCCATTAGCCCTTTCATCACAATGTTCCATGACTCTTGTCATCAAAATGCCTCATGATCCATTTAATCACAATGCTCCATGACTCCTTTCAACACATCCTCGATGATACTTGTCATTACACTGCCCCATGACCTTTTTCAGAACAATGCTCCATGATACCAGTCATCACAATGCTCCATGACCATTGTCGTCACAATGCTCCATGCCCCTTTCAACACAATGCTCCATGACAATTGGCATCACAATGCTCCATGACACCTGTCATCACAATGTTGCCTGCCCATGTCATCAAAATGCTCCATGTCACCTGTAATCACAATGTTCCATTACACCTGTCATCACAATGTTCCCTGCCCATGTCATCACAATGCTCCATTACCAATGTAATCAAAATGTTCGCCTGCCCTTGTCATCAAAATGCTCCATGGCCCCTTTAATCACAATGCTCCATGAATCCTGTCATCACAATGTTCCATGACAGTTGTCATCACAATGCTCCATGAATCCTGTCATCACAATGTTCCATGACAGTTGTCCTCACAATGCTCCATGACCCTGTAATCACAATGCTCCATGCCCTTGTCATCACAATGCTCCAGAACTCTTGTCATCATAATGAAGAATGCTCGTGTCATCACAAAGCTCCATGATACTTGTCATCACAATGTTCCATGGCCTTGTCATTACAATACTCCATGGCCCCTGTCATCACAGTGCTCCATGATACCTTTTATCACAATTCTAGATGACCACTGTCATCACAATGCCCCAAGACACATGTCATCACAATTCGCCATGGCCCTTGCCATCACAATGCTCCATGACCCGTGTCATCACAATGGTCCAGGACACTTGTCATCACAATGATCCATGACCACTTACATCACAATGCTCCTTGACTCCTGTCATCACAATGCTCCATAGCCTATGCATTCGCAATGCTACATGGTCCCTGTAATCACATTGCTCCATGATCCATTTCATCACAATGCTCTATGACCACTGTCATTACAATGCCACATTATACTTGTCATTACAAAGCTCCATGGCCCCTGTCAGCACAATGTTCCATGACAGATGTCATCACTCTCCTCCATGGTCCCTGTAATCACAATGCTCCATTCCCTTGTCAACGCAATGCTCCAGAACTCTTGTCATCATAATGCTCCATGCCCGTCTCATCACAATTCTCCATGACACTTTTCATTAAAATGCTCCATGGCTTTTATCATCACAATGCTCCATGGCCCCTGTTATCACAGTGATCCATGATACCTTTCATCACAATGCTAGATAACCTCTGTCATCACAATGCCCGATGACACCTGTCATCAGAATAGGCCATAGCCCTTGTCATCACAATGCTCCATGCCCTTGTCACCACAATGCTCCAGAACTCTTGGCATCATAATGCTCCATGCCCGTCTCATCACAATGCTCCATGACACTTGTCATCAAAATGCTCCATGGCCTTTGTCGTCACAATGCTCCATGGCCCCTGTTATCATAGTGCTCCATGTTACCTTTCATCACAATGCTAGATGACCACTGTCATCACAATGCCCCATGACACCTGTCATCACAATTCGCCATGGCCCTTGTCATCACAATGCTCCATGATCCATGTCATCACAATGTTCCTGGACACTTATCATCACAATGAACTATGACCACATTCATCACATTGCTCCATGATCCCTTTCATCACAATGTTCTATGACCATTCTCATCACAATACCCCATGACGCCTATCATCATAATGCTCCAAGGCCCCTCTCATCACAATGCTCCATGAACCCTGTCATCACAATGTTCCATGACACTTGTCATCACAGTGCTCCATGAACCCCTGTCATCACAATATTCACTGCCTATGTAATCACAATGCTCCTGGTCCCCTGTAATCACAGTGCTCCATACCCTTTTCATCACAATGCTCCAGAACTCTTGTCATCATAATCCTCCATGCCCGTGTCATCACAATGCTTGAAGAACCTTGTCATCACAATGCTCCAGGAACCGTGTCATCTCAATGCTCCATGATCTTTGTATTCACAATGCTCCATGGCCCCTATAATTGCGGTGATCCATGACCCCTGTCATCACAATGCTCCCTGGTATATTTCATCAAAATTCTAGATGACCACTGTCATCACAGTGCTCCACGGCCCCTGTCATCAGAGTCCTCCATGATACCTTTCATTACAATTCTACATGACCACTGTCATCACAATGCCCCATGACACCTGTCATCACAATTCGCCATGGCACTTGTCATCACATTGCTCCATGAACCATGTCATCACAATGTTCATGGACACTTGTCATCACAATGCTCCATGACAACTTACATCACAATGCTCCTTGACTCCTGTCATTTCATTGCTCCATGGCCTATGCATTCACAATGCTCCATGGCACCTGTACTCACATTGCTCCATGATCCCTTTCATCACAATGCTCCAAGACCGCTGTCATCACAATACCCCATGACGCCTATCATCATAATGCTCCAAGGCCCCTCTCATCACAATGCTCCATGATCCCTGTCATCACAATATTCACTGCCCACGTAATCACAATGCTCCTGGTCCACTGTTATCACAATGCTCCATACCCTTGTCATCACAGTGCTCCAGAACTCTTGACATCATAATGCTCCATGCCCGTGTCATCACAGTGCTCCTTGACCCCTGTCATCACAATGCTCCTTGACCCCTTTTATCACAATGCTCTATGACCACTGTCATCACAATGCCACATGACACCTCTCATCACAATGCTCTATAGCCCCTGTCAGCACAATGTTCCATGATAGGTATCATCACAATGATCCATGACGGCTGTCATCACAATGTTCCCTGCCCTTGTCATCTCAATGCTCCCTGGCCCCTGTCCTCACAATGCTCCATGCTCATATCATCACAATGCTCCATTACTCATGTCATCGTAGTGATCCATGACCCCTTTCATCACAATGCTCCATGACCCCAGTCATCACAATGCTCCATAGCCCTTGTCATCACAATGCTCCATTAGCCCTGTCATCACAATGTTCCATGACTCTTGTCATCAAAATGCCTCATGATCCATTTAATCACAATGCTCCATGACTCCTTTCATCACATCCTCCATGATACTTGTCATTACACTGCCCCATGACGTTTTTCAGAACAATGCTCCATGATACCAGTCATCACAATGCTCCGTGACCATTGTCGTCACAATGCTCCATGCCCCTTTCAACACAATGCTCCATGACAACTGTCATCACAATGCTCCATGGCCTTTGTCATCACAATTATACATGGCCCCTGTGATCACAGTGCTCCATGACCCCTTTCATCACAATGCTCCATGACCACTGTCATCACAATGCCCCATGACACCTGTCATCAGAATTGGCCATGGCCCTTGTCATCACAATGCTCCAGGACACTTGTCTTCACAATGTTCCATGGCGCATTTCATCACAATGCTCCATGACCACTTTCATCAAATTGCTCCATGATGCCTGTCATCACAATGCTCCATGGCCTTTGTCATCAAAATTCTACATGGCCCCTGTAATAACAGTGCTTCAGGACAACTTTTATCACAATGCTCCATGACCACTCTCATCACAATGCCAGATAAGACCTTTCATGACAATGCTCCATGGCCCTTGTCATTACAATATTCTATGACTTCTGTCATCACAATGCTCCATGCCACTGTCATCACAATGCCCCATCACCCCTGCTATTACAATGCTCCATGACCCCTGTCATCACAATGCTCCGAAACCCTTGTCATCACAATATTCCATGATCCGTGTAATCACGATGATCCATGAACCATTTCTGTACAATGCTCCAGTACCCCTTTCATTAAAATGCTCCATGGCACTTGTCATCAGAATGCTCCAGGAACCCTTCCATCACAATAATCCATGACCCGTTTCCTCACAATTCTCCAGGACCGCTTTCATCACAATGCTCCATTCCCTTGTCATCTCAAAGCTTCATGGCCCCTGTCATCACAATGATCCATGCCCTTGTCATCAAAATGCTCCAGAACTCTTGTCATCACTATGCTCCATGCCCATGTCATCACAATGCTGCATGGCCCCTGTCATCACAATGCTGCATGACCCCTGTCATCACAATGCTCCATGCCCGTATCATCACAATGCTCCATTACCCATGTCATCGTAGTGATCCATGACCCCATTCATCACAATGCTCCATGACACCTGTCATCACAATGCTCCGTGGTCTTTGTCATCACAATGCTCCATGACCACTGTCATCACCATGCCCCATGACCCCAGTCATCACAATGCTCCATGCCCTTGTCATCAAAATGCTCCAGAACTCTTGTCATCATAATGCTCCACGCCAATGTCATCAAAATGCCCCATGACACTTGTCATCACAATGCTCCATGGCCTTTGTCATCACAATGTTCCATGGACCCTCTCATCACAAAGTTCCATGCCCTTGTCATCAAAATGCTTCAGAACACATGTCATCATAATGCTCCATGCCAATGTCATCAAAATGCCCCGTGACACTTGTCATCACAATGCCCCATGGCCTTTGTCATCACAATGTTCCATGGCCCCTGTCATCACAGTGCTCCCTGATACCTTTCATCTCAATTCTAGATGTCCACTGTCATCACAATGCCCCATGACAGATGTCATAACAATTCGCCATGGTCCTTGTCATCACAATGCTCCATGAACCGTGTCATCACAAGGTTCCAGGACACTTGTCATCACAATGATCCATGACCACTTTCATCACAATGCTCCATGAACTCTCTTATCTCAATGCTCCATTGCCTTTGTATTCACAATGCTCCATTGTCCCAATAAT
The DNA here is from genome assembly GCF_965194805.1 of Balaenoptera borealis. Lineage (NCBI taxonomy): Eukaryota > Metazoa > Chordata > Mammalia > Artiodactyla > Balaenopteridae > Balaenoptera > Balaenoptera borealis. The sequence continues at coordinate 985,478 of NW_028123982.1, read as the reverse complement.
CGCGTTGCTCCATGAACACTTTCATCACAATGCTCCTTGACCACTGTCACCATAATGCCCCATGACGTCTCTCATCACTGTGCTCCAAGGCCACTCTCATCAAAATGCTCCATGATCTGTGTCAGCACAGTATTGGATGACACTTGTCATCACAATTCTCCATGATCCCTGTAATCACAATGATCCCTGCCAATGTCATCACAGTGCACCATGTCTTTTGTAATCACAATGCTCAATGCCCTTGTCATCACAATTCTCCAGGTCTGTTGTCATAACCATGCTTCATGCCCGTGTCATCACAATGCTCCATGAATCTTGTCTTCACAATGCTCCATGGCCCATGTCATCCCAATGCTCCATGACACCTGTCATCACAATTCTCCAAGGCCCCTCTCATCACAATGCTCCACGACACTTTTCATCACATTGCTCCATAACACCTGTCAGCACAGTGTTCCCTGCCCATGTCATCACAATGCTCCATGTCCCCTATAATCACAATGCTCCATGCCTTTTTCCTCACGATGCTCCAGAATTCTTGTCATCACAATGTTCCGTGACAGTGGCATCACAATACTCCATGGCCCTTGTCATCACAATCCTCCAGAATTCGTGTCATCACAGTGTTCCATGACCGTGTCATCACAATGCAACATGACCCTGGTCATCACTGTTCTCCATGACATTTGTCATCACAATGCTCCATGTCGCTTTTCATCACAATTCTCAATGACAACTTTAATCACTACGCTCGCTGACCATTTTCATCACATTTCTCTATTGTCTTTACAATTCCCCATGGCCCCTTTCTTCACAATGCTCCATGATGCCTGTCAGCACAAAGCTCCATGGCTTTTGTTATCACAATGCTCCAGGACCAGTTTCATCACAATACTCCATCCCCCTTGTCATCACAGTGCACAATTAAACCTTTCATTACAATGCTCCATGACACTTGTCATCACAATGCTCCATGGCCTTTATCGTCACAATGCTCCCAGGCACTTTTCATCACGATGTTCCATGAAAACTTTCATCACATTGCTCCATGACCATTGTCATCACAATAGTCCATACCCTTGTCAACACAATGCTCCATGACTGCTGTCATCACAATAATCCAGGACAATTTTCATAACAATGCTTCATGTCCCCAGTCATCACAGTGCTCCAGGACACCTTTCATCACAATTCCTAGATGATTAATGTCATCACAATGCCCCATGACACCTGTCGTCACAATTTGCTATGACCCTTGTCATCACAATACTCGATGAACCATGTCATCACAGTGTTCCAGGACACATGTCATCACAATGATCCATGACTACTTTCATCACAATGCTCCATTACAACTGTCACCAAAATGCGCCATGGCCCCTGTTATCATATTGCTCCATGATCTGTTTCATCACAATGCTCCATGACCACTGTCATCACCATGCCTCATGATGCCTGTCATCTCAATGCTCCATGGCCCCTTTCATCACAATGCTCCATGAACACAGTCATCACAATGTTCCCTGCTCTTTTCATCACAATGCTCCATGGGCCCTGTCATCACAATGCTCCATGCCCTTGTCATCAAAATGCTCCAGAACTCTTGTCATCATAATGCTCCATGCCAATGTCATCAAAATGCCCCATGACACTTGTCATCACAATGCTCCATGGCCTTTGTCATCACAATGTTCCATGGCTCCTGTCCTCACAATACTCCATGCCCTTGTCATCAAAATGCTCCAGAACTCTTGGCATCATAATGCTCTATGCGAATGTCATCAAAATGCCCCATGACACTTGTCATCACAATGCTCCATGGCCTTTGTCATCACAATGTTCCATGGCCCCTGTTATCACAGTGCTCCATGATAACTTTCATCACAATTCTAGATGACCACTGTCACCAAAATACCCCATGACAGGTTTCATCACAATTCGCCATGGTCCTTGTCATCACAATGCTCCATGAACCATGTCATCACAAGGTTCCAGGACATTTGTCATCACAATGATCCATGATCACTTTCATCACAATGCTCCATAAAACCTGTCATCTCAATGCTCCATAGCCTTTGTATTCACAATGCTCCATTGACCCTGTAATCACAGTGCTCCATGACCCCTTTCATCACAAAGCTCCAAGACCGCTGTCATCACAATGCCCCATGACGCCTGCCATCACAAATCTCCAAGGCCTCTCTTACCAAAAAGCTCCATGATTCCTGTCAGCACAATATTCCATGACGCTTTTCATCACAATGCTCCATGACCCCTGTCATCACAAAGTTCTCTGCCCATATCATCACAATGCTCCTTGTCACCTTTAATCACAATGCTCCATGCCCTTTCATCACAATGCTCCAGAATTCTTGTCATCGCAATGTTCCTTGACCGTGTCATCACAATGCTCCATGACCCTTGTCATCACAAAGCTACATGACCCCTGTCATCACAATGATCCATGACTCCTTTCCTCACAGTGCTCCAGTACCCTTTTCATCACAATGCTCCATGCCGTTCTCATCACAATGCTCCATGGCCCCTGTAATCACAATGCTCCATCCCCTTGTCATCACAATGCTCCAGAACACTTGTCATCATAATACTCCAGTCCCGTGTCATCCCATTGCTCAATGACACTTGTCATCAAAATGTTCCTAGGCCTTTGTCATCACAGTGCTCCATGATACCTTTAACCAAAATTCTACATGACCACTGTCATCACAATGCAAGATGACCAATGTCATCACAATTCGCCTTGGCCCTTGTCATCTCAAGTCTGTATGAACCGTGTCATCACTAGGTTCCAGGACACTTGTCATCACAGTGATCCATGACCACTTTCATCACAATGCTCCATGAACTGTGTTATCTCAATGCTCCACGGCCTTTGTATTCACAATGCTCCATTGTCCCGATAATCGCGTTGCTCCATGAACACTTTCATCACTATGCTCCTTGACCACTGTCACCATAATGCCCCATGACGTCTCTCATCACTGTGCTCCAAGGCCACTTTCATCAAAATGCTCCATGATCTGTGTCAGCACAATATTGGATGACACTTGTCATCACAATGCTCCATGATCCCTGGAATCACAATGATCCCTGCCAATGTCATCACAATGCTCCATGTCTCCTGTAATCACAATGCTCCTTGCCCTTGTCATCACAATGCTCCAGGTCTGTTGTCATCACCATGCTTCATGCCCGTGTCATCACAAGGCTCCATGAATCTTGTCTTCACATTGCTCCATGGCCCATGTCATCCCAATGCTCCATGACCCCTGTCATCACAATTCTCCAAGGCCCCTCTCATCACAATGCTCCACGACACTTGTCATCACATTGCTCCATAACACCTGTCATCACAGTGTTCCCTGCCCATGTCATCACAATGCTCCATGTCCCCTATAATCACAATGCTCCATGCCTTTTTCCTAACGATGCTCCAAAATTCTTGTCATCCCAATGTTCCATGACCGTGGCATCACAATGCTCCATGGCCTTTGTCATCACAATGTTCCATGGACCCTGTCATCACAATGCTCCATGCCCTTGTCATCAAAATGCTCCATAACTCTTGTCATCATAATGCTCCATGCCAATGTCATAAAAATGCCCCATGACACTTGGCATCACAATGCTCCATGGCCTTTGTCATCACAATGTTCCATGGCCCCTCTCATCACAAAGCTCCATGCCCTTGTCATCAAAATGCTCCAGAACTCTTGTCATCATAATGCTCCATGCCAATGTCATCAAAATGCCCCATGACACTTGTCATCACAATGCTCCATGGCCTTTGTCATCACAATGTTCTATGGCCCCTGTCATCACAGTGCTCCATGATACCTTTCATCACAATTCTAGATGACCACTGTCATCACAATGCCCCATGACAGATGTCATCACAATTCGCCATGGTCCTTGTCATCACAATGCTCCATGAACCATGTCATCACAAGGTTCCAGGATACTTGTCATCACAATGATCCATGATCACTTTCATCACAATGCTCCATGAACCCTGTCATCTCAATGCTCCATAGCCTTTGTATTCACAATGCTCCATGGCCCCTGCAATCACAGTGCTCCATGACCCCTTTCATCACAATGCTCCAAGACCGCTGTCATCACAATGCCCCATGATGCCTGCCATCACAAATCTCCAAGGCCTCTCTTACCAAAAACCTTCATGACCCCTGTCATCACAAAGTTGTCTGCCCATATCATCACAATGCTCCCTGTCACATTTAATCACAGTGCTCCATGCCCTTTCATGACAATGCTCCAGAATTCTTGTCATCGCAATGTTCCTTTACCGTGTCATCACAATGCTTCATGACCCTTGTCATCACAAAGCTCCATGACCCCTGTCATCACAATGATCTATGACTCCTTTCCTCACAGTGCTCCAGTACCCTTTTCATCACAATGCTCTGTGCCATTGTCAGCACAATGCTCCTTGGACCCTGTCATCAAAATGCTCCATCCCCTTTTCATCACAATGCTCCAGACAGCCTATCATTACAATGCTCCATGCCCTTGTCACCACAATGCTCCAGAACACTTGTCATCATAATACTCCCTTCCTGTGTTATCCCATTGCTCAAAGACACTTGTCATCAAAATGTTCCTTGGCCTTTGTCATCACAGTGCTCCATGGTACATTTAATCAAAATACTACATGACCACTGTCATCACAATGCAAGATGACCAATGTCATCACAATGCCCCATGACACGTGTCATCACAATTCACATTGGCCCTTGTCATCTCAAGGCTGTATGAACCGTGTCATCACTAGTTTCCAGGACACTTGTCTTCACAGTGATCCATGACCACTTTCATCACAATGCTCCATGAACTCTCTTATCTCAATGCTCCATGGCCTTTGTATTCACAATGCTCCATTGTCCCGATAATCGCGTTGCTCCATGAACACTTTCATCAAAATGCTCCTTGACCACTGTCACCATAATGCCCCATGACGTCTCTCATCACTGTGCTCCAAGGCCACTTTCATCAAAATGCTCCATGATCTGTGTCAGCACAATATTGGATGACACTTGTCATCACAATGCTCCATGATCTCTGTAATAACAATGATCCCTGCCAATTTCATCACAATGCTCCATGTCTCCTGTAATCACAATGCTCCATGCCCTTGTCCTCACAATGCTCCAGGTCTGTTGTCATCACCATGCTTCATGCCCGTGTCATCACAATGCTCCATGAATCTTGTCTTCATAATGCTCCATGGCCCATGTCATCACAATGTTCCTTGACCACTGTCATCACAATTCTCCAAGGCCCCTCTCATCACAATGCTCCACGACACTTGTCATCACATTGCTCCATATCACCTGTCATCACAGTGTTCCCTGCCCATGTCATCACAATGCTCCATGTCCCCTATAATCACAATGCTCCATGCATGTTTCCTCACGATGCTCCAGAATTCTTGTCATCACAATGTTCCATGACTGTGGCATCAAAATGCTCCATGGCCCTTGTCATCACAATGCTCCAGAATTCTTGTCATCACAATATTCCATGAATATGTCATCACAATGTACAATACCCTGGTCATCACTGTTCTCCATGACCTTTGTCATCACAATGCTCCATGCCCTTTCATCACAATGCTCCAGAATTCTTGTCATCACAATGTTCCTTGACCGTGTCATCACAATGCTCCATGACCCCTGTCATCACAATGGTCCATGACTCCTTTCCTCACAGTGCTCCAGTACCCTTATCATCACAATGCTCCATGCCATGGTCAGCACAATGCTCCTTGGACCCTTTCATCAAAATGCTGCATCCCCTTTTCATCACAATGCTCCAGATAGCCTATCATTACAATGCTCCATGCTCATGTCATAACAATGCTCCATGCCGTTGTCATCACAATGCTCCATGGCCCCTGTAATCACAATGCTCCATCCCCTTGTCATCACAATGCTCCAGAACACTTGTCATCATAATACTCCATTCCCGTGTCATCCCATTGCTCAATGACACTTGTCATCAAAATGTTCCTTGGCCTTTGTCATCACAGTGCTCCATGATACCTTTAATCAAAATTCTACATGACCATTGTCATCACACTGCAAGATGACCAATGTCATCACAATGCCCCATGACACGTGTCATCACAATTCGCCTTGGCCCTTGTCATCTCAAGGCTGTATGAGCCGTGTCATCACTAGGTTCCAGGACACTTGTCTTCACAGTGATCCATGACCACTTTCATCACAATGCGCCATGAACCCTGTCATCTCAATGCTCCATAGCCTTTGTATTCACAATGCTCCATTTCTCCTGTAATCACAATGATCCATGCCCTTTTCATCACAATGCTCCAGGTCTGTTGTCATCACCATGCTTCATGCCCGTGTAATCACAATGCTCCATGAATCTTGTCTTCACAATGCTCCCTGGCCCATGTCATCCCAATGCTCCATGACTCCTTTCATCACAATGCTCCAAGACAGCTGTCATCACAATGCCCCATGACGCCTGCCATCACAAATCTCCAAGGCCTCTCTTACGAAAAAGCTCCATGATCCCTGTCAGCACAATGTTCCATGAGGCTTTTCATCACAATTCTCCATGACACCTGTCATCACAGTGTTCCCTGCCCAAGTCATCACAATGCTCCATGCCCTTGTCATCAAAATGCTCCAGAACTCTTGTCATCATAATGCCCCATGCCAATGTCATCAAAATGCCCCATGACTCTTGTCATCACAATGATCCATGGCCTTTGTCATCACAATGTTCCATGGCCCCTCTCATCACAAAGCTCCATGCCCTTGTCATCAAAATGCTCCAGAACTCTTGTCATCATAATGCTCCACGCCAATGTCATCACAATGCCCCATGACACTTGTCATCCCAATGCTCCATGGCCCCTGTCATCACAGTGCTCCCTGATACCTTTCATCACAATTCTAGATGACCACTGTCTTCACAATGCCCCATGACAGATGTCATCACAATTCGCCATGGACCTTGTCATCACAATGCTCCATGAACCGTGTCATCACAAGGTTCCAGGACACTTGTCATCACAATGATCAATCATCACTTTCATCACAATGCTCCAGGAACCCTGTCATCTCAATGCTCCATGCCGTTGTCATCACAATGCTCCATGGCCCCTCTAATCACAATGCTCCATGCCCTCGTCATCAAAATGCTCCAGAACACTTGTCATCATAATACTCCATTCCCGTGTCATCCCATTGCTCAATGACACTTGTCATCAAAATGTTCCTTGTCCTTTGTCATCACAGTGCTCCATGATACCTTTAATCAAAATTCTACATGACCACTGTCATCACAATGCAAGATAACTGATATCATCAAAATGCCCCATGACACGTGTCATCACAATTCGCCTTGGCCCTTGTCATCTCAAGGCTGTATGAACCGTGTCATCACTAGGTTCCAGGACACTTGTCATCACAGTGATCCATGACCACTTTCATCACAATGCTCCATGAACTCTCTTATCTCAATGCTCCATGGCCTTTGTATTCACAATGCTCCATTGTCCCGATAATCGCGTTGCTCCATGAACACTTTCATCAAAATGCTCCTTGACCACTGTCACCATAATGCCCCATGACATCTCTCATCACTGTGCTCCAAGGCCACTCTCATCAAAATGCTCCATGATCTGTGTCAGCACAATATTGGATGACACTTGTCATCACAATGCTTCATGATCCCTGTAATCACAAGGATCCCTGCCAATGTCATCACAATGCTCCATGTCTCCTGTAATCACAATGCTCCATGCCCTTGTCATCACAATGCTCCAGGTCTGTTGTCATCACCATGCTTCATGCCCGTGTCATCACAATGCTCCATGAATCTTGTCTTCACAATGCTCCATGGCCCATGTCATCACAATGCTCCATGACCACTGTCATCACAATTCTCCAAGGCCCCTCTCATCACAATGTTCCACGACACTTGTCATCACATTGCTCCATAACACCTGTCATCACAGTGTTCCCTGCCCATGTCATCACAATGCTCCATGCCTGTTTCCTCACAATGCTCCAGAATTCTTGTCATCACAATGTTCCATGACCGTGTCATCACAATGCTACATGACCCTGGTCATCACATTTCTCCATGACATTTGTCATCACAATGCTCTATGTCGCTTTTCATCACAATTCTCAATGACCACTTTAATCACTATGCTCGCTGACCATTTTCATCACATTTCTCTATTGTCATTACAATTCCCCATGGCCCCTTTCTTCACAATGCTCCATGATGCCTGTCAGCACAAACTCCATGGCTTTTGTTATCACAATGCTCCAGGACCAGTTTCATCACAATACTCCATCCCCCTTGTCATCACAGTGCACAATGAAACCTTTCATTACAATGCTCCATGACACTTGTCATCACAATGCTCCATGGCCTTTATCGTCACAATGCTCCCAGGCACTTTTCATCACGATGTTCCATGAAAACTTTCATCACATTGCTCCATGACCATTGTCATCACAATAGTCCATACCCTTGTCAACACAATGCTCCATGACTGCTGTCATCACAATAATCCAGGACAATTTTCATAACAATGCTTCATGCCCCCAGTCATCACAGGGCTCCATGACACCTTTCATCACAATTCCTAGATGATCAATGTCATCACAATGACCCATGACACCTGTAGTCACAATTCGCTATGACCCTTGTCATCACAATACTCGATGAACCGTGTCATCACAGTGATCCAGGACACATGTCATCACAATGATCCATGACTACTTTCATCACAATGCTCCAGTACACCTGTCATCAAAATGCTCCATGGCCCCTGTTATCATATTGCTCCATGATCGCTTTCATCACAATGCTCCATGACCACTGTCATCACCATGCCTCATGACGCCTGTCATCTCAATGCTCCATGGCCCCTTTCATCACAATGCTCCATGAACCCAGTCATCACAATGTTCCCTGCCCTTTTCATCACAATGCTCCATGGGCCCTGTCATCACAATGCTCCATGCCCTTGTCATCAAAATGCTCCAGAACTCTTGTCATCATAATGCTCCATGCCAATGTCATCAAAATGCCCCATGACACTTGTCATCACAATGCTCCATGGCCTTTGTCATCACAATGTTCCATGCCTCCTGTCCTCACAATACTCCATGCCCTTGTCATCAAAATGCTCCAGAACACTTGTCATCATAATGCTCTATGCCAATGTCATCAAAATGCCCCATGAAACTTGTCATCACAATGCTCCATGGCCTTTGTCATCACAATGTTCCATGGCCCCTGTTATCACAGTGCTCCATAACACCTTTCATCACAATTCTAGATGACCACTGTCATCACAATGCCCCATGACAGATGTCATCACAATTCGCCATGGTCCTTGTCATCACAATGCTCCATGAACCATGTCATCACAAGGTTCCAGGACACTTTTCATCACAATGATCCATGATCACTTTCATCACAATGCTCCATGAACCCTGTCATCTCAGTGCTCCATAGCCTTTGTATTCACAATGCTCCATTGTCCAGATAATCGCATTGCTCCATGAACACTTTCATCACAATGATCCTTGACCACTGTCACCATAATGCCCCATGACGTCTCTCATCACTGTGCTCCAAGGCCACTCTCATCAAAATGCTCCATGATCTGTGTCAGCACAATATTGGATGACACTTGTCATCACAATGCTCCATAATCCCTGGAATCACAATGATCCCTGCCAATGTCATCACAATGCTCCATGTCTCCCCTAATCACAATGCTCCATGCCCTTGTCATCACAATGCTCCAGGTCTGTTGTCATCACCATGCTTCATGACCGTGTCATCACAATGCTCCATGAATCTTGTCTTCACAATGCTCCATGGCCCATGTCATCACAATGCTCCATGACCACTGTCATCACAATTCTCCAAGGCCCCTCACATCACAATGCTCCACGACACTTGTCATCACATTGCTCCATAACAGCTGTCATCACAGTGTTCCCTGCCCATCTCATCACAATGCTCCATGTCCCCTATAATCACAATGTTTCATGCCTATTTCCTCACAATGCTCCAGAATTCTTGTCATCACAATGTTCCATGACCGTGGCATCACAATGCTCCATGGCCCTTGTCATCACAATGCTCCAGAATTCTTGTCATCACAATGTTCCATGACCGTGTCATCACAATGCTACATGACCCTGGTCATCACTGTTCTCCATGACCTTTGTCATCACAATGCTCTATGTCGCTTTTCATCACAATTCTCAATGACCACTTTAATCACTATGCTCGCTGACCATTTTCATCACATTTCTCGATTGTCATTACAATTCCCCATGGCCCCTTTCTTCACAATGCTCCATGATGCCTGTCATCACAAAACTCCATGGCTTTCGTTATCACAATGCTCCAGGACCAATTTCATCACAATACTCCATCCCCCTTGTCATCACAGTGCACAATGAAACCTTTCATTACAATGCTCCATGACACTTGTCATCACAATGCTCCATGGCCTTTATCGTCACAATGCTCCCAGGCACTTTTCATCACGATGTTCCATGAAAACTTTCATCACATTGCTCCATGACCATTGTCATCACAATAGTCCATACCCTTGTCAACACAATGCTCCATGACTGCTGTCATCACAATAATCCAGGACAATTTTCATAACAATGCTTCATGGCCCCAGTCATCACAGTGCTCCATGACACCTTTCATCACAATTCCTAGATGATCAATGTCATCACAATGCCCCATGACACCTGTCGTCACAATTCGCTATGACCCTTGTCATCACAATACTCGATGAACCGTGTCATCACAGTGTTCCAGGACACATGTCATCACAATGATCCATGACTACTTTCATCACAATGCTCAAATACACCTGTCAACACAATGCTCCATGGCCCCTGTTATCGTATTGCTCCATGATCTCTTTCATCGCAATGCTCCATGACCACTGGCATCACCATGCCTCATGACGCCTGTCATCTCAATGCTCCATGGCCCCTTTCATCACAATGCTCCATGCCTGTTTCCTCACAATTCTCCAGAATTCTTGTCATCACAATGTTCCATGACCGTGGCATCACAATGCTCCATGCCCTTGTCATCAAAATGCTCCAGAACTCTTGTCATCATAATGCTCCACGCCAATGTCATCAAAATGCCCCATGACACTTGTCATCACAATGCTCCATGGCCTTTGTCATCACAATGTTCCATGGACCCTCTCATCACAAAGTTCCATGCCCTTGTCATCAAAATGCTTCAGAACACATGTCATCATAATGCTCCATGCCAATGTCATCAAAATGCCCCGTGACACTTGTCATCACAATGCCCCATGGCCTTTGTCATCACAATGTTCCATGGCCCCTGTCATCACAGTGCTCCATGATACCTTTCATCACAATTCTAGATGTCCACTGTCATCACAATGCCCCATGACAGATGTCATCACAATTCGCCATGGTCCTTGTCATCACAATGCTCCATGAACCGTGTCATCACAAGGTTCCAGGACACTTGTCATCACAATGATCCATGATCATATTCTTCACAATGCTCCATGAACCCTGTCATCTCAATGCTCCATAGCCTTTGTATTCACAATGCTCCATGGCCCCTGTAATCACAGTGCTCCATGACCCCTTTCATCACAATGCTCCAAGACCGCTGTCATCATAATGCCCCATGACGCCTGCCATCACAAATCTCCAAGACCTCTCTTACCAAAAAGCTCCATGACCCCTGTCATCACAAAGTTCTCTGCCCATATCATCACAATGCTCCTTGTCACCTTTAATCACAATGCTCCATGCCCTTTCATCACAATGCTCCAAAATTCTTGTCATCGCAATGTTCCTTGACCGTGTCATCACAATGCTACATGACACTTGTTATCAAAAAGCTCCATGACCCAAGTCATCACAATGATCCATGACTCCTTTCCTCACAGTGCTCCAGTACCCTTTTCATCACAATGCTCCATGCCATTGTCAGCACAATGCTCCTTGGACCCTCTCATCAAAATGCTCCATCCCCTTTTCATCACAATGCTCCAGATAGCCTATCATTACAATGCCCCATGCCCGTGTCATCACAATGTTCCATGCCGTTGTCATCACAATGCTCCATGGCCCCTGTAATCACAATGCTCCATGCCCTTGTCATCACAATGCTCCAGAACACTTGTCATCATAATACTCCATTCCCGTGTCATCCCATTGCTCAATGACACTTGTCATCAAAATGTTCCTTGGGCTTTGTCATCACAGTGCTCCATGATACCTTTAATCAAAATTCTACATGACCACTGTCATCACAATGAAAGATGACCAATGTCATCACAATGCCCCATGACACGTGTCATCACAATTTGCCTTGGCCCTTGTCATCTCAAGGCTGTATGAACCGTGTCATCACTAGGTTCCAGGACACTTGTCATCCCAGTGATCCATGAACACTTTCATCACAATGCTCCATGAACTCTGTTATCTCAATGCTCCATGGCCTTTGTATTCACAATGCTCCATTGTCCCGATAATCGCTTTGCTCCATGAACACTTTCATCACAATGCTCCTTGACCACTGTCACCATAATGCCCCATGACGTCTCTCATCACTGTGCTCCAAGGCCACTCTCATCAAAATGCTCCATGATCTGTGTCAGCACAATATTGGATGACACTTGTCATCACAATGCTCCATGATCCCTGGAATCACAATGATCCCTGCCAATGTCATCACAATGCTCCATGTCTCCTGTAATCACAATGCTCCATGCCCTTGTCATCACAATGCTCCAGGTCTGTTGTCATTACCATGCTTCATGCCCGTGTCATCACAATGCTCCATGAATCTTGTCTTCACAATGCTCCATGGCCCATGTCATCACAATGCACCATGACCCCTGTCGTCACAATTCTCCAAGGCCCCCTCATCACAATGCCCCACGACACTTTTCATCACATTGCTCCATAACAGCTGTCATCACAGTGTTCCCTGCCCATGTCATCACAATGCTCCATGTCCCCTATAATCACAATGCTCCATGCCTGTTTCCTCACAATGCTCCAGAATTCTTGTCATCACAATGTTCCATGACCGTGGCATCACAATGCTCCATGGCCCTTGACAATGCTCCATGGCCCTTGTCATCACAATGCTCCAGAATTCTTGTCATCGCAATGTTCATTGACCATGTCATCACAATGCTCCATGACCCTTGTCATAACAAAGCTCCATGACCCCTGTCATCATAGTGATCCATGACTCCTTTCCCCACAGTGCTCCAGTACCCTTTTCATCACATTGCTCCATGCCATTGTCAGCACAATGCTCCTTGGACCCTCTCATCAAAATGCTCCATCCCCTTTTCATCACAATGCTCCAGATAGCCTATCATTACAATGCTCCATGCCCGTGTCATCACAATGCTCCATGCCGTTGTCATCACAATGCTCCATGGCCCCTGTAATCACAATGCTCCATGCCCTTGTCATCACAATGCTCCAGAACACTTGTCATCATAATACTCCATTCCCGTGTCATCCCATTGCTCAATGACACTTGTCATTAAAATGTTCCTTGGCCTTTGTCATCACAGTGCTCCATGATACCTTTAATCAAAATTCTACATGACCAATGTCATCACAATGCCCCATGACACGTATCATCACAATTCGCCTTTGCCCTTGTCCTCTGAAGGCTCTATGAACCGTGTCATTACTAGGTTCCAGGACACTTGTCATCCCAGTGATCCATGACCACTTTCATCACAATGTTCCATGAATTCTGTTATCTCAATGCTCCATGGCCTTTGTATTCACAATGCTCCATTGTCCCGATAATCGCGTTGCTGCATGAACACTTTCATCAGAATGCTCCTTGACCACTGTCACCATAATGCCCCATGACGTCTCTCACCACTGTGCTCCAAGGCCAATCTCATCAAAATGCTACATGATCTGTGTCAGCACAATATTGGATGACACTTGACATCACAATGCTCCATGATCCCTGGAATCAGAATGATCCCTGCCAATGTCATCACAATGCTCCATGTCGCCTGTAATCACAATGCTCCATGCCCTTGTCATCACAATGCTCCAGGTCTGTTGTCATTACCATGCTTCATGCACGTGTCATCACAATGCTCCATGGACCCTCTCATCACAATGCTCCATGACACTTGTCATCACATTGCTCCATAACACTTGTCATCATAATACTCCATTCCCGTGTCATCCCATTGCTCAATGACACTTGTCATCAAAATGTTCCTTGGCCTTTGTCATCACAGTGCTCCATGATACCTTTAATCAAAATTCTACATGACCACTGTCATCACAATGCAAGATGACCAATGTCATCACAATGCCCCATGACACGTATCATCACAATTCGCCTTGGCCCTTGTCCTCTGAAGGCTGTATGACCCGTGTCATCACTAGGTTCCAGGACACTTGTCTTCCCAGTGATCCATGACCACTTTCATCACAATGTTCCATCAATTCTGTTATCTCAATGCTCCATGGCCTTTGTATTCACAATGCTCCATTGTCCCGATAATCGCGTTGCTCCATGAACACTTTCATCACAATGCTCCTTGACCACTGTCACCATAATGCCCCATGACGTCTCTCATCACTGTGCTCCATGGCCACTCTCATCAAAATGCTACATGATCTGTGTCAGCACAATATTGGATGACACTTGACATCACAATGCTCCATGATCCCTGGAATCAGAATGATCCCTGCCAATATCATCACAATGCTCCATGTCTCCTGTAATCACAATGCTCCATGCCCTTGTCATCACAATGCTCCAGGTCTGTTGTCATTACCATGCTTCATGCCCGTGTCATCACAATGCTCCATGAATCTTGTCTTCACAATGCTCCATGGCCCATGTCATCACAATGCACCATGACCCCTGTCATCACAATTCTCCAAGGCCCCTCTCATCGCAATGCTCCATGACACTTGTCATCACATTGCTCCATAACACCTGTCATCACAGTGTTCCCTGCCCATGTCATCACAATGCTCCATGTCCCCTATAATCACAATGCTCCATGCCTGTTTCCTCACAATGCTCCAGAATTCTTGTCATCACAATGTTCCATGACCATGGCATCACAATGCTCCATGGCCCTTGACAATGCTCCATGGCCCATGTCATCACAATGCTCCAGAATTCTTGTCATCACAATGTTCCATGACCATGTCATCACAATGCTTCAATACCCTGGTCATCACTGTTCTCCATGACCTTTGTCATCACAATGCTCTATGTCGCTTTTCATCACAATTCTCAATGACCACTTTAATCACTATGCTCGCTGACCATTTTCATCACATTTCTCGATTGTCATTACAATTCCCCATGGCCCCTTTCTTCACAATGCTCCATGATGCCTGTCATCACAAAACTCCATGGCTTTCGTTATCACAATGCTCCAGGACCAATTTCATCACAATACTCCATCCCCCTTGTCATCACAGTGCACAATGAAACCTTTCATTACAATGCTCCATGACACTTGTCATCACAATGCTCCATGGCCTTTATCGTCACAATGCTCCCAGGCACTTTTCATCACGATGTTCCATGAAAACTTTCATCACATTGCTCCATGACCATTGTCATCACAATAGTCCATACCCTTGTCAACACAATGCTCCATGACTGCTGTCATCACAATAATCCAGGACAATTTTCATAACAATGCTTCATGGCCCCAGTCATCACAGTGCTCCATGACACCTTTCATCACAATTCCTAGATGATCAATGTCATCACAATGCCCCATGACACCTGTCGTCACAATTCGCTATGACCCTTGTCATCACAATACTCGATGAACCGTGTCATCACAGTGTTCCAAGACACATGTCATCACAATGATCCATGACTACTTTCATCACAATGCTCAAATACACCTATCAACACAATGCTCCATGGCCCCTGTTATCGTATTGCTCCATGATCTCTTTCATCGCAATGCTCCATGACCACTGGCATCACCATGCCTCATGACGCCTGTCATCTCAATGCTCCATGGCCCCTTTCATCACAATGCTCCATGCCTGTTTCCTCACAATTCTCCAGAATTCTTGTCATCACAATGTTCCATGACCGTGGCATCACAATGCTCCATGCCCTTGTCATCAAAATGCTCCAGAACTCTTGTCATCATAATGCTCCACGCCAATGTCATCAAAATGCCCCATGACACTTGTCATCACAATGCTCCATGGCCTTTGTCATCACAATGTTCCATGGACCCTCTCATCACAAAGTTCCATGCCCTTGTCATCAAAATGCTTCAGAACACATGTCATCATAATGCTCCATGCCAATGTCATCAAAATGCCCCATGACACTTGTCATCACAATGCCCCATGGCCTTTGTCATCACAATGTTCCATGGCCCCTGTCATCACAGTGCTCCATGATACCTTTCATCACAATTCTAGATGTCCACTGTCATCACAATGCCCCATGACAGATGTCATAACAATTCGCCATGGTCCTTGTCATCACAATGCTCCATGAACCGTGTCATCACAAGGTTCCAGGACACTTGTCATCACAATGATCCATGATCATATTCTTCACAATGCTCCATGAACCCTGTCATCTCAATGCTCCATAGCCTTTGTATTCACAATGCTCCATGGCCCCTGTAATCACAGTGCTCCATGACCCCTTTCATCACAATGCTCCAAGACCGCTGTCATCATAATGCCCCATGACGCCTGCCATCACAAATCTCCAAGGCCTCTCTTACCAAAAAGCTCCATGACCCCTGTCATCACAAAGTTCTCTGCCCATATCATCACAATGCTCCTTGTCACCTTTAATCACAATGCTCCATGCCCTTTCATCACAATGCTCCAAAATTCTTGTCATCGCAATGTTCCTTGACCGTGTCATCACAATGCTACATGACACTTGTTATCAAAAAGCTCCATGACCCAAGTCATCACAATGATCCATGACTCCTTTCCTCACAGTGCTCCAGTACCCTTTTCATCACAATGCTCCATGCCATTGTCAGCACAATGCTCCTTGGACCCTCTCATCAAAATGCTCCATCCCCTTTTCATCACAATGCTCCAGATAGCCTATCATTACAATGCCCCATGCCCGTGTCATCACAATGTTCCATGCCGTTGTCATCACAATGCTCCATGGCCCCTGTAATCACAATGCTCCATGCCCTTGTCATCACAATGCTCCAGAACACTTGTCATCATAATACTCCATTCCCGTGTCATCCCATTGCTCAATGACACTTGTCATCAAAATGTTCCTTGGGCTTTGTCATCACAGTGCTCCATGATACCTTTAATCAAAATTCTACATGACCACTGTCATCACAATGAAAGATGACCAATGTCATCACAATGCCCCATGACACGTGTCATCACAATTTGCCTTGGCCCTTGTCATCTCAAGGCTGTATGAACCGTGTCATCACTAGGTTCCAGGACACTTGTCATCCCAGTGATCCATGAACACTTTCATCACAATGCTCCATGAACTCTGTTATCTCAATGCTCCATGGCCTTTGTATTCACAATGCTCCATTGTCCCGATAATCGCGTTGTTCCATGAACACTTTCATCACAATGCTCCTTGACCACTGTCACCATAATGCCCCATGACATCTCTCATCACTGTGCTCCAAGGCCACTCTCATCAAAATGCTCCATGATCTGTGTCAGCACAATATTGGATGACACTTGTCATCACAATGCTCCATGATCCCTGGAATCACAATGATCCCTGCCAATGTCATCACAATGCTCCATGTCTCCTGTAATCACAATGCTCCATGCCCTTGTCATCACAATGCTCCAGGTCTGTTGTCATTACCATGCTTCATGCCCGTGTCATCACAATGCTCCATGAATCTTGTCTTCACAATGCTCCATGGCCCATGTCATCACAATGCACCATGACCCCTGTCGTCACAATTCTCCAAGGCCCCCTCATCACAATGCCCCACGACACTTTTCATCACATTGCTCCATAACAGCTGTCATCACAGTGTTCCCTGCCCATGTCATCACAATGCTCCATGTCCCCTATAATCACAATGCTCCATGCCTGTTTCCTCACAATGCTCCAGAATTCTTGTCATCACAATGTTCCATGACCGTGGCATCACAATGCTCCATGGCCCTTGACAATGCTCCATGGCCCTTGTCATCACAATGCTCCAGAATTCTTGTCATCGCAATGTTCATTGACCATGTCATCACAATGCTCCATGACCCTTGTCATAACAAAGCTCCATGACCCCTGTCATCATAGTGATCCATGACTCCTTTCCCCACAGTGCTCCAGTACCCTTTTCATCACATTGCTCCATGCCATTGTCAGCACAATGCTCCTTGGACCCTCTCATCAAAATGCTCCATCCCCTTTTCATCACAATGCTCCAGATAGCCTATCATTACAATGCTCCATGCCCGTGTCATCACAATGCTCCATGCCGTTGTCATCACAATGCTCCATGGCCCCTGTAATCACAATGCTCCATGCCCTTGTCATCACAATGCTCCAGAACACTTGTCATCATAATACTCCATTCCCGTGTCATCCCATTGCTCAATGACACTTGTCATTAAAATGTTCCTTGGCCTTTGTCATCACAGTGCTCCATGATACCTTTAATCAAAATTCTACATGACCAATGTCATCACAATGCCCCATGACACGTATCATCACAATTCGCCTTTGCCCTTGTCCTCTGAAGGCTCTATGAACCGTGTCATTACTAGGTTCCAGGACACTTGTCATCCCAGTGATCCATGACCACTTTCATCACAATGTTCCATGAATTCTGTTATCTCAATGCTCCATGGCCTTTGTATTCACAATGCTCCATTGTCCCGATAATCGCGTTGCTGCATGAACACTTTCATCAGAATGCTCCTTGACCACTGTCACCATAATGCCCCATGACGTCTCTCACCACTGTGCTCCAAGGCCAATCTCATCAAAATGCTACATGATCTGTGTCAGCACAATATTGGATGACACTTGACATCACAATGCTCCATGATCCCTGGAATCAGAATGATCCCTGCCAATGTCATCACAATGCTCCATGTCGCCTGTAATCACAATGCTCCATGCCCTTGTCATCACAATGCTCCAGGTCTGTTGTCATTACCATGCTTCATGCACGTGTCATCACAATGCTCCATGGACCCTCTCATCACAATGCTCCATGACACTTGTCATCACATTGCTCCATAACACTTGTCATCATAATACTCCATTCCCGTGTCATCCCATTGCTCAATGACACTTGTCATCAAAATGTTCCTTGGCCTTTGTCATCACAGTGCTCCATGATACCTTTAATCAAAATTCTACATGACCACTGTCATCACAATGCAAGATGACCAATGTCATCACAATGCCCCATGACACGTATCATCACAATTCGCCTTGGCCCTTGTCCTCTGAAGGCTGTATGACCCGTGTCATCACTAGGTTCCAGGACACTTGTCTTCCCAGTGATCCATGACCACTTTCATCACAATGTTCCATCAATTCTGTTATCTCAATGCTCCATGGCCTTTGTATTCACAATGCTCCATTGTCCCGATAATCGCGTTGCTCCATGAACACTTTCATCACAATGCTCCTTGACCACTGTCACCATAATGCCCCATGACGTCTCTCATCACTGTGCTCCAAGGCCACTCTCATCAAAATGCTCCATGATCTGTGTCAGCACAATATTGGATGACACTTGTCATCACAATGCTCCATGATCCCTGGAATCACAATGATCCCTGCCAATGTCATCACAATGCTCCATGTCTCCTGTAATCACAATGCTCCATGCCCTTGTCATCAGAATGCTCCAGGTATGTTGTCATCACCATGCTTCATGCCCGTGTCATCACAATGCTAGATTAATCTTGTCTTCACAATGCTCCATGGCCCATGTCATCACATTGCACCATGACCCCTGTCATCACAATTCTCCAAGGCTCCTCTCATCACAATGCTCCACGACACTTGTCATCACATTGCTCCATAACACCTGTCATCACAGTGTTCCCTGCCCAAGTCATCACAATGCCCCATGTCCCCTATAATCACAATGCTCCATGCCTGTTTCCTCACAATGCTCCAGAATTCTTGTCATCACAATGTTCCATGACCGTGGCATCACAATGCTCCATGGCCCTTGTCATCACAATGCTCCAGAATTATTGTCATCACAATGATCCATGACCGTGTCATCACCATGCTACAATACCCTGGTCATCACTTTTCTCCATGACATTTGTCATCAAAATGCTCTATGTCGCTTTTCATCACAATTCTCAATGACCACTTTATCACTATGCTCGCTGACCATTTTCATCACATTTCTCGATTGTCATTACAATTCCCCATGGCCCCTTTCTTCACAATGCTCCATGATGCCTGTCATCACATAGCTCCATGGCTTTTGTTAGCACAATGCTCCAGGACCAGTTTCATCACAATACTCCATCCCCCTTGTCATCACAGTGCACAATGAAACCTTTCATTACAATGCTCCATGACACTTCTCATCACAATGCTCCATGGCCTTTATCGTCACAATGCTCCCAGGTAATTTTCATCATGATGTTCCATGAAAACTTTCATCACATTGCTCCATGACCATTGTCATCACAATAGTCCATACCCTTGTCAACACAATGCTGCATAATCCCTGTCATCACAATTCTCCATGACTGCTGTCATCACAATAATCCAGGACAATTTTCATAACAATGCTTCATGGCCCCAGTCATCACAGTGCTCCATGACACCTTTCATCACAATTTCTAGATGATCAATGTCATCACAATGCCCCATGACACCTGTCGTCACAATTCGCTATGACACTTGTCATCACAATACTCGATGAACCGTGTCATCACAGTGTTCCAGGACACATGTCATCACAATGATCCATGACTACTTTCTTCACAATGCTCCAATACACCTGTCATCACAATGCTCCATGGCTCCTGTTATCATATTGCTGCATGATCTCTTTCATCCCAATGCTCCATGACCACTGTCATCACCATGCCGCATGACGACTGTCATCTCAATGCTCCATGGCCCCTTTAATCACAATGCTCCATGAACCCAGTCATCACAGTATTCCCTGCCCTTTTCATCACAATGCTCCATGGGCCCTATCATCACAATGCTCCATGCCCTTGTCATCAAAATGCTCCAGAACTCTTGTCATCGTAATGCTCCATGCCAATGTCATCAAAATGCCCCATGACATTTGTCATCACAGTGCTCCATGATACCTTTCATCACAATTCCTAGATGATCAATGTTACCACAATGCCCCATGACACCTGTCGTTCCAATTCGCTATGACTCTTGTCATCACAATACTCGATGAACAGTGTCATCACAGTGATCCAGGACACACGTCATCACAATGATCCATGACTACTTTCATCACAATGCTCCAATACACCTGTCATCACGATGCTCTATGGCCCCTGTAATCACAGTGCGCCATGACCCCATTCATCACAATGCTCCAAGACCGCTGTCATCACAATGCCCCATGACGCCTGCCATCACAAATCTCCAAGGCCTGTCTTACCAAAAAGCTCCATGATCCCTGTCAGCACAATGATCCATGACGCTTTTCATCACAATGCTCCATGACGCTTGTCATCACAAAGCTCCATGAACCCTGTCATCACAATGATCCATGACTCCTTTCCTCACAGTGCTCCAGTACCCTTTTCATCGCAATGCTCCATGCCATTGTCAGCACAATGCTCCTTGGACCCTCTCATCAAAATGCTCCATCCCCTTTTCATCACAATGCTCCAGATAGCCTATCATTACAATGCTCCATGACCGTGTCATCACAATGCTCCATGCTGTTTTCATCAAAATGCTCCATGGCCCCTGTAATCACAATGCTCCATGGCCCTTGTCATCCCAGTGCTCCATGATACCTTTAATCAACATTCTACATGACCACTGTCATCACAATGCAAGATGACCAATATCATCACAATGCCCCATGACACGTGTCATCACAATTCGCCTTGGCCCTTGTCATCTCAAGGCTGTATGAACCGTGTCATCACTAGGTTCCAGGACACTTGTCATCACAGTGATCCATGACCACTTTCATCACAATGTTCCATGAACTCTCTTATCTCAATGCTCCATGGCCTTTGTATTCACAATGCTCCATTGTCCCGATAATCGCGTTGCTCCATGAACACTTTCATCAAAATGCTCCTTGACCACTGTCACGATAATGCCCCATGACGTCTCTCATCACTGTGCTCCATGTCCAGTCTCATCAAAATGCTCCATGATTTGTGTCAGCACAATATTGGATGACACTTGTCATCACAAAGCTCCATGATCCCTGTAATCACAATGATACCTGCCCTTGTCATCACAATGCTCCAGGTCTGTTGTCATCACCATGCTTCATGCCCTTGTCATCACAATCCTCCATGGACAATGTCATCACAATGCTCCATGACCACTGTCATCACAATTCTCCAAGGCCCCTCTCATCACAATGCTCCACGACACTTCTCATCACATTGCTCCATAACACCTGTCATCACAGTGTGCCCTGCCCATGTCATCACAATGCTCCATGTCCCCTATAATCACAATGCTCCATGCCTTTTTACTCACAATGCTCCAGAATTCTTGTCATCACAATGCTCCATGGCCTTTGTCATCACAATGTTGCATGGCCCCTGTCATCACAGTGCTCCATGATACCTTTCATGACAATTCTAGATGACCACTGTCATCACAATGCCCCATGACAAATGTCATCACAATTCGCCATGGTCCTTGTCATCACAATGCTCCATGAACCATGTCATCACAAGGTTCCAGGACACTTGTCATCACAATGATCAATGATCACTTTCATCACAATGCTCCATGAACACTGTCATCTCAATGCTCCATAGCCTTTGTATTCACAATGCTCCATGGCCCCTGTAATCACAGTGCTCCATGACCCCTTTCATCACAATGCTCCAAGACCGCTGTCATCACAATGCCCCATGACGCCTGCCATCACAAATCTCCAAGGCTTCTCTTGCCAAAAAGCTCCATGACCCCTGTCATCACAAAGTTCTTGGTCCATATCATCACAATGCTCCTTGTCACCTTTAATCACAATGCTCCATGCCCTTTCATCACAATGCTCCAGAATTCTTGTCATCGCAATGTTCCTTGACTGTGTCATCACAATGCTCCATGACCCTTGTCATCACAAAGCTCCCTGACGCCTGTCATCACAATGATCCATGACTCCTTTCCTCACAGTGCTCCAGTACCCTTTTCATCACAATGCTCCATGCCATGGTCAGCACAATGCTCCTTGGACCCAGTCATCAAAATGCTCCATCCCCTTTTCATCACAATACTCCAGATAGCCTATCATTACAATGCTCTATGCACGTGTCATCACAATGCTCCATGCCATTGTCATCACAATGCTCCATGGCCCCTGTCATCACAATGCTCCATGCCCTTGTCATCACAATGCTCCAGAACACTTGTCATCATAATACTCCATTCCCGTGTCATCCCATTGCTCAATGACACTTGTCATCAAAATGTTCCTTGGCCTTTGTCATCACAGTGCTCCATGATACCTTTAATCAAAATTCCACATGACCACTGTCATCACAATGCAAGATGACCAATGTCATCACAATGCCCCATGACACGTGTCATCACAATTCGCCTTGGCCCTTGTCATCTCAAGGCTGTATGAACCGTGTCATCACTAGGTTCCAGGACACTTGTCATCATAGTGATCCATGACCAATTTCATCACAATTCTCCATGAACTCTGTTATCTCAATGCTCCATGGCCTTTGTATTCACAATGCTCCATTTTCCCGATAATCGCGTTGCTCCATGAACATTTTCATCACACATGCTCCTTGACCACTGTCACCATAATGCCCCATGAAGTCTCTCATCAGGGTGCGCCAAGACCACTCTCATCAAAATGCTCCATGATCTGTATCAGCACAATATTGCATGACAGTTGTCATCACAATTCTCCATGATCCCTGTAATCACAATGACCCTGCCCTTGTCATCACAATGCTCCATGGCCCATGTCATCACAATGCTCCATGACCCCTGTCATCACAATTCTCCAAGGCCCCTCTCATCACAATGCTCCACAACAATTGTCATCACATTGCTCCATAACACCTGTCATCACAGTGTTCCCTACCCATGTCATCACAATGCCCCATGTCCCCTATAATCACAATGCTCCATGCCTTTTTCCTCACGATGCTCCAGAATTCTTGTCATCAAAATGTTCCATGACCGTGGCATCACAATTCTCCATGGCCTTTGTCATCACAATGTTCCATGGACCATGTCATCACAATGCTCCATGCACTTGTCATCAAAATGCTCCAGAACTCTTGTCATCATAATGCTCCATGCCAATGTCATCAAAATGCCCCATGACACTTGTCATCACAATGCTCCATGGCCTTTGTCATCACAATGTTCCATTGCCCCTCTCATCACAAAGCTCCATGCCCTTGTCATCAAAATGCTCCAGAACTCCTGTCATCATAATGCTCCATTCCAATGTCATCAAAAGGCTGCAAGACACTTGTCATCACAATGCTCCATGGCCTTTGTCATCACAATGTTCCGTGGCCCCTGTCATCACAGTGCTCCATGATACCTTTCATCACAAATCTAGATGACCACTGTCATCACAATGCCCCATGACAGATGTCATCACAATTCGCCATGGTCCTTGTCATCACAATGCTCCATGAACCATGTCATCACAAGGTTCCAGGACACTTGTCATCACAATGATCCATGATCCCTTTCATCACAATGCTCCATGAAACATGTCATCTCAATGCTCCATAGCCTTTGTATTCACAATGCTCCATGGCCCCTCTAATCACAGTGTTCCATGACACATTTCATCACAATGCTCCAAGACTGCTGTCATCACAATGCCCAATGACGCCTGCCATCATAAATCTCCAAGGCCTCTCTTACCAAAAAGCTCCATGACTCCTGTCATCACAAAGTTCTCTGCCCATATCATCACAATGCTCCTTGTCACCTTTAATCACAATGCTCCATGCCCTTTCATCACAATGCTCCATAATTCTTGTCATCGCAATGTTCCTTGACCGTGTCATCACAATGCTCCATGACCCTTGTCATCACAAAGCTCCATGACCCCTGTCATCACAATGATCCATGACTCCTTTCCTCACAGTGCTCCAGTACCCTTTTCATCACAAGGCTCCATGCCATTGTCAGCACAATGCTCCTTGGACCCTGGCATCAAAATGCTCCATCCCCCATTCATCACAATGCTCCAGATAGCCTATCATTACAATGCTCCATGCCCGTGTCATCACAATTCTCCATGCCGTTGTCATCACAATGCTCCAGAACACTTGTCATCATAATACTCCATTCCCATGTCATCCCATTGCTCAATGACACTTGTCATCAAAATGTTCCTTGGCCTTTGTCATCACAGTGCTCCATGATACCTTTAACCAAAATTCTACATGACCACTGTCATCACAATGCAAGGTGACAAATGTCATAACAATGCCCCATGACACGTCTCATCACAAATCGCCTTGGCCCTTGTCATCTCAAGGCTGTATGAACCGTGTCATCACTAGGTTCCAGGACACTTGTCATCACAGTGACCCATGACAAATTTCATCACAATGCTCCATGAACTCTGTTATCTCAATGCTCCATGGCCTTTGTATTCACAATGCTCCATTGTCCCGATAATCGCGTTGCTCCATGAACACTTTCATCACAATGCTCCTTGAACACTGTCACCATAATGCCCCATGACGTCTCTCATCACTGTGCTCCAAGGCCACTCTCATCAAAATGCTCCATGATCTGTGTCAGCACAATATTGGATGACACTTGTCATCACAATGCTCCATGATCCCTGGAATCACAATGATCCCTGCCATTGTCATCACAATGCTCCATGTCTCCTGTAATCACAATGCTCCATGCCCTTGTCATCACAATGCTCCAGGTCTGTTATCATCACCATGCTTCATGCCCGTGTCATCACAATGCTCCATGAATCTTGTCTTCACAATGCTCCATGGCCTATGTCATCACAATGCACCATGACCACTGTCATCACAATTCTCCAAGGCCTCTCTCATCACAATGCTCCACGACACTTGTCATCACATTGCTCCATAACAGCTGTCATCACAGTGTTCCCTGCTCATGTCATCACAATGCTCCATGTCCCCTATAATCACAATGCTCCATGCCTGTTTCCTCACGATGCTCCAGAATTCTTGTCATCACAATGATCCATGATCACTTTCATCACAATGCTCCATGAACCCTGTCATCTCAATGCTCCATAGCCTTTGCATTCACAATGCTCCATGGCCCCTGTAATCACAGTGCTCCATGACCCGTTTCATCACAATGCTCCAAGACGGCTGTCATCACAATGCCCCATGACCCCTGCCATCACAAATCTCCAAGGCCTCTCTTACCAAAAAGCTCCATGATCCCTGTCAGCACAATGTTCCTTGACGCTTTTCAACACAATGCTCCATGACCCCTGTCATCACACAGTTCTCTGCCCATATCATCACAATGCTCCTTGTCACCTTTAATCACAATGCTCCATGCCCTTTAATCACAATGCTCCAGATTTCTTGTCATCGCAATGTTCGTTGACCGTGTCATCACAATGCTCCATGACCCTTGTCATCACAAAGCTCCATGACCCCTGTCATCACAATGGTCCATGACTCCTTTCCTCACAGTGCTCCAGTACCCTTTTCATCACAATGCTCCATGCCATTGTCAGCACAATGCTCCTTGGACTCTCTCATCAAAATGCTCCATCCGCTTTTCATCACAATGCTCCAGATAGCCTATCATTACAATGCTCCATGCCCGTGTAATCACAATGCTCCATGCCGTTGTCATCACAATGCTCCATGGCCCCTGTAATCACAATGCTCCATGCACTTGTCATCACAATGCTCCAGAACACTTGTCATCATAATACTCCATTCCCGTGTCATCCCATTGCTCAATGACACTTGTCATCAAAATGTTCCTTGGCCTTTGTCATCACAGTGCTCCATGATACCTTTAATCAAAATTCTACATGACCACTGTCATCACAACGCAGGATGACCAATGTCATCACAATGCCCCATGACACGTGTCATCACAATTCGCCTTGGCCATTGTCATCTCAAGGCTCTATGAACCGTGTCATCACTAGGTTCCAGGACACTTGTCATCACAGTGATCCATGACCACTTTCATCACCATGCTCCATGAAATCTGTTATCTCAATGCTCCATGGCCTTTGTATTCACAATGCTCCATTGTCCCGATAATCGCGTTGCTCCATGAACACTTTCATCACAATGCTCCTTGACCACTGTCACCATAATGCCCCATGACGTCTCTCATCACTGTACTCCAATGCCACTCTCATCAAAATGCTCCATGATCTGTGTCAGCACAATATTGCATGACACTTGTCATCACAATGCTCCATGATCCCTGGAATCACAATGATCCCTGCCAATGTCATCACAATGCTCCATGTCTCCTGTAATCCCAATGATCCATGCCCTTGTCATCACAATGTTCCAGGTCAGTTTTCATAACCATGCTTCATTCCCGTGTCATCACAATGCTCCATGAATCTTGTCTTCACAATGCTCCATGGCCCATGTCATCCCAATGCTCCATGACCCTTGTCATCCCAATTCTCCAAGGCCCCTCTCATCACAATGCTCCAGAACACTTGTCATCACATTGCTCCATAACACCTGTCATGACAGTGTTCCCTGCCCATGTCATCACAATGCTCCATGTCCCCTATAATCACAATGCTCCATGCCTGTTTCCTCACAATGCTCCAGAATTCTTGTCATCACAATGTTCCATGACCGTGGCATCACAATGCTCCATGACACTTGTCATCACAATGTTCCATGGCCTTTGTCATCACAATGTTCCATGGCCCCTGTCATCACAGTGCTCCATGATACCTTTCATCACAATTCTAGATGACTACTGTCATCACAATGCCCCATGACAAATGTCATCACAATTCGCCCTGGTCCTTGTCATCACAATGCTCCATGGCCCCTGTCATCACAAGGTTTCAGGACATTTGTCATCACAATGATCCATGATCATTTTTATCACAATGCTCCATGAACCCTCTCATCTCAATGCTCCATAGCCTTTGTATTCACAATGCTCCATGGCCCCTGTAATCACAGTGTTCCGTGACCCCTTTCATCACAATGCTCCAAGACCGCTGTCATCACAATGCCCCATGACGCCTGCCATCAGAAATCTCCAAGGCCTCTCTTAACAAAAAGCTCCATGATCCCTGTCAGCACAATGTTCCATGACGCTTTTCCTCACAATGCTCCATGACCCCTGTCATCACAAAGTTCTCTCCCCATATCATCACAATGCTCCTTGTCACCTTTAATCACAATGCTCCATGCCCTTTCATCACAATGCTCCAGAATTCTTGTCATCGCAATGTTCCTTGACCGTATCATCACAATGCTCCATGCCCTTGTCACCACAATGCTCCAGAACTCTTGGCATCATAATGCTCCATGCCCGTCTCATCACAATGCTCCATGCCATTTGTCATCACAATGCTCCATGACACTTGTCATCACAATGTTCCATGGCCTTTATCATCACAATGCTCCATGGCCTTTGTCATCACAATGTTCCATGGCCCCTGTCATCACAGTGCTCCATGATACCTTTCATCACAATTCTAGATGACCACTTTCATGACAATGCCCCATGAAACCTGTCATTACAATTCGCCATGGCCCTTGTCATCACAATGCTCCATGATCCATGTCATCACAATGTTCCAGGACACTTATCATCACAATGAACTCTGACCACATTCATCAAAATGCTCCATGACCCCTGTCCTCACACTGCTCCATGGCCTATGCGTTCAAAATGCTCCATGGCCCCTGTAATCACATTCCTCCATGACCCCCTTCATCACAATGCTCCATGACCTTTGTATTCACAATGCTCCATGGCCCCTATAATTGCGGTGCTCCATGACCACTGATATCACAATGCTCCCTGGTATATTTCATCACAATTCTTGATGACCACTGTCATCACAGTGCTCCACGGCCCCTGTCATCAGAGTCCTCCATGATACCTTTCATCACAATTCTATATGACCACTGTCATCACAATTCCCCATGACACCTGTCATCACAATTCGCCATGGCACTTGTCATCACAATGCTCCATGAACCATGTCATCACAATGTTCATGGGCCATTGTCATCACAATGCTCCATGACAACTTACATCACAATGCTCCTTGACCTCTGTCATTTCATTGCTCCATGGCCTTTGTCATCAAAATTCTACATGGCCGCTGTAATAAGAGTGCTTCAGGACAACTTTTATCACAATGCTCCATGACCACTCTCATCACAATGCCAGATAAGACCTTTCATGACAATGCTCCATGGCCCTTGTCATCACAATATTCTATGACTTCTTTCATCACAATGCTCCATGCCCCTGTCATCACAATGCCCCATCACCCCTGCTATTACAATGCTCCATGACCCCTGTCGTCACAATGCTCCGAAACCCTTGTCATCACAATATTCCATGATCTGTGTAATCACGATGATCCATGAACCATTTCTGTACAATGCTCTAGTACACCTTTCATTAAAATGCTCCATGGCACTTGTCATCAGCATGCTCCAGGAACCCTTCCATCACAATAATCCATGACCCGTTTCCTCACAATTCTCCAGGACAGCTTTCATCACAATGCTCCATTCCCTTGTCATCTCAATGCTTCATGGCCCCAGTCATCACAATGATCCATGCCCTTGTCATTAAAATGCTCCAGAACTCTTGTCATCACTATGCTCCATGCCCATGTCATCACAATGCTGCATGACCCCTGTCATCACGATGCTGCATGACCCCTGTCATCACAATGCTCCATGCCCGTATCATCACAATGCTCCATTACCCATGTCATCGTAGTGATCCATGACCCCTTTCATCACAATGCTCTATGACACCTGTCATCACAATGCTCCGTGGTCTTTGTCATCACAATGCTCCATGACCACTGTCATCACCATGCCCCATGACCCCAGTCATGACAATGCTGCATGGCCCTTGTCATCACAATGCTCCATTAGCCCTGTCATCACAATGTTCCATGACTCTTGTCATCAAAATGCCTCATGATCCATTTAATCACAATGCTCCATGACTCCTTTCAACACATCCTCGATGATACTTGTCATTACACTGCCCCATGACCTTTTTCAGAACAATGCTCCATGATACCAGTCATCACAATGCTCCATGACCATTGTCGTCACAATGCTCCATGCCCCTTTCAACACAATGCTCCATGACAATTGGCATCACAATGCTCCATGACACCTGTCATCACAATGTTGCCTGCCCATGTCATCAAAATGCTCCATGTCCCCTGTAATCACAATGTTCCATTACACCTGTCATCACAATGTTCCCTGCCCATGTCATCACAATGCTCCATTACCAATGTAATCAAAATGTTCGCCTGCACTTGTCATCAAAATGCTCCATGTCCCCTTTAATCACAATGCTCCATGCCCTTGTCATCACAATGCTCCAGAACTCTTGTCATCATAATGATGAATGCTCGTGTCTTCACAAAGCTCCATGATACTTGTCATCACAATGTTCCATGGCCTTGTCATTACAATACTCCATGGCCCCTGTCATCACAGTGCTCCATGATACCTTTTATCACAATTCTAGATGACCACTGTCATCACAATGCCCCAAGACACTTGTCATGACAATTCGCCATGGCCCTTGCCATCACAATGCTCCATGACTCGTGTCATCACAATGGTCCAGGACACTTGTCATCACAATGATCCATGACCACTTACATCACAATGCTCCTTGACTCCTGTCATCACAATGCTCCATAGCCTATGCATTCACAATGCTACATGGTCCCTGTAATCACATTGCTCCATGATCCATTTCATCACAATGCTCTATGACCACTGTCATTACAATGCCACATTATACCTGTCATCACAATGCTCCATGGCCCCTGTCAGTACAATGTTCCATGACAGATGTCATCACTCTCCTCCATGGTCCCTGTAATCACACTGCTCCATTCCCTTGTCAATGCAATGCTCCAAAACTCTTGTCATCATAATGCTCCATGCCCGTCTCATCACAATTCTCCATGACACTTTTCATTAAAATGCTCCATGGCCTTTATCATCACAATGCTCCATGGCCCATTTTATCACAGTGATCCATGGTACCTTTCACCACAGTGCTCCATGAACTCTGTTATCTCAATGCTCCATGGCCTTTGTATTCACAATGCTCCATTGTCCCGATTATCGCGTTGCTCCATGAACACTTTCATCAAAATGCTCCTTGACCACTGTCACCATAATGCCCCATGACGTCTCTCATCACTGTGCTCCAAGGCCACTCTCCTCAAAATGCTCCATGATCTGTGTCAGCACAATATTGGATGACAATTGTCATCACAATGCTCCATGATCCCTGAAATCACAATGATCCCTGCCAATGTCATCACAATGCTCCATGTCTCCTGTAAACACAATGCTCCATGCCCTTGTCATCACAATGCTCCAGGTCTGTTGTCATCACCATGCTTCATGCCCGTGTCATCACAATGCTCCATGAATCTTGTCTTCACAATGCTCCATGGCCCAGTTCATCCCAATGCTCCATGACCCCTTTCATCACAATTCTCCAAGGCCCCTCTCATCACAATGCTCCACGACACTTGTCATCACATTGCTCCATAACACTTGTCATCACAGTGTTCCCTGCCCATGTCATCACAATGCTCCATGTCCCCTATAATCACAATGCTCCATGCCTTTTTCCTCACGATGCTCCAGAATTCTTGTCATCACAATGTTCCATGACCGTGGCATCACAATGCTACATGACCCTGGACATCACTGTTCTCCATGACCTTTGTCATCACAATGCTCTATGTCGCTTTTCATCACAATTCTCAATGACCACTTTAATCACTATGCTCGCTGACCATTTTCATCACATTTCTCTATTGTCATTACAATTCCCCATGGCTCCTTTCTTCACAATGCTCCATGATGCCTGTCATCACAAAGCTTCATGGCTTTTGTTATCACAATGCTCCAGGACCAGATTCATCACAATACTCCATCCCCCTTGTCATCACAGTGCACAATGAAAGCTTTCATTACAATGCTCCATGACACTTGTCATCACAATGCTCCATGGCCTTTGTCATCACAATTTTCCATGGCCCCTCTTATCACAGTGCTCCATAATACATTTCATCACAATTCTAGATGACTACTGTCATCACAATGCCCCATGACAAATGTCATCACAATTCGCCATGGTCCTTGTCATCACAATGCTCCATGAACCATGTCATAACAAGGTTACAGGACACTTGTCATCACAATGATCCATGATCACGTTCATTACAATACTCCATGAAACCTGTCATCTCAATGGTCCATAGCCTTTGTATTCACAATGCTCCATGGCCCCTGTAATCACAGTGCTCCATGACCCTTTCCATCACAATGCTCCAAGACCGCTGTCATCACAATGCCCCATGACGCCTGCCATCACAAATCTCCAAGGCCTCTCTTACCAAAAAGCTCCATGATCCCTGTCAGCACAATATTCCATGACGCTTTTCATCACAATGCTCCATGACCCCTGTCATCAGAAAGTTCTCTGCCCATATCATCACAATGCTCCTTGTCACCTTTAATCACAATGCTCCATGCCCTTTCATCACAATGCTCCAGAATTCTTGTCATCGCAATGTTCCTTGACTGTGTCATCACAATGCTCCATGACCCTTGTCATCACAAAGCTCCATGACCCCTGTCATCACAATGGTCCATGACTCCTTTCCTCACAGTGCTCCAGTACCCTTTTCATCACAATGCTCCATGCCATTGTCAGCACAATGCTCCTTGGACCCTCTCATCAAAATGCTCCATGTCCCCTGTAATCACAATGTTCCATTACACCTGTCATCACATTGATCCCTGCCCATGTCATCACAATGCTCCATTACCAATGTAATCAAAATGTTCGCCTGCCCTTGTCATCAAAATGCTCCATGGCCCCTTTAATCACAATGCTCCATGAACCCTGTCATCACAATGTTCCATGATAGTTGTCATCACAATGCTCCATGACCCTGTAATCACAATGCTCCATGCCCTTGTCATCACAATGCTCCAGAACTCTTTTCACCATAATGATGAATGCTCGTGTCATCACAAAGCTCCATGATACTTGTCATCAAAATGTTCCATGGCCTTGTCATTACAATACGCCTTGGCCCCTGTCATCACAGTGCTCCATGATACCTTTTATCACAATTCTAGATGACCACTGTCATCACAATGCCCCAAGACACTTGTCATCACAATTCGCCATGGCCGTTGCCATCACAATGCTCCATGACCCGTGTCATCACAATGGTCCAGGACACTTGTCATCACAATGATACATGACTACTTTCATCACAACGCTCCATGAACCCTGTCATCTCAATGCTCCATCGTCTTTGTATTCACAATGCTCAATGGCCCCTGTAATCACAGTGCTCCATGACCCCTTTCATCACAATGCTCCAAGACTGCTGTCATCACAATGCCCCATGACGCCTGCCATCACAGATTTCCAAGGCCTCTCTTACCAAAAAGTTCCAAGGCCCCTGTCATCACAAAGTTCTCTGCCCATATCATCACAATGCTCCTTGTCACCTTTAATCACACTGCTCCATGCACTTTCATCACAATGCTCCAGAATTCTTGTCATCGCAATGTTCCTTGACCGTGTCATCACAATGCTCCATGACCTTTGTCATCACAAAGCTCCATGACCCCTGTCATCACAATGATCCATGACTGCTTTCCTCACAGTGCTCCAGTACCCTTTTCATCACAATGCTCCATGCCATGGTCAGCACAATGCTCCTTGGACCCTCTCATCAAAATGCTCCATCCCTTTTTTCTCACAATGCTCCAGATAACCTATCATTACAATGCTCCATACCCGTGTCATCACAATGCTCCATGAATCTTGTCTTCACATTTCTCCAAGACCCCTCTCATCACAATGCTCCTTGACTCCTGTCATCACAATGCTCCATAGCCTATGCATTCGCAATGCTACATGGTCCCTGTAATCACATTGCTCCATGATCCATTTCATCACAATGCTCTAAGACCACTGTCATTACAATGCCACATTATACCTGTCATCACAATCCTCCATGGCCCCTGTCAGCTCAATGTTCCATGACAGATGTCATCACTCTCCTCCATGGTCCCTGTAATCACAATGCTCCATTCCCTTGTCAACGCAATGCTCCAGAACTCTTGTCATCATAATGCTCCATGCCCGTCTCATCACAATTCTCCATGACACTTTTCATTAAAATGCTCCATGGCCTTTATCATCACAATGCTCCATGGCCCCTGTTATCACAGTGATCCATGGTACCTTTCATCACAATGCTAGATAACCTCTGTCATCACAATGCCCGATGACACCTGTCATCAGAATTGGCCATGGCCCTTGTCATCACAATGATCCATGAACCCTGTCATCTCAATTCTCCATGATCTTTGTATTCACAATGCTCCATGGCCCCTATAATTGCGGTGCTCCATGACCCCTGTCATCACAATGCTCCCTGGTATATTTCCTCACAATTCTAGATGACCACTGTCATCACAGTGCTCCACGGCCCCTGTCATCAGAGTCCTCCATGATACCTTTCATCACAATTCTATATGACCACTGTCATCACAATTCCCCATGACACCTGTCATCACAATGCTCCATGAACCATGTCATCACAATGTTCATGGACAATTGTCATCACAATGCTCCATGACAACTTACATCACAATGCTCCTTGACCTCTGTCATTTCATTGCTCCATGGCCTTTGTCATCAAAATTCTACATGGCCCCTGTAATAACAGTGCTTCAGGACAACTTTTATCGCAATGCTCCATGACCACTCTCATCACAATGCCAGATAAGACCTTTCATGACAATGCTCCATGGCCCTTGTCATCACAATATTCTATGACTTCTGTCATCACAATGCTCCATGCCCCTGTCATCCCAATGCCCCATCACCCCTGCTATTACAATGCTCCATGACCCCTGTCATCACAATGCTCCGAAACCCTTGTCATCACAATATTCCATGATCCGTGTAATCACGATGATCCATGAACCATTTCTGTACAATGCTCCAGTACCCCTTTCATTAAAATGCTCCATGACACTTGTCACCAGAATGCTCCAGGAACCCTTCCATCACAATAATCCATGACCCGTTTCCTCACAATTCTCCAGGACCGCTTTCATCACAATGCTCCATTCCCTTGTCATCTCAATGCTTCATGGCCCCTGTCATCACAATGATCCATGCCCTTGTCATCAAAATGCTCCAGAACTCTTGTCATCACTATGCTCCATGCCCATGTCATCACAATGCTGCATGGCCCCTGTCATCACAATGTTGCATGACCCCTGTCATCACAATGCTCCATGCCCGTATCATCACAATGCTCCATTACCCATGTCATCGTAGTGATCCATGACCCCATTCATCACAATGCTCCATGACACCTGTCATCACAATGCTCCGTGGTCTTTGTCATCACAATGCTCCATGACCACTGTCATCACCATGCCCCATGACCCCAGTCATCACAATGCTCCATAGACCTTGTCATCACAATGCTCCATTTGCCCTGTCATCACAATGTTCCATGACTCTTGTCATCAAAATGCCTCATGATCCATTTAATCACAATGCTCCATGACTCCTTTCATCACATCCTCCATGATACTTGTCATTACACTGCCCCATGACCTTTTTCAGAACAATGCTCCATGACACCAGTCATCACAATGCTCCATGACCATTGTCGTCACAATGCTCCATGCCCCTTTCAACACAATGCTCCATGACAACTGTCATCACAATGCTCCATGGCCTTTGTCATCACAATTATACATGGCCCCTGTGATCACAGTGCTCCATGACCCCTTTCATCACAATGCTCCATGACCACTGTCATCACAATGTTCCATGATCGCTGTAATCACAATGACCCATGACACCTTTCCTCAGAAGGCTCCAGTACGCCTGTCATCACAATGCTCCAATGACCGTCTCATCACAATGCTCCATGATCCCTGTCAGCACAACGTTACATGACAATTGTCATCACAATGCTCCATGACACCTGTCATCACAATGTTGCCTGCCCATGTCATCAAAATTCTCCATGTCCCCTGTAATCACAATGTTCCATTACACCTGTCTTCACAATGTTCCCTGCCCATGTCATCACAATGCTCCATTACCAATGTAATCAAAATGTTCGCCTGCCCTTGTCATCAAAATGCTCCATGGCCCCTTTAATCACAATGCTCCATGAACCCTGTCATCACAATGTTCCATGACAGTTGTCATCACAATGCTCCATGACCCTGTAATCACAATGCTCCATGCCCTTGTCATCACAATGCTCCAGAACTCTTGTCATCATAATGATGAATGCTCGTGTCATCACAAAGCTCCATGATACTTGTCATCACAATGTTCCATGGCCTTGTCATTACAATACTCCATGGCCCCTGTCATCACCGTGCTCCATGATACCTTTTATCACAATTCTAGATGACCACTGTCATCACAATGCCCCAAGACACATGTCATCACAATTCGCCATGGCCCTTGCCATCACAATGCTCCATGACCCGTGTCATCACAATGGTCCAGGACACTTGTCATCACAATGATCCATGACCACTTACATCACAATGCTCCTTGACTCCTGTCATCACAATGCTCCATAGCCTATGCATTCGCAATGCTACATGGTCCCTGTAATCACATTGCTCCATGATCCATTTCATCACAATGCTCTATGACCACTGTCATTACAATGCCACATTATACCTGTCATCACAATGCTCCATGGCCCCTGTCAGCACAATGTTCCATGACAGATGTCATCACTCTCCTCCATGGTCCCTGTAATCACAATGCTCCATTCCCTTGTCAACGCAATGCTCCAGAACTCTTGTCATCATAATGCTCCATGCCCGTCTCATCACAATTCTCCATGACACTTTTCATTAAAATGCTCCATGGCCTTTATCATCACAATGCTCCATGGCCCCTGTTATCACAGTGATCCATGGTACCTTTCATCACAATGCTAGATAACCTCTGTCATCACAATGCCCGATGACACCTGTCATCAGAATTGGCCATGGCCCTTGTCATCACAATGATCCATGAACCCTGTCATCTCAATTCTCCATGATCTTTGTATTCACAATGCTCCATGGCCCCTATAATTGCGGTGCTCCATGACCCCTGTCATCACAATGCTCCCTGGTATATTTCCTCACAATTCTAGATGACCACTGTCATCACAGTGCTCCACGGCCCCTGTCATCAGAGTCCTCCATGATACCTTTCATCACAATTCTATATGACCACTGTCATCACAATTCCCCATGACACCTGTCATCACAATGCTCCATGAACCATGTCATCACAATGTTCATGGGCAATTGTCATCACAATGCTCCATGACAACTTACATCACAATGCTCCTTGACCTCTGTCATTTCATTGCTCCATGGCCTTTGTCATCAAAATTCTACATGGCCCCTGTAATAACAGTGCTTCAGGACAACTTTTATCGCAATGCTCCATGACCACTCTCATCACAATGCCAGATAAGACCTTTCATGACAATGCTCCATGGCCCTTGTCATCACAATATTCTATGACTTCTGTCATCACAATGCTCCATGCCCCTGTCATCCCAATGCCCCATCACCCCTGCTATTACAATGCTCCATGACCCCTGTCATCACAATGCTCCGAAACCCTTGTCATCACAATATTCCATGATCCGTGTAATCACGATGATCCATGAACCATTTCTGTACAATGCTCCAGTACCCCTTTCATTAAAATGCTCCATGGCACTTGTCACCAGAATGCTCCAGGAACCCTTCCATCACAATAATCCATGACCCGTTTCCTCACAATTCTCCAGGACCGCTTTCATCACAATGCTCCATTCCCTTGTCATCTCAATGCTTCATGGCCCCTGTCATCACAATGATCCATGCCCTTGTCATCAAAATGCTCCAGAACTCTTGTCATCACTATGCTCCATGCCCATGTCATCACAATGCTGCATGGCCCCTGTCATCACAATGCTGCATGACCCCTGTCATCACAATGCTCCATGCCCGTATCATCACAATGCTCCATTACCCATGTCATCGTAGTGATCCATGACCCCATTCATCACAATGCTCCATGACACCTGTCATCACAATGCTCCGTGGTCTTTGTCATCACAATGCTCCATGACCACTGTCATCACCATGCCCCATGACCCCAGTCATCACAATGCTCCATAGACCTTGTCATCACAATGCTCCATTTGCCCTGTCATCACAATGTTCCATGACTCTTGTCATCAAAATGCCTCATGATCCATTTAATCACAATGCTCCATGACTCCTTTCATCACATCCTCCATGATACTTGTCATTACACTGCCCCATGACCTTTTTCAGAACAATGCTCCATGACACCAGTCATCACAATGCTCCATGACCATTGTCGTCACAATGCTCCATGCCCCTTTCAACACAATGCTCCATGACAACTGTCATCACAATGCTCCATGGCCTTTGTCATCACAATTATACATGGCCCCTGTGATCACAGTGCTCCATGACCCCTTTCATCACAATGCTCCATGACCACTGTCATCACAATGTTCCATGATCGCTGTAATCACAATGACCCATGACACCTTTCCTCAGAAGGCTCCAGTACGCCTGTCATCACAATGCTCCAATGACCGTCTCATCACAATGCTCCATGATCCCTGTCAGCACAACGTTACATGACAATTGTCATCACAATGCTCCATGACACCTGTCATCACAATGTTGCCTGCCCATGTCATCAAAATGCTCCATGTCCCCTGTAATCACAATGTTCCATTACACCTGTCTTCACAATGTTCCCTGCCCATGTCATCACAATGCTCCATTACCAAGGTAATCAAAATGTTCGCCAGCCCTTGTCATCAAAATGCTCCATGGCCCCTTTAATCACAATGCTCCATGAATCCTGTCATCACAATGTTCCATGACAGTTGTCATCACAATGCTCCATGACCCTGTAATCACAATGCTCCATGCCCTTGTCATCACAATGCTCCAGAACCTTGTCATCATAATGATGAATGCTCGTGTCATCACAAAGCTCCATGATACTTGTCATCACAATGTTCCATGGCCTTGTCATTACAATACTCCATGGCCCCTGTCATCACAGTGCTCCATGATACCTTTTATCACAATTCTAGATGACCACTGTCATCACAATGCCCCAAGACACATGTCATCACAATTCGCCATGGCCCTTGCCATCACAATGCTCCATGACCCGTGTCATCACAATGGTCCAGGACACTTGTCATCACAATGATCCATGACCACTTACATCACAATGCTCCTTGACTCCTGTCATCACAATGCTCCATAGCCTATGCATTCGCAATGCTACATGGTCCCTGTAATCACATTGCTCCATGATCCATTTCATCACAATGCTCTATGACCACTGTCATTACAATGCCACATTATACCTGTCATCACAATGCTCCATGGCCCCTGTCAGCACAATGTTCCATGACAGATGTCATCACTCTCCTCCATGGTCCCTGTAATCACAATGCTCCATTCCCTTGTCAACGCAATGCTCCAGAACTCTTGTCATCATAATGCTCCATGCCCGTCTCATCACAATTCTCCATGACACTTTTCATTAAAATGCTCCATGGCCTTTATCATCACAATGCTCCATGGCCCCTGTTATCACAGTGATCCATGGTACCTTTCATCACAATGCTAGATAACCTCTGTCATCACAATGCCCGATGACACCTGTCATCAGAATTGGCCATGGCCCTTGTCATCACAATGATCCATGAACCCTGTCATCTCAATTCTCCATGATCTTTGTATTCACAATGCTCCATGGCCCCTATAATTGCGGTGCTCCATGACCCCTGTCATCACAATGCTCCCTGGTATATTTCCTCACAATTCTAGATGACCACTGTCATCACAGTGCTCCACGGCCCCTGTCATCAGAGTCCTCCATGATACCTTTCATCACAATTCTATATGACCGCTGTCATCACAATTCCCCATGACACCTGTCATCACAATGCTCCATGAACCATGTCATCACAATGTTCATGGGCAATTGTCATCACAATGCTCCATGACAACTTACATCACAATGCTCCTTGACCTCTGTCATTTCATTGCTCCATGGCCTTTGTCATCAAAATTCTACATGGCCCCTGTAATAACAGTGCTTCAGGACAACTTTTATCGCAATGCTCCATGACCACTCTCATCACAATGCCAGATAAGACCTTTCATGACAATGCTCCATGGCCCTTGTCATCACAATATTCTATGACTTCTGTCATCACAATGCTCCATGCCCCTGTCATCCCAATGCCCCATCACCCCTGCTATTACAATGCTCCATGACCCCTGTCATCACAATGCTCCGAAACCCTTGTCATCACAATATTCCATGATCCGTGTAATCACGATGATCCATGAACCATTTCTGTACAATGCTCCAGTACCCCTTTCATTAAAATGCTCCATGGCACTTGTCACCAGAATGCTCCAGGAACCCTTCCATCACAATAATCCATGACCCGTTTCCTCACAATTCTCCAGGACCGCTTTCATCACAATGCTCCATTCCCTTGTCATCTCAATGCTTCATGGCCCCTGTCATCACAATGATCCATGCCCTTGTCATCAAAATGCTCCAGAACTCTTGTCATCACTATGCTCCATGCCCATGTCATCACAATGCTGCATGGCCCCTGTCATCACAATGCTGCATGACCCCTGTCATCACAATGCTCCATGCCCGTATCATCACAATGCTCCATTACCCATGTCATCGTAGTGATCCATGACCCCATTCATCACAATGCTCCATGACACCTGTCATCACAATGCTCCGTGGTCTTTGTCATCACAATGCTCCATGACCACTGTCATCACCATGCCCCATGACCCCAGTCATCACAATGCTCCATAGACCTTGTCATCACAATGCTCCATTTGCCCTGTCATCACAATGTTCCATGACTCTTGTCATCAAAATGCCTCATGATCCATTTAATCACAATGCTCCATGACTCCTTTCATCACATCCTCCATGATACTTGTCATTACACTGCCCCATGACCTTTTTCAGAACAATGCTCCATGACACCAGTCATCACAATGCTCCATGACCATTGTCGTCACAATGCTCCATGCCCCTTTCAACACAATGCTCCATGACAACTGTCATCACAATGCTCCATGGCCTTTGTCATCACAATTATACATGGCCCCTGTGATCACAGTGCTCCATGACCCCT
The DNA here is from genome assembly GCF_965194805.1 of Balaenoptera borealis. NCBI lineage: Eukaryota > Metazoa > Chordata > Mammalia > Artiodactyla > Balaenopteridae > Balaenoptera > Balaenoptera borealis. Next base: position 943,666 of record NW_028123982.1, on the reverse strand, counting down.
TTCATCACAATGCTCCATGACCACTGTCATCACAATGTTCCATGATCGCTGTAATCACAATGACCCATGACACCTTTCCTCAGAAGGCTCCAGTACGCCTGTCATCACAATGCTCCAATGACCGTCTCATCACAATGCTCCATGATCCCTGTCAGCACAACGTTACATGACAATTGTCATCACAACGCTCCATGACACCTGTCATCACAATGTTGCCTGCCCATGTCATCACAATGCTCCATTACCAAGGTAATCAAAATGTTCGCCAGCCCTTGTCATCAAAATGCTCCATGGCCCCTTTAATCACAATGCTCCATGAATCCTGTCATCACAATGTTCCATGACAGTTGTCATCACAATGCTCCATGACCCTGTAATCACAATGCTCCATGCCCTTGTCATCACAATGCTCCAGAACCTTGTCATCATAATGATGAATGCTCGTGTCATCACAAAGCTCCATGATACTTGTCATCACAATGTTCCATGGCCTTGTCATTACAATACTCCATGGCCCCTGTCATCACAGTGCTCCATGATACCTTTTATCACAATTCTAGATGACCACTGTCATCACAATGCCCCAAGACACATGTCATCACAATTCGCCATGGCCCTTGCCATCACAATGCTCCATGACCCGTGTCATCACAATGGTCCAGGACACTTGTCATCACAATGATCCATGACCACTTACATCACAATGCTCCTTGACTCCTGTCATCACAATGCTCCATAGCCTATGCATTCGCAATGCTACATGGTCCCTGTAATCACATTGCTCCATGATCCATTTCATCACAATGCTCTATGACCACTGTCATTACAATGCCACATTATACCTGTCATCACAATGCTCCATGGCCCCTGTCAGCACAATGTTCCATGACAGATGTCATCACTCTCCTCCATGGTCCCTGTAATCACAATGCTCCATTCCCTTGTCAACGCAATGCTCCAGAACTCTTGTCATCATAATGCTCCATGCCCGTCTCATCACAATTCTCCATGACACTTTTCATTAAAATGCTCCATGGCCTTTATCATCACAATACTCCATGGCCCCTGTTATCACAGTGATCCATGGTACCTTTCATCACAATGCTAGATAACCTCTGTCATCACAATGCCCGATGACACCTGTCATCAGAATTGGCCATGGCCCTTGTCATCACAATGATCCATGAACCCTGTCATCTCAATTCTCCATGATCTTTGTATTCACAATGCTCCATGGCCCCTATAATTGCGGTGCTCCATGACCCCTGTCATCACAATGCTCCCTGGTATATTTCCTCACAATTCTAGATGACCACTGTCATCACAGTGCTCCACGGCCCCTGTCATCAGAGTCCTCCATGATACCTTTCATCACAATTCTATATGACCACTGTCATCACAATTCCCCATGACACCTGTCATCACAATGCTCCATGAACCATGTCATCACAATGTTCATGGGCAATTGTCATCACAATGCTCCATGACAACTTACATCACAATGCTCCTTGACCTCTGTCATTTCATTGCTCCATGGCCTTTGTCATCAAAATTCTACATGGCCCCTGTAATAACAGTGCTTCAGGACAACTTTTATCGCAATGCTCCATGACCACTCTCATCACAATGCCAGATAAGACCTTTCATGACAATGCTCCATGGCCCTTGTCATCACAATATCCTATGACTTCTGTCATCACAATGCTCCATGCCCCTGTCATCCCAATGCCCCATCACCCCTGCTATTACAATGCTCCATGACCCCTGTCATCACAATGCTCCGAAACCCTTGTCATCACAATATTCCATGATCCGTGTAATCACGATGATCCATGAACCATTTCTGTACAATGCTCCAGTACCCCTTTCATTAAAATGCTCCATGGCACTTGTCACCAGAATGCTCCAGGAACCCTTCCATCACAATAATCCATGACCCGTTTCCTCACAATTCTCCAGGACCGCTTTCATCACAATGCTCCATTCCCTTGTCATCTCAATGCTTCATGGCCCCTGTCATCACAATGATCCATGCCCTTGTCATCAAAATGCTCCAGAACTCTTGTCATCACTATGCTCCATGCCCATGTCATCACAATGCTGCATGGCCCCTGTCATCACAATGCTGCATGACCCCTGTCATCACAATGCTCCATGCCCGTATCATCACAATGCTCCATTACCCATGTCATCGTAGTGATCCATGACCCCATTCATCACAATGCTCCATGACACCTGTCATCACAATGCTCCGTGGTCTTTGTCATCACAATGCTCCATGACCACTGTCATCACCATGCCCCATGACCCCAGTCATCACAATGCTCCATAGACCTTGTCATCACAATGCTCCATTTGCCCTGTCATCACAATGTTCCATGACTCTTGTCATCAAAATGCCTCATGATCCATTTAATCACAATGCTCCATGACTCCTTTCATCACATCCTCCATGATACTTGTCATTACACTGCCCCATGACCTTTTTCAGAACAATGCTCCATGACACCAGTCATCACAATGCTCCATGACCATTGTCGTCACAATGCTCCATGCCCCTTTCAACACAATGCTCCATGACAACTGTCATCACAATGCTCCATGGCCTTTGTCATCACAATTATACATGGCCCCTGTGATCACAGTGCTCCATGACCCCTTTCATCACAATGCTCCATGACCACTGTCATCACAATGTTCCATGATCGCTGTAATCACAATGACCCATGACACCTTTCCTCAGAAGGCTCCAGTACGCCTGTCATCACAATGCTCCAATGACCGTCTCATCACAATGCTCCATGATCCCTGTCAGCACAACGTTACATGACAATTGTCATCACAACGCTCCATGACACCTGTCATCACAATGTTGCCTGCCCATGTCATCACAATGCTCCATTACCAAGGTAATCAAAATGTTCGCCAGCCCTTGTCATCAAAATGCTCCATGGCCCCTTTAATCACAATGCTCCATGAATCCTGTCATCACAATGTTCCATGACAGTTGTCATCACAATGCTCCATGACCCTGTAATCACAATGCTCCATGCCCTTGTCATCACAATGCTCCAGAACCTTGTCATCATAATGATGAATGCTCGTGTCATCACAAAGCTCCATGATACTTGTCATCACAATGTTCCATGGCCTTGTCATTACAATACTCCATGGCCCCTGTCATCACAGTGCTCCATGATACCTTTTATCACAATTCTAGATGACCACTGTCATCACAATGCCCCAAGACACATGTCATCACAATTCGCCATGGCCCTTGCCATCACAATGCTCCATGACCCGTGTCATCACAATGGTCCAGGACACTTGTCATCACAATGATCCATGACCACTTACATCACAATGCTCCTTGACTCCTGTCATCACAATGCTCCATAGCCTATGCATTCGCAATGCTACATGGTCCCTGTAATCACATTGCTCCATGATCCATTTCATCACAATGCTCTATGACCACTGTCATTACAATGCCACATTATACCTGTCATCACAATGCTCCATGGCCCCTGTCAGCACAATGTTCCATGACAGATGTCATCACTCTCCTCCATGGTCCCTGTAATCACAATGCTCCATTCCCTTGTCAACTCAATGCTCCAGAACTCTTGTCATCATAATGCTCCATGCCCGTCTCATCACAATTCTCCATGACACTTTTCATTAAAATGCTCCATGGCCTTTATCATCACAATGCTCCATGGCCCCTGTTATCACAGTGATCCATGGTACCTTTCATCACAATGCTAGATAACCTCTGTCATCACAATGCCCGATGACACCTGTCATCAGAATTGGCCATGGCCCTTGTCATCACAATGATCCATGAACCCTGTCATCTCAATTCTCCATGATCTTTGTATTCACAATGCTCCATGGCCCCTATAATTGCGGTGCTCCATGACCCCTGTCATCACAATGCTCCCTGGTATATTTCCTCACAATTCTAGATGACCACTGTCATCACAGTGCTCCACGGCCCCTGTCATCAGAGTCCTCCATGATACCTTTCATCACAATTCTATATGACCACTGTCATCACAATTCCCCATGACACCTGTCATCACAATGCTCCATGAACCATGTCATCACAATGTTCATGGGCAATTGTCATCACAATGCTCCATGACAACTTACATCACAATGCTCCTTGACCTCTGTCATTTCATTGCTCCATGGCCTTTGTCATCAAAATTCTACATGGCCCCTGTAATAACAGTGCTTCAGGACAACTTTTATCGCAATGCTCCATGACCACTCTCATCACAATGCCAGATAAGACCTTTCATGACAATGCTCCATGGCCCTTGTCATCACAATATTCTATGACTTCTGTCATCACAATGCTCCATGCCCCTGTCATCCCAATGCCCCATCACCCCTGCTATTACAATGCTCCATGACCCCTGTCATCACAATGCTCCGAAACCCTTGTCATCACAATATTCCATGATCCGTGTAATCACGATGATCCATGAACCATTTCTGTACAATGCTCCAGTACCCCTTTCATTAAAATGCTCCATGGCACTTGTCACCAGAATGCTCCAGGAACCCTTCCATCACAATAATCCATGACCCGTTTCCTCACAATTCTCCAGGACCGCTTTCATCACAATGCTCCATTCCCTTGTCATCTCAATGCTTCATGGCCCCTGTCATCACAATGATCCATGCCCTTGTCATCAAAATGCTCCAGAACTCTTGTCATCACTATGCTCCATGCCCATGTCATCACAATGCTGCATGGCCCCTGTCATCACAATGCTGCATGACCCCTGTCATCACAATGCTCCATGCCCGTATCATCACAATGCTCCATTACCCATGTCATCGTAGTGATCCATGACCCCATTCATCACAATGCTCCATGACACCTGTCATCACAATGCTCCGTGGTCTTTGTCATCACAATGCTCCATGACCACTGTCATCACCATGCCCCATGACCCCAGTCATCACAATGCTCCATAGACCTTGTCATCACAATGCTCCATTTGCCCTGTCATCACAATGTTCCATGACTCTTGTCATCAAAATGCCTCATGATCCATTTAATCACAATGCTCCATGACTCCTTTCATCACATCCTCCATGATACTTGTCATTACACTGCCCCATGACCTTTTTCAGAACAATGCTCCATGACACCAGTCATCACAATGCTCCATGACCATTGTCGTCACAATGCTCCATGCCCCTTTCAACACAATGCTCCATGACAACTGTCATCACAATGCTCCATGGCCTTTGTCATCACAATTATACATGGCCCCTGTGATCACAGTGCTCCATGACCCCTTTCATCACAATGCTCCATGACCACTGTCATCACAATGTTCCATGATCGCTGTAATCACAATGACCCATGACACCTTTCCTCAGAAGGCTCCAGTACGCCTGTCATCACAATGCTCCAATGACCGTCTCATCACAATGCTCCATGATCCCTGTCAGCACAACGTTACATGACAATTGTCATCACAACGCTCCATGACACCTGTCATCACAATGTTGCCTGCCCATGTCATCACAATGCTCCATTACCAAGGTAATCAAAATGTTCGCCAGCCCTTGTCATCAAAATGCTCCATGGCCCCTTTAATCACAATGCTCCATGAATCCTGTCATCACAATGTTCCATGACAGTTGTCATCACAATGCTCCATGACCCTGTAATCACAATGCTCCATGCCCTTGTCATCACAATGCTCCAGAACCTTGTCATCATAATGATGAATGCTCGTGTCATCACAAAGCTCCATGATACTTGTCATCACAATGTTCCATGGCCTTGTCATTACAATACTCCATGGCCCCTGTCATCACAGTGCTCCATGATACCTTTTATCACAATTCTAGATGACCACTGTCATCACAATGCCCCAAGACACATGTCATCACAATTCGCCATGGCCCTTGCCATCACAATGCTCCATGACCCGTGTCATCACAATGGTCCAGGACACTTGTCATCACAATGATCCATGACCACTTACATCACAATGCTCCTTGACTCCTGTCATCACAATGCTCCATAGCCTATGCATTCGCAATGCTACATGGTCCCTGTAATCACATTGCTCCATGATCCATTTCATCACAATGCTCTATGACCACTGTCATTACAATGCCACATTATACCTGTCATCACAATGCTCCATGGCCCCTGTCAGCACAATGTTCCATGACAGATGTCATCACTCTCCTCCATGGTCCCTGTAATCACAATGCTCCATTCCCTTGTCAACGCAATGCTCCAGAACTCTTGTCATCATAATGCTCCATGCCCGTCTCATCACAATTCTCCATGACACTTTTCATTAAAATGCTCCATGGCCTTTATCATCACAATACTCCATGGCCCCTGTTATCACAGTGATCCATGGTACCTTTCATCACAATGCTAGATAACCTCTGTCATCACAATGCCCGATGACACCTGTCATCAGAATTGGCCATGGCCCTTGTCATCACAATGATCCATGAACCCTGTCATCTCAATTCTCCATGATCTTTGTATTCACAATGCTCCATGGCCCCTATAATTGCGGTGCTCCATGACCCCTGTCATCACAATGCTCCCTGGTATATTTCCTCACAATTCTAGATGACCACTGTCATCACAGTGCTCCACGGCCCCTGTCATCAGAGTCCTCCATGATACCTTTCATCACAATTCTATATGACCACTGTCATCACAATTCCCCATGACACCTGTCATCACAATGCTCCATGAACCATGTCATCACAATGTTCATGGGCAATTGTCATCACAATGCTCCATGACAACTTACATCACAATGCTCCTTGACCTCTGTCATTTCATTGCTCCATGGCCTTTGTCATCAAAATTCTACATGGCCCCTGTAATAACAGTGCTTCAGGACAACTTTTATCGCAATGCTCCATGACCACTCTCATCACAATGCCAGATAAGACCTTTCATGACAATGCTCCATGGCCCTTGTCATCACAATATCCTATGACTTCTGTCATCACAATGCTCCATGCCCCTGTCATCCCAATGCCCCATCACCCCTGCTATTACAATGCTCCATGACCCCTGTCATCACAATGCTCCGAAACCCTTGTCATCACAATATTCCATGATCCGTGTAATCACGATGATCCATGAACCATTTCTGTACAATGCTCCAGTACCCCTTTCATTAAAATGCTCCATGGCACTTGTCACCAGAATGCTCCAGGAACCCTTCCATCACAATAATCCATGACCCGTTTCCTCACAATTCTCCAGGACCGCTTTCATCACAATGCTCCATTCCCTTGTCATCTCAATGCTTCATGGCCCCTGTCATCACAATGATCCATGCCCTTGTCATCAAAATGCTCCAGAACTCTTGTCATCACTATGCTCCATGCCCATGTCATCACAATGCTGCATGGCCCCTGTCATCACAATGCTGCATGACCCCTGTCATCACAATGCTCCATGCCCGTATCATCACAATGCTCCATTACCCATGTCATCGTAGTGATCCATGACCCCATTCATCACAATGCTCCATGACACCTGTCATCACAATGCTCCGTGGTCTTTGTCATCACAATGCTCCATGACCACTGTCATCACCATGCCCCATGACCCCAGTCATCACAATGCTCCATAGACCTTGTCATCACAATGCTCCATTTGCCCTGTCATCACAATGTTCCATGACTCTTGTCATCAAAATGCCTCATGATCCATTTAATCACAATGCTCCATGACTCCTTTCATCACATCCTCCATGATACTTGTCATTACACTGCCCCATGACCTTTTTCAGAACAATGCTCCATGACACCAGTCATCACAATGCTCCATGACCATTGTCGTCACAATGCTCCATGCCCCTTTCAACACAATGCTCCATGACAACTGTCATCACAATGCTCCATGGCCTTTGTCATCACAATTATACATGGCCCCTGTGATCACAGTGCTCCATGACCCCTTTCATCACAATGCTCCATGACCACTGTCATCACAATGTTCCATGATCGCTGTAATCACAATGACCCATGACACCTTTCCTCAGAAGGCTCCAGTACGCCTGTCATCACAATGCTCCAATGACCGTCTCATCACAATGCTCCATGATCCCTGTCAGCACAACGTTACATGACAATTGTCATCACAACGCTCCATGACACCTGTCATCACAATGTTGCCTGCCCATGTCATCACAATGCTCCATTACCAAGGTAATCAAAATGTTCGCCAGCCCTTGTCATCAAAATGCTCCATGGCCCCTTTAATCACAATGCTCCATGAATCCTGTCATCACAATGTTCCATGACAGTTGTCATCACAATGCTCCATGACCCTGTAATCACAATGCTCCATGCCCTTGTCATCACAATGCTCCAGAACCTTGTCATCATAATGATGAATGCTCGTGTCATCACAAAGCTCCATGATACTTGTCATCACAATGTTCCATGGCCTTGTCATTACAATACTCCATGGCCCCTGTCATCACAGTGCTCCATGATACCTTTTATCACAATTCTAGATGACCACTGTCATCACAATGCCCCAAGACACATGTCATCACAATTCGCCATGGCCCTTGCCATCACAATGCTCCATGACCCGTGTCATCACAATGGTCCAGGACACTTGTCATCACAATGATCCATGACCACTTACATCACAATGCTCCTTGACTCCTGTCATCACAATGCTCCATAGCCTATGCATTCGCAATGCTACATGGTCCCTGTAATCACATTGCTCCATGATCCATTTCATCACAATGCTCTATGACCACTGTCATTACAATGCCACATTATACCTGTCATCACAATGCTCCATGGCCCCTGTCAGCACAATGTTCCATGACAGATGTCATCACTCTCCTCCATGGTCCCTGTAATCACAATGCTCCATTCCCTTGTCAACTCAATGCTCCAGAACTCTTGTCATCATAATGCTCCATGCCCGTCTCATCACAATTCTCCATGACACTTTTCATTAAAATGCTCCATGGCCTTTATCATCACAATGCTCCATGGCCCCTGTTATCACAGTGATCCATGGTACCTTTCATCACAATGCTAGATAACCTCTGTCATCACAATGCCCGATGACACCTGTCATCAGAATTGGCCATGGCCCTTGTCATCACAATGATCCATGAACCCTGTCATCTCAATTCTCCATGATCTTTGTATTCACAATGCTCCATGGCCCCTATAATTGCGGTGCTCCATGACCCCTGTCATCACAATGCTCCCTGGTATATTTCCTCACAATTCTAGATGACCACTGTCATCACAGTGCTCCACGGCCCCTGTCATCAGAGTCCTCCATGATACCTTTCATCACAATTCTATATGACCACTGTCATCACAATTCCCCATGACACCTGTCATCACAATGCTCCATGAACCATGTCATCACAATGTTCATGGGCAATTGTCATCACAATGCTCCATGACAACTTACATCACAATGCTCCTTGACCTCTGTCATTTCATTGCTCCATGGCCTTTGTCATCAAAATTCTACATGGCCCCTGTAATAACAGTGCTTCAGGACAACTTTTATCGCAATGCTCCATGACCACTCTCATCACAATGCCAGATAAGACCTTTCATGACAATGCTCCATGGCCCTTGTCATCACAATATTCTATGACTTCTGTCATCACAATGCTCCATGCCCCTGTCATCCCAATGCCCCATCACCCCTGCTATTACAATGCTCCATGACCCCTGTCATCACAATGCTCCGAAACCCTTGTCATCACAATATTCCATGATCCGTGTAATCACGATGATCCATGAACCATTTCTGTACAATGCTCCAGTACCCCTTTCATTAAAATGCTCCATGGCACTTGTCACCAGAATGCTCCAGGAACCCTTCCATCACAATAATCCATGACCCGTTTCCTCACAATTCTCCAGGACCGCTTTCATCACAATGCTCCATTCCCTTGTCATCTCAATGCTTCATGGCCCCTGTCATCACAATGATCCATGCCCTTGTCATCAAAATGCTCCAGAACTCTTGTCATCACTATGCTCCATGCCCATGTCATCACAATGCTGCATGGCCCCTGTCATCACAATGCTGCATGACCCCTGTCATCACAATGCTCCATGCCCGTATCATCACAATGCTCCATTACCCATGTCATCGTAGTGATCCATGACCCCATTCATCACAATGCTCCATGACACCTGTCATCACAATGCTCCGTGGTCTTTGTCATCACAATGCTCCATGACCACTGTCATCACCATGCCCCATGACCCCAGTCATCACAATGCTCCATAGACCTTGTCATCACAATGCTCCATTTGCCCTGTCATCACAATGTTCCATGACTCTTGTCATCAAAATGCCTCATGATCCATTTAATCACAATGCTCCATGACTCCTTTCATCACATCCTCCATGATACTTGTCATTACACTGCCCCATGACCTTTTTCAGAACAATGCTCCATGACACCAGTCATCACAATGCTCCATGACCATTGTCGTCACAATGCTCCATGCCCCTTTCAACACAATGCTCCATGACAACTGTCATCACAATGCTCCATGGCCTTTGTCATCACAATTATACATGGCCCCTGTGATCACAGTGCTCCATGACCCCTTTCATCACAATGCTCCATGACCACTGTCATCACAATGTTCCATGATCGCTGTAATCACAATGACCCATGACACCTTTCCTCAGAAGGCTCCAGTACGCCTGTCATCACAATGCTCCAATGACCGTCTCATCACAATGCTCCATGATCCCTGTCAGCACAACGTTACATGACAATTGTCATCACAACGCTCCATGACACCTGTCATCACAATGTTGCCTGCCCATGTCATCACAATGCTCCATTACCAAGGTAATCAAAATGTTCGCCAGCCCTTGTCATCAAAATGCTCCATGGCCCCTTTAATCACAATGCTCCATGAATCCTGTCATCACAATGTTCCATGACAGTTGTCATCACAATGCTCCATGACCCTGTAATCACAATGCTCCATGCCCTTGTCATCACAATGCTCCAGAACCTTGTCATCATAATGATGAATGCTCGTGTCATCACAAAGCTCCATGATACTTGTCATCACAATGTTCCATGGCCTTGTCATTACAATACTCCATGGCCCCTGTCATCACAGTGCTCCATGATACCTTTTATCACAATTCTAGATGACCACTGTCATCACAATGCCCCAAGACACATGTCATCACAATTCGCCATGGCCCTTGCCATCACAATGCTCCATGACCCGTGTCATCACAATGGTCCAGGACACTTGTCATCACAATGATCCATGACCACTTACATCACAATGCTCCTTGACTCCTGTCATCACAATGCTCCATAGCCTATGCATTCGCAATGCTACATGGTCCCTGTAATCACATTGCTCCATGATCCATTTCATCACAATGCTCTATGACCACTGTCATTACAATGCCACATTATACCTGTCATCACAATGCTCCATGGCCCCTGTCAGCACAATGTTCCATGACAGATGTCATCACTCTCCTCCATGGTCCCTGTAATCACAATGCTCCATTCCCTTGTCAACGCAATGCTCCAGAACTCTTGTCATCATAATGCTCCATGCCCGTCTCATCACAATTCTCCATGACACTTTTCATTAAAATGCTCCATGGCCTTTATCATCACAATACTCCATGGCCCCTGTTATCACAGTGATCCATGGTACCTTTCATCACAATGCTAGATAACCTCTGTCATCACAATGCCCGATGACACCTGTCATCAGAATTGGCCATGGCCCTTGTCATCACAATGATCCATGAACCCTGTCATCTCAATTCTCCATGATCTTTGTATTCACAATGCTCCATGGCCCCTATAATTGCGGTGCTCCATGACCCCTGTCATCACAATGCTCCCTGGTATATTTCCTCACAATTCTAGATGACCACTGTCATCACAGTGCTCCACGGCCCCTGTCATCAGAGTCCTCCATGATACCTTTCATCACAATTCTATATGACCACTGTCATCACAATTCCCCATGACACCTGTCATCACAATGCTCCATGAACCATGTCATCACAATGTTCATGGGCAATTGTCATCACAATGCTCCATGACAACTTACATCACAATGCTCCTTGACCTCTGTCATTTCATTGCTCCATGGCCTTTGTCATCAAAATTCTACATGGCCCCTGTAATAACAGTGCTTCAGGACAACTTTTATCGCAATGCTCCATGACCACTCTCATCACAATGCCAGATAAGACCTTTCATGACAATGCTCCATGGCCCTTGTCATCACAATATCCTATGACTTCTGTCATCACAATGCTCCATGCCCCTGTCATCCCAATGCCCCATCACCCCTGCTATTACAATGCTCCATGACCCCTGTCATCACAATGCTCCGAAACCCTTGTCATCACAATATTCCATGATCCGTGTAATCACGATGATCCATGAACCATTTCTGTACAATGCTCCAGTACCCCTTTCATTAAAATGCTCCATGGCACTTGTCACCAGAATGCTCCAGGAACCCTTCCATCACAATAATCCATGACCCGTTTCCTCACAATTCTCCAGGACCGCTTTCATCACAATGCTCCATTCCCTTGTCATCTCAATGCTTCATGGCCCCTGTCATCACAATGATCCATGCCCTTGTCATCAAAATGCTCCAGAACTCTTGTCATCACTATGCTCCATGCCCATGTCATCACAATGCTGCATGGCCCCTGTCATCACAATGCTGCATGACCCCTGTCATCACAATGCTCCATGCCCGTATCATCACAATGCTCCATTACCCATGTCATCGTAGTGATCCATGACCCCATTCATCACAATGCTCCATGACACCTGTCATCACAATGCTCCGTGGTCTTTGTCATCACAATGCTCCATGACCACTGTCATCACCATGCCCCATGACCCCAGTCATCACAATGCTCCATAGACCTTGTCATCACAATGCTCCATTTGCCCTGTCATCACAATGTTCCATGACTCTTGTCATCAAAATGCCTCATGATCCATTTAATCACAATGCTCCATGACTCCTTTCATCACATCCTCCATGATACTTGTCATTACACTGCCCCATGACCTTTTTCAGAACAATGCTCCATGACACCAGTCATCACAATGCTCCATGACCATTGTCGTCACAATGCTCCATGCCCCTTTCAACACAATGCTCCATGACAACTGTCATCACAATGCTCCATGGCCTTTGTCATCACAATTATACATGGCCCCTGTGATCACAGTGCTCCATGACCCCTTTCATCACAATGCTCCATGACCACTGTCATCACAATGTTCCATGATCGCTGTAATCACAATGACCCATGACACCTTTCCTCAGAAGGCTCCAGTACGCCTGTCATCACAATGCTCCAATGACCGTCTCATCACAATGCTCCATGATCCCTGTCAGCACAACGTTACATGACAATTGTCATCACAACGCTCCATGACACCTGTCATCACAATGTTGCCTGCCCATGTCATCACAATGCTCCATTACCAAGGTAATCAAAATGTTCGCCAGCCCTTGTCATCAAAATGCTCCATGGCCCCTTTAATCACAATGCTCCATGAATCCTGTCATCACAATGTTCCATGACAGTTGTCATCACAATGCTCCATGACCCTGTAATCACAATGCTCCATGCCCTTGTCATCACAATGCTCCAGAACCTTGTCATCATAATGATGAATGCTCGTGTCATCACAAAGCTCCATGATACTTGTCATCACAATGTTCCATGGCCTTGTCATTACAATACTCCATGGCCCCTGTCATCACAGTGCTCCATGATACCTTTTATCACAATTCTAGATGACCACTGTCATCACAATGCCCCAAGACACATGTCATCACAATTCGCCATGGCCCTTGCCATCACAATGCTCCATGACCCGTGTCATCACAATGGTCCAGGACACTTGTCATCACAATGATCCATGACCACTTACATCACAATGCTCCTTGACTCCTGTCATCACAATGCTCCATAGCCTATGCATTCGCAATGCTACATGGTCCCTGTAATCACATTGCTCCATGATCCATTTCATCACAATGCTCTATGACCACTGTCATTACAATGCCACATTATACCTGTCATCACAATGCTCCATGGCCCCTGTCAGCACAATGTTCCATGACAGATGTCATCACTCTCCTCCATGGTCCCTGTAATCACAATGCTCCATTCCCTTGTCAACGCAATGCTCCAGAACTCTTGTCATCATAATGCTCCATGCCCGTCTCATCACAATTCTCCATGACACTTTTCATTAAAATGCTCCATGGCCTTTATCATCACAATGCTCCATGGCCCCTGTTATCACAGTGATCCATGGTACCTTTCATCACAATGCTAGATAACCTCTGTCATCACAATGCCCGATGACACCTGTCATCAGAATTGGCCATGGCCCTTGTCATCACAATGATCCATGAACCCTGTCATCTCAATTCTCCATGATCTTTGTATTCACAATGCTCCATGGCCCCTATAATTGCGGTGCTCCACGGCCCCTGTCATCAGAGTCCTCCATGATACCTTTCATCACAATTCTATATGACCACTGTCATCACAATTCCCCATGACACCTGTCATCACAATGCTCCATGAACCATGTCATCACAATGTTCATGGGCAATTGTCATCACAATGCTCCATGACAACTTACATCACAATGCTCCTTGACCTCTGTCATTTCATTGCTCCATGGCCTTTGTCATCAAAATTCTACATGGCCCCTGTAATAACAGTGCTTCAGGACAACTTTTATCGCAATGCTCCATGACCACTCTCATCACAATGCCAGATAAGACCTTTCATGACAATGCTCCATGGCCCTTGTCATCACAATATCCTATGACTTCTGTCATCACAATGCTCCATGCCCCTGTCATCCCAATGCCCCATCACCCCTGCTATTACAATGCTCCATGACCCCTGTCATCACAATGCTCCGAAACCCTTGTCATCACAATATTCCATGATCCGTGTAATCACGATGATCCATGAACCATTTCTGTACAATGCTCCAGTACCCCTTTCATTAAAATGCTCCATGGCACTTGTCACCAGAATGCTCCAGGAACCCTTCCATTACAATAATCCATGACCCGTTTCCTCACAATTCTCCAGGACCGCTTTCATCACAATGCTCCATTCCCTTGTCATCTCAATGCTTCATGGCCCCTGTCATCACAATGATCCATGCCCTTGTCATCAAAATGCTCCAGAACTCTTGTCATCACTATGCTCCATGCCCATGTCATCACAATGCTGCATGGCCCCTGTCATCACAATGCTGCATGACCCCTGTCATCACAATGCTCCATGCCCGTATCATCACAATGCTCCATTACCCATGTCATCGTAGTGATCCATGACCCCATTCATCACAATGCTCCATGACACCTGTCATCACAATGCTCCGTGGTCTTTGTCATCACAATGCTCCATGACCACTGTCATCACCATGCCCCATGACCCCAGTCATCACAATGCTCCATAGACCTTGTCATCACAATGCTCCATTTGCCCTGTCATCACAATGTTCCATGACTCTTGTCATCAAAATGCCTCATGATCCATTTAATCACAATGCTCCATGACTCCTTTCATCACATCCTCCATGATACTTGTCATTACACTGCCCCATGACCTTTTTCAGAACAATGCTCCATGACACCAGTCATCACAATGCTCCATGACCATTGTCGTCACAATGCTCCATGCCCCTTTCAACACAATGCTCCATGACAACTGTCATCACAATGCTCCATGGCCTTTGTCATCACAATTATACATGGCCCCTGTGATCACAGTGCTCCATGACCCCTTTCATCACAATGCTCCATGACCACTGTCATCACAATGTTCCATGATCGCTGTAATCACAATGACCCATGACACCTTTCCTCAGAAGGCTCCAGTACGCCTGTCATCACAATGCTCCAATGACCGTCTCATCACAATGCTCCATGATCCCTGTCAGCACAACGTTACATGACAATTGTCATCACAACGCTCCATGACACCTGTCATCACAATGTTGCCTGCCCATGTCATCAAAATGCTCCATGTCCCCTGTAATCACAATGTTCCATTACACCTGTCTTCACAATGTTCCCTGCCCATGTCATCACAATGCTCCATTACCAAGGTAATCAAAATGTTTGCCAGCCCTTGTCATCAAAATGCTCCATGGCCCCTTTAATCACAATGCTCCATGAATCCTGTCATCACAATGTTCCATGACAGTTGTCATCACAATGCTCCATGACCCTGTAATCACAATGCTCCATGCCCTTGTCATCACAATGCTCCAGAACCTTGTCATCATAATGATGAATGCTCGTGTCATCACAAAGCTCCATGATACTTGTCATCACAATGTTCCATGGCCTTGTCATTACAATACTCCATGGCCCCTGTCATCACAGTGCTCCATGATACCTTTTATCACAATTCTAGATGACCACTGTCATCACAATGCCCCAAGACACATGTCATCACAATTCGCCATGGCCCTTGCCATCACAATGCTCCATGACCCGTGTCATCACAATGGTCCAGGACACTTGTCATCACAATGATCCATGACCACTTACATCACAATGCTCCTTGACTCCTGTCATCACAATGCTCCATAGCCTATGCATTCGCAATGCTACATGGTCCCTGTAATCACATTGCTCCATGATCCATTTCATCACAATGCTCTATGACCACTGTCATTACAATGCCACATTATACCTGTCATCACAATGCTCCATGGCCCCTGTCAGCACAATGTTCCATGACAGATGTCATCACTCTCCTCCATGGTCCCTGTAATCACAATGCTCCATTCCCTTGTCAACGCAATGCTCCAGAACTCTTGTCATCATAATGCTCCATGCCCGTCTCATCACAATTCTCCATGACACTTTTCATTAAAATGCTCCATGGCCTTTATCATCACAATGCTCCATGGCCCCTGTTATCACAGTGATCCATGGTACCTTTCATCACAATGCTAGATAACCTCTGTCATCACAATGCCCGATGACACCTGTCATCAGAATTGGCCATGGCCCTTGTCATCACAATGATCCATGAACCCTGTCATCTCAATTCTCCATGATCTTTGTATTCACAATGCTCCATGGCCCCTATAATTGCGGTGCTCCATGACCCCTGTCATCACAATGCTCCCTGGTATATTTCCTCACAATTCTAGATGACCACTGTCATCACAGTGCTCCACGGCCCCTGTCATCAGAGTCCTCCATGATACCTTTCATCACAATTCTATATGACCACTGTCATCACAATTCCCCATGACACCTGTCATCACAATGCTCCATGAACCATGTCATCACAATGTTCATGGGCAATTGTCATCACAATGCTCCATGACAACTTACATCACAATGCTCCTTGACCTCTGTCATTTCATTGCTCCATGGCCTTTGTCATCAAAATTCTACATGGCCCCTGTAATAACAGTGCTTCAGGACAACTTTTATCGCAATGCTCCATGACCACTCTCATCACAATGCCAGATAAGACCTTTCATGACAATGCTCCATGGCCCTTGTCATCACAATATTCTATGACTTCTGTCATCACAATGCTCCATGCCCCTGTCATCCCAATGCCCCATCACCCCTGCTATTACAATGCTCCATGACCCCTGTCATCACAATGCTCCGAAACCCTTGTCATCACAATATTCCATGATCCGTGTAATCACGATGATCCATGAACCATTTCTGTACAATGCTCCAGTACCCCTTTCATTAAAATGCTCCATGGCACTTGTCACCAGAATGCTCCAGGAACCCTTCCATCACAATAATCCATGACCCGTTTCCTCACAATTCTCCAGGACCGCTTTCATCACAATGCTCCATTCCCTTGTCATCTCAATGCTTCATGGCCCCTGTCATCACAATGATCCATGCCCTTGTCATCAAAATGCTCCAGAACTCTTGTCATCACTATGCTCCATGCCCATGTCATCACAATGCTGCATGGCCCCTGTCATCACAATGCTGCATGACCCCTGTCATCACAATGCTCCATGCCCGTATCATCACAATGCTCCATTACCCATGTCATCGTAGTGATCCATGACCCCATTCATCACAATGCTCCATGACACCTGTCATCACAATGCTCCGTGGTCTTTGTCATCACAATGCTCCATGACCACTGTCATCACCATGCCCCATGACCCCAGTCATCACAATGCTCCATAGACCTTGTCATCACAATGCTCCATTTGCCCTGTCATCACAATGTTCCATGACTCTTGTCATCAAAATGCCTCATGATCCATTTAATCACAATGCTCCATGACTCCTTTCATCACATCCTCCATGATACTTGTCATTACACTGCCCCATGACCTTTTTCAGAACAATGCTCCATGACACCAGTCATCACAATGCTCCATGACCATTGTCGTCACAATGCTCCATGCCCCTTTCAACA
Organism: Balaenoptera borealis; assembly: GCF_965194805.1. NCBI lineage: Eukaryota > Metazoa > Chordata > Mammalia > Artiodactyla > Balaenopteridae > Balaenoptera > Balaenoptera borealis. The sequence continues at coordinate 925,140 of NW_028123982.1, read as the reverse complement.
CAATGCTCCATGACAACTGTCATCACAATGCTCCATGGCCTTTGTCATCACAATTATACATGGCCCCTGTGATCACAGTGCTCCATGACCCCTTTCATCACAATGCTCCATGACCACTGTCATCACAATGTTCCATGATCGCTGTAATCACAATGACCCATGACACCTTTCCTCAGAAGGCTCCAGTACGCCTGTCATCACAATGCTCCAATGACCGTCTCATCACAATGCTCCATGATCCCTGTCAGCACAACGTTACATGACAATTGTCATCACAATGCTCCATGACACCTGTCATCACAATGTTGCCTGCCCATGTCATCAAAATGCTCCATGTCCCCTGTAATCACAATGTTCCATTACACCTGTCTTCACAATGTTCCCTGCCCATGTCATCACAATGCTCCATTACCAAGGTAATCAAAATGTTCGCCAGCCCTTGTCATCAAAATGCTCCATGGCCCCTTTAATCACAATGCTCCATGAACCCTGTCATCACAATGTTCCATGACAGTTGTCATCACAATGCTCCATGACCCTGTAATCACAATGCTCCATGCCCTTGTCATCACAATGCTCCAGAACCTTGTCATCATAATGATGAATGCTGGTGTCATCACAAAGCTCCATGATACTTGTCATCACAATGTTCCATGGCCTTGTCATTACAATACTCCATGGCCCCTGTCATCACAGTGCTCCATGATACCTTTTATCACAATTCTAGATGACCACTGTCATCACAATGCCCCAAGACACATGTCATCACAATTCGCCATGGCCCTTGCCATCACAATGCTCCATGACCCGTGTCATCACAATGGTCCAGGACACTTGTCATCACAATGATCCATGACCACTTACATCACAATGCTCCTTGACTCCTGTCATCACAATGCTCCATAGCCTATGCATTCGCAATGCTACATGGTCCCTGTAATCACATTGCTCCATGATCCATTTCATCACAATGCTCTATGAACACTGTCATTACAATGCCACATTATACCTGTCATCACAATGCTCCATGGCCCCTGTCAGCACAATGTTCCATGACAGATGTCATCACTCTCCTCCATAGTTCCTGTAATCACAATGCTCCATTCCCTTGTCAACGCAATGCTCCAGAACTCTTGTCATCATAATGCTCCATGCCCGTCTCATCACAATTCTCCATGACACTTTTCATTAAAATGCTCCATGGCCTTTATCATCACAATGCTCCATGGCCCCTGTTATCACAGTGATCCATGGTACCTTTCATCACAATGCTAGATAACCTCTGTCATCACAATGCCCGATGACACCTGTCATCAGAATTGGCCATGGCCCTTGTCATCACAATGCTCCATGCCCTTGTCACCACAATGCTCCACAACTCTTGGTATCATAATGCTCCATGCCCGTCTCATCACAATGCTCCATGACACTTGTCATCAAAATGCTCCATGGCCTTTGTCATCACAATACTCCATGGCCCCTGTTATCACAGTGCTCCATGTTACCTTTCATCACAATCCTAGATGACCACTGTCATCACAATGCCCCATGACACCTGTCATCACAATTCGCCATGGCCCTTGTCATCACAATGCTCCATGATCCATGTCATCACAATGTTCCTGGACACGTATCATCACAATGAACTATGACCACATTCATCACAACGCTCCATGACCCCTGTCATAACACTACTCCATGGCCTATGCATTCAAAATGCTCCATGGCCCCTGTAATCACATTGCTCCATGATCCTTTTCATCACAATGTTCTATGACCACTCTCATCACAATACCCCATGACGCCTATCATCATAATGCTCCAAGGCCCCTCTCATCACAATGCTCCATGAACCCTGTCATCACAATGTTTCATGTCACTTGTCATGACAGTGCTCCATGAACCCCTGTCATCACAATATTCACTGCCCATGTAATCACAATGCTTCGGGTCCCCTGTAATCACAGTGCTCCATACCCTATTCATCACAATGCTCCAGAACTCTTGTCATCATAATGCTCCATGCCTGTGTCATCACAATGCTTGTAGAACCTTGTCTTCACAATGCTCCATGAACCGTGTCATCACAAGGTTCCAGGACCCTTGTCACCACAATGATCCATGACCCCTGTCATCTCAATGCTCCATGATCTTTGTATTCACAATGCTCCATGGCCCCTATAATTGCGGTGATCCATGACCCCTATCATCACAATGCTCCCTGGTATATTTCATCACAATTCTAGATGACCACTGTCATCACAGTGCTCCACGGCCCCTGTCATCAGAGTCCTCCATGATACTTTTCATTACAATTCTAGATGACCACTGTCATCACAATTCCCCATGACACCTGTCATCACAATGCTCCATGAACCATGTCATCACAATATTCATGGACACTTGTCATCACAATGCTCCATGACAACTTACATCACAATGCTCCTTGACCCCTGTCATTTCATTGCTCCATGGCCTATGCATTCACAATGCTCCATGGCCACTGTAATCACATTGCTCCTTGATCCCTTTCATCACAATGCTCCAATACTGCTGTCATCAAAATGCCCCATGACGCCTATCATCATAATGCTCCAAGGCCCCTCTCATCACAATGCTCCATGATCCCTGTCATCACAATGATCCATGACACTAGTCATCACAGTGCTCCATGAACCCCTGTCATCACAATATTCACTGCCCATGTAATCACAAGGCTCCTGCTCCCCTGTAATCACAATGCTCCATACCCTTGTCATCACAATGCTCCAGAACTCTTGTCATCATAATGCTCCATGCCCGTGTCATCACAGTGCTCCATGACCACTTTCATCACAATGCTCCTTGACCCCTGTCATCACAATGCTCCATTGCCTATGTATTCACAATGCTCCATGGCCCCTGTAATCACATTGTTCCATGATCCTTTTCATCACAACGCTCTATGACCACTGTCATCACAATGCCACATGACACCTGTCATCACAATGCTCTATAGCCCCTGTCAGCACAATGTTCCATGACAGGTATCATCACAATGATCCATGACTGCTGTCATCACAATGTTCCCTACCCTTGTCATCTCAATGCTCCCTGGCCATTGTCACCACAATGCTCCCTGCCCATATCATCACAATGCTCCATTACCCATGTCATCATAGTGATCCATGACCCCTTTCATCACAATGCTCCATGACACCAGTCATCACAATGCTCCATAGCCCTTGTCATCACAATGCTCCATTAACCTTTCTCATCACAATGTTCCATGACTCTTGTCATCAAAATGCCTCATGGTCCATTTAATCACAATGCTCCATGACTCCTTTCATCACATCCTCCATGATACTTGTCATTACACTGCCCCATGACCTTTTTCAGAACAATGCTCCATGATACCAGTCATCACAATGCTCCATGTCCATTGTCGTCACAATGCTCCTTGCCCCTTTCAACACAATGCTCCATGACCACTGTCATCACAATGCCCCATGACCCCTGTCATCACAATGTTCCATGATCGCTGTAATCACAATGACCCATGACACCTTTCCTCAGAAGGCTCCAGTACGCCTGTCATCACAATGCTCCAATGACCGTCTCATCACAATGCTCCATGATCCCTGTCAGCACAACGTTACATGACAATTATCATCACAATGCTCCATGACACCTGTCATCACAATGTTGCCTGCCCATGTCATCAAAATGCTCCATGTCCCCTGTAATCACAATGTTCCATTACACCTGTCTTCACAATGTTCCCTGCCCATGTCATCACAATGCTCCATTACCAAGGTAATCAAAATGTTCGCCAGCCCTTGTCATCAAAATGCTCCATGGCCCCTTTAATCACAATGCTCCATGAACCCTGTCATCACAATGTTCCATGACAGTTGTCATCACAATGCTCCATGACCCTGTAATCACAATGTTCCATGCCCTTGTCATCACAATGCTCCAGAACTCTTGTCATCATAATGCTCCATGCCCGTGTCATCACAATGCCAGATAAGACCTTTCATGACAATGCTCCATGGCCCTTGTCATCACAATATCCTATGATTTCTGTCATCACAATGCTCCATGCCCCTGTCATCACAATGCCCCATCACCCCTGCTATTACAATGCTCCATGACCCCTATCGTCACAATGCTCCGAAACCCTTGTCATCACAATATTCCATGATCCGTGTAATCACGATGATCCATGAACCATTTCTGTACAATGCTCCAGTACCCCTTTCATTAAAATGCTCCATGGCACTTGTCATCAGAATGCTCCAGGAACCCTTCCATCACAATAATCCATGACCCGTTTCCTCACAATTCTCCAGGACCGCTTTCATCACAATGCTCCATTCCCTTGTCATCTCAATGCTTCATGGCCCCTGTCATCACAATGATCCATGCCCTTGTCAGCAAAATGCTCCAGAACTCTTGTCATCACTATGCTCCATGCCCATGTCATCACAATGCTGCATGGCCCCTGTCATCACAATGCTGCATGACCCCTGTCATCACAATGCTCCATGCCCGTATCATCACAATGCTCCATTACCCATGTCATCGTAGTGATCCATGACCCCTTTCATCACAATGCTCCATGACACCTGTCATCACAATGCTCCGTGGTCTTTGTCATCACAATGCCCCATGACCACTGTCATCACCATGCTCCATGACCACTGTCATCACCATGCCCCATGACCCCAGTCATCACAATGCTCCATAGACCTTGTCATCACAATGCTCCATTAGCCCTGTCATCACAATGTTCCATGACTCTTGTCATCAAAATGCCTCATGATCCATTTAATCACAATGCTCCATGACTCCTTTCATCACATCCTCCATGATACTTGTCATTACACTGCCCCATGACCTTTTTCAGAACAATGCTCCATGATACCAGTCATCACAATGCTCCATGACCATTGTCGTCACAATGCTCCATGCCCCTTTCAACACAATGCTCCATGACCACTGTCATCACAATGCCCCATGACCCCTGTCATCACAATGCTCCATGGCCCCTGTCATTACAATGCTCCATGACCACTGTCATCACAATGTTCCATGATCTCTGTAATCACAATGACCCATGACACCTTTCCTCAGAAGGCTCCAGTACGCCTGTCATCACAATGCTCCAATGACTGTCTCATCACAATGCTCCATGATCCCTGTCATCACAACGTTCCATGACAATTGTCATCACAATGCTCCATGACACCTGTCATCACAATGTTGCCTGCCCATGTCATCAAAATGCTCCATGTCCCCTGTAATCACAATGTTCCATTACACCTGTCTTCACAATGTTCCCTGCCCATGTCATCACAATGCTCCATTACCAAGGTAATCAAAATGTTCGCCTGCCCTTGTCATCAAAATGCTCCATGGCCCCTTTAATCACAATGCTCCATGAACCCTGTCATCACAATGTTCCATGACAGTTGTCATCACAATGCTCCATGACCCTGTAATCACAATGCTCCATGCCCTTGTCATCACAATGCTCCAGAACTCTTGTCATCATAATGATGAATGCTCGTGTCATCACAAAGCTCCATGATACTTGTCATCACAATGTTCCATGGCCTTGTCATTACAATACTCCATGGCCCCTGTCATCACAGTGCTCCATGATACCTTTTATCACAATTCTAGATGACCACTGTCATCACAATGCCCCAAGACACATGTCATCACAATTCGCCATGGCCCTTGCCATCACAATGCTCCATGACCCGTGTCATCACAATGGTCCAGGACACTTGTAATCACAATGATCCATGACCACTTACATCACAATGCTCCTTGACTCCTGTCATCACAATGCTCCATAGCCTATGCATTCACAATGCTACATGGTCCCTGTAATCACATTGCTCCATGATCCATTTCATCACAATGCTCTATGACCCCTGTCATTACAATGCCACATTATACCTGTCATCACAATGCTCCATGGCCCCTGTCAGCACAATGTTCCATGACAGATGTCATTACTCTCCTCCATGGTCCCTGTAATCACAATGCTCCATTCCCTTGTCAACGCAATGCTCCAGAACTCTTGTCATCATAATGCTCCATGCCCGTCTCATCTCAATTCTCCCTGACACCTTTCATTAAAATGCTCCATGGCCTTTATCATCACAATGCTCCATGGCCCCTGTTATCACAGTGATCCATGGTACCTTTCATCACAATGCTAGATAACCTCTGTCATCACAATGCCCGATGACACCTGTCATCAGAATTGGCCATGTCCCTTGTCATCACAATGCTCCATGCCCTTGTCACCACAATGCTCCAGAACTCTTGGCATCATAATGCTCCATGCCCGTCTCATCACAATGCTCCATGACACTTGTCATCAAAATGCTCCATGGCCTTTGTCATCACAATGCTCCATGGCCCCTGTTATCACAGTGCTCCATGTTACCTTTCATCACAATTCTAGATGACCACTGTCATCACAATGCCCCATGACACCTGTCATCACAATTCGCCATGGCCCTTGTCATCACAATGCTCCATGATCCATGTCATCACAATGTTCCTGGACACTTATCATCACAATGAACTTTGACCACATTCATCACAATGCTCCATGACCCCTGTCATCACACTGCTCCATGGCCTATGCATTCAAAATGCTCCATGGCCCCTGTAATCACATTGCTCCATGATCCCTTTCATCACAATGTTCTATGACCACTCTCATCACAATACCCCATGACGCCTATCATCATAATGCTCCAAGGCCCCTCTCATCACAATGCTCCATGAACCCTGTCATCACAATGTTCCATGACACTTGTCATCACAGTGCTCCATGAACCCCTGTCATCACAATATTCACTGCCCATGTAATCACAATGCTTCTGGTCCCCTGTAATCACAGTGCTCCATACCCTATTCATCACAATGCTCCAGAACTCTTGTCATCATAATGCTCCATGCCCGTGTCATCACAATGCTTGAAGAACCTTGTCATCACAATGCTCCATGAACCGTGTCATCACAAGGTTCCAGGACCCTTGTCATCACAATGATCCATGACCCCTGTCATCTCAATGCTCCATGATCTTTGTATTCACAATGCTCCATGGCCCCTATAATTGCCGTGATCCATGACCCCTGTCATCACAATGCTCCCTGGTATATTTCATCACAATTCTAGATGACCACTGTCATCACAATGCTCTACGGCCCCTGTCAGCACAATGTTCCATGACAGATATCATCACAATGATCCATGACTGCTGTCATCACAATGTTCCCTGCCCTTGTCATCTCAATTTCCCCTGGACCCTGTAATCACAATGCTCCATACCCTTGTCATCGCATTGCTCCAGATCACTTCTCATCATAATGCTCCATGCCCGTGTCATCACAATGCTCCCTGGCCCCTGTCATCACAGTGCTCCGTGATACCTTTCATCATAATGATAGATGACCACTGTCATCACAATGCTCCATGACACCTGTCATCAGAATTGGCCATGGCCCTTGTCATCACAATGCTCCAAGCCACTTGTCTTCACAATGTTCCATGGCGCATTTCATCACAATGCTCCATGACCACTTTCATCAAATTGCTCCATGATGCCTGTCATCACAATGCTCCATGGCCTTTGTCATCAAAATTCTACATGGCCCCTGTATTAACAGTGCTTCAGGACAACTTTTATCACAATGCTCCATGACCACTCTCATCACAATGCCACAGAAGACCTTTCATGACAATGCTCCATGGCCCTTGTCATCACAATATCCTATGACTTCTGTCATCACAATGCTCCATGCCCCTGTCATCACAATGCCCCATCACCCCTGCTATTACAATGCTCCATGACCCCTGTCGTCGCAATGCTCCGAAACCCTTGTCATCACAATATTCCATGATCCGTGTAATCACGATGATCCATGAACCATTTCTGTACAATGCTCCAGTACCCCTTTCATTAAAATGCTCCATGGCACTTGTCATCAGAATGCTCCAGGAACCCTTCCATCACAATAATCCATGACCCGTTTCCTCACAATTCTCCAGGACCGCTTTCATCACAATGCTCCATTCCCTTGTCATCTCAATGCTTCATAGCCCCTGTCATCACAATGATCCATGCCCTTGTCATCAAAATGCTCCAGAACTCTTGTCATCACTATGCTCCATGCCCATGTCATCACAATGCTGCATGGCCCCTGTCATCACAATGCTCCATGCCCGTATCATCACAATGCTCCATTACCCATGTCATCGTAGTGATCCATGACCCCTTTCATCACAATGCTCCATGACACCTGTCATCACAATGCTCCGTGGTCTTTGTCATCACAATGCCCCATGACCACTGTCATCCCCATGCTCCATGACCACTGTCATCACCATGCCCCATGACCCCAGTCATCACAATGCTCCATAGACCTTGTCATCACAATGCTCCATTAGCCCTGTCATCACAATGTTCCATGACTCTTGTCATCCAAATGCCTCATGATCCATTTAATCACAATGCTCCATGACTCCTTTCATCACATCCTCCATGATACTTGTCATTACACTGCCCCATGACCTTTTTCAGAACAATGCTCCATGATACCAGTCATCACAATGCTCCATGACCATTGTCGTCACAATGCTCCATGCCCCTTTCAACACAATGCTCCATGACAACTGTCATCACAATGCTCCATGGTCTTTGTCATCACAATTATACATGGCCCCTGTGATCACAGTGCTCCATGACCCCTTTCATCACAATGCTCCATGACCACTGTCATCACAATGCCCCATGACCCCTGTCATCACAATGTTCCATGGCCCCTGACATTACAATGCTCCATGGCCTTTGTCATTACAATGTTCCATGGCCCCTGTTATCACAGTGCTCCATAACACCTTTCATCACAATTCTAGATGACCACTGTCATCACAATGCACCATGACACCTGTCATCACAATGCTCCATGAACCATGTCATCACAATATTCATGGACACTTGTCATCACAATGCTCCATGACAACTTACATCACAATGCTCCTTGACCCCTGTCATTTCATTGCTCCATGGCCTATGCATTCACAATGCTCCATGGCCACTGTAATCACATTGCTCCTTGATCCCTTTCATCACAATGCTCCAATACTGCTGTCATCAAAATGCCCCATGACGCCTATCATCATAATGCTCCAAGGCCCCTCTCATCACAATGCTCCATGATCCCTGTCATCACAATGATCCATGACACTAGTCATCACAGTGCTCCATGAACCCCTGTCATCACAATATTCACTGCCCATGTAATCACAAGGCTCCTGCTCCCCTGTAATCACAATGCTCCATACCCTTGTCATCACAATGCTCCAGAACTCTTGTCATCATAATGCTCCATGCCCGTGTCATCACAGTGCTCCATGACCACTTTCATCACAATGCTCCTTGACCCCTGTCATCACAATGCTCCATTGCCTATGTATTCACAATGCTCCATGGCCCCTGTAATCACATTGTTCCATGATCCTTTTCATCACAACGCTCTATGACCACTGTCATCACAATGCCACATGACACCTGTCATCACAATGCTCTATAGCCCCTGTCAGCACAATGTTCCATGACAGGTATCATCACAATGATCCATGACTGCTGTCATCACAATGTTCCCTACCCTTGTCATCTCAATGCTCCCTGGCCATTGTCACCACAATGCTCCCTGCCCATATCATCACAATGCTCCATTACCCATGTCATCATAGTGATCCATGACCCCTTTCATCACAATGCTCCATGACACCAGTCATCAAATGCTCCATAGCCCTTGTCATCACAATGCTCCATTAACCTTTCTCATCACAATGTTCCATGACTCTTGTCATCAAAATGCCTCATGGTCCATTTAATCACAATGCTCCATGACTCCTTTCATCACATCCTCCATGATACTTGTCATTACACTGCCCCATGACCTTTTTCAGAACAATGCTCCATGATACCAGTCATCACAATGCTCCATGTCCATTGTCGTCACAATGCTCCATGCCCCTTTCAACACAATGCTCCATGACCACTGTCATCACAATGCCCCATGACCCCTGTCATCACAATGCTCCATGGCCCCTGTCATTACAATGCTCCATGACCACTGTCATCACAATGTTCCATGATCGCTGTAATCACAATGACCCATGACACCTTTCCTCAGAAGGCTCCAGTACGCCTGTCATCACAATGCTCCAATGACCGTCTCATCACAATGCTCCATGATCCCTGTCAGCACAACGTTACATGACAATTATCATCACAATGCTCCATGACACCTGTCATCACAATGTTGCCTGCCCATGTCATCAAAATGCTCCATGTCCCCTGTAATCACAATGTTCCATTACACCTGTCTTCACAATGTTCCCTGCCCATGTCATCACAATGCTCCATTACCAAGGTAATCAAAATGTTCGCCAGCCCTTGTCATCAAAATGCTCCATGGCCCCTTTAATCACAATGCTCCATGAACCCTGTCATCACAATGTTCCATGACAGTTGTCATCACAATGCTCCATGACCCTGTAATCACAATGTTCCATGCCCTTGTCATCACAATGCTCCAGAACTCTTGTCATCATAATGCTCCATGCCCGTGTCATCACAATGCCAGATAAGACCTTTCATGACAATGCTCCATGGCCCTTGTCATCACAATATCCTATGATTTCTGTCATCACAATGCTCCATGCCCCTGTCATCACAATGCCCCATCACCCCTGCTATTACAATGCTCCATGACCCCTATCGTCACAATGCTCCGAAACCCTTGTCATCACAATATTCCATGATCCGTGTAATCACGATGATCCATGAACCATTTCTGTACAATGCTCCAGTACCCCTTTCATTAAAATGCTCCATGGCACTTGTCATCAGAATGCTCCAGGAACCCTTCCATCACAATAATCCATGACCCGTTTCCTCACAATTCTCCAGGACCGCTTTCATCACAATGCTCCATTCCCTTGTCATCTCAATGCTTCATGGCCCCTGTCATCACAATGATCCATGCCCTTGTCATCAAAATGCTCCAGAACTCTTGTCATCACTATGCTCCATGCCCATGTCATCACAATGCTGCATGGCCCCTGTCATCACAATGCTGCATGACCCCTGTCATCACAATGCTCCATGCCCGTATCATCACAATGCTCCATTACCCATGTCATCGTAGTGATCCATGACCCCTTTCATCACAATGCTCCATGACACCTGTCATCACAATGCTCCGTGGTCTTTGTCATCACAATGCCCCATGACCACTGTCATCACCATGCTCCATGACCACTGTCATCACCATGCCCCATGACCCCAGTCATCACAATGCTCCATAGACCTTGTCATCACAATGCTCCATTAGCCCTGTCATCACAATGTTCCATGACTCTTGTCATCAAAATGCCTCATGATCCATTTAATCACAATGCTCCATGACTCCTTTCATCACATCCTCCATGATACTTGTCATTACACTGCCCCATGACCTTTTTCAGAACAATGCTCCATGATACCAGTCATCACAATGCTCCATGACCATTGTCGTCACAATGCTCCATGCCCCTTTCAACACAATGCTCCATGACAACTGTCATCACAATGCTCCATGGCCCTTGTCATCACAATTATACATGGCCCTTGTGATCACAGTGCTCCATGACCCCTTTCATCACAATGCTCCATGACACCTGTCATCACAATGCTCCGTGGCCTTTGTCATCACAATGCTCCATGACCACTGTCATCACCATGCCCCATGACCCCAGTCATCACAATGCTCCATAGCCCTTGTCATCACAAGGCTCCATTAGCCCTGTCATCACAATGTTCCATGACTCTGGTCATCAAAATGCCTCATGATCCATTTAATCACTATGCTCCATGACTCCTTTCATCACATCCTCCATGATACTTGTCATTACACTGCCCCTTGACCTTTTTCACAACAATGCTCCATGATACCAGTCATCACAATGCTCCATGACCATTGTCGTCACAATGCTCCATGCCCCATTCAACACAATGCTCCATGACAACTGTCATCACAATGCTCCATGGCCTTTGTCATCACAATTATACATGGCCCCTGTGATCACAGTGCTCCATGACCCCTTTCATCACAATGCTCCATGACCACTGTCATCACAATGCCCCATGACCCCTGTCATCACAATGCTCCATGGCCCCTGTCATTACAATGCTCCATGACCACTGTCATCACAATGTTCCATGATCTCTGTAATCACAATGACCCATGACACCTTTCCTCAGAAGGCTCCAGTACGCCTGTCATCACAATGCTCCAATGACTGTCTCATCACAATGCTCCATGATCCCTGTCATCACAACGTTCCATGACAATTGTCATCACAATGCTCCATGACACCTGTCATCACAATGTTGCCTGCCCATGTCATCAAAATGCTCCATGTCCCCTGTAATCACAATGTTCCATTACACCTGTCTTCACAATGTTCCCTGCCCATGTCATCACAATGCTCCATTACCAAGGTAATCAAAATGTTCGCCTGCCCTTGTCATCAAAATGCTCCATGGCCCCTTTAATCACAATGCTCCATGAACCCTGTCATCACAATGTTCCATGACAGTTGTCATCACAATGCTCCATGACCCTGTAATCACAATGCTCCATGCCCTTGTCATCACAATGCTCCAGAACTCTTGTCATCATAATGATGAATGCTCGTGTCATCACAAAGCTCCATGATACTTGTCATCACAATGTTCCATGGCCTTGTCATCACAATACTCCATGGCCCCTGTCATCACAGTGCTCCATGATACCTTTTATCACAATTCTAGATGACCACTGTCATCACAATGCCCCAAGACACATGTCATCACAATTCGCCATGGCCCTTGCCATCACAATGCTCCATGACCCGTGTCATCACAATGGTCCAGGACACTTGTCATCACAATGATCCATGACCACTTACATCACAATGCTCCTTGACTCCTGTCATCACAATGCTCCATAGCCTATGCATTCGCAATGCTACATGGTCCCTGTAATCACATTGCTCCATGATCCATTTCATCACAATGCTCTATGACCCCTGTCATTACAATGCCACATTATACCTGTCATCACAATGCTCCATGGCCCCTGTCAGCACAATGTTCCATGACAGATGTCATCACTCTCCTCCATGGTCCCTGTAATCACAATGCTCCATTCCCTTGTCAACGCAATGCTCCAGAACTCTTGTCATCATAATGCTCCATGCCCATCTCATCTCAATTCTCCCTGACACCTTTCATTAAAATGCTCCATGGCCTTTATCATCACAATGCTCCATGGCCCCTGTTATCACAGTGATCCATGGTACCTTTCATCACAATGCTAGATAACCTCTGTCATCACAATGCCCGATGACACCTGTCATCAGAATTGGCCATGTCCCTTGTCATCACAATGCTCCATGCCCTTGTCACCACAATGCTCCAGAACTCTTGGCATCATAATGCTCCATGCCCGTCTCATCACAATGCTCCATGACACTTGTCATCAAAATGCTCCATGGCCTTTGTCATCACAATGCTCCATGGCCCCTGTTATCACAGTGCTCCATGTTACCTTTCATCACAATTCTAGATGACCACTGTCATCACAATGCCCCATGACACCTGTCATCACAATTCGCCATGGCCCTTGTCATCACAATGCTCCATGATCCATGTCATCACAATGTTCCTGGACACTTATCATCACAATGAACTTTGACCACATTCATCACAATGCTCCATGACCCCTGTCATCACACTGCTCCATGGCCTATGCATTCAAAATGCTCCATGGCCCCTGTAATCACATTGCTCCATGATCCCTTTCATCACAATGTTCTATGACCACTCTCATCACAATACCCCATGACGCCTATCATCATAATGCTCCAAGGCCCCTCTCATCACAATGCTCCATGAACCCTGTCATCACAATGTTCCATGACACTTGTCATCACAGTGCTCCATGAACCCCTGTCATCACAATATTCACTGCCCATGTAATCACAATGCTTCTGGTCCCCTGTAATCACAGTGCTCCATACCCTATTCATCACAATGCTCCAGAACTCTTGTCATCATAATGCTCCATGCCCGTGTCATCACAATGCTTGAAGAACCTTGTCATCACAATGCTCCATGAACCGTGTCATCACAAGGTTCCAGGACCCTTGTCATCACAATGATCCATGACCCCTGTCATCTCAATGCTCCATGATCTTTGTATTCACAATGCTCCATGGCCCCTATAATTGCCGTGATCCATGACCCCTGTCATCACAATGCTCCCTGGTATATTTCATCACAATTCTAGATGACCACTGTCATCACAATGCTCTACGGCCCCTGTCAGCACAATGTTCCATGACAGATATCATCACAATGATCCATGACTGCTGTCATCACAATGTTCCCTGCCCTTGTCATCTCAATTTCCCCTGGACCCTGTAATCACAATGCTCCATACCCTTGTCATCGCATTGCTCCAGATCACTTCTCATCATAATGCTCCATGCCCGTGTCATCACAATGCTCCCTGGCCCCTGTCATCACAGTGCTCCGTGATACCTTTCATCATAATGATAGATGACCACTGTCATCACAATGCTCCATGACACCTGTCATCAGAATTGGCCATGGCCCTTGTCATCACAATGCTCCAAGCCACTTGTCTTCACAATGTTCCATGGCGCATTTCATCACAATGCTCCATGACCACTTTCATCAAATTGCTCCATGATGCCTGTCATCACAATGCTCCATGGCCTTTGTCATCAAAATTCTACATGGCCCCTGTATTAACAGTGCTTCAGGACAACTTTTATCACAATGCTCCATGACCACTCTCATCACAATGCCAGAGAAGACCTTTCATGACAATGCTCCATGGCCCTTGTCATCACAATATCCTATGACTTCTGTCATCACAATGCTCCATGCCCCTGTCATCACAATGCCCCATCACCCCTGCTATTACAATGCTCCATGACCCCTATCGTCACAATGCTCCGAAACCCTTGTCATCACAATATTCCATGATCCGTGTAATCACGATGATCCATGAACCATTTCTGTACAATGCTCCAGTACCCCTTTCATTAAAATGCTCCATGGCACTTGTCATCAGAATGCTCCAGGAACCCTTCCATCACAATAATCCATGACCCGTTTCCTCACAATTCTCCAGGACCGCTTTCATCACAATGCTCCATTCCCTTGTCATCTCAATGCTTCATGGCCCCTGTCATCACAATGATCCATGCCCTTGTCATCAAAATGCTCCAGAACTCTTGTCATCACTATGCTCCATGCCCACGTCATCACAATGCTGCATGGCCCCTGTCATCACAATGCTGCATGACTCCTGTCATCACAAGGCTCCATGCCTGTATCATCACAATGCTCCATTACCCATGTCATCGTAGTGATCCATGACCCCTTTCATCACAATGCTCCATGACACCTGTCATCACAATGCTCCGTGGTCTTTGTCATCACAATGCCCCATGACCACTGTCATCACCATGCTCCATGACCACTGTCATCACCATGCCCCATGACCCCAGTCATCACAATGCTCCATAGACCTTGTCATCACAATGCTCCATTAGCCCTGTCATCACAATGTTCCATGACTCTTGTCATCAAAATGCCTCATGATCCATTTAATCACAATGCTCCATGACTCCTTTCATCACATCCTCCATGATACTTTTCATTACACTGCCCCATGACCTTTTTCAGAACAATGCTCCATGATACCAGTCATCACAATGCTCCATGACCATCGTCGTCACAATGCTCCATGCCCCTTTCAACACAATGCTCCATGACAACTGTCATCACAATGCTCCATGGCCTTTGTCATCACAATTATACATGGCCCTTGTGATCACAGTGCTCCATGACCCCTTTCATCACAATGCTCCATGACACCTGTCATCACAATGCTCCGTGGCCTTTGTCATCACAATGCTCCATGACTACTGTCATCACCATGCCCCATGACCCCAGTCATCACAATGCTCCATAGCCCTTGTCATCACAAGGCTCCATTAGCCCTGTCATCACAATGTTCCATGACTCTGGTCATCAAAATGCCTCATGATCCATTTAATCACTATGCTCCATGACTCCTTTCATCACATCCTCCATGATACTTGTCATTACACTGCCCCTTGACCTTTTTCACAACAATGCTCCATGATACCAGTCATCACAATGCTCCATGACCATTGTCGTCACAATGCTCCATGCCCCTTTCAACACAATGCTCCATGACAACTGTCATCACAATGCTCCATGGCCTTTGTCATCACAATTATACATGGCCCCTGTGATCACAGTGCTCCATGACCCCTTTCATCACAATGCTCCATGACCACTGTCATCACAATGCCCCATGACCCCTGTCATCACAATGCTCCATGGCCCCTGTCATTACAATGCTCCATGACCACTGTCATCACAATGTTCCATGATCTCTGTAATCACAATGACCCATGACACCTTTCCTCAGAAGGCTCCAGTACGCCTGTCATCACAATGCTCCAATGACTGTCTCATCACAATGCTCCATGATCCCTGTCATCACAACGTTCCATGACAATTGTCATCACAATGCTCCATGACACCTGTCATCACAATGTTGCCTGCCCATGTCATCAAAATGCTCCATGTCCCCTGTAATCACAATGTTCCATTACACCTGTCTTCACAATGTTCCCTGCCCATGTCATCACAATGCTCCATTACCAAGGTAATCAAAATGTTCGCCTGCCCTTGTCATCAAAATGCTCCATGGCCCCTTTAATCACAATGCTCCATGAACCCTGTCATCACAATGTTCCATGACAGTTGTCATCACAATGCTCCATGACCCTGTAATCACAATGCTCCATGCCCTTGTCATCACAATGCTCCAGAACTCTTGTCATCATAATGATGAATGCTCGTGTCATCACAAAGCTCCATGATACTTGTCATCACAATGTTCCATGGCCTTGTCATTACAATACTCCATGGCCCCTGTCATCACAGTGCTCCATGATACCTTTTATCACAATTCTAGATGACCACTGTCATCACAATGCCCCAAGACACATGTCATCACAATTCGCCATGGCCCTTGCCATCACAATGCTCCATGACCCGTGTCATCACAATGGTCCAGGACACTTGTCATCACAATGATCCATGACCACTTACATCACAATGCTCCTTGACTCCTGTCATCACAATGCTCCATAGCCTATGCATTCGCAATGCTACATGGTCCCAGTAATCACATTGCTCCATGATCCATTTCATCACAATGCTCTATGACCCCTGTCATTACAATGCCACATTATACCTGTCATCACAATGCTCCATGGCCCCTGTCAGCACAATGTTCCATGACAGATGTCATCACTCTCCTCCATGGTCCCTGTAATCACAATGCTCCATTCCCTTGTCAACGCAATGCTCCAGAACTCTTGTCATCATAATGCTCCATGCCCGTCTCATCTCAATTCTCCCTGACACCTTTCATTAAAATGCTCCATGGCCTTTATCATCACAATGCTCCATGGCCCCTGTTATCACAGTGATCCATGGTACCTTTCATCACAATGCTAGATAACCTCTGTCATCACAATGCCCGATGACACCTGTCATCAGAATTGGCCATGTCCCTTGTCATCACAATGCTCCATGCCCTTGTCACCACAATGCTCCAGAACTCTTGGCATCATAATGCTCCATGCCCGTCTCATCACAATGCTCCATGACACTTGTCATCAAAATGCTCCATGGCCTTTGTCATCACAATGCTCCATGGCCCCTGTTATCACAGTGCTCCATGTTACCTTTCATCACAATTCTAGATGACCACTGTCATCACAATGCCCCATGACACCTGTCATCACAATTCGCCATGGCCCTTGTCATCACAATGCTCCATGATCCATGTCATCACAATGTTCCTGGACACTTATCATCACAATGAACTTTGACCACATTCATCACAATGCTCCATGACCCCTGTCATCACACTGCTCCATGGCCTATGCATTCAAAATGCTCCATGGCCCCTGTAATCACATTGCTCCATGATCCCTTTCATCACAATGTTCTATGACCACTCTCATCACAATACCCCATGACGCCTATCATCATAATGCTCCAAGGCCCCTCTCATCACAATGCTCCATGAACCCTGTCATCACAATGTTCCATGACACTTGTCATCACAGTGCTCCATGAACCCCTGTCATCACAATATTCACTGCCCATGTAATCACAATGCTTCTGGTCCCCTGTAATCACAGTGCTCCATACCCTATTCATCACAATGCTCCAGAACTCTTGTCATCATAATGCTCCATGCCCGTGTCATCACAATGCTTGAAGAACCTTGTCATCACAATGCTCCATGAACCGTGTCATCACAAGGTTCCAGGACCCTTGTCATCACAATGATCCATGACCCCTGTCATCTCAATGCTCCATGATCTTTGTATTCACAATGCTCCATGGCCCCTATAATTGCCGTGATCCATGACCCCTGTCATCACAATGCTCCCTGGTATATTTCATCACAATTCTAGATGACCACTGTCATCACAATGCTCTACGGCCCCTGTCAGCACAATGTTCCATGACAGATATCATCACAATGATCCATGACTGCTGTCATCACAATGTTCCCTGCCCTTGTCATCTCAATTTCCCCTGGACCCTGTAATCACAATGCTCCATACCCTTGTCATCGCATTGCTCCAGATCACTTCTCATCATAATGCTCCATGCCCGTGTCATCACAATGCTCCCTGGCCCCTGTCATCACAGTGCTCCGTGATACCTTTCATCATAATGATAGATGACCACTGTCATCACAATGCTCCATGACACCTGTCATCAGAATTGGCCATGGCCCTTGTCATCACAATGCTCCAAGCCACTTGTCTTCACAATGTTCCATGGCGCATTTCATCACAATGCTCCATGACCACTTTCATCAAATTGCTCCATGATGCCTGTCATCACAATGCTCCATGGCCTTTGTCATCAAAATTCTACATGGCCCCTGTATTAACAGTGCTTCAGGACAACTTTTATCACAATGCTCCATGACCACTCTCATCACAATGCCACAGAAGACCTTTCATGACAATGCTCCATGGCCCTTGTCATCACAATATCCTATGACTTCTGTCATCACAATGCTCCATGCCCCTGTCATCACAATGCCCCATCACCCCTGCTATTACAATGCTCCATAACCCCTGTCGTCGCAATGCTCCGAAACCCTTGTCATCACAATATTCCATGATCCGTGTAATCACGATGATCCATGAACCATTTCTGTACAATGCTCCAGTACCCCTTTCATTAAAATGCTCCATGGCACTTGTCATCAGAATGCTCCAGGAACCCTTCCATCACAATAATCCATGACCCGTTTCCTCACAATTCTCCAGGACCGCTTTCATCACAATGCTCCATTCCCTTGTCATCTCAATGCTTCATGGCCCCTGTCATCACAATGATCCATGCCCTTGTCATCAAAATGCTCCAGAACTCTTGTCATCACTATGCTCCATGCCCATGTCATCACAATGCTGCATGGCCCCTGTCATCACAATGCTGCATGACCCCTGTCATCACAATGCTCCATGCCCGTATCATCACAATGCTCCATTACCCATGTCATCGTAGTGATCCATGACCCCTTTCATCACAATGCTCCATGACACCTGTCATCACAATGCTCCGTGGTCTTTGTCATCACAATGCCCCATGACCACTGTCATCACCATGCTCCATGACCACTGTCATCACCATGCCCCATGACCCCAGTCATCACAATGCTCCATAGACCTTGTCATCACAATGCTCCATTAGCCCTGTCATCACAATGTTCCATGACTCTTGTCATCAAAATGCCTCATGATCCATTTAATCACAATGCTCCATGACTCCTTTCATCACATCCTCCATGATACTTGTCATTACACTGCCCCATGACCTTTTTCAGAACAATGCTCCATGACACCAGTCATCACAATGCTCCATGACCATTGTCGTCACAATGCTCCATGCCCCTTTCAACACAATGCTCCATGACAACTGTCATCACAATGCTCCATGGTCTTTGTCATCACAATTATACATGGCCCCTGTGATCACAGTGCTCCATGACCCCTTTCATCACAATGCTCCATGACACCTGTCATCACAATGCTCCGTGGTCTTTGTCATCACAATGCCCCATGACCACTGTCATCACCATGCTCCATGACCACTGTCATCACCATGCCCCATGACCCCAGTCATCACAATGCTCCATAGACCTTGTCATCACAATGCTCCATTAGCCTTGTCATCACAATGTTCCATGACTCTTGTCATCAAAATGCCTCATGATCCATTTAATCACAATGCTCCATGACTCCTTTCATCACATCCTCCATGATACTTGTCATTACACTGCCCCATGACCTTTTTCAGAACAATGCTCCATGATACCAGTCATCACAATGCTCCATGACCATTGTCGTCACAATGCTCCATGCCCCTTTCAACACAATGCTCCATGACAACTGTCATCACAATGCTCCATGGTCTTTGTCATCACAATTATACATGGCCCCTGTGATCACAGTGCTCCATGACCCCTTTCATCACAATGCTCCATGACCACTGTCATCACAATGCCCCATGACCCCTGTCATCACAATGTTCCATGGCCCCTGACATTACAATGCTCCATGGCCTTTGTCATTACAATGTTCCATGGCCCCTGTTATCACAGTGCTCCATAACACCTTTCATCACAATTCTAGATGACCACTGTCATCACAATGCACCATGACACCTGTCATCACAATGCTCCATGAACCATGTCATCACAATATTCATGGACACTTGTCATCACAATGCTCCATGACAACTTACATCACAATGCTCCTTGACCCCTGTCATTTCATTGCTCCATGGCCTATGCATTCACAATGCTCCATGGCCACTGTAATCACATTGCTCCTTGATCCCTTTCATCACAATGCTCCAATACTGCTGTCATCAAAATGCCCCATGACGCCTATCATCATAATGCTCCAAGGCCCCTCTCATCACAATGCTCCATGATCCCTGTCATCACAATGATCCATGACACTAGTCATCACAGTGCTCCATGAACCCCTGTCATCACAATATTCACTGCCCATGTAATCACAAGGCTCCTGCTCCCCTGTAATCACAATGCTCCATACCCTTGTCATCACAATGCTCCAGAACTCTTGTCATCATAATGCTCCATGCCCGTGTCATCACAGTGCTCCATGACCACTTTCATCACAATGCTCCTTGACCCCTGTCATCACAATGCTCCATTGCCTATGTATTCACAATGCTCCATGGCCCCTGTAATCACATTGTTCCATGATCCTTTTCATCACAACGCTCTATGACCACTGTCATCACAATGCCACATGACACCTGTCATCACAATGCTCTATAGCCCCTGTCAGCACAATGTTCCATGACAGGTATCATCACAATGATCCATGACTGCTGTCATCACAATGTTCCCTACCCTTGTCATCTCAATGCTCCCTGGCCATTGTCACCACAATGCTCCCTGCCCATATCATCACAATGCTCCATTACCCATGTCATCATAGTGATCCATGACCCCTTTCATCACAATGCTCCATGACACCAGTCATCAAATGTTCCATAGCCCTTGTCATCACAATGCTCCATTAACCTTTCTCATCACAATGTTCCATGACTCTTGTCATCAAAATGCCTCATGGTCCATTTAATCACAATGCTCCATGACTCCTTTCATCACATCCTCCATGATACTTGTCATTACACTGCCCCATGACCTTTTTCAGAACAATGCTCCATGATACCAGTCATCACAATGCTCCATGTCCATTGTCGTCACAATGCTCCATGCCCCTTTCAACACAATGCTCCATGACCACTGTCATCACAATGCCCCATGACCCCTGTCATCACAATGCTCCATGGCCCCTGTCATTACAATGCTCCATGACCACTGTCATCACAATGTTCCATGATCGCTGTAATCACAATGACCCATGACACCTTTCCTCAGAAGGCTCCAGTACGCCTGTCATCACAATGCTCCAATGACCGTCTCATCACAATGCTCCATGATCCCTGTCAGCACAACGTTACATGACAATTATCATCACAATGCTCCATGACACCTGTCATCACAATGTTGCCTGCCCATGTCATCAAAATGCTCCATGTCCCCTGTAATCACAATGTTCCATTACACCTGTCTTCACAATGTTCCCTGCCCATGTCATCACAATGCTCCATTACCAAGGTAATCAAAATGTTCGCCAGCCCTTGTCATCAAAATGCTCCATGGCCCCTTTAATCACAATGCTCCATGAACCCTGTCATCACAATGTTCCATGACAGTTGTCATCACAATGCTCCATGACCCTGTAATCACAATGTTCCATGCCCTTGTCATCACAATGCTCCAGAACTCTTGTCATCATAATGCTCCATGCCCGTGTCATCACAATGCCAGATAAGACCTTTCATGACAATGCTCCATGGCCCTTGTCATCACAATATCCTATGATTTCTGTCATCACAATGCTCCATGCCCCTGTCATCACAATGCCCCATCACCCCTGCTATTACAATGCTCCATGACCCCTATCGTCACAATGCTCCGAAACCCTTGTCATCACAATATTCCATGATCCGTGTAATCACGATGATCCATGAACCATTTCTGTACAATGCTCCAGTACCCCTTTCATTAAAATGCTCCATGGCACTTGTCATCAGAATGCTCCAGGAACCCTTCCATCACAATAATCCATGACCCGTTTCCTCACAATTCTCCAGGACCGCTTTCATCACAATGCTCCATTCCCTTGTCATCTCAATGCTTCATGGCCCCTGTCATCACAATGATCCATGCCCTTGTCATCAAAATGCTCCAGAACTCTTGTCATCACTATGCTCCATGCCCATGTCATCACAATGCTGCATGGCCCCTGTCATCACAATGCTGCATGACCCCTGTCATCACAATGCTCCATGCCCGTATCATCACAATGCTCCATTACCCATGTCATCGTAGTGATCCATGACCCCTTTCATCACAATGCTCCATGACACCTGTCATCACAATGCTCCGTGGTCTTTGTCATCACAATGCCCCATGACCACTGTCATCACCATGCTCCATGACCACTGTCATCACCATGCCCCATGACCCCAGTCATCACAATGCTCCATAGACCTTGTCATCACAATGCTCCATTAGCCCTGTCATCACAATGTTCCATGACTCTTGTCATCAAAATGCCTCATGATCCATTTAATCACAATGCTCCATGACTCCTTTCATCACATCCTCCATGATACTTGTCATTACACTGCCCCATGACCTTTTTCAGAACAATGCTCCATGATACCAGTCATCACAATGCTCCATGACCATTGTCGTCACAATGCTCCATGCCCCTTTCAACACAATGCTCCATGACAACTGTCATCACAATGCTCCATGGTCTTTGTCATCACAATTATACATGGCCCCTGTGATCACAGTGCTCCATGACCCCTTTCATCACAATGCTCCATGACCACTGTCATCACAATGCCCCATGACCCCTGTCATCACAATGTTCCATGGCCCCTGTCATTACAATGCTCCATGGCCTTTGTCATTACAATGTTCCATGGCCCCTGTTATCACAGTGCTCCATAACACCTTTCATCACAATTCTAGATGACCACTGTCATCACAATGCCCCATGACAGATGTCATCACAATTCGCCATGGTCCTTGTCATCACAATGCTCCATGAACCATGTCATCACAAGGTTCCAGGACACTTTTCATCACAATGATCCATGATCACTTTCATCACAATGCTCCATGAACCCTGTCATCTCAATGCTCCATAGCCTTTGTATTCACAATGCTCCATGGCCCCTATAATTGCGGTGCTCCATGATCCCTGTCATCACAATGCTCCCTGGTATATTTCCTCACAATTCTAGATGACCACTGTCATCAGAGTGCTCCATGATACCTTTCATCACAATGCTAGATGTCCACTGTCATCACAGTGCACCAGGACACCTGTCATCACAATTCGCCATGGCCCTTGTCATCACTATGCTCCATGAAACGTGTCATCACAAGGTTCCAGAACACTGTCATCAAGATGGTCCATTACCATTTTCATCGCAATGCTCCATGAAACCTGTCATCAAAATGCTCCATGGCCCCTGTAATCACAGTGCTCCATGACAAATTTCATCACAATGCTCCATGACCACTGTCATCACAATGCCCTATGAGGCCTGTCATCACAATGTTCCAAGGCCCCTCTCATCACAGTGCTCCATGATCACTGTCAGCACAATGTTCCATGACACTTGTCATCACAGTGCTCCAGAATTCTTGTCATCACAGTGTTTCATGACCGTTTCATCACAATGCTCCATGACCCATGTCATCACAATGCTCCATGATACCTTTCGTCACAATTCTAGATGACCACAGTCATCACAATGTCCCATGACACCTGTCTTCACATTTGGCCATGGGCCTTGTCATCACAATGCTCCATGAACCGTGTCATCACAATGTTCCAGGACACTTGTCATCACAATGCTCCATAGCCTTTGTCATCACAATACTCCATGGCCCCTGTCATCACAGTGCTCCATGATATATTTCATCACAATGATAGATGACCACTGTCATCACAATGACCCATGACACCTGTCATCACAATTTGCCATGCCCCTTGTCATTAAAATGCTCCATGAACCATGTCATCACAAGGTTCTAGGACACTTTTCATCACAATTATCCATGACCGCTTTCATCGCAATGCTCCATGACCGCTTTCATCACAATGCTCCATGTCCACTGTCATCACAATGCCCCATGTCCTATGTATTCACAATGCTCCATGGCCCCGGTAATCACATTGCTCCATGATCCCTTTCATCACATTGCTCCATGACCACTGTCATCACAATGCCCCATGACGCCTGTCATCACAATGCTCCATGGCCCCTTTCTTTACAATGCTCCATGACACCTTTCATCACAATGTTCCATGACAGTTGTCATCATAATGCTCCATGACCCCTGTCATCACAATGTTCCCTGCCCTTTCCATCACAATGCTTTTGTCCCCTGTAATCAGAATGCTCCAAGCCCATGTCCTCACAATGCTCCCTGGTGCTTTTCATCACAATGCTCCATGACCACTTTCATCACAATGCTCCATGGCCACTTTCATCACAATGCTCCATGGCCACTTTCATCACAACGCTCCATGACCACTTTCATCACAGTGCCCCAAGAATCCTGTAATCACAATGCTCCATGGCCCTTGTAATCACAATGCTCCATGACCCCTGTCATCACAATTCTCCATGGCCATTGTCTTCACAATGCTTCATTACCCTTGTCATCACAATGCTCTATGACCCTTGTCATCAGAACACTCCATGGTGCTTCTCATCACAATGATCCAGAGCCTTAGTGCCTGAGTTGGGAATAGTATCGTTGTCTCAGTTAGGGACACTGTCAGTGCCAGAGTTGGGAGTAGTGACAGGGTCATAGTTAGGGACAGTGTCAGAGCCTGAGTTGGGGCCTTAATGAGGGACAGTGTCAGGGTCAAAGGAAGGAGTAGTCTCAGGGCCTTAGTTAGGGACAGTGTCAGTGCCTGAATTAGGAATAGTGTCAGTGCCTAAGTTATGGACAGTGTCAGGGCATGAGTTAGGAGTAGTCTCTGGGCCTTAGGTAGGGACAGTGTCAGTGCCTGTGTTGGCAGTAGTTTCAGGGCATTATTAAGGGACAGTGTCAGTGCCTGAGGTGGGAGTAGTGTCAGGGTCTTAGTTAGGGATAGTGTCAGTGACTGAGTTGGGTGTAGTGTCAAGGCCTTAGTTAGGGATAGTGTCAGTGGCTGAGATGGGATTAGTGTCAGGGTCTTTATTAGGGACAATGTCAGGGCCTGAGTTAAGAGTAGTGTCAAGGTCGTTGTTAGGGAGAGTGTCAGTGCCTGAGTTGGGAGTAGTGCCAGGGCCTTGTTAGGGACAGTGTCAGTGCCTATGTTGGGAGTAGTGTCAGGGCCTTAGTTAGGAACAACGTCACTGCCTGAGTTGGGAGTAGTGTCAGGGTCTTTGTTAGGGACAGTGTCAAGGCCTTAGGTAAGAGTAGTGTTGAGGCCTTAGTTAGGGAGTGTGTCAGTGCAGGAGTTGTGAACAATGTCAGAGCCTTAGTTAGGGACAGTTTCAGGGCCTGAGGTTGGAGTAGTCTCAGGGCCTTAGTTAGAGAGTGTGTCAGTGCCTGAGTTGGGAGTAGTGTTAGGGCCTTAGTCAGGGACTATTTCAGGGCGTGAGTTAGGAGTAGTTTCAGGGCTTTAGTTAGGGACAGTGTCAGTGCCTGAGTTGGGAGTACTGTCTGGGCGTATTTAGGGGCAGTCTCAGTGCCTATTTTGGGAGTAGTGTCAGGGCCTTTGTTTGGAACAATGTCAGTGCATGAGTTAGGAGTAGTGTCAGGACCTTAGTAAGAGACAGTGTCAGTGCCTGAGCTAAGAGTAGTGTCAGGGCCGTAGTTGTGGACAGTGTCAGTGGCTTAGTTGGGAGTAGTTTCAGGGTATTTGTTAGGGACAGTGTCAGTGCCTGAGTTAAGAGTAGTTTCAGAGCCTTAGTTAGGGACAGCGCCATTGCCTGTGTTGGGAGTAGTGTCAGGTCTTTAGTTAGGAAGAGTGTCAGTGCCTGAGGTAGGATTATTTTCAGGGTCTTTATTATGGACAGTGTCATTGCCTGAGTTGTGAGTAGTGTCAAGGCCTTAGTTACGGACAGCATCACTGCCGGAGTTGGGAGTAGTGTCAGAACCTTATTTAGGGACAACTTCAGTGTCTGAGTTGGGAGTAGTGTCAGGGCCTCAGTTAGGGAGAGTGTCAGTGCCTGAGTTGGGAGTAGTGTCTGGGTCTTAGTTAGGGAAAATGTCAGTGGCTGAGTTGGCATTAGTGTCATCGCCTTATTTAGGGACAGTGTCAGGGCCTGAGTTAGGAGTATTGTCAAGGCACTAGTTAGGGACAGTGTCAGTTCCTGAGTTGGGAGTAGTGTCAGGGCCTTAGCTAGGGACAGTGTCAGTGCCTGATTTGGGATTAGTGTCAGGGTCTAGTTAGCGACTGTGTCAATGCCTATGTTTGGTGCAGTTTCACTGCAATATTTAGGGACAGTGTCAGTGCCTATGTTCGGAGTTCTGTCAGGGTGTTAGTTAGGAACATTGTCAGTGCCTTTGTCGGGAGTAGTGTCAGGGCCTTAGTTAGGGACAGTGTCAGTTCCTGAGTTGGGAGTATTGTCAGGGCCTTAGTTAGGGACAGTGTCAGGGACTGAGTTAGGAGTAGTGTCAGGGCTCTAGTTAGGGTCACTGTCAGTGCCTGAGTTAGGACTACTGTCAGGGCCTTATTTAGGAAGAGTGTCAGGGCCTTAGTTAGGAGGAGCACCAGTGCCTACGTTAGGTATTGGATCGGCACCTGAGTTAGCAATAACGTCAGGGCTTTAGATAGGGACAGTGTCAGTGCCTGATTTAGGAGTAGTGTCAGGGCCTTAGTTAGGGATAGTGTGACTGCCTTAGTTAGTAGTACTGTCAGGGCCTTAGTTAGGGAGAGTGTCAGTTCGTGAGTTAGGAATAGTGTAAGGGCCGTATTTGGGGACAGTGTCAGTGCCTCCATTAGGAATTGTATCAGTGCCTCATTTAGGATTACTGTCAGGGCTTTAGTTAGGGACATTGTCAGGGCATGAGCTTGGAGTAGTGTAAGGGCCTATGTTTGGAGCAGTGTCAGGGCCTATGTTAAGGACAGTGTCAGGGCTTGTGTTAGGAGAAGTGTCAGGGCCATAGTTAGGTACTGTGTCAGGGCTTGAGTTAGGAATAGAGTAAGGGTCTTAGGGACCGTGTCAGGGCTTGAGTTAGGAATAGAGTCAGGATCTTAGTTTGGGCCAGTGTCAGTGCCTGATTTAGGAGTAGCATCGTTGCCTTTCTTAGGTATTGTATCAGTGCCTGAGTTGGGAGTAATGCCAGGGCCTTAGTTAGGGAGAGTGTCAGTACCTGATTTAGGAATAGTGTCAGGGCCTTATTGAGGGACAGTGTCAGGGCCTGAGTTAGGAGTAGAGTCAGGACTTAAGTTAGGGACAGTGTCAGTGATTGAGTTAAGAGTACTGTCAGGGCCTTAGTTAGGGACAGTGTCAGGGCCTGGGGTAGTAGTACTGTCAGGGCCTTCGTTAGCAGTAGCATCAGTGCCTTCGTTAGGTATTGCATCAGCGCCTCAGTTAGGAATATTTTCAGGGCCTTATTTGGGACAGTGTCAGTGCCTGAGTTACGAGTTATGTCGGCCTTAGTTAGGGACCTTTTCAGGGCCTGAGTTAGGAGTAATGTCAGGGCCTTCCTTAGGTATTGTATTAGCGCCTGAGTTAGGAGTAGTGTCAGGGCCTTAGTTAGCGACATTGCCAGGGCATGATTTAGGAGTAGTGTTAGGGCGTGAGTTATGAATAGTGTCAGGGCCTTAGTTAGTGACAGTGTCAGTTCCTGAGTTAGGAGTAGAGTCAGTGCCTATGTTAGAGACAGTGTCAGTGCTGAGTTCGGAGTAGTATCAGGGACTTAGTTAGGGACAGTGTCAGGGCCTGAGTTAGGAATATTGTCAGGGCCTTATTTAGGGACAGTGTCAGTGCCTGAGTTAAGAGAAGTGTCAGAGGCTTTTATAAGGACAGTGTCAAAGCCTGAGTTAACAGTAGTGTCACAGCTTTAGATAGGGCCAGTGTCAGGGCCTAGGTTAAGACCTGCATCAGGGCCTATGATAGGAATCAGATCAGAGCCTGTGTTACGAATAGTGTCAGGGCCTTAGTTAAGGACAGTTTCAGGGCCTGAGTCCTGAATTACTCCTTACTCTCCTCACTAAGGACTTTTGACACTACTGTTAATTCAGGCCCTGATAATGTCCCTAACTAAGACCCTGACACTTTCCCTGGCTAAGGCCCTGAACTTCTCCTAAGTCACGCCCTGATACGATCCCTAACAATGGCCTTGACACTACACCTAACATAGGCCCTGACATGATACCTAACAAAGGCTCTGTTGCTAGTCCAAACTAAGGCCCTGAAATTGGACATAAACAAGGCCATGAAACTAATCTTAACTCAGGCCCTAGAACTGTCCCTAACTAGGTCCCTGACAGTACACCTAACTCAGACCCTGACACTGTCCCTAAGCAAGGCCCTGACACTACTCCTAACTCAGTCCCTTACACTGTACCTAACAAAGTCTCTGATGCTAGGCTTAACTCAGGCCCTGAAACTGTCTGTAACTAAGGCCCTGCTGCCATCAGTATCAAAAGTCCTGACATTGTCCTCAGCTAATATCCTGACCTATGTCTTTCCAAGGTCCTGAAACTGTCCCAAAGTAAGCCCTGACTCTGTCCCTAAGTGAAGACCTGAGGCTGTCCCTAACTCAGGCCCTGAAGCTTTCCTTAACTGAAGCCTTGAAGCTGTGACTAACTCAGGCCCTGATCATGTATTTAATGAAGATCTTAATGCTGATCCAGCAAAGACGCTGATGCTCCTCCAAAGTCATGCCCTGACAGTGTGCCCAGCTAAGGGCCTGAGGCTAGGCCTCACTCAAGCCATGTCCCTTTCCCTAAGTCAGGCCCTGACACTGTCACTAACTAAGGCCCTGACTCTACTTCCAGCTCAGTCCCACACATTGTACCTAACAAAGGCTCTGATACTAGTTGTAACTCAGGGCCTGACACTCTCTCTGAATAAGGGCTGCTGCCATCAATATCTAAAGACCTAACATTATCCGGAGACAATAACCTGACCCATGTCTTAGCAAGGTCCTGAAACTTTCCCAAAGTAAGCCCTGAGGCTGTCCTTAAGTGAGACCCTGAAGCTTTCCCTAACTAACTCAGGCCTTGATGCTGTCACTAACACTGACCCTGATCATGTCTTTAACTAAGACCCTAAGGCTGAGCCAGCAGAGGCCCTGATGCTGCTCCTAAGTCATGCCCTAACAGTGTCCCCATCTAAGGGACTGATGCTAGGCCTCACTCAGACCCTATCGCTCTCCCTAAGTCAGGCTCTGATGCTGTCCCTACCTGAAGCCCTAACACTGGTTCTGAATAAGGCCCTGAGAGTCTCCGTAACAAAGGTCTTCACACTATCCTTAGGTCATTTCCTGACACTATCCCTAGATGTTAAACTGACACTGTCACTAGCTAATGTCCTGCCTCTTATGCTAACTGAAGCCCTTAGGCTGTGCCTACCTTAGGCACTGAATTCAGTCCCAAGACCATGAAACTGTCCCGAACTAAGGCCTAGATGCTCGCCCTACATCCGGCCCTGACACTGTCCCTAACTAAGGCCCTAACACAATTGTTAACTCTGGACCTGACAGTGGAAATATCAGAGGCCCGCTACTCCTAACTAACGCCTTGACACTGTCCCTAACTTAGGCCCTGCTACCATCAATATCTAAAGTCCTGACATTATCCTGAGCTAATATCATGACCCATGTCTTAACAAGATCCTGAAACTCTCCCAAAGTTAGCCCTGACACTGTCCCTAAGTGAGGCCCTGAGGCTGTCCTTCACAGAGGTCCTGATAATGTCTTTAACTAAGACCCTAATGCTGATCCTACAGAGATACTTATGCTGATCCTATGTCATGCCCTGACGCTGTCCCTAGCTATGGCCCTGACTCTAGGCATCACTCAGGCCCTGTCGCTCTCCCTAAGTCAGGCTAAGACTCTATCCCTACCTGAAGCCCTGACACTGGGCCTAAATTAGGCACTGATGCTCTAATTAGCTATGGTCTTGACACTATCCCTATGTCATTTCCTGACCCTATCCCTAGATCTTAACCTAAACTTGTCTTTAGCTATGGTCGAGCCTCTTATGCTAACTAAATCCCTGACGTTGTCTCTAACTAAGAGCCTGAAATTAGTCCTGAGGCCGTCAACCTGTCCCTAACTGAGGTTGGAGGCTCATCCTAACTGAGGCGCTGACACTGTCCCTAACTAAAGCCCTGACACTGCACCTAACTCAGTCCCTGAAACTTTACTTTACAAGGGCTCTGATGCTGGTCCTAACTTAGGCCCTGACACTGTCTCTAAGTAAGACTCAGAATTTGCCCCTAATATAGGCCCTGTTGTCAACAATAATTAAAAACTGGATACTAGCGTGAGTTAATATCCTGACATATTTCTAACCAAGGTCCTGACACTGTCCCTAAGAAAGCCCTGTCGCTGTCCCTAAGTTAAGAACTGAGGCTGCCCCTAACTCAGGCCCTGAAGCTTTCCCTAACTGAGGCCTTGACGCTGTGACTAACTCAGGCCCTGATGATGTCTGTAACTAAGACGCTAAAGTTGATCCAACAGAGGCGCTGATTCTGTTCCTAAGTCATGCCCTGACAGTGTCCTCAGCTAAGGGCCTGATGCTAGGCCTCACTCAGGCCCTGTCACTCTCCCTAAGTCAGGCTCTGATGCTGTCCCTACCTGAAGCCCTGACACTGGTTCTAAATAAGGATCTGATACTCTCAGTAACTAAGGTTTTGACACTATGCTTAGGTCCTTTCCTGACACTATCCCTAGACCGTAACCTGACCGGGTCCCTAGCAAATGTCGTGCCTCTTATGCTAACTACAGCCCTGCTGCTGTCCTTAACTAAGGGCCTAAAATTACTCTCGAGGCTGTGACCCTGTCCGTACCTAAGGCCTCGATGTTCGTCCTAATTCAGGGCCTGACGCTGTCCCTAACTAAGGCCCTGCTGCCGTCAATATCTCAAGTCCTGACACTATCCTGAGCTAATTTCTTGACCCATCTCTTACCAAGGTCCTGAAACTGTCCCTAAGGAAGCCCTGATGCTGTCTCTAAGCGAGGCCTTGAGGCTGTCCCTAACAGAGGCCCTGATAATATCTTTCACATAGCCCCTGAGGCTGATCCTACCGTGGCTCTTATGCTGCTCCTAAGTCATGCCCTGACACTGTCTCTAGCTAAGGCCCTGACGCTAGGCCTCACTCAGGCCCTGTCCCACTCCCTAAGTCAGGCTCTGACGCTGTTCCTACCCGAAGCCCTGACACTCACTGCTCCTAAATTAGGTCCTGATGTGCTAAGTAACTAAGGTCTTGACACTATCCCTAGGTCATTTCCTGACACTCTCCCTAGACCTTAACCTAACCTTCTCTTTAGCTAATGTCGAGATTAGCTAAAGAGATTCTTTAGAACGAGAGTCTTTCATCTTCTGAATATAGTTTTCTTCAAAACATAATTTTTATGGTGTTACTAACATTAAACAAAATGTACTCAACTGCTGTGGAATATTCCTTCATAGGAGCGTGCATGGTTCACTTCTGCATCTGCTTGTGGTGGTGTTCAGGTTGCTTTCAGCTGTAGATCCCCTTATGCTAGCTAAATCCCTGATTCTGTCCCTAAATGAGGCCCTGAATTTAGGTGCGAGGCCGTGAACCTGTCCCTAACTGAGGCCTGGAGGCTCGTCCTAATGCAGGCCCTGACACTGGCCCTAACTAAGGCTCTGACACTACACCTAACTCAGTCACTGACACTGTACCTAACAAAGGCTCTGATGCTAGTCCTAACTTAGGCCCTGGCACTGCCTCTAACTAAGGCCCTGCTGCCGTCAATATCTCAACACCGGATATTATCCTGAGCTAATAGCCTGACCCATGTCTTACCAAGGTCCTGAAACTGTCCCAAAGTAAGCCCTGACGCGGTCCCTAAGTGAGGCCTTGAGGCTCTGCCTAAAGGAGGCCCTGATAATAGCTTTAACGAAGACCCTAATGCTGATCCTACAGAGGCCTTTATGCTGCTCGTAAGTCATGCCCTGATACTGTCCCTTACTCAGGCCCTAAAGATAGGCCTCACTTAGGCCCTGTTGCTGTACCTTAGTTAGGCTCTGATGCTGTCCGTACATCAAGCCCTGGCGCTGGTCCTGATTAAGGCGCTCACGCTGCTGCTAACTAAGGCCCTGATGCTCTCAATAACTAAGGTCTTCTCGTTATCCCTTGGTCATTTCCTTTCACTATCTCTGGCCTGGAACCTGACTCTGTCCCGAGATAATCTCCTGCATCTTATGCTAACTGAAACCCTAATGCTCTCCCTAACTAAGGCCCTGACTACTCCTAACTAAGGCCATGACACTGAATCTAACAAAGGCCCGGAATCTGTCCTTAATATAGGCCCTGCTGCCAGCAATAACTAAAATCCTGACACTCTCCTGAGCTAATATCCTGACCCATTTCTAACCAAGATCCTGACACTGTCCCTAAGAAAGCCCTGTCGCTGTCTTTAAGTGAAGACCTGAGGCTGTCTGTAACTCAGACCCTGAAGCTTTCCCTAACTGAGGCCTTGACGCTGTGACTAACTAGGGCTCCGGTCATGTCTTTAACTAAGAGCCTAAAGCTGATCCAACAAAGGCACTGATGCTGCTCCTAAATCATTCCCTGACAGTGTCCCCAGCTAAGGGCCTGACATTAGGCCTCACTCAGGCCCTGTCGCTCTCCCTAAGTCAGGCCCTGATGCTGTCCCTACCTGAAGCCCTAACACTGCTTCTGAATAAGTCCCTGAGAGTCTCAGTAACAAAGGTCTTCACACTATCCTTAGGGCATTTCCTGACACGATTCCAAGCCTTTACCCTAACCCTGTCCCGAGCTAATGTCCTACCTCTTATGCTAACTAAAGACCTTATGCTGTGCCTAATTCAGGCACTGAATTTAGTGCCAAGGCCGCTAGACTGTCCCTAACTCGGCTCGATGCCCTTATCGTCACAATGTTCCATGACCACTGTCATCACAAGGCTCCACGCCCTTGTCATCACAGTGCTCCATAACCCCTGTCATCACAATGCTCCATGACCTTTGTCATCGCAATGCTACATGCCATTGTCATCACAATGCTCCATGCCCTTATCATCACAATGCTCCATGACCCTTGTCTAAAATGCTACATGCCTGGGAAATCACAAAGCTCCATGCCCCCTGTCATCACAAGTCTCCATGACTCTTGTCATCACAATGCTTCATGGCCCCTGTCATCACAATGTTCCAGGCCCCCTGT
This sequence comes from Balaenoptera borealis, assembly GCF_965194805.1. Classification (NCBI taxonomy): domain Eukaryota; kingdom Metazoa; phylum Chordata; class Mammalia; order Artiodactyla; family Balaenopteridae; genus Balaenoptera; species Balaenoptera borealis. Next base: position 890,898 of record NW_028123982.1, on the reverse strand, counting down.
CATCACAATGAGCCATGACCCCTTTCATCACAATGCTCCAGGTCCGTTTTCATCACAATGCTGCATGACCCCTGTCATCACAATGTTCCCTGGCCTTTGTCATCACAATTCTCCATGGCCCCTGTAATCACAGTGCTCCATGACAACGTTCATCACATTGCTCCATGACCACTGTCATCATAATGCCACATGAGCCCTGTCATCACAATGCTCCATGGCCCTTGTCATCACAATGCTCCATGAGCCTTGTAATCAGAATGCTCCTTGACCCTTTCATCACAATGTTACAGTACCCCTTTCTTCACAACGCTCCATGCCGCTGGTCACCACAATGCTCCATGACCTCTGTCATCACAATGCTCCATGTCCCTTGTCATTAAAATGCTCCATGGCCCCTGTCATCACAATGCTGCATGATGCTTATAATCTCAATGCTCCATGGTCCTCGTCATCACAAATCTCCACGCATTTGTCATCACAATGCTCCATGACCCCTGTCATCCCAATGCTCCATAGCACTTTTCATCACAATGCTCCATGACCCCTTTCATCACCATGTTCCATGACCACTTTAATCACAATGCTCCATGACCACTTTCATCACAATGCCCCATGACCCCTGTAATCCTAATGCTCCATGGCCCTTGTCACCACAATGCTCCAGGACCCATCATCACAATTCTCCATGGCCCTTGTCATCACAGTGCTCCATGGCGCTTGTCATCACAATGATCCAGAGCCTTAGTGCTTGAGTTGGGAGTAGTATCATTGCCTCAGTTAGGGACACTGTCATTGCCTGAATTGGGAGTAGTGTCAGAGCCTTAGTTAGGGACAGCGCCAGGGCGAGTTGGGAGTAGTGCCAGTGCCTTAGTTAGGGACAGCACCAGTGCTTGCGTTGGGAGTAGTGTCAGGGCCATAGTTAGGGGCAGTGTCAGTGGCTGAGATGGGAATAGTGTCAGGGCCATAGTTACGGACATTGTCAGTGCCTAAGTTGGGATTTTTGTCAGGGTCTTTATTATGGACAGTGTCAGGGCCTGAGTTAAGAGTAGTGTCAAGGCCTTAATTTGGAAGAGTGTCAGTGTCTCAGTTTGGAGTAGTGTCAGACCCTTAGTTAGGAACAGCGTCAGTGCCCGAGTTGGGAGTAGTGACATGGCCTAAGTTATGGACAGTGTCAGGGTCTGAGTTAGGAATAGTCTCAGAACCTTAGTTAGTTAGGGACAGTGTCAGTGACTGTGTTAGGAATAGTGTCAGGGCCTAAGTTAGGAGTAGTCTGAGACCGGTAGTTAAGAACAGTGTCAGGGCCTGAGTTGTGAGTAGTTTCAGGGCCTTAGTTAGAGAAAGTGTCAGTGCCGGATTTGGGAGTTATGTCAGGGCCTGAGTTAGGGACAGTGTCAGTGCCTGAGTTGGGAGTAGTGTCAGGGCCTAGTTAGGGGCAGGGTCAGTGCCTGAGTTGTGAGTAGTTTCAGGGCCTAGTTAGGGACAGGGTCAGTGCCTGAGTTGTGAGTAGTTTCAGGGCCTTAGTTAGAGAAAGTGTCAGTGCCGGAGTTGGGAGTTATGTCAGGGCCTTAGTTAGGGACAGTGTCAGTGCCTGAGTTGGGAATAGTCTCAGGGTCTTTTTGGGGGACAGTGTCAGTGCCTGAGTTGGAAGTAGTGTCAGGGCATTAGGGACAGTGTCAATGGCTGCGATGGGAGTAGTGTCAGGGTCTTAGTTAGGGAGAGTGTCAGTGCCTGAGTTGGGAATAGTCTCAGGGTCTTTTTGGGGGACAGCATCAGGGCATGAGTTAAAAGTAGTGTCAAGGCCTTAGTTAGGGAGAGTGTCAGTGCCTGTGTTGGGAGTAGTATCAGGCCCTTCGTTAGGGACAGTGTCAGGGTCTGAGGTAGAAGTAGTCTCAGGGCCTTAGTTAGGTAGCGTGTCAGTGCCTAAGTAAGTAGTAGTGTGAGGGCCTTATTTAGGGACAGTGTCAATGCCTGTGTTGGGAGTAGTTTCAGAGACTTAGTTAGGGACAGCGTGAGCGCCTGAGTTGGGAGTAGTGTCGGAGCCTTAGTTAGGGACAGTGTCAGTGCCTGATTTAGGAGTAGTGTCAGAGGCTTTGTTAGGGACAGTGTCAGGGCCTGAGTTAAGAGTAGTGTCACAGCTTTAGTTAGGACCAGTGTCAGGGCCTTAGTTAAGTCCAACATCAGCGCCTATGATAGGAATCAGATCAGGACCTGTGTTACAGGTAATGTCAGGGCCTTATTCAAGAACAGTGTCAGGGCCTGAGTCCTGACTTACTCCTTACTCTCCTCACTAAGGGCTTTTGACACTACTGCTAATTCAGGCCCTGATAATGTCCCTAACTAAGGCCCTGACACTTTCCCTGGCTAAGGCCCTGAACTTCTCCTAAGTCAGGCCCTGATACTGTCCCTAACAATGGCCCTGACACTACACCTAACTGAGGCCCCGACATGATACCTAACAAAGGCTTTGTTGCTAGTCCAAACTAAAGCCCTAAAATTGGTCCTAACTAAGGCCTTGACACTAATCCTAACTCAGGCCCTAAAACTGTCCCTAACTAAGGCCCTGATAGTATGCCTAACGCAGGCCCTCATACGATTCCTAACAATGGCTCTGATGCTAGTCCAAACTAAGGCCCTGAAATTGGTCCTAAATAAGGCCTTGACACTAATCCTAACTCAGGCCCTAGCACTGTCCCTAACTAGGTCTCAGACAGTACACCTAAATCAGACCCTGACACTGTCCCTAAGCAAGGCCCTGACACTACTCCTAACTCAGTCCCTTACACTGTACCTAACAAAGTCTCTGATGCTAGGCCTAACTCAGGCCCTGAAACCGTCTGTAACTAAGGCCCTGCTGCCATCACTATCAAAAGTCCTGACATTATCCGGAGCTAATATCCTGACCTATGTCTTTCCAAGGTCCTGAAACTGTCCCAAAGTAAGCCCTGACGCTGTCCCTAAGTGAAGACCTGAGGCTGTCCCTAACTCAGGCCCTGAAGCTTTCCTTAACTGAAGCCTTGAAGCTGTGACTAATTCACGCCCTGATCATGTACCTAACGAAGACCTTAATGCTGATCCAGCAAAGACGCTGATGCTGCTCCAAAGTCATGCCCTGACAGTGTGCCCAGCGAAGGGCCTGATGCTAAGCCTCACTCAGGCCCTGTCGCTCTCCCTAAGTCAGGCCCTGACACTGTCACTAACAAAGGCCCTGACTCTACTCCTAATTCAGTCCCGTACATTGTATCTAACAAAGGCTCTGATGCTAGTCGTAACTCAGGGCCTGACACTGTCTCTAACTAAGGGCTGCTGCCATCAACATCTAAAGTCCTGACATTATCCGGAGCTAATAACCTGAGCCATGTCTTACCAAGGTCCTGAAACTGTCCCAAAGTAAGCCCTGACGCTGTCCCTAAGTGAGGCCCTGAAGCTTTCCCTAACTAACTCAGGCCTTGATGCTGTGACTAACTCAGACCCTGATCATGTCTTTAACTAAGACCCGAAGGCTGATCCAACAGAGGCCCTGATGCTGCTCCTAAGTCATGCCCCGATAGTGTCCCCCACTAAGTGTCTGATGCTAGGCCTCACTCAGACCCTAACGCTCTCCCTAAGTCAGGCTCTGATGCTGTCCCTACCTGAAGCCCTAACACTGGTTCTGAATAAGGCCCTGAGAGTCTCCGTAACAAAGGTCTTCACACTATCCTTAGGTCATTTCCTGACACTATCCCTAGATGTTAAACTGACACGGTCACTAGCTCATGTCCTGCCTCTTATGCTAACCGAAGCCCTTAGGCTGTGCCTATCTCAGGCACTGAATTTAGTCCCAAGACCATGAAACTGTCCCGAACTAAGGCCTAGATGCTCGCCCTACATCCGGCCCTGACACTGTCCCTAACTAAGGCCCTAACACTATTGCTAACTGAGGATCTGACACTGGACCTATCAGAGGCCCGCTACTCCTAACTAACGCCTTGAAACTTTTCCTAACGTAGGCCCTGCTACCATCAATATCTAAAGTCCTGACATTATCCTGAGCTAATATCCTGACCCATGTCTTACCAAGGTCCTGAAACTCTCCCAAAGTTAGCCCTGACACTGCCCCTAAGTGAGGCCCTGAGGCTGTCCCTCACAGAGGTCCTGACAATGTCTTTAACTAAACCCTAATGCTGATCTTACAGAGACCCTTATGTTGATCCTATGTCATGCCCTGACGCTGTCCGTAGCTAAGGCCCTGACTCTAGGCATCACTCAGGCCCTGTCGCTCTCCCTAAGTCAGGCTAAGACTCTGTCCCTACCTGAAGCGCTGACACTGGGCCTAAATTAGGCACTGATGCTCTAATTAGCTACGGTCTTGACACTATCCCTAGGTCATTTCCTGACACTATCCCTAGATCTTAACCTAAACTTGTCTTTAGCTATTGTCGAGCCTCTTAGGCCAACTAAATCCCTGATGCTGTCTCTAACTAAGAGCCTGAAATTAGTCCCGAGGCCGTCAACCTGTCCCTAACTGAGGTTGGAGGCTCATCCTAACTGAGGCGCTGACACTGTCCCTAACTAAAGCCCTGACACTGCACCTAACTCAGTCCCTGACACTGTACTTTCCAAGGGCTTGATGCTACTCCTAACTCAGGCCCTGACACTGTCTCTAAGTAAGACTCAGAATTTGCCCCTAATATAGGCCCTGCTGTCAGCAATAACTAAAAACTGGACACTAGCCTGAGTTAATATCCTGACATATTTCTAAGCAAGGTCCTGACACTGTCCCTAAGAAAGCCCTGTCGCTGTCCCTATGTTAAGAACTGAGGCTGTCCCTAACTCAGGCCCTGAAGCTTTCCCTAACTGAGGCCTTGAAGCTGTGACTAAGTCAGGCCCTGATCATATCTGTAACAAAGACGCTAAGGCTGATCCAACAGAGGCGCTGATTCTGTTCTTAAGTCATGCCCTGACAGTGTCCTCAGCTAAGGGCCTGACGCTAGGCCTCACTCAGGCCCTGACGCTCTCCCTAAGTCGGGCTCTGATGCTGTCCCTACCTGAAGCCCTGACACTGGTTCTAAATAAGGATCTGATACTCTCAGTAACTAAGGTTTTGACACTGTGCTTAAGTCCTTTCCTGACACTATCCCTAGACCATAACCTGACCCTGTCCCTAGCAAATGTCGTGCCTCTTATGCTAACTACAGCCCTGCTGCTGTCCTTAACTAAGGGCCTAAAATTACTCTCGAGGCTGTGACCCTGTCCGTACCTAAGGCCTCGATGTTCGTCCTAATTCAGGGCCTGACGCTGTCCCTAACTAAGGCCCTGCTGCCGTCAATATCTCAAGTCCTGACACTATCCTGAGCTAATTTCTTGACCCATCTCTTACCAAGGTCCTGAAACTGTCCCTAAGGAAGCCCTGATGCTGTCTCTAAGCGAGGCCTTGAGGCTGTCCCTAACAGAGGCCCTGATAATATCTTTCACATAGCCCCTGAGGCTGATCCTACCGTGGCTCTTATGCTGCTCCTAAGTCATGCCCTGACACTGTCTCTAGCTAAGGCCCTGACGCTAGGCCTCACTCAGGCCCTGTCCCACTCCCTAAGTCAGGCTCTGACGCTGTTCCTACCCGAAGCCCTGACACTCACTGCTCCTAAATTAGGTCCTGATGTGCTAAGTAACTAAGGTCTTGACACTATCCCTAGGTCATTTCCTGACACTCTCCCTAGACCTTAACCTAACCTTCTCTTTAGCTAATGTCGAGATTAGCTAAAGAGATTCTTTAGAACGAGAGTCTTTCATCTTCTGAATATAGTTTTCTTCAAAACATAATTTTTATGGTGTTACTAACATTAAACAAAATGTACTCAACTGCTGTGGAATATTCCTTCATAGGAGCGTGCATGGTTCACTTCTGCATCTGCTTGTGGTGGTGTTCAGGTTGCTTTCAGCTGTAGATCCCCTTATGCTAGCTAAATCCCTGATTCTGTCCCTAAATGAGGCCCTGAATTTAGGTGCGAGGCCGTGAACCTGTCCCTAACTGAGGCCTGGAGGCTCGTCCTAATGCAGGCCCTGACACTGGCCCTAACTAAGGCTCTGACACTACACCTAACTCAGTCACTGACACTGTACCTAACAAAGGCTCTGATGCTAGTCCTAACTTAGGCCCTGGCACTGCCTCTAACTAAGGCCCTGCTGCCGTCAATATCTCAACACCGGATATTATCCTGAGCTAATAGCCTGACCCATGTCTTACCAAGGTCCTGAAACTGTCCCAAAGTAAGCCCTGACACGGTCCCTAAGTGAGGCCTTGAGGCTCTGCCTAAAGGAGGCCCTGATAATAGCTTTAACGAAGACCCTAATGCTGATCCTACAGAGGCCTTTATGCTGCTCGTAAGTCATGCCCTGATACTGTCCCTTACTCAGGCCCTAAAGATAGGCCTCACTTAGGCCCTGTTGCTGTACCTTAGTTAGGCTCTGATGCTGTCCGTACATCAAGCCCTGGCGCTGGTCCTGATTAAGGCGCTCACGCTGCTGCTAACTAAGGCCCTGATGCTCTCAATAACTAAGGTCTTCTCGTTATCCCTTGGTCATTTCCTTTCACTATCTCTGGCCTGGAACCTGACTCTGTCCCGAGATAATCTCCTGCATCTTATGCTAACTGAAACCCTAATGCTCTCCCTAACTAAGGCCCTGACTACTCCTAACTAAGGCCATGACACTGAATCTAACAAAGGCCCGGAATCTGTCCTTAATATAGGCCCTGCTGCCAGCAATAACTAAAATCCTGACACTCTCCTGAGCTAATATCCTGACCCATTTCTAACCAAGATCCTGACACTGTCCCTAAGAAAGCCCTGTCGCTGTCTTTAAGTGAAGACCTGAGGCTGTCTGTAACTCAGACCCTGAAGCTTTCCCTAACTGAGGCCTTGACGCTGTGACTAACTAGGGCTCCGGTCATGTCTTTAACTAAGAGCCTAAAGCTGATCCAACAAAGGCACTGATGCTGCTCCTAAATCATTCCCTGACAGTGTCCCCAGCTAAGGGCCTGACATTAGGCCTCACTCAGGCCCTGTCGCTCTCCCTAAGTCAGGCCCTGATGCTGTCCCTACCTGAAGCCCTAACACTGCTTCTGAATAAGTCCCTGAGAGTCTCAGTAACAAAGGTCTTCACACTATCCTTAGGGCATTTCCTGACACGATTCCAAGCCTTTACCCTAACCCTGTCCCGAGCTAATGTCCTACCTCTTATGCTAACTAAAGACCTTATGCTGTGCCTAATTCAGGCACTGAATTTAGTGCCAAGGCCGCTAGACTGTCCCTAACTCGGCTCGATGCCCTTATCGTCACAATGTTCCATGACCACTGTCATCACAAGGCTCCACGCCCTTGTCATCACAGTGCTCCATAACCCCTGTCATCACAATGCTCCATGACCTTTGTCATCGCAATGCTACATGCCATTGTCATCACAATGCTCCATGCCCTTATCATCACAATGCTCCATGACCCTTGTCTAAAATGCTACATGCCTGGGAAATCACAAAGCTCCATGCCCCCTGTCATCACAAGTCTCCATGACTCTTGTCATCACAATGCTTCATGGCCCCTGTCATCACAATGTTCCAGGCCCCCTGTCATCACAATGAGCCATGACCCCTTTCATCACAATGCTCCAGGTCCGTTTTCATCACAATGCTGCATGACCCCTGTCATCACAATGTTCCCTGGCCTTTGTCATCACAATTCTCCATGGCCCCTGTAATCACAGTGCTCCATGACAACGTTCATCACATTGCTCCATGACCACTGTCATCATAATGCCACATGAGCCCTGTCATCACAATGCTCCATGGCCCTTGTCATCACAATGCTCCATGAGCCTTGTAATCAGAATGCTCCTTGACCCTTTCATCACAATGTTACAGTACCCCTTTCTTCACAACGCTCCATGCCGCTGGTCACCACAATGCTCCATGACCTCTGTCATCACAATGCTCCATGTCCCTTGTCATTAAAATGCTCCATGGCCCCTGTCATCACAATGCTGCATGATGCTTATAATCTCAATGCTCCATGGTCCTCGTCATCACAAATCTCCACGCATTTGTCATCACAATGCTCCATGACCCCTGTCATCCCAATGCTCCATAGCACTTTTCATCACAATGCTCCATGACCCCTTTCATCACCATGTTCCATGACCACTTTAATCACAATGCTCCATGACCACTTTCATCACAATGCCCCATGACCCCTGTAATCCTAATGCTCCATGGCCCTTGTCACCACAATGCTCCAGGACCCATCATCACAATTCTCCATGGCCCTTGTCATCACAGTGCTCCATGGCGCTTGTCATCACAATGATCCAGAGCCTTAGTGCTTGAGTTGGGAGTAGTATCATTGCCTCAGTTAGGGACACTGTCATTGCCTGAATTGGGAGTAGTGTCAGAGCCTTAGTTAGGGACAGCGCCAGGGCGAGTTGGGAGTAGTGCCAGTGCCTTAGTTAGGGACAGCACCAGTGCTTGCGTTGGGAGTAGTGTCAGGGCCATAGTTAGGGGCAGTGTCAGTGGCTGAGATGGGAATAGTGTCAGGGCCATAGTTACGGACATTGTCAGTGCCTAAGTTGGGATTTTTGTCAGGGTCTTTATTATGGACAGTGTCAGGGCCTGAGTTAAGAGTAGTGTCAAGGCCTTAATTTGGAAGAGTGTCAGTGTCTCAGTTTGGAGTAGTGTCAGACCCTTAGTTAGGAACAGCGTCAGTGCCCGAGTTGGGAGTAGTGACATGGCCTAAGTTATGGACAGTGTCAGGGTCTGAGTTAGGAATAGTCTCAGAACCTTAGTTAGTTAGGGACAGTGTCAGTGACTGTGTTAGGAATAGTGTCAGGGCCTAAGTTAGGAGTAGTCTGAGACCGGTAGTTAAGAACAGTGTCAGGGCCTGAGTTGTGAGTAGTTTCAGGGCCTTAGTTAGAGAAAGTGTCAGTGCCGGATTTGGGAGTTATGTCAGGGCCTGAGTTAGGGACAGTGTCAGTGCCTGAGTTGGGAGTAGTGTCAGGGCCTAGTTAGGGGCAGGGTCAGTGCCTGAGTTGTGAGTAGTTTCAGGGCCTAGTTAGGGACAGGGTCAGTGCCTGAGTTGTGAGTAGTTTCAGGGCCTTAGTTAGAGAAAGTGTCAGTGCCGGAGTTGGGAGTTATGTCAGGGCCTTAGTTAGGGACAGTGTCAGTGCCTGAGTTGGGAATAGTCTCAGGGTCTTTTTGGGGGACAGTGTCAGTGCCTGAGTTGGAAGTAGTGTCAGGGCATTAGGGACAGTGTCAATGGCTGCGATGGGAGTAGTGTCAGGGTCTTAGTTAGGGAGAGTGTCAGTGCCTGAGTTGGGAATAGTCTCAGGGTCTTTTTGGGGGACAGCATCAGGGCATGAGTTAAAAGTAGTGTCAAGGCCTTAGTTAGGGAGAGTGTCAGTGCCTGTGTTGGGAGTAGTATCAGGCCCTTCGTTAGGGACAGTGTCAGGGTCTGAGGTAGAAGTAGTCTCAGGGCCTTAGTTAGGTAGCGTGTCAGTGCCTAAGTAAGTAGTAGTGTGAGGGCCTTATTTAGGGACAGTGTCAATGCCTGTGTTGGGAGTAGTTTCAGAGACTTAGTTAGGGACAGCGTGAGCGCCTGAGTTGGGAGTAGTGTCGGAGCCTTAGTTAGGGACAGTGTCAGTGCCTGATTTAGGAGTAGTGTCAGAGGCTTTGTTAGGGACAGTGTCAGGGCCTGAGTTAAGAGTAGTGTCACAGCTTTAGTTAGGACCAGTGTCAGGGCCTTAGTTAAGTCCAACATCAGCGCCTATGATAGGAATCAGATCAGGACCTGTGTTACAGGTAATGTCAGGGCCTTATTCAAGAACAGTGTCAGGGCCTGAGTCCTGACTTACTCCTTACTCTCCTCACTAAGGGCTTTTGACACTACTGCTAATTCAGGCCCTGATAATGTCCCTAACTAAGGCCCTGACACTTTCCCTGGCTAAGGCCCTGAACTTCTCCTAAGTCAGGCCCTGATACTGTCCCTAACAATGGCCCTGACACTACACCTAACTGAGGCCCCGACATGATACCTAACAAAGGCTTTGTTGCTAGTCCAAACTAAAGCCCTAAAATTGGTCCTAACTAAGGCCTTGACACTAATCCTAACTCAGGCCCTAAAACTGTCCCTAACTAAGGCCCTGATAGTATGCCTAACGCAGGCCCTCATACGATTCCTAACAATGGCTCTGATGCTAGTCCAAACTAAGGCCCTGAAATTGGTCCTAAATAAGGCCTTGACACTAATCCTAACTCAGGCCCTAGCACTGTCCCTAACTAGGTCTCAGACAGTACACCTAAATCAGACCCTGACACTGTCCCTAAGCAAGGCCCTGACACTACTCCTAACTCAGTCCCTTACACTGTACCTAACAAAGTCTCTGATGCTAGGCCTAACTCAGGCCCTGAAACCGTCTGTAACTAAGGCCCTGCTGCCATCACTATCAAAAGTCCTGACATTATCCGGAGCTAATATCCTGACCTATGTCTTTCCAAGGTCCTGAAACTGTCCCAAAGTAAGCCCTGACGCTGTCCCTAAGTGAAGACCTGAGGCTGTCCCTAACTCAGGCCCTGAAGCTTTCCTTAACTGAAGCCTTGAAGCTGTGACTAATTCACGCCCTGATCATGTACCTAACGAAGACCTTAATGCTGATCCAGCAAAGACGCTGATGCTGCTCCAAAGTCATGCCCTGACAGTGTGCCCAGCGAAGGGCCTGATGCTAAGCCTCACTCAGGCCCTGTCGCTCTCCCTAAGTCAGGCCCTGACACTGTCACTAACAAAGGCCCTGACTCTACTCCTAATTCAGTCCCGTACATTGTATCTAACAAAGGCTCTGATGCTAGTCGTAACTCAGGGCCTGACACTGTCTCTAACTAAGGGCTGCTGCCATCAACATCTAAAGTCCTGACATTATCCGGAGCTAATAACCTGAGCCATGTCTTACCAAGGTCCTGAAACTGTCCCAAAGTAAGCCCTGACGCTGTCCCTAAGTGAGGCCCTGAAGCTTTCCCTAACTAACTCAGGCCTTGATGCTGTGACTAACTCAGACCCTGATCATGTCTTTAACTAAGACCCGAAGGCTGATCCAACAGAGGCCCTGATGCTGCTCCTAAGTCATGCCCCGATAGTGTCCCCCACTAAGTGTCTGATGCTAGGCCTCACTCAGACCCTAACGCTCTCCCTAAGTCAGGCTCTGATGCTGTCCCTACCTGAAGCCCTAACACTGGTTCTGAATAAGGCCCTGAGAGTCTCCGTAACAAAGGTCTTCACACTATCCTTAGGTCATTTCCTGACACTATCCCTAGATGTTAAACTGACACGGTCACTAGCTCATGTCCTGCCTCTTATGCTAACCGAAGCCCTTAGGCTGTGCCTATCTCAGGCACTGAATTTAGTCCCAAGACCATGAAACTGTCCCGAACTAAGGCCTAGATGCTCGCCCTACATCCGGCCCTGACACTGTCCCTAACTAAGGCCCTAACACTATTGCTAACTGAGGATCTGACACTGGACCTATCAGAGGCCCGCTACTCCTAACTAACGCCTTGAAACTTTTCCTAACGTAGGCCCTGCTACCATCAATATCTAAAGTCCTGACATTATCCTGAGCTAATATCCTGACCCATGTCTTACCAAGGTCCTGAAACTCTCCCAAAGTTAGCCCTGACACTGCCCCTAAGTGAGGCCCTGAGGCTGTCCCTCACAGAGGTCCTGACAATGTCTTTAACTAAACCCTAATGCTGATCTTACAGAGACCCTTATGTTGATCCTATGTCATGCCCTGACGCTGTCCGTAGCTAAGGCCCTGACTCTAGGCATCACTCAGGCCCTGTCGCTCTCCCTAAGTCAGGCTAAGACTCTGTCCCTACCTGAAGCGCTGACACTGGGCCTAAATTAGGCACTGATGCTCTAATTAGCTACGGTCTTGACACTATCCCTAGGTCATTTCCTGACACTATCCCTAGATCTTAACCTAAACTTGTCTTTAGCTATTGTCGAGCCTCTTAGGCCAACTAAATCCCTGATGCTGTCTCTAACTAAGAGCCTGAAATTAGTCCCGAGGCCGTCAACCTGTCCCTAACTGAGGTTGGAGGCTCATCCTAACTGAGGCGCTGACACTGTCCCTAACTAAAGCCCTGACACTGCACCTAACTCAGTCCCTGACACTGTACTTTCCAAGGGCTTGATGCTACTCCTAACTCAGGCCCTGACACTGTCTCTAAGTAAGACTCAGAATTTGCCCCTAATATAGGCCCTGCTGTCAGCAATAACTAAAAACTGGACACTAGCCTGAGTTAATATCCTGACATATTTCTAAGCAAGGTCCTGACACTGTCCCTAAGAAAGCCCTGTCGCTGTCCCTATGTTAAGAACTGAGGCTGTCCCTAACTCAGGCCCTGAAGCTTTCCCTAACTGAGGCCTTGAAGCTGTGACTAAGTCAGGCCCTGATCATATCTGTAACAAAGACGCTAAGGCTGATCCAACAGAGGCGCTGATTCTGTTCTTAAGTCATGCCCTGACAGTGTCCTCAGCTAAGGGCCTGACGCTAGGCCTCACTCAGGCCCTGACGCTCTCCCTAAGTCGGGCTCTGATGCTGTCCCTACCTGAAGCCCTGACACTGGTTCTAAATAAGGATCTGATACTCTCAGTAACTAAGGTTTTGACACTGTGCTTAAGTCCTTTCCTGACACTATCCCTAGACCATAACCTGACCCTGTCCCTAGCAAATGTCGTGCCTCTTATGCTAACTACAGCCCTGCTGCTGTCCTTAACTAAGGGCCTAAAATTACTCTCGAGGCTGTGACCCTGTCCGTACCTAAGGCCTCGATGTTCGTCCTAATTCAGGGCCTGACGCTGTCCCTAACTAAGGCCCTGCTGCCGTCAATATCTCAAGTCCTGACACTATCCTGAGCTAATTTCTTGACCCATCTCTTACCAAGGTCCTGAAACTGTCCCTAAGGAAGCCCTGATGCTGTCTCTAAGCGAGGCCTTGAGGCTGTCCCTAACAGAGGCCCTGATAATATCTTTCACATAGCCCCTGAGGCTGATCCTACCGTGGCTCTTATGCTGCTCCTAAGTCATGCCCTGACACTGTCTCTAGCTAAGGCCCTGACGCTAGGCCTCACTCAGGCCCTGTCCCACTCCCTAAGTCAGGCTCTGACGCTGTTCCTACCCGAAGCCCTGACACTCACTGCTCCTAAATTAGGTCCTGATGTGCTAAGTAACTAAGGTCTTGACACTATCCCTAGGTCATTTCCTGACACTCTCCCTAGACCTTAACCTAACCTTCTCTTTAGCTAATGTCGAGATTAGCTAAAGAGATTCTTTAGAACGAGAGTCTTTCATCTTCTGAATATAGTTTTCTTCAAAACATAATTTTTATGGTGTTACTAACATTAAACAAAATGTACTCAACTGCTGTGGAATATTCCTTCATAGGAGCGTGCATGGTTCACTTCTGCATCTGCTTGTGGTGGTGTTCAGGTTGCTTTCAGCTGTAGATCCCCTTATGCTAGCTAAATCCCTGATTCTGTCCCTAAATGAGGCCCTGAATTTAGGTGCGAGGCCGTGAACCTGTCCCTAACTGAGGCCTGGAGGCTCGTCCTAATGCAGGCCCTGACACTGGCCCTAACTAAGGCTCTGACACTACACCTAACTCAGTCACTGACACTGTACCTAACAAAGGCTCTGATGCTAGTCCTAACTTAGGCCCTGGCACTGCCTCTAACTAAGGCCCTGCTGCCGTCAATATCTCAACACCGGATATTATCCTGAGCTAATAGCCTGACCCATGTCTTACCAAGGTCCTGAAACTGTCCCAAAGTAAGCCCTGACGCGGTCCCTAAGTGAGGCCTTGAGGCTCTGCCTAAAGGAGGCCCTGATAATAGCTTTAACGAAGACCCTAATGCTGATCCTACAGAGGCCTTTATGCTGCTCGTAAGTCATGCCCTGATACTGTCCCTTACTCAGGCCCTAAAGATAGGCCTCACTTAGGCCCTGTTGCTGTACCTTAGTTAGGCTCTGATGCTGTCCGTACATCAAGCCCTGGCGCTGGTCCTGATTAAGGCGCTCACGCTGCTGCTAACTAAGGCCCTGATGCTCTCAATAACTAAGGTCTTCTCGTTATCCCTTGGTCATTTCCTTTCACTATCTCTGGCCTGGAACCTGACTCTGTCCCGAGATAATCTCCTGCATCTTATGCTAACTGAAACCCTAATGCTCTCCCTAACTAAGGCCCTGACTACTCCTAACTAAGGCCATGACACTGAATCTAACAAAGGCCCGGAATCTGTCCTTAATATAGGCCCTGCTGCCAGCAATAACTAAAATCCTGACACTCTCCTGAGCTAATATCCTGACCCATTTCTAACCAAGATCCTGACACTGTCCCTAAGAAAGCCCTGTCGCTGTCTTTAAGTGAAGACCTGAGGCTGTCTGTAACTCAGACCCTGAAGCTTTCCCTAACTGAGGCCTTGACGCTGTGACTAACTAGGGCTCCGGTCATGTCTTTAACTAAGAGCCTAAAGCTGATCCAACAAAGGCACTGATGCTGCTCCTAAATCATTCCCTGACAGTGTCCCCAGCTAAGGGCCTGACATTAGGCCTCACTCAGGCCCTGTCGCTCTCCCTAAGTCAGGCCCTGATGCTGTCCCTACCTGAAGCCCTAACACTGCTTCTGAATAAGTCCCTGAGAGTCTCAGTAACAAAGGTCTTCACACTATCCTTAGGGCATTTCCTGACACGATTCCAAGCCTTTACCCTAACCCTGTCCCGAGCTAATGTCCTACCTCTTATGCTAACTAAAGACCTTATGCTGTGCCTAATTCAGGCACTGAATTTAGTGCCAAGGCCGCTAGACTGTCCCTAACTCGGCTCGATGCCCTTATCGTCACAATGTTCCATGACCACTGTCATCACAAGGCTCCACGCCCTTGTCATCACAGTGCTCCATAACCCCTGTCATCACAATGCTCCATGACCTTTGTCATCGCAATGCTACATGCCATTGTCATCACAATGCTCCATGCCCTTATCATCACAATGCTCCATGATCCTTGTCTAAAATGCTACATGCCTGGGAAATCACAAAGCTCCATGCCCCCTGTCATCACAAGTCTCCATGACTCTTGTCATCACAATGCTTCATGGCCCCTGTCATCACAATGTTCCAGGCCCCCTGTCATCACAATGAGCCATGACCCCTTTCATCACAATGCTCCAGGTCCGTTTTCATCACAATGCTGCATGACCCCTGTCATCACAATGTTCCCTGGCCTTTGTCATCACAATTCTCCATGGCCCCTGTAATCACAGTGCTCCATGACAACGTTCATCACATTGCTCCATGACCACTGTCATCATAATGCCACATGAGCCCTGTCATCACAATGCTCCATGGCCCTTGTCATCACAATGCTCCATGAGCCTTGTAATCAGAATGCTCCTTGACCCTTTCATCACAATGTTACAGTACCCCTTTCTTCACAACGCTCCATGCCGCTGGTCACCACAATGCTCCATGACCTCTGTCATCACAATGCTCCATGTCCCTTGTCATTAAAATGCTCCATGGCCCCTGTCATCACAATGCTGCATGATGCTTATAATCTCAATGCTCCATGGTCCTCGTCATCACAAATCTCCACGCATTTGTCATCACAATGCTCCATGACCCCTGTCATCCCAATGCTCCATAGCACTTTTCATCACAATGCTCCATGACCCCTTTCATCACCATGTTCCATGACCACTTTAATCACAATGCTCCATGACCACTTTCATCACAATGCCCCATGACCCCTGTAATCCTAATGCTCCATGGCCCTTGTCACCACAATGCTCCAGGACCCATCATCACAATTCTCCATGGCCCTTGTCATCACAGTGCTCCATGGCGCTTGTCATCACAATGATCCAGAGCCTTAGTGCTTGAGTTGGGAGTAGTATCATTGCCTCAGTTAGGGACACTGTCATTGCCTGAATTGGGAGTAGTGTCAGAGCCTTAGTTAGGGACAGCGCCAGGGCGAGTTGGGAGTAGTGCCAGTGCCTTAGTTAGGGACAGCACCAGTGCTTGCGTTGGGAGTAGTGTCAGGGCCATAGTTAGGGGCAGTGTCAGTGGCTGAGATGGGAATAGTGTCAGGGCCATAGTTACGGACATTGTCAGTGCCTAAGTTGGGATTTTTGTCAGGGTCTTTATTATGGACAGTGTCAGGGCCTGAGTTAAGAGTAGTGTCAAGGCCTTAATTTGGAAGAGTGTCAGTGTCTCAGTTTGGAGTAGTGTCAGACCCTTAGTTAGGAACAGCGTCAGTGCCCGAGTTGGGAGTAGTGACATGGCCTAAGTTATGGACAGTGTCAGGGTCTGAGTTAGGAATAGTCTCAGAACCTTAGTTAGTTAGGGACAGTGTCAGTGACTGTGTTAGGAATAGTGTCAGGGCCTAAGTTAGGAGTAGTCTGAGACCGGTAGTTAAGAACAGTGTCAGGGCCTGAGTTGTGAGTAGTTTCAGGGCCTTAGTTAGAGAAAGTGTCAGTGCCGGATTTGGGAGTTATGTCAGGGCCTGAGTTAGGGACAGTGTCAGTGCCTGAGTTGGGAGTAGTGTCAGGGCCTAGTTAGGGGCAGGGTCAGTGCCTGAGTTGTGAGTAGTTTCAGGGCCTAGTTAGGGACAGGGTCAGTGCCTGAGTTGTGAGTAGTTTCAGGGCCTTAGTTAGAGAAAGTGTCAGTGCCGGAGTTGGGAGTTATGTCAGGGCCTTAGTTAGGGACAGTGTCAGTGCCTGAGTTGGGAATAGTCTCAGGGTCTTTTTGGGGGACAGTGTCAGTGCCTGAGTTGGAAGTAGTGTCAGGGCATTAGGGACAGTGTCAATGGCTGCGATGGGAGTAGTGTCAGGGTCTTAGTTAGGGAGAGTGTCAGTGCCTGAGTTGGGAATAGTCTCAGGGTCTTTTTGGGGGACAGCATCAGGGCATGAGTTAAAAGTAGTGTCAAGGCCTTAGTTAGGGAGAGTGTCAGTGCCTGTGTTGGGAGTAGTATCAGGCCCTTCGTTAGGGACAGTGTCAGGGTCTGAGGTAGAAGTAGTCTCAGGGCCTTAGTTAGGTAGCGTGTCAGTGCCTAAGTAAGTAGTAGTGTGAGGGCCTTATTTAGGGACAGTGTCAATGCCTGTGTTGGGAGTAGTTTCAGAGACTTAGTTAGGGACAGCGTGAGCGCCTGAGTTGGGAGTAGTGTCGGAGCCTTAGTTAGGGACAGTGTCAGTGCCTGATTTAGGAGTAGTGTCAGAGGCTTTGTTAGGGACAGTGTCAGGGCCTGAGTTAAGAGTAGTGTCACAGCTTTAGTTAGGACCAGTGTCAGGGCCTTAGTTAAGTCCAACATCAGCGCCTATGATAGGAATCAGATCAGGACCTGTGTTACAGGTAATGTCAGGGCCTTATTCAAGAACAGTGTCAGGGCCTGAGTCCTGACTTACTCCTTACTCTCCTCACTAAGGGCTTTTGACACTACTGCTAATTCAGGCCCTGATAATGTCCCTAACTAAGGCCCTGACACTTTCCCTGGCTAAGGCCCTGAACTTCTCCTAAGTCAGGCCCTGATACTGTCCCTAACAATGGCCCTGACACTACACCTAACTGAGGCCCCGACATGATACCTAACAAAGGCTTTGTTGCTAGTCCAAACTAAAGCCCTAAAATTGGTCCTAACTAAGGCCTTGACACTAATCCTAACTCAGGCCCTAAAACTGTCCCTAACTAAGGCCCTGATAGTATGCCTAACGCAGGCCCTCATACGATTCCTAACAATGGCTCTGATGCTAGTCCAAACTAAGGCCCTGAAATTGGTCCTAAATAAGGCCTTGACACTAATCCTAACTCAGGCCCTAGCACTGTCCCTAACTAGGTCTCAGACAGTACACCTAAATCAGACCCTGACACTGTCCCTAAGCAAGGCCCTGACACTACTCCTAACTCAGTCCCTTACACTGTACCTAACAAAGTCTCTGATGCTAGGCCTAACTCAGGCCCTGAAACCGTCTGTAACTAAGGCCCTGCTGCCATCACTATCAAAAGTCCTGACATTATCCGGAGCTAATATCCTGACCTATGTCTTTCCAAGGTCCTGAAACTGTCCCAAAGTAAGCCCTGACGCTGTCCCTAAGTGAAGACCTGAGGCTGTCCCTAACTCAGGCCCTGAAGCTTTCCTTAACTGAAGCCTTGAAGCTGTGACTAATTCACGCCCTGATCATGTACCTAACGAAGACCTTAATGCTGATCCAGCAAAGACGCTGATGCTGCTCCAAAGTCATGCCCTGACAGTGTGCCCAGCGAAGGGCCTGATGCTAAGCCTCACTCAGGCCCTGTCGCTCTCCCTAAGTCAGGCCCTGACACTGTCACTAACAAAGGCCCTGACTCTACTCCTAATTCAGTCCCGTACATTGTATCTAACAAAGGCTCTGATGCTAGTCGTAACTCAGGGCCTGACACTGTCTCTAACTAAGGGCTGCTGCCATCAACATCTAAAGTCCTGACATTATCCGGAGCTAATAACCTGAGCCATGTCTTACCAAGGTCCTGAAACTGTCCCAAAGTAAGCCCTGACGCTGTCCCTAAGTGAGGCCCTGAAGCTTTCCCTAACTAACTCAGGCCTTGATGCTGTGACTAACTCAGACCCTGATCATGTCTTTAACTAAGACCCGAAGGCTGATCCAACAGAGGCCCTGATGCTGCTCCTAAGTCATGCCCCGATAGTGTCCCCCACTAAGTGTCTGATGCTAGGCCTCACTCAGACCCTAACGCTCTCCCTAAGTCAGGCTCTGATGCTGTCCCTACCTGAAGCCCTAACACTGGTTCTGAATAAGGCCCTGAGAGTCTCCGTAACAAAGGTCTTCACACTATCCTTAGGTCATTTCCTGACACTATCCCTAGATGTTAAACTGACACGGTCACTAGCTCATGTCCTGCCTCTTATGCTAACCGAAGCCCTTAGGCTGTGCCTATCTCAGGCACTGAATTTAGTCCCAAGACCATGAAACTGTCCCGAACTAAGGCCTAGATGCTCGCCCTACATCCGGCCCTGACACTGTCCCTAACTAAGGCCCTAACACTATTGCTAACTGAGGATCTGACACTGGACCTATCAGAGGCCCGCTACTCCTAACTAACGCCTTGAAACTTTTCCTAACGTAGGCCCTGCTACCATCAATATCTAAAGTCCTGACATTATCCTGAGCTAATATCCTGACCCATGTCTTACCAAGGTCCTGAAACTCTCCCAAAGTTAGCCCTGACACTGCCCCTAAGTGAGGCCCTGAGGCTGTCCCTCACAGAGGTCCTGACAATGTCTTTAACTAAACCCTAATGCTGATCTTACAGAGACCCTTATGTTGATCCTATGTCATGCCCTGACGCTGTCCGTAGCTAAGGCCCTGACTCTAGGCATCACTCAGGCCCTGTCGCTCTCCCTAAGTCAGGCTAAGACTCTGTCCCTACCTGAAGCGCTGACACTGGGCCTAAATTAGGCACTGATGCTCTAATTAGCTACGGTCTTGACACTATCCCTAGGTCATTTCCTGACACTATCCCTAGATCTTAACCTAAACTTGTCTTTAGCTATTGTCGAGCCTCTTAGGCCAACTAAATCCCTGATGCTGTCTCTAACTAAGAGCCTGAAATTAGTCCCGAGGCCGTCAACCTGTCCCTAACTGAGGTTGGAGGCTCATCCTAACTGAGGCGCTGACACTGTCCCTAACTAAAGCCCTGACACTGCACCTAACTCAGTCCCTGACACTGTACTTTCCAAGGGCTTGATGCTACTCCTAACTCAGGCCCTGACACTGTCTCTAAGTAAGACTCAGAATTTGCCCCTAATATAGGCCCTGCTGTCAGCAATAACTAAAAACTGGACACTAGCCTGAGTTAATATCCTGACATATTTCTAAGCAAGGTCCTGACACTGTCCCTAAGAAAGCCCTGTCGCTGTCCCTATGTTAAGAACTGAGGCTGTCCCTAACTCAGGCCCTGAAGCTTTCCCTAACTGAGGCCTTGAAGCTGTGACTAAGTCAGGCCCTGATCATATCTGTAACAAAGACGCTAAGGCTGATCCAACAGAGGCGCTGATTCTGTTCTTAAGTCATGCCCTGACAGTGTCCTCAGCTAAGGGCCTGACGCTAGGCCTCACTCAGGCCCTGACGCTCTCCCTAAGTCGGGCTCTGATGCTGTCCCTACCTGAAGCCCTGACACTGGTTCTAAATAAGGATCTGATACTCTCAGTAACTAAGGTTTTGACACTGTGCTTAAGTCCTTTCCTGACACTATCCCTAGACCATAACCTGACCCTGTCCCTAGCAAATGTCGTGCCTCTTATGCTAACTACAGCCCTGCTGCTGTCCTTAACTAAGGGCCTAAAATTACTCTCGAGGCTGTGACCCTGTCCGTACCTAAGGCCTCGATGTTCGTCCTAATTCAGGGCCTGACGCTGTCCCTAACTAAGGCCCTGCTGCCGTCAATATCTCAAGTCCTGACACTATCCTGAGCTAATTTCTTGACCCATCTCTTACCAAGGTCCTGAAACTGTCCCTAAGGAAGCCCTGATGCTGTCTCTAAGCGAGGCCTTGAGGCTGTCCCTAACAGAGGCCCTGATAATATCTTTCACATAGCCCCTGAGGCTGATCCTACCGTGGCTCTTATGCTGCTCCTAAGTCATGCCCTGACACTGTCTCTAGCTAAGGCCCTGACGCTAGGCCTCACTCAGGCCCTGTCCCACTCCCTAAGTCAGGCTCTGACGCTGTTCCTACCCGAAGCCCTGACACTCACTGCTCCTAAATTAGGTCCTGATGTGCTAAGTAACTAAGGTCTTGACACTATCCCTAGGTCATTTCCTGACACTCTCCCTAGACCTTAACCTAACCTTCTCTTTAGCTAATGTCGAGATTAGCTAAAGAGATTCTTTAGAACGAGAGTCTTTCATCTTCTGAATATAGTTTTCTTCAAAACATAATTTTTATGGTGTTACTAACATTAAACAAAATGTACTCAACTGCTGTGGAATATTCCTTCATAGGAGCGTGCATGGTTCACTTCTGCATCTGCTTGTGGTGGTGTTCAGGTTGCTTTCAGCTGTAGATCCCCTTATGCTAGCTAAATCCCTGATTCTGTCCCTAAATGAGGCCCTGAATTTAGGTGCGAGGCCGTGAACCTGTCCCTAACTGAGGCCTGGAGGCTCGTCCTAATGCAGGCCCTGACACTGGCCCTAACTAAGGCTCTGACACTACACCTAACTCAGTCACTGACACTGTACCTAACAAAGGCTCTGATGCTAGTCCTAACTTAGGCCCTGGCACTGCCTCTAACTAAGGCCCTGCTGCCGTCAATATCTCAACACCGGATATTATCCTGAGCTAATAGCCTGACCCATGTCTTACCAAGGTCCTGAAACTGTCCCAAAGTAAGCCCTGACGCGGTCCCTAAGTGAGGCCTTGAGGCTCTGCCTAAAGGAGGCCCTGATAATAGCTTTAACGAAGACCCTAATGCTGATCCTACAGAGGCCTTTATGCTGCTCGTAAGTCATGCCCTGATACTGTCCCTTACTCAGGCCCTAAAGATAGGCCTCACTTAGGCCCTGTTGCTGTACCTTAGTTAGGCTCTGATGCTGTCCGTACATCAAGCCCTGGCGCTGGTCCTGATTAAGGCGCTCACGCTGCTGCTAACTAAGGCCCTGATGCTCTCAATAACTAAGGTCTTCTCGTTATCCCTTGGTCATTTCCTTTCACTATCTCTGGCCTGGAACCTGACTCTGTCCCGAGATAATCTCCTGCATCTTATGCTAACTGAAACCCTAATGCTCTCCCTAACTAAGGCCCTGACTACTCCTAACTAAGGCCATGACACTGAATCTAACAAAGGCCCGGAATCTGTCCTTAATATAGGCCCTGCTGCCAGCAATAACTAAAATCCTGACACTCTCCTGAGCTAATATCCTGACCCATTTCTAACCAAGATCCTGACACTGTCCCTAAGAAAGCCCTGTCGCTGTCTTTAAGTGAAGACCTGAGGCTGTCTGTAACTCAGACCCTGAAGCTTTCCCTAACTGAGGCCTTGACGCTGTGACTAACTAGGGCTCCGGTCATGTCTTTAACTAAGAGCCTAAAGCTGATCCAACAAAGGCACTGATGCTGCTCCTAAATCATTCCCTGACAGTGTCCCCAGCTAAGGGCCTGACATTAGGCCTCACTCAGGCCCTGTCGCTCTCCCTAAGTCAGGCCCTGATGCTGTCCCTACCTGAAGCCCTAACACTGCTTCTGAATAAGTCCCTGAGAGTCTCAGTAACAAAGGTCTTCACACTATCCTTAGGGCATTTCCTGACACGATTCCAAGCCTTTACCCTAACCCTGTCCCGAGCTAATGTCCTACCTCTTATGCTAACTAAAGACCTTATGCTGTGCCTAATTCAGGCACTGAATTTAGTGCCAAGGCCGCTAGACTGTCCCTAACTCGGCTCGATGCCCTTATCGTCACAATGTTCCATGACCACTGTCATCACAAGGCTCCACGCCCTTGTCATCACAGTGCTCCATAACCCCTGTCATCACAATGCTCCATGACCTTTGTCATCGCAATGCTACATGCCATTGTCATCACAATGCTCCATGCCCTTATCATCACAATGCTCCATGACCCTTGTCTAAAATGCTACATGCCTGGGAAATCACAAAGCTCCATGCCCCCTGTCATCACAAGTCTCCATGACTCTTGTCATCACAATGCTTCATGGCCCCTGTCATCACAATGTTCCAGGCCCCCTGTCATCTCAATGCTCCATGGCCCCTTTCAACACAATGCTCCATGAACCCAGTCATCACAATGTTCCCTGCCCTTTTCATCACAATGCTCCATGGGCCGTGTCATCACAATGCTCCATGCCCTTGTCATCAAAATGCTCCAGAACTCTTGTCATCATAATGCTCCATGCCAATGTCATCAAAATGCCCCGTGACACTTGTCATCACAATGCTCCATGGCCTTTGTCATCACAATGTTCCAAGGCCCCTGTCATCACAGTGCTCCATGATACCTTTCATCACATTACTAGATGACCACTGTCATCACAATGCCCCATGACAGATGTCATCACAATTCGCCATGGTCCTTGTCATCACAATGCTCCATGAACCGTGTCATCACAAGGTTCCAGGACACTTGTCATCACAATGATCCATGATCACTTTCATCACAATGCTCCATGAACCCTGTCATCTCAATGCTCCATAGCTTTTGTATTCACAATGCTCCATGTCCGCTGTAATCACAGTTCTCCATGACCCCTTTCATCACAATGCTCCAAGACCGCTGTCATCACAATGGCCCATGACGCCTGCCATCACAAATCTCCAAGGTCTCTCTTACCAAAAAGCTCCATGATCCCTGTCAGCACAATGTTCCATGACACTTTTCATCACAATGCTCCATGACGCCTGTCATTACAAAGCTCTCTGCCCATATCATCACAATGCTCCTTGTCACCTTTAATCACAATGCTCCATGGCCTTTCATCACAATGCTGCAGAATTCTTGTCATCGCAATGTTCCTTGACCGTGTCATCACAATGCTCCATGACCCTTGTCATCACAAATCTCCATGACCCCTGTCATCACAATGATCCATGACTCCTTTCCTCACAGTGCTCCAGTACCCTTTTCATCACAATGCTCCATGCCATTGTCAGCACAATGCTCCTTGGACCCTGTCATCAAAATTCTCCATCCCCTTTTCATCACAATGCTCCAGGTATCCTATCATTACAATGCTCCATGCCCGTGTCAACACAATGCTCCATGAGCCCTGTCATCAAAATGCTTTATGAATCTTGTTATCAGAATGATCCATGACCCCTGTCATCAAAATGATCCATGACCGTTGTCATCACAATGCTGCATGACCCCTGTCATCACATTGTTCCATAGACTATGTATTCACAATGCTCCATGGACCCGTAAGCACACTGCTCCATGTTCCCTTTCAACACAATGCTCCATGACCCCTGTCATCACAACGTTCCATGAAAGTTTGTCATCAAAATGCTCCATGACCC
Organism: Balaenoptera borealis; assembly: GCF_965194805.1. NCBI lineage: Eukaryota > Metazoa > Chordata > Mammalia > Artiodactyla > Balaenopteridae > Balaenoptera > Balaenoptera borealis. The sequence continues at coordinate 866,809 of NW_028123982.1, read as the reverse complement.
CAGTCACCACAAGGTTCCCTGCCCTTGTCATCACAATGCTCCATGAACCTTGTAATCACAATGGTACATGGCCTTGTCATCACACTGTTCCATGGCCTCTGTCATCACCATGCTCCATGGTCTTTCTCATCACAATGCTCTATGATCCCTGTCATCACAATGCTTGATGACCATTGTCATCACAATGCTCCAAGGCCCCTATCATCACAATGCCTCATGGTCTTTGTAATCACAATGCTCAAAGACCCCTGTCATCACAATGCTCCATGCTGTTGTCATCACAATGCTCCATGGCCCCTGTAATCACAATGCTCCATGCCCTTGTCATCACATTGCTCCAGAACACTTGTCATCATAATACTCCATTCCCGTGTCATCCCATTGCTCAATGACACTTGTCATCAAAATGTTCCTTGGCCTTTGTCATCACAGTGCTCCATGATATTTTATTCAAAATTCTACATGACCACTGTCATCACAATGCAAGATGACCAATGTCATCACAATACCCCATGACACGTGTCATCACAATTCACCTTGGCCCTTGTCATCTCAAGGCTGTATGAACCGTGTCATCACTAGGTTCCAGGACACTTGTCATCACAGTGATCCGTGACCACTTTCATCACAATGCTCCATGAACTCTGTTATCTCAATCCTCCATGGCCTTTGTATTCACAATGCCCCATTGTCCCGATAATCGCGTTGCTCCATGAACACTTTCATCACAATGCTCCTTGACCACTGTCACCATAATGCCCCATGACGTCTCTCATCACTGTGCTCCAAGGCCACTCTCATCAAAATGCTCCATGATCTGTGTCAGCACTATATTGCATGACACTTGTCATCACAATGCTCCATGATCCCTGTAATCACAATGACCCCTGCCAATGTCATCACAATGCTCCATGCCCTTATCATCACAATGCTCCATGACAGTTGTCATCACAATGCTCCATGGCCTTTATCGTCACAATGCTCCCAGGCACTTTTCATCACGATCTTCCATGAAAACTTTCATCACATTGCTCCATGACCATTGTCATCACAATAGTCCATACCCTTGTCAACACAATGCTGCATAATCTCTGTCGTCACAATTCTCCATGACTGCTGTCATCACAATAATCCAGGACAATTTTCATAACAATGCTTCATGCCCCCAGTCATCACAGTGCTCCATGATACCTTTCATCACAATTCCTAGATGATCAATGTCATCACAATGCCCCATGACACCTGTCATCACAATTCGCTATGACTCTTGTCATCACAATACTCGATGAACCGTGTCATCACAGTGTTCCAGGACACATGTCATCACAATGATCCATGACTACTTTCATCACAATGCTCCAATACACCTGTCATCACAATGCTCCATGGCCCCTGTTATCATATTGCTCCATGATCTCTTTCATCACAATGCTCCATGACCACTGTCATCACCATGCCTCATGACGCCTGTCATCTCAATGCTCCATGGCCCCTTTCAACACAATGCTCCATGAACCCAGTCATCACAATGTTCCCTGCCCTTTTCATCACAATGCTCCATGGGCCGTGTCATCACAATGCTCCATGCCCTTGTCATCAAAATGCTCCAGAACTCCTGTCATCATAATGCTCCATGCCAATGTCATCAAAATGCCCCATGACACTTGTCATCACAATGCTCCATGGCCTTTGTCATCACAATGTTCCAAGGCCCCTGTCATCACAGTGCTCCATGATACCTTTCATCACATTACTAGATGACCACTGTCATCACAATGCCCCATGACAGATGTAACCACAATTCGCCATGGTCCTTGTCATCAAAATGCTCCAAGAACTGTGTCATCACAGGGTCCCAGGACACTTGTCATCACAATGATCCATGATCACTTTCATCACAATGCTCCATGAACCCTGTCATCTCAATGCTCCATAGCTTTTGTATTCACAATGCTCCATGTCCGCTGTAATCACAGTTCTCCATGACCCCTTTCATCACAATGCTCCAAGACTGCTGTCATCACAATGCCCCATGACGCCTGCCATCACAAATCTCCAAGGCCTCTCTTACCAAAAAGCTCCATGATCCCTGTCAGCACAATGTTCCATGACACTTTTCATCACAATGCTCCATGACGCCTGTCATTACAAAGCTCTCTGCCCATATCATCACAATGCTCCTTGTCACCTTTAATCACAATGCTCCATGGCCTTTCATCACAATGCTGCAGAATTCTTGTCATCGCAATGTTCCTTGACCGTGTCATCACAATGCTCCATGACCCTTGTCATCACAAAGCTCCATGACCCCTGTCATCACAATGATCCATGACTCCTTTCCTCACAGTGCTCCAGTACCCTTTTCATCACAATGCTCCATGCCATTGTCAGCACAATGCTCCTTGGACCCTGTCATCAAAATGCTCCATCCCCTTTTCATCACAATGCTCCAGGTATCCTATCATTACAATGCTCCATGCCCGTGTCAACACAATGCTCCATGAGCCCTGTCATCAAAATGCTTTATGAATCTTGTTATCAGAATGATCCATGACCCCTGTCATCAAAATGATCCATGACCGTTGTCATCACAATGCTCCATGGCCCCTGTAATCACAATGCTCCATGCCCTTGTCATCACAATGCTCCCGAACATTTGTCATCATAATACTCCATTCCCGTGTCATCCCATTGCTCAATGACACTTGTCATTAAAAGGTTCCTTGGCCTTTGTCATCACAGTGCTCTAGGATACCTTTAATCAAAATTCTACATGACCACTGTCATCACAATGCAAGATGACCAATGTCATCACAATACCCCATGACACGTGTCATCACAATTCGCCTTGGCCCTTGTCATCTCAAGGCTGTATGAACCGTGTCATCACTAGGTTCCAGGACACTTGACATCACAGTGATCCATGACCACTTTCATCACAATGCTCCATGACCTCTGTTATCTCAATGCTCCATGGCCTTTGTATTCACAATGCTCCATTGTCCCGATAATCGTGTTACTCCATGAACACTTTCATCACAATGCTCCTTGACCACTGTCACCATAATGCCCTATGACGTCTCTCGTCACTGTGCTCCAAGGCCACTCTCATCAAAATGCTCCATGATCTGTGTCAGCACTATATTGCATGACACTTGTCATCACAATGCTCCATGATCCCTGTAATCACAATAATCCCTGCCAATGTCATCACAATGCTCCATGTCTCTTGTAATCACAATGCTCCATGCCCTTGTCATCACAATGCTCCAGGTCTGTTGTCATCACCATGCTTCATGCCCGTGTCATCACAATGCTCCATGAATCTTGTCTTCACAATACTCCATGGCCCATGTCATCACAGTGCTCCATGACCCCTGTCATCACAATGCTCTATGGCCTTTGTCATCACAATGCTCCGTGACCCCTGTCAACACAATGCCTGATGACCCCTGTCATCAAAATGCTAAATGGCACTTGTCATCACAATGCTCTATGACGCCTGTCATCACTATTCTCCATGTCACTTGTTATCACAATGCTCCATGGCCCCTGTAATCACAGTACTCCATGACCCCTTTCATCACAATGCCCAATGCCACCTCTCATCACAAATCTCCATGGCATTTGTCATCACGATGCTCCATGACACCTCTCATCACAATGCTCCATGACACTTGTCATCACAATGCTCGATGGCCCTTGTCATCACAATGTTCCTTGGTGCTTTTCATCCCAATGCTCCATGACAACTTTCATCAAAATACTCCAAGTTTTGTTTCATCACAATGCTCCATGGCCCTTGTCATTACAAATCCACATGATCCCTTTCATCACAATTCTCCATGGCAACTTACATAAAAATGCTCGATACCCCTGTCATCACAATGCCCAATGATACCTCTTTTTACAATGATCCATGACCCTTGTCATCCCAAGGCTCCATGTCCCTTGTATTAACAATGCTCTATGGCCCTTGTCATCACAATGCTCCATAGCAATTTTCATCGCAATGCTCCATGACCGCTTTCAGCACAATGCCCCATGACCCCTGTCATCACGATGCTCCATGGCCCTTGTCAGCACAATGTTCTTTGGTGCTTTTCATCGCAATGCTCCATGACAAATTTCATCAAAATACTCCAAGATTTGTTTCATCACAATGCTCCATGGCCCTTGTCATTATAAATCCACATGATCCCTTTCATCACAATTCTCCATGGCAACTTACATAAAAATGCTCCATACGCCTGTCATCACAATGCCCAATGATACCTCTTTTTACAATGATCCATGACCCTTGTCATCACAAGGCTCCATGTCCCTTGTATTAACAATGCTCTATGGCCCTTGTCATCACAATGTTCCATAGCAATTTTCATCGCAATGCTCCATGACCGCTTTCAGCACAATGCCCCATGACCCCTGTCATCACGATGCTCCATGGCCCTTGTCATCACAATGCTCCATGAAACATTTCCTCACAATGCTCCAGTACGCCTTTCATCCAAATTCCCCATGGCCACTATCATCACAATTCTCCATGACCACTGTCATCGTAATGGTCCATGACACGTTTCATCTCAATGCTCCATGACACCTGTCATCACAATGCTCCATGGCCTTTGTCATCACAATGCTCCATGGCCCCTGTAATCACAGTGCTCCATGACCCGTTTCATCTCAATGCTCCATGACCTCATTCATCACAATGCCCCATGACCCCTGTAATCACAATGCTCCATGGCCCTTGTCATCACAGTGCTCCAAGCCTTTGTCATCACACTGCTCCATGGCCCTTGTCATCACAAGGCTCCAGAACTCTTGTCATTATAATGCTCCATGTCCGTTTCTTCACCATGCTCCATGACACTTGTCATCACAATGCTCCATGGCCCCTCTCATTACTGTTCTCCATAATAACTTTAATCACATTTCTAGATGACCACTGCCATCACAATGCCCCATGACATTTTCATCACAATTCGCCATGACCATTGTCATCACAATGCTCCATGAACCATGTCATCACAGGGTCCCAGGACACTTGTCATCACAATGATCCATGATCACTTTCAGCACAATGCTCCATGACCACTGTCATCTCAATGCTCCATGGCCTTTGTATTCACAATGCTCCATGGCCCCTGTTATCATATTGCTCCATGATCTCTTTCATCACAATGCTCCATGACCACTGTCATCACCATGCCTCATGACGCCTGTCATCTCAATGCTCCATGGCCCCTTTCATCATAATGCTCCATGAACCCAGTCATCACAGTGTTCCCTGCCCTTTTCATCACAATGCTCCATGGCCCCTGGCATCACAATGCTCCATGCCCTTGTCATCAAAATGCTCCAGAACCCTTGCCATCATAATGCTCCATGCCAATGTCATCAAAATGCCCCATGACACTTGTCATCACAATGCTCCATGGCCTTTGTCATCATAATGTTCCATGGCCCCTGTCATTACAGTGCTCCATGATACCTTTCATCACAATTCTAGATGACCACTGTCATCACAATGCCCCATGACAGATGTCATCACAATTCGCCATGGTCCTTGTCATCACAATGCTCCATGAACCGTGTCATCACAAGGTTCCAGGACACTTGTCATCACAATGATCCATGATCACTTTCATCACAATGCTCCATGAACCCTGTCATCTCAATGCTCCATAGCCTTTGTATTCACAGTGCTCCATAGCCCCTGTCATCACAGTGCTCCATGACTCCTTTCATCACAATGCTCCAAGACCGCTGTCATCACAATGCCCCTACACCTGCCATCACAAATCTCCAAGGCCTCTCTTACCAAAAAGCTCCATGATCCCTGTCAGCACAATGTTCCATGACACTTTTCATCACAATGCTCCATGACCCCTGTCATCACAAAGTTCTCTGCCCATATCATCACAATGCTCCTTGTCACCTTTAATCACAATGCTCCATGCCCTTTCATCACAATGCTCCAGAATTCTTGTCATCGCAATGTTCCTTGACCATGTCATCACAATGCTCCATGACCCTTGTCATCACAAAGCTCCATGACCCCTGTCATCACAGTGATCCATGACTCCTTTCCTCACAGTGCCCCAGTACCCTTTTCATCACAATGTTCCATGCCATTGTCAGCACAATTCTCCTTGGACCCTGTCATCAAACTGCTCCATCCACTTTTCATCACAATGCTCCTGATATCCTATCATTACAATGCTCCATGCCCGTGTCAACACAATGCTCCATGAGCCCTGTCATCAAAATGCTTTATAAATCTTGTTATCAGAATGATCCATGACCCCTGTCATCAAAATGATCCATGACCGTTGTCATCACAATGCTGCATGACCCCTGTCATCACATTGTTCCATAGACTATGTATTCACAATGCTTCATGGACCCTGTAAGCACACTGCTCCATATTCCCTTTCAACACAATGCTCCATGACCCCTGTCATCACAACGTTCCATGAAAGTTGTCATCAAAATGCTCCATGACCCCAGTCACCACAAGGTTCCCTGCCCTTGTCATCACAATGCTCCATGAACCTTGTAATCACAATGGTACATGGCCTTGTCATCACAATGTTCCATGGCCTCTGTCATCACCATGCTCCATGGTCTTTCTCATCACAATGCTATATGACCCCTGTCATCACAATGCTTGATGACCATTGTCATCCCAATGCTCCAAGGCCCCTGTCATCACAATGCCTCATGGTCTTTGTAATCACAACGCTCAATGACCCCTGTCAACACAATGCTCCATGCCGTTGTCCTCACAATGTGCCATGGCCCCTGTAATCACAATGCTCCTTGCCCTTCTCATCACATTGCTCCAGAACACTTGTCATCATCATGCTCCATTCCCATGTCATCCCATTGCTCAATGACACTTGTCATCAAAATGTTCCTTGGCCTTTGTCATCACAGTGCTCCATGATACCTTTAATCAAAATTCTACATGACCACCGTCATCACAATGCAAGATGACCAATGTCATCACAATGCCCCATGACACGTGTCATCACAATTCGCCTTGGCCCTTGTCATCTCAATGCTGTATGAACCGTGTCATCACTAGGTTTCAGGACACTTGTCATCACAGTGATCCATGACCACTTTCATCACAATGCTCCATGAACTCTGTTATCTCAATGCTCCATGGCATTTGTATTCACAATGCTCCATTGTCCCGATAATCGCATTGCTCCATGAACACTTTCATCACAATGCTCCTTGACCACTGTCACCATAATGCCCTATGACGTCTCTCGTCACTGTGCTCCAAGGCCACTCTCATCAAAATGCTCCATGATCTGTGTCAGCACTATATTGCATGACACTTGTCATCACAATGCTCCATGATCCCTGTAATCACAATAATCCCTGCCAATGTCATCACAATGCTCCATGTCTCTTGTAATCACAATGCTCCATGCCCTTGTCATCACAATGCTCCAGGTCTGTTGTCATCACCATGCTTCATGCCCGTGTCATCACAATGCTCCATGAATCTTGTCTTCACAATACTCCATGGCCCATGTCATCACAGTGCTCCATGACCCCTGTCATCACAATGCTCTATGGCCTTTGTCATCACAATGCTCCGTGACCCCTGTCAACACAATGCCTGATGACCCCTGTCATCAAAATGCTAAATGGCACTTGTCATCACAATGCTCTATGACGCCTGTCATCACTATTCTCCATGTCACTTGTTATCACAATGCTCCATGGCCCCTGTAATCACAGTACTCCATGACCCCTTTCATCACAATGCCCAATGCCACCTCTCATCACAAATCTCCATGGCATTTGTCATCACGATGCTCCATGACACCTCTCATCACAATGCTCCATGACACTTGTCATCACAATGCTCGATGGCCCTTGTCATCACAATGTTCCTTGGTGCTTTTCATCCCAATGCTCCATGACAACTTTCATCAAAATACTCCAAGTTTTGTTTCATCACAATGCTCCATGGCCCTTGTCATTACAAATCCACATGATCCCTTTCATCACAATTCTCCATGGCAACTTACATAAAAATGCTCGATACCCCTGTCATCACAATGCCCAATGATACCTCTTTTTACAATGATCCATGACCCTTGTCATCCCAAGGCTCCATGTCCCTTGTATTAACAATGCTCTATGGCCCTTGTCATCACAATGCTCCATAGCACTTTTCATCGCAATGCTCCATGACAGCTTTCAGCGCAATGCCCCATGACCCCTGTCATCACGATGCTCCATGGCCCTTGTCATCACAATGCTCCATGAAACATTTCCTCACAATGCTCCAGTACGCCTTTCATCCAAATTCCCCATGGCCACTGTCATCACAATTCTCCATGACCACTGTCATCGTAATGGTCCATGACACGTTTCATCTCAATGCTCCATGACACCTGTCATCACAATGCTCCATGGCCTTTGTCATCACAATGCTCCATGGCCCCTGTAATCACAGTGCTCCATGACCCGTTTCATCTCAATGCTCCATGACCTCATTCATCACAATGCCCCATGACCCCTGTAATCACAATGCTCCATGGCCCTTGTCATCACAGTGCTCCAAGCCTTTGTCATCACACTGCTCCATGGCCCTTGTCATCACAAGGCTCCAGAACTCTTGTCATTATAATGCTCCATGTCCGTTTCTTCACCATGTTCCATGACACTTGTCATCACAATGCTCCATGGCCCCTCTCATTACTGTGCTCCATAATAACTTTAATCACATTTCTAGATGACCACTGCCATCACAATGCCCCATGACATTTTCATCACAATTCGCCATGACCATTGTCATCACAATGCTCCATGAACCATGTCATCACAGAGTCCCAGGACACTTGTCATCACAATGATCCATGATCACTTTCAGCACAATGCTCCATGACCACTGTCATCTCAATGCTCCATGGCCTTTGTATTCACAATGCTCCATGGCCCCTGTAATCACAGTGCTCCATAACACCTTTCATCATAATGCTCCATGACCACTGCCATCTCAATCCCCCATTACGCCTGTCATCACAATTCTCCAAAGCCCCTCTCAACACAATGCTCCATGACACTTGTCATCACATTGCTCCATAACACCTGTCATCACAGTGTTCCCTGCCCATGTCATCACAATGCTCCATGTCCCATATAATCACAATGCTCCATGCATTTTTCCTCACAATGCTCCAGAATTCTTGTCATCGCAATGTTCCTTGACCGTGTCATCACAATACTCCATGACCCTTGTCATCACAAAGCTCCATGACCCCTGTCATCACAATGATCCATGACTCCTTTCATCACAGTGCTCCAGTACCCTTTTCATCACAATGCTCCATGCCATTGTCAGCACAGTGCTCCTTGGACACTGTCATCAAAAAGCTCCATCCCGTTTTCATCACGATGCTCCAGATATCCTATCATTACAATGCTCCATGCACGTGTCAACACAATGCTCCATGACCCCTGTCATCAAAATGTTTATGAACCTTGTTATCAGAATGTTCCATGACCCCTGTCATCAAAATGATCCATGACCGTTGTCATCACAATGCTGCATGATACCTTTCATCCCAATTCTCTGTGACCGCTGTCATCACAATGCTCCAGGACAATTTTCATCACAATGCTCCATGCCCCCTGTCATCACAGTGCCCCATAACCCCTGTAATCACAATGCTCCATGACCCTGTCATCACAATGTTACATGACCCCTGTCATCACATTGTTCCATGGCCTATGTATTCACAATGCTCCATGGACCCTGTAATCACACTGCTCCATGTTCCCTTTCAAAACAATGCTCCATGACCCCTGTCATCACAACGTTCCATGAAAGTTGTCATCAAAATGCTCCATGACCCCAGTCACCACAAGGTTCCCTGCCCTTGTCATCACAATGCTCCATGGCCCCTGTCATCACAGTGCTCCATGATACCTTTCATCCCAATTCTAAATGACCACTATCATCACAATGCCCCATGACACAGGTTATCACAATTCGCCATGGTCCTTGTCATCACAATGCTCCATGAACCGTGTCATCACAAGGTTCCAGGACACTTGTCATCACAATGATCCATGATCACTTTCATCACAATGCTCCATGAACCCTGTCATCTCAATGCTCCATATCCTTTGTCATCACAATGCTCCATGGCCCCTGTAATCACAGTGCTCCATGACCCCTTTCATCACAATGCTCCAAGACCGCTCTCATCACAATGCCCCATGACGCCTGCCATCACAAATCTCCAAGGCTTCTCTTACCAAAAAGCTACATGATACCTGTCAGCACAATGTTCCATGACACTTTTCATCACAATGCTCCATGACCCCTGTCATCACAAAGTTCTCTGCCCATATCATCACAATACTCCTTGTCACCTTTAATCACAATGCTCCATGCCCTTTCATCACAATGCTCCAGAATTCTTGTCATCGCAATGTTCCTTGACCGTGTCATCACAATGCTCCATGACCCTTGTCATCACAAAGCTCCATGATCCCTGTCAGCACAATGTTCCATGACACTTGTCATCACAATGCTCCATGGCCTCTATCGTCACAATGCTCCCAGGCACTTTTCATCACGATGTTCCATGAAAACTTTCATCACATTGCTCCATGACTATTGTCATCACAATAGTCCATACCCTTGTCAACATAATGCTGCATAATCCCTGTCATCACAATTCTCCATGACTGCTGTCTTCACAATAATCCAGGACAATTTTCATAACAATGCTTCATGTCCCCAGGCATCACAGTGCTCCATGATACCTTTCATCACAATTCCTAGATGATCAATGTCATCACAATGCCCCATGACACCTGTCATCACAATTCGCTATGACCCTTGTCATCCCAATACTCGATGAACCGTGTCATCACAGTGTTCCAGGACACATGTCATCACAATTATCCATGACTACTTTCATCACAATGCTCCAATACACCTGTCATCACAATGCTCCATGGCCCCTGTTATCATATTGCTCAATGATCTCTTTCATCTCAATGCTCCATGGCCCCTTTCATCACAATGCTCCATGAACCCAGTCATCACAGTGATCCCTGCCTTCTTCATCACAATGCTCCATGGGCCCTGTCATCACAATGCTCCATGCCCTTGTCATCAAAATGCTCCAGAACTCTTGTCATCATAATGCTCCATGCCAATGTCATCAAAATGCCCCATGACACTTGGCATCACAATGCTCCATGGCCTTTGTTTTCACAATGCTCCATGGCCCCTGTCATCACAAAGCTCCATGCCCTTGTCATCAATATGCTCCAGAACACTTGTCATCATAATGCTTCATGCCAATGTCATCAAAATGCCCCATGACACTGGTCATCACAATGCTCCATGGCCTTTGTATTCACAATGCTCCATGGGCCCTGTCATCACAGTGCTCCATGATACCTTTCATCACAATTCTAGATGACCACTGTCATCACAATGCCCCATGACAGATGTCATCACAATTCGCCATGGTCCTTGTCATCACAATGCTCCATGAACCATGTCATCACAAGGTTCCAGGACACTTGTCATCACAATGATCCATGATCACTTTCATCACAATGCTCCATGACCCCTGTCATCACAATGCTCTATGGCATTTGTCATCACAATGCTCCGTGACCCCTGTCAACACAATGCCTGATGACCCCTGTCATCAAAATGCTAAATGACACTTGTCATCACAATGCTCTATGACGCCTGTCCTCACTATTCTCCATGTCACTTGTTATCACAATGCTCCATGGCCCCTGTAATCCCAATACTCCATGACCCCTTTCATCACAATGCCCAATGCCACCTCTCATCACAATTCTCCATGGCACTTGTCATCACGATGCTCCATGACACCTGTCATCACAATGCTCCATGACACTTGTCATCACAATGCTCGATGGCCCTTGTCATCACAATGTTCCTTGGTGCTTTTCATCCCAATGCTCCATGACAACTTTCATCAAAATACTCCAAGATTTGTTTCATCACAATGCTCCATGGCCCTTCTCATTACAATTCCACGTGATTCCTTTCATCACAATTCTCCATGGCAACTTACATAAAAATGCTCCATGACCCTGTCATCACAATGCCCAATGATACCTGTTTTTACAATGATCCATGACCCTTGTCATCACAAGGCTCCATGTCCCTTGTATTCACAATGCTCCATGGCCCTTGTCATCACAATGTTCCATAGCGCTTTTCATCGCAATGCTCCATGACCACTTTCAACACAATGCCCCATGACCCCTGTCATCACAATGCTCCATGGCCCTTGTCATCACAATGCTCCATGAAACATTTCCTCACAATGCTCCAGTATGCCTTTCATCCAAATTCCCCATGGCCAATGTCATCACAATTCTCCATTACCCCTGTCATCGTAATGGTCCATGACACGTTTCATCTCAATGCTCCATGACACCTGTCATCACAATGCTCCATGGTCTTTGTCATCACAATGCTCCATGGCCCCTGTAATCACAGTGCTCCAGGACCCATTTCATCTCAATGCTCCATGACCTAACTCATCACAATGCCCCATGAGCCCTGTCATCACAATGCTCCATGGCCCTTGTCATCATAGTGCTCCAAGCCTTTGTCATCACACTGCTGCATGGGTCCTGTAATCACAATTCTCCATGTCCTTGTCATCACAAGGCTCCAGAACTCTTGTCATTATAATGCTCCATGTCCGTTTCATCACCATGCTCCATGACACTTGTCATCACAATGCTCCATGGCCCCTCTCATTACTGTGCTCCATAATAACTTTAATCACATTTCTAGATGACCACTGCAATCACAATGCCCCATGACGTAGTCATCACAATTTGCCATGACCATTGTCTTCACAAAGCTCCATGATCCATGTCATCACAGGGTCCCAGGACACTTGTCATCACAATGATCCATTGCCACTTTCATCATAATGCTCCATGACCACTGCCATCTCAATGCCCCATGACGCCTGTCATCAAAATTCTCCCAGGCCCCTCTCATCACAATGCTCCATGACACTTGTCATCACATTGCTCCATAACACCTGTCATCACAGTGTTCCCTGCCCATGTCATCACAATGCTCCATGTCCCCTATAATCACAATGCTCCATGCCTTTTTCCTCACAATGCTCCAGAATTCTTGTCATCACAATGTTCCGTGACCATGGCAGCACAATGCTCCATGGCCCTTGTCATCACAATGCTCCAGAATTCTTGTCATCACAATGTTCCATGATCATGTCATCAAAATGCTACATGACCCTGGTCATCACAGTTCTCCATGACCTTTGTCATCACAATGCTCTATGTCGCTTTTCATCACAATTCTCTATGACCACTTTAATCACTATGCTCGCTGACCATTTTCATCACATTTCTCTATTGTCATTACAATTCCCCATGGCCCCTTTCTTCACAATGCTCCTTGATGCCTGTCATCACAATGCTCCATGGCTTTTGTTATCACAATGCTCCAGGACCAGTTTCATCCCAATACTCCATCCCCCTTGTCATCACAGTGCACAATGAAACCTTTCATTACAATGTTCCATGAAACTTGTCATCACAATGCTCCATGGCCTTTATCGTCACAATGCTCTCAGGCACTTTTTATCACGATGTTCCATGAAAACTTTCCTCACATTGCTCCATGACCATTGTCATAACAATAGTCCATACCCTTGTCAACACAATGCTGCATAATCCCTGTCATCACAATTCTCCATGACTGTTGTCATCACAATAATCCAGGACAATTTTCATAACAATGCTTCATGCCCCCTGTCATCAAAATGCTTTATGAAACTTGTTATCAGAATGTTCCATGACCCCTGTCATCAAAATGATCCATGACCGTTGTCATCACAATGCTGCATGATACCTTTCAACCCAATTCTCTGTGACCTCTGTCATCACAATGCTCCAGGACTATTTTCATCACAATGCTCCATGCCCCCTGTCATCACAGTGCCCCATAACCCCTGTAATCACAATGCTCCATGACCCTCTCATCACAATGCTACATGACCCCTGTCATCACATTGTTCCATGGCCTATGTATTCACAATGCTCCATGGACCCCATAATCACACTGCTCCATGTTCCCTTTCAACACAATGCTCCATGACCCCTGTCATCACAACGTCCCATGAAAGTTGTCATCAAAATGCTCCATGACCCCGGTCACCACAAGATTCCCTGCCCTTGTCATCACAAAGCTCCATGACCCTTGTAATCACAATGGTACATGGTCTTGTCATCACAATGCTCCATGGCCTCTGTCATCACCATGCTCCATGGTCTTTCTCATCACAATGCTCAATGACCCCTGTCATCGCAATGCATGATGACCATTTTCATCACAATGCTCCAAGGCCCCTGTCATCACAATGCCTCATGGTCTTTGTAATCACAATGCTCAATGACTCCTGTCATCACAATGCTCCATGCCGTTGTCATCACAATGCTCCATGGCCCCTGTAATCACAATATTCCATGCCCTTGTCATCACAATGCTCCAGAACACTTGTCATCATAATACTCTATTCCCGTGTCATCCCATTGCTCAATGACACTTGTCATCAAAATGTTCCTTCGCCTTTGTCATCACAGTGCTCCATGATACCTTTAATCAAAATTCTACATGACCACTGTCATCACAATTCAAGATGACCAATCTCATCACAATGCCCCATGACACGTGTCATCAGAATTCACCTTGGCCCTTGTCATCTCAATGCTGTATGAACCGTGTCATCACTAGGTTCCAGGACACTTGTCATCACAGTGATCCATTACCACTTTCACCACAATGCTCCATGAACTCTGTTATCTCAATGCTCCATGGCCTTTGTATTCACAATGCTCCATTGTCCCGATAATCACGTTCTTCCATGAACACTTTCATCACAATGCTCCTTGACCATTGTCACCATAATGCCCCATGACGTCTCTCATCACTGTGCTCCAAGGCCACTCTCATCAAAATGCTCCATGATCTATGTCAGCACAATATTGCATGACACTTGTCATCACAATGCTCCATGATCCCTGTAATCACAATGATCCCTTCCAATGTCATCACAATGCTCCATGTCTCCTGTAATCACAATGCTCCATGCCCTTGTCATCACAATGCTCCAGGTCTGTTGTCATCACCATGCTTCATGCCCGTGTCATCACAATGCTCCATGAATCTTGTCTTCACAATGCTCCATGGCCCATGTCATCACAGTGCTCCATGACCCCTGTCATCACAATGCTCTATGGCCTTTTCATCACAATGCTCCGTGACCCCTGTCAACACAATGCCTGATGACCCCTGTCATCAAAATGCTAAATGGCACTTGTCATCACAATGCTCTATGACGCCTGTCATCACTATTCTCCATGTCACTTGTTATCACAATGCTCCATGGCCCCTGTAATCCCAGTACTCCATAAGCCCTTTCATCACAATGCCCAATGCCACCTCTCATCACAATTCTCCATGGCATTTGTCATCACGATGCTCCATGACACCTCTCATCACAATCCTCCATGACACTTGTCATCACAATGCTCGATGGCCCTTGTCATCACAATGTTCCTTGGTGCTTTTCATCGCAATGCTCCATGACAACTTTCATCAAAATACTCCAAGATTTGTTTCATCACAATGCTCCATGGCCCATGTCATTACAAATCCACATGATCCCTTTCATCACAATTCTCCATGGCAACTTACATAAAAATGCTCCATGCCCCTGTCATCACAATGCCCAATGATACCTGTTTTTACAATGATCCATGACCCTTGTCATCACAAGGCTCCATGTCCCTTGTATTCACAATGCTCCATGGCCCTTGTCATCACAATGCTCCATAACGCTTTTCATCGCAATGCTCCATGACCGCTTTCAACACAATGCCCCATGACCCCTGTCATCACAATGCTCCATGGCCCTTGTCATCACAGTGCTCCAAGCCTTTGTCATCACACTGCTCCATGGGCCCTGTAATCACAATGCTCCATGCCCTTGTCATCACAAGGCTCCAGAACTCTTGTCATTATAATGCTCCATGTCCGTTTCATCACCATGCTCCATGACACTTGTCATCACAATGCTCCATGGTCCCTCTCATTACTATGCTCCATAATAACTTTAATCACATTTCTAGATGACCACTGCCATCACAATGCCCCATGAGGTAGTCATCACAATTCGCCATGACCATTGTCATCACAATGCTCCATGAACCATGTCATCACAGGGTCCCAGGACACTTGTCATCACAATGATCCATTACCACTTTCATCACAATGCTCCCTGACCACTGTTATCTCAATGCTCCATGGCCTTTGTATTCACAATGCTCCATGGCCCCTGTAATCACAGTGCTCCATAACACCTTTCATCATAACGCTCCATGACCACTGCTATCTCAATGCCCCATGACGACTGTCATCACAATTCTCCAAGGCCCCTCTCATCACAATGCTCCATGACACTTTTCATCACCTTTCTCCAAGGCCCCTCTCATCACAATGCTCCATGACAGTTGTCATCACATTGTTCCATAACACCTGTCATCACAGTGTTCCCTGCCCATGTCATCACAATGCTCCATGTCCCCTATAATCACAATGCTCCATGCCTTTTTCCTCACAATGCTCCAGAATTCTTGTCATCGCAATGTTCCTTGACCGTGTCATCACAATGCTCCATGCCCCCTCTCATCACAGTGCCCCATAACCCCTGTAATCACAATGCTCCATGACCCTGTCATCACAATGCTACATGACCCCTGTCATCACATTGTTCTATGGCCTATGTATTCAGAGTGCTCCATGGACCCTGTAAGCACACTGCTCCATGTTCCCTTTCAACACAATGCTCCATGACCCCCGTCATCACAACGTTCCATGAAAGTTGTCATCAAAATGCTCCATGACCCCGGTCACCACAAGGTTCCCTGCCCTTTTTATCACAATGCTCCATGACCCTTGTAATCACAATGGTACATGGCCTTGTCATCACAATGCTCCATGGTCTTTCTCATCACAATGCTCAGTGACCCCTGTCATCACAATGCTCCATGCCGTTGTCATCACAATGCTCCATGGCCCCTGTAATCACAAAGCTCCATGCCCTTGTCATCACAATGCTCCAGAACACTTGTCATCATAATACTCCATTCCCATGTCATTCCATTGCTCAATGACACTTGTCATCAAAATGTTCCTTGGCCTTTGTCATCACAGTGCTCTATGATACCTTTCATCAAAATTCTACATGACCACTCTCATCACAATGCAAGGTGTCCAATGTCATCACAATACCCCATGACACGTGTCATCACAATTCGCCTTAGCCTTTTTCATCTCAATGCTGTATGAACCGTGTCATCACTAGGTTCCAGGACACTTGTCATCACAGTGATCCGTGACCACTTTCATCACAATGCTCCATGAACTCTGTCATCTCAATGCTCCATAGCCTTTGTATTCACAATGCTCCATTGCCCCTGTAATCACAGTGCTCCATGACCCGTTTCATCTCAATGCTCCATGACCTCACTCATCACAATGCCCCATGACCCCTGTAATCACAATGCTCCATGGCCCTTGTCATCACACTGCTCCATGGCCCCTGTAATCACAATGCTCCATATCCTTGTCATTATAATGCACCTTTAACCCTGTCATCACAATGCTCCATGATCGCTGTAATCACAAAGATGCATGACACCTTTCCCCACAATGCTGCAGGAAGCCTTCATTCACAATGCTCCACGCCACTTGTCATCACAATTCCCCATGAGCCCTGTCACCACAATGCTCCATGGCACTTGTCATTACAATGCTCCATGACCACTGTCATCACATTGCTCCATGACCCTTGTCATCACAATGCTCCATGATCCCTGCAATCACAATTATCCATGACCCCTTTCATCACAATGCTCCATGCACTTTTAATCAAAATGATTCATTCCCCCTGTAATCACAATGTTCCATGCCGTTATTATGACAATGATCCAGAACTCTTGTCATCACAGTGCTCCATGCCCGTATCATCACAGTCCTCCAGGGCCCTTGTCATCACAATGCTCCATTATGCCTTTCATCACAATGCTCCATGACCCTTGTCATCACAATGCTCAATGCCCCTATCAACACAATGCTCATCGACCACTGTCATCGCAATGATCCCTGACTCCTTTAATCACAATGCTCCATGACCCCTGACATCACATTTCTCCATGACCTTTGTCATCACAATGCTCCGTGCCCCCTGTCATCACAAAGTCCCATGACCCATGTCATCAAAATGCTAAATGGCACTTGGCATCACAATGCTCTATGAACACTGTCATTACAATGCTCCATGTCACTTGTCATCACAATGCTCCATGGACATTGTTAACACAAATCTCCATGACCCCTGTCATCACAATGATCCATGACCCCTTTCCTCACAATGCTCCAGTACCACTTTCATCACAATGCTCCATGCCACATGTTATCACAATGCACCATGCCCTTGTCATCACAATGCTCCATGGCCCCTGAAACCACAATGTTCTATGACCTTGTCATAACAATGCTCGATGACCCTTGTCATCACAATGCTCCATGACCCCTGTCATCAAAATGCTAAATGGCACTCGTCATCACAGTGTTCTCTGACCCCTGTCATCAGTATGTCCATGTCACTTGTCATCACAATGCTCAATGGTCCCTGAAATTACAGTGCTCCATGACCACTTTCATCACAATGCCCAATGCCACCTCTCATCACAATGCTCCATGCCTTTGTCATCACAATGCGTCATGAACCTTGTCATCACAATGATCCAGGACCATATTCATCACAATGCTTCATGCCACCTGACATCCCAATGCCCCATGACCCCTGTCATCACAATGCTCCAAAGCCTTTGTTATCACAATGCACCATTACCACTGTCATCACAATGCTCGATGACCCTTGGCATCACAATGCTCAATGCCATTGTCATCACAATGCTCCATGGCCCCTGTAATCACAATGCTCCATGCCCTTGTCATCACAATGCTCCAGAACTCTTGTCATCATAATGCTCCATGCCCATGTCATCACAATGCTACATGACACTTGTCATCACAATGTTCCATGGCCTTTGTCATCACAATGCTCCATGATATATTTCTTCACAATTCTAGATGACCACTGTCATCACAAAGCCCCATGACACCTCTAATCACAATTCCCCATGGCCCTTGTCATCACAATGCTCCATGAACCGTGTCATCACAATATTCCAGGACACTTGTCATCACAAAATCCATGACCATTTTCATCACAGTGCTCCATGGCCTATGTATTCACAATTCTCCATGGCTCCTGAAATCACATTGCTCCATGATCCCTTTCATCACAATGCTCCCTGACCACAGTCAACACAATGTCCCATGCCCCCCGTCATCACAATGCCCAATGCACCCTGTCATCAAAATGCCCTGTGACCCCTGTCATCATAATGCGCTATGGCCCTTGTCAGCACAAAGCTCCATGACCCTTGTCATAACAATGATCCACGACCCCTTTCCTCACAATGCTCCAGTTCCAATTTCACCACAATGCTACATGACACTTGTCATCACATTGCAACATGCCATTCTCAGCAAAATGTTCCTTGGCCCTTTTAATCAAAATTATCTATACCCTTGTCATCACAATGCTCCAGATCTCTTCTCAACCCAATGCTCCATGCCCCTGTCAACACAATGCTCCATGACCCCTGTCATCACAATGCTCAATGACCCACGTCATCACAATGCTACATGCCTTTGTCATTGCAATGCATCATGAACCTTGTCATCAAAATGTTCTATGACCCCTGTCAACACAATGCTCCTTGACCCTTTCATCACAATGCTGCAAGATCCCTGTCATCGCTATTCTCCGTGACCGCTGTCGTCACAATGCTCCAGGACCATATTCATTACAATGCTCCAGGCCCCCTGACATCACAATGCCCCATTACCGCTGTCATCACAATGCTCCATGGCCTTTGTCATCACAATGCTCCATGGCGCCTGTCATCACAATGCTCCATGCCCTTTTCATCATAATGCTCCAGAACTCTTGTCATCATAATGCTCCATGCACATGTAATCACAAAGCTCCATGACACTTGTCATCACAATGCTCCATGGCCTTTGTCATCACAATGTTCCATGGTCCCTGTCATCACAGTGCTCCATGATACCTTTCATTATAATGCTAGATGACCACTGTCATCACAATGCCCCATGACACCTGTCATCACAATTCGCCATGACCCTTATCATCACAATGCTCCATGAAAAGTGTCATCACAAGGTTCCAGGACTCTTGTCATCATAATGTTCCAGTACACTTTTCATCACAATGCTCTATGCCATTTGTCAACACAATGAACCATGCCCTGTCAGCACAATGCTCCATGGCCCCTGTCATAAAAATGCTCCATGCTCTTTTCATCACAATGCTCTAGATCTCATCTCATCACAATGCTCCATGCCCTTGTGAACACAATGCTCCATGACCCTTGTCATCACAATGCTCCATGCCCTTGTCAACACAATGTTCCATGACCCCTGTTATCACAATGCTCCATGGCAGTTGTCATCACAATGCTTCAGAACTCTTGTCTTCATAATTCTCCATGCCCGTTTCATTACAATGCTCCATGACACTTGTCATCACAATGCTCCATGGCATTTGTCATCATAATGCTCCATGGCCCCTGTCATCACCGTGCTCCATGATATCTTTCATCACAATGGTAGATGACAACTCTCATCATAATGCCCCATGACACCTGTCATCACAATTCGCCATGACCCTTGTCATCAAAATGCTCCTTGAACCGTGTCATAACAAGGTTCCAGGACACTTGTCATCACAATGATACATTACCACTTTCATCACAATGCTCCATGGCCTTTGTGTTCACAATGCTCCATGCCCCCTGTAATCACAGTGATCCATGACCCCTTTCATCACAATGCTCCATGACCACTGTCATCACAATGCTCATGACGCCTGTCATCACAATTCTCCAAGGCCCCTCTCATCACAATGCTCCATGATCCCTGTCAGCATAATGTTCCATGACACTTGTCCTCACAATGCTCCATGACCCCTGTCATCACAATGTTTCCTGCCCATGTCATCACAATGCTCCATGTCCCCTCTAATCACAACGCTCCATGCCCATTTCAGCACAATGCTGCAGAATTCTTGTCATCACAATGTTCCTTGACCGTGTCATCACATGGCTCCATGATCCATGTCATCACAATTCTCCATGACCCTTGTCATCACAATGTTTCATGGCTCTTTTCATCACAATGATCCATGACCCCTTTCCTCACAATGCTCCAGTACCCCTTTCATAACAATGTTCCATGCCACTTGTCATCACAATGCACCAGGCCCTTGTCAGCACAATGCTCCTTGACCCCTCTCATCAAAATGCTTCATTCACTTGTCATCACAATGCTCCAGATCACTTCTCATCACAATGTTCTATGCCAGTGTCAACACAATGCTCCATGACCCCTGTCATCACAATGCTATATTACCCTTGTCATCACAATGCTCCATGACCCTTGTCATCACAATGCCCCATGACTCCTGTCATCAAAATGCTCCATGGCCTTTGTCATCACAATGCTCCACGGCTCTCGTCATCACAGTGCTCTATGATACCGTTCATCACAATTCTAGATGACTACTGTCATCACAATGCCCCATGACACCTGTCATCACAATTTGCCATGGACCTTGTCATCACAATGCTCCATGAATGGTGTCATCACAATGTTCCAGGACATTTGTCATCAAAATGATCCATGACACCTTTCATCACAATGCTCCATGACCACTGTCATCACGATGCCCAATGATGCCTGTCCTCACTATACTCGATGGCCCCTTTCATCACAATGCTCCATGACCCCTGTCATCACCATTTTCCATGACAGTTGTCATCATAATGCTCCATGACCACTGTCTTCACAATGCTCCATGCCCTTGTCATCACAATGATCCAGAACACTTGTCATCATAATACTCCATGTCCGTGTCATCAAAATGCTCCATGACACTTGTCATCACAATGCTCCATGACCTTTGTCATCACAATGCTCCATGTTCCCTGTCATCAGAGTTCTCCATGATACTTTTCATCACAATGCTTGATGAACACTGTCATCAAAATACCCCATGACCCCTTTCATCACAATGCTCCATTCCACTTGTCATCACAATGCACCAAGCCCTTGTCAGCACAAAGCTCCTTGGCCCCTGTCATCACAATGCTCCTTGACTCCTGTCAGCACAATGCTCCATGGCCTTTGTCATCACAATGCTCCATGACCACTGTCATCACAATGCTCGATGACCCTTGTCATCCCAATGCTCCATGCCATTGTCATCAGAATGCTACATGGCCCCTCTAATCACATTGCTCCATGCCCTCGTTACCACAATGCTCCAGAATTCTTCTCATCATAATGTTCTATGGCCGTTTCATCAAAATGCTCCATGACACTTCTCATCACAATGCTCCATGACCTCTGTCATCACAGTGTTCCCTGCCCATGTCATCACAACGCGCCAGATCTCTTCTCATCACAATGCTCCATGCCCGTGTCAACACAGTGCTTCAAGAACCTTGTCATCACAATGTTCCATGGCCCCTGTCATCACAATGCTATATGAACCATGTGATCACAACGCTCCATTCCCTTGTCATCACAGTGCTCCATGATCTCTGTCATCACAATGCTGCATGACACTTGGCATCACAATGTTCCATGATCCCTGTAATCACAATGATCCATGACCCCTTTCCTCACAATGATCCAGAACACCATTCATCACAATGATCCATGCCACTTGTCATCACAATGCTCCTTGCTCTTGTCATCACAATGCTCCGTGGCCCCATTCCTCACAAAGCTTCATTATCCCTTTCATCACAATGTTCCTTTCCAATTGTCATAACAATGCTCCATGCCATTTTCATCACAATGTCCCATGACCCTTGTCATCATAATGTTACATGGCGTTTTTCATCACAATGTTCCATGACCACTTTCATCACAATGCTCCCTGACCCATTTCATCACAATGCTCCATGGCCCCTGTCATCAAAATGCTCCAAGGCCCTTGTAATCACAAAGCTCCATGACCCCTGTAATCAAAATGATTCATGACTACTTTCATCACTATTCTCCCAAACCAATTTCATCACAATGTTCCATGCCCCTTGTCATCACAATGTGCCATGCCTTGTCTTCACAATGCTCCATGGCCCCTGTAATCTCAATGCTCCATGCCCTTTTCATCACAATGGTCCAGAACTATTGTCATCACAATGCTCCATGCTAGTGTCATCACAGTGCTCCATGACACTTGTAATCACAGTGATCCACGGCAGGTTTCCGCACAATCCTCCAGTACGCATTTCATCACAATCCTCCAAGACCACTGTCATCACAAGGCCCCATGAACCCTGTCATCACAATGTACCATGGCCCTGCTCTTCACAACGCTCCATGACACTTGTTATCAAAATGCTCCATGATCCCTGTAGTCACAATGATCCATGACCTCATTCATCACAATGCTCGATGCCCTTTGTCACCACAATGCTCCATGACTTCTTTCATCACAATGCTCCATGACCTCTTTCATCACAATGCTCCTTGGCCCTTGTCAACACAATGTCACATGACCCTTTTCATCACAATTCTCCATGACACCTTTCATCAAAATGCTCCATGACCATTGTCATCAAAATGCTCCATACCCTTGTCATCACAGTGCTCCATGGCCCCTGTAATCATACTACTCCATGGCACTTGTCATCACAATGCTCCATGACCCCTGTTATAACAATGTTCCATGACCCTTGTCATCACAATGCTCCACAATCCCTGTTATCACAGTAATCCGTGACTCCTTTTGTCACAATGCTCCAGTACCCCTTTCATCACAGTGCTCGATGCCACTTATCATCACAATTCTCCATGCCCTTGTCATTACAATGCTCCATGGCCCTGTAATCACAGTGCTCCATGACCCCTTTCATCACACTGCTCCATGACCACTGTCATCACTATGCTCCCTGTCACCTGTCATCACAATACTCCATGGCAGTCGCCATCACAATGCTCTATGAACCCTGTCATCACAATGTTTCATGACCATTGTCATAACAATGCTCCACGATCACTGTAATCACAGTAATCCATGACCTCTTTCCTCACAGTGCTCCCGTACCCCTTTCATCATTATTCTCCATTCCAGATGTCATAACAATGCTCCATGCCCTCATCATCACAATGCTCCATGGCCCCTGTAATCACAATGCTCCATGCCCTTGTCATCCCAATGCTCCAGAACTCTTGTCATCACAATGCTCCATGCCCGTGTCATCACAATGGTCCATGACCCTTGTCATCACAATGCTCCATGGCCCTTGTCATCACAATGCTCCCTGATGCTTTCCATCACAATGCTCAATGACCACTTTCAACAGAATCCTCGCTGACCCATTTCATCATAATGCTCCATGACAACTGTCATCACAATGCTCCATGGCTTTTGTCGTCACTATGCTCCATGGCCCCAGTATTCACAGTGCTCCATGACCACTTTCATCACAATGCTCCTTGACCCCTGTCATCACAATGCTCCATGGCCTATGTATTCAGAATGCTCCATGGTCCCTGTAATCACATTGCTCCATAATTCTTTTCATCACAATGCTCTATGACCACTGTCATCACAATGCCACATGACACCTGTCATCACAATGCTCTATGGCCCCTGTCAGCACAATGTTCCATGACAGATATCATCACAATGATCCATGACCGCTGTCATCACAATGTTCCCTGCCCTTGCCATCTCAATGCTCCCTGACCCCTGTAATCACAATGCTCCATACCCTTTTCATCACAATGCTCCAGATCATTTCTCATCATAATGCTCCAGATCATTTCTCATCATAATGCTCCATGCCCGTGTCATCACAATGCTCCATGACCACTTTCATCACAATGCTCAATGCACCCCGTCATCACAATGCCCCATGACCCCTGTCATCACAATTCTCCATGATCCCCTTCAACCCAATGCTCCATAGCCACCTTCATCACAAAGCTCCATGAACCTTGTCATAACAATGCCCCATGACCCCTGTCATCACCATGCTCCATGACCCCTTCCATCACAATGCTCCATGACCCCTTTCATCAAAATGCGCCATGACCATTGTCATCACAATGCTCCATGACCCCTGTCATCCCAATGCTCCATGACCACTGTCATCGAAATGCTCCATGACCCTTGTCATCGCAATGCTACATACTATTGTCATCACAATGCTCCATACCCCATGTCATCACAATGGTCCATGACCCTTGTCTCACAATGTTCCATGCTCTTGTGATCACAATGCTCCATGCCCACTGTCATCACAATGCTCCATTATCCTTCTCATCACAATGCTCCAGGTCCCCTGTCATTCACAAAGCCAAATGACACCTGTCATCACAATGCTTCATGGCCCTTTTCCTCATAATGCCCCATGACCCCTGTCATCAAATTGCTCCATGCCCTCATTCATCACAATGCTCTAAATTACCCCTGTAATCACAGTGCTCCATAACCCTTTTCCTCACAATGCTCCATGCCCCTTTTCATCACAATGAGCCATGACAACTTTCATCAGAATGCTCCATTACCCCTGTCTCATGTCCCCTTTCATCACAGTGCATCACAATTACCCCTGTAATCACAGTGCTCCATAACCCCTTTCATCACAGTGCTCCATGTCCCCTGTCATCACAATGATCCATGACCCCATTCATCACAATGCTCCATTAATCTTTTCATCGCACTGCTCTATGACTTTTGCCATCACAATGCACCATTCCCTTCTCATCACAATGCTCCATGGCCTTTGTCATCACAATGCTCCATGTTCAATGTAATCACAGTGCTCCACGACCCCTCTCATCACAATGCTCCATGGAATTTGTCATCACAAAGCTCCATGACACTTGTCATCACAATGCTCCATGATCCCTGTCATCACAATGATCCATGACACATTTCACCACAATGCTCCATGACCCATGTCATCACAATGCTCCATGGCGTTTTGCATCACAATGCTGCATGACCACCTTCAGCACAGTGGTCCATGACCCTTTTCATCACAATGTTCCATGGCTCTTGTCATCACAATTCTCCATGACCCCTTGTCATCACAATGCCCCATGGCCCCTTTCATCACAATGCTCCCAGACGTCTTTCATCACAATGCTCCATGACCACTTTCATCACAATGCTCCATGTGCCCTGTTCCTCACAATGCTCCGTGACCCCTTTTCATCACAATGCTCCATGATCATTTTCATCACAAGGCTTCATGCCCTTATCATCACAGTGCTCCATGAACCCTTTTATCACAATTCTCCATGGCCCTTCTCATCACAATGTCCCATGACCCCTTCCAACACAATGCTCCATGACCCCTTTCATCAAAATGCGCCATGAACATTGTCATAAAAATGCTCCATGACCACGTTCATCACAATGCTCCATGACCCCATTCCTTACAATGCTCCATGGCTCTGGTCATCATAAAGCTCCATGGCGCTTGTCATCACAAGGCTCCATGACCGCTGTAATCACAATGATCTATGACCCCTTTGATAACAATTCTCCATTACCCCTTTCATCACAATGATCCTTGGTGCTTGTCATCACAATGCTCCATGATCCCTGTCATCACAATGATCCTTGACCCCTTTCATCAAAATGTTCCATGGCCGCTTTCATCACAATGCTCCATAACCCCTGTCATCACAATGCCCCATGACCCATTTCCCCACAATGCTCCCTGAGCCATGTCATCACAATGCTACTTGGCTTTGTCATTACAATGCTCCATGTCCCCTGTAATCAGAGTCCTCCATGACCCCTTTCATCACAACTCTCCTTGACACTTTTCTCACAATGCTCCATGCCGTTGTCATCACAAAGTTTCATGCACCCTGTCATCACAATGCTCCAAGCCCACTCTCAACAATGCTCCATGACACTTGTCTCACAATGCTCCATGCCCTTATCATCACAGTGCTCCTTGATCCTTGTCTAAAATGCTTCATGGCAGTGACATCACAATGCTCCATGTACCCTGTCATTACAAGGCTCCATGACACATGTCATCACAATGCTCCATGGCCTCTATCATTCAAACTGCCATATAACCACTCTCATCACAATGCTCCAAGGCCCTTGTCATCACAATGCCCCATGACCCCTGTCATCACAATGCTCCATAATGACTGTCATCACAATGAGCCATGGCCCTTGTCATCACAATGCACCCTGACGCATGTCATCACAAAGATCCATGACCACTTTCAGCACAATGCTCCATGACCCCTTTCATCAAAATTCTCCATGACCATTGTCATCACAATGCTCCATGAGCCCTGTCATCACAATGATCCATGGCCCTTGTCATCACAGTGCTCCTTCGCTCTTGTCATAACAATGCTCCATGATCCCTGTCATCACAATGATCCATGACTCCTTTCATCACAATTCTCCTTTTCCCCTTTCATCACAGTGATCCGTGGAGCTTGTCAAAACAATGCTCCTTGATTCCCTGGAATCACAATGCTCCATGACCCTTGTCATCACAATGCTCCAGGCCATTGTCATCACAATGTTCCATGACCCCTTTTACCACAAAGCTCCAAGATCCCTGTCATCACAATGCCCCATGAACCCTGTAATCACAATGCTCCATGGCCCTTGTCATCACAATTCTCCATGACCCCTGTCATCACAATTCTCCATGGCCCTTGTCAACACAATGCTCCATTACTCTTGTCATCACAATGCTCAATGTACTTGTCATCACAATTCTCCATAACCCTTGTCATCACAATGCTCCATGGCGCTTGTCATCACAATGAGCCAGAGCCTTAGTTCCTGAGTTGGGAGTAGTGTCATTGCCTCAATTAGGGAAAATGTCAGTGCCTGAGTTGAGAGTAGTGTCAGGGCCATAGTTAGGGACATTGTCAGATCTTGAGTTGGGAGTAGTATCTGGGTCTTAGTTAGGGGCAGTGTCAGGGCCTGAGGTAGGAGTAGTCTCAGGGCCTTAGTTAGGGAGAGTGTCTGTGCCTGAATTAGGAGTAGTGTCAGGGCCTAATTTACGGACAGTGTCAGGGCCTGAGTTAGGAGTAGTCTCAGGGCCTTAGTTAGAGACAGTGTCAGTGCCTGTGTTGGCAGTAGTGTCAGGGCACTAGTAAGGGACAGTGCCTCAGTTGTGAATAGTTTCAGGGCCTTAGATAGGGACAGTCTCAGTGCCTGAGTTGGGATTAGTGTCAGGGTCTTTGTTAGGTACCAGGGCAGGGAGTGAGTTATGAGGAATCTCAGGGCCTTAGTTAGGGACAGTGTCAGTGACTGTGTTAGGAATAGTGTCAGGGCCTGCTTTAGGAGTAGTGTGAGACCAGTATTTAGGGACAGTGTCAGAGCCTGAGTTGTGAGTAGTGTCAGGGACATAGTTAGCGACACTTTCAGTGTCTGATTTGGGAGTAATGTCAGCGCCTTAGTTCTGGACAGTGTCAGTGTCTGAGTTGGGAGTAGTGTCAGGGGATAGTTAGGGACAGTGTCAGTGCCTGAGTTGGCAGTAGTGCCAGTGCCTTAGTTAGGGACAGCGCCAGTGCCTGAGTTTGGAGTAGTGTCAGGGCCATAGTTAGGGACGGTTTCAGTGGCTGAGATGGGAGTAATGCCAGGGCCTTATTTATGGACAGTGTCAGTGCCTGAGTTGGGATTAGTGTCAGGGTCTTTATTATGGGCAGTGTCAGGGCCTGAGTTAGGAGTAGTCTCAGGGCCTTAGTTAGGGACAGTGTCAGTGACTGTGTTAGGAATAGTGTCAGGGCCTGAGTTAGGAGTAGTTTGAGACTGGTAGTTAGGAACAGTGTCAGGGCCTGAGTTGTGAGTAGTTGCAGGGCCTTAGTTAATGACAGTGTCAGTGCCAGAGTTGGGAGTAGTGTCAGGGCCTTAGTTAGGGACAGTGTCAGTGTCTGAGTGGGGAGTAGTGTCAGGGTCTTTCTTAGGGACAGTGTCAGGGCCTTAGCTAAGAGTAGTGTTAAGGCCTTAGTTAGGGAGAGTGTCAGTGCCGGAGTTGGGAGTAGTGTCAGGGTCTTTGTTAGGGACAGATTCAGGGGCTGAGGTTAGAGTAGTCTCAGGGCCTTAGTTAGGGAGAGTGTCAGTGCCTGAGTTAGGAGTAGCGTGAGGGCTTTTCTTAGGTATTGTGTCAGGGGCTGAGTTAGGAGTAGTGTCAGGGCCTTAGTTAGGGACAGTGTCAGGGCCTGAGTTAGGAGTATTCTTTGGGCCTTAGCTAGGGACAGTGTCACTGACTGTGTTCGGAATAGTGTTAAGGCCTGATTTAGGAGTAGTGTGAGAGCGGTATTTAAGGACAGTGTCAGGGCCTGTTTTGTGAGAAGTGTAAGGGCCTAAGTTATCGACAGTGTCAGTGCCTGAGTTGGGAGTAACGTCAGGGCCTTAGTTAGGGACAGTGTCAGTGCCTGAGTTGGGAGTATTGTCAGGGTCTTTTTTAGAGACAGTGTCAGGGCCTGAGTCAAGAGTATTGTCAAGGCCTTAGTTAGGGAGAGTGTCAGTGCCTGAGTTTGGCGTAGTATCAGAGCCTTAGTTAGGGACGGCGTCAGTGCCTGAGTTGTGAAGAGAGTCAGGGCTTTACTTAGGGACAGCGTCAGTGCCTGACTTGGGAGTAGTGTCAGGGCCTTAGTTAGGGACAGCGTCATTGCCTGAGTTGGGAGTAGTGTCAGGGCTTTAGTTAGGAACAGTGTCAGTGCCTGAGTTGGGATGAGTGTCAGGGTCTTTATTATGGACAGTGTCATTTCCTGAGTTGGGAGAAGTGTCAAGGCCTTAGTTAGGGTCAGCGTCACTGCCGGAGTTGAGAGTAGTGTCAGAGCCTTATTTAGGGACAGCTTCAGTGTCTGAGTTGCGAGTAGTGTCAGGACCTATGATAGGAGTATTCTCAGGGCCTTAGTTAAGGCCAGTGTCAGTGACTGTGTTAGGAAGAATATTAGGGCCTGATTTAGGAGTAGTGTGAGAGCGGTATTTAGGGAAAGTGTCAGGGCCTGTGTTGTGAGTAGTGTGAGGGCCTAAGTTAGCGACAGTGTCAGTGCCTGAGTTGGGAGTAGTATCAGGGCCTAGTTAGGGACAGTGTCAGTGCCTGAGTGGGAGTAGTTTTATGGCCTTGGTTACAGACAGCATCAGTTCCTGAGTTGGGAGTAGTGTCAGAGCCTTATTTAGGGACAGCGTCAGTGCCTGAGTTGCGAGTAGTGTCAGAGCGTATTTAGGGACAGTCTCAGTGCCTATGTTGGGAGTAGTGTCAGGGCCTTTGTTTTTTTTTTGTTTTTTTTTATTTAGCTGCATGAGCTGTTTATATATTTTGGAGATTAATCCTTTGTCCAACACAGAGTTTTAAAGAATGGTTTGTATGAGGAAACAACAGAAAAAGGATATTAATATAAAAGTGGAAAATAAGTTGGATGCGGCAAAGATTATTGTTGATGTTAGACCAAAAGAGGTATAAACTGTATGTACAACACTGCCTTGAACTTGAAAGTAGGGTTTTTTTAAAACCAGAGGATAAACAGAAACTCCAGAATGTCAAATCCAAAGAGCAGTTCCCATGACACTATTTCCTAGGTGTGTGGATGACCCCGTTGCATAGTTCTGTGATAAATCATTCTTAATTATCTTTTTCACAAACACAACTTGCCAGATTTTACAGTTAACTATTGACATACATATTTGGGCTGATTCTCAGTAATTACAGGTCAGTACAATTTTTAATGTGTTACTAGAAATGTAAAGTAACTTGTTTTTTTTTTCACATACACACACTGTATTTTATTTTTACATGAGATAAATAGACTGACACCCAGCATTCTTTTTTAAGAACAATGTCAGTGCCTGACTTGGGAGTAGTGTCAGGACATTAGTAAGGGACAGTGTCAGTGCCTGAGTTAGGAGTAGTGTCAGGGCTGTAGTTAGGGACAGTGTCAGTGGCTTAGTTGGGAGTAGTGTCTGGGCCTTAGTTATGGACCTTGTCAGTGCCTGAGTTGGGAGTAGTGTCAGGGTCTTTGTTAGGGACACTGTCAGGGCCTGAGTGAAGAGTAGTGTCAAGGCCTTAGTTAGGGAGAGTGTCAGTGCCTGAGTTAGGAGTAGTGCCAGGGCCTTAGTTAGGGACAGCGTCATTGCCTGAGTGGGGAATAGTGTCAGTACCTGATTTGGAATTAGTGTCACGGTATTTATTATGGACAGTGTCATTGCCCGAGTTGGGAGTAGTGTCAGGGCCTTAGTTAGGGACAGTGTCAGTGACTGTGTTAGAAATAGTGTTAGGGCCTCATTTAGGAGTAGTGTGAGAGCCATATTTAGGGACAGTGTCAGGGTCTGTGTTGTGAGTAGTGTAAGGGCCTAAGTTTTCGACAGTGTCAGTGCCTGACTTGAGAGTAATATCAGGGCCTTAGTTAGGGACAGTGTAAGTGCCTGAGGTGAGAGTTGTATCAGGGCCTATTTAGGAACAGTGTCAGTGCCGATGATGGGAGTATTTTCACTGCCTTATTTAAGGACAGTGTCAGGGCCTGAGGAGAGAGTAGTGTCAGGGCATTAGTAAGGGACAGAGTCAGTGCCTGATTTGGGAGTAGTATCAGGGTCTTAGTTAGGGACAGTGTCAGTGCCTGAGTTGGGAGAAGTGTCAGGGCCTTATTTAGGGATAGTCTCAGTGCCTGAGTTGGGAGTAGTGTCAGGGCCTTTGTTAGTGACAATATCAGTGGCTGAGTTGGCAGTAGTGTCGAGGCCGTAGTTAGGGACAATGTCAGTGGCTGAGTTAGGAATAGTGTCAGGGTCGTTGTTAGGGCCAGTGTCAGGGCCTGAGTTAAGAGTAGTGTCAAGGCCTTAGTTAGGGAGAGTGTTAGTGCCTGAGTTAGGAGTAGTGTCAGAGCCTTAGTTGGGGACAGCATCAGTGCTTGACTTGGGAGTAGTTTCATGGCCTTAGTTAGGGAGAGCTTCAGTGCCTGAGTTGGGAGTAGTGTCAGTGCCTTATTTAGGGACACTGTCAGTGCCTGAGTTGAGAGGACTGTCAGAGCCTGAGTTGTCGCTAGTATCAAAGCCTTAGTTATGGACAGTGTCAGGGCCTGAGGTAGGAATATTCTCAGAGCCTCAGTTAGGGAGAGTGTCAGTGTCTGATTTATGGGTAGTGTCAGGGCCTAAGTTATGGACAGTGTCAGTGCCTGAGTTAGGATTAGCGTGAGGGCCTTTCTTAGTTATAGTGTCAGAGCCTGAGTTAGGAGTAGTTTCAGGGTCTTAGTTAGGGACAGCTTCAGTGCCTGAGGTGGGAGTAATGTCAGGGCTGTTGTTAGGGACAATGTCAGTGCCTGAGTTGGGAGTAGTGTCAGAGCCTTAGTTAGGCACAGTGTCAGTGCCTGATATGGGAGTAGTGTCAGGGCCTTAGTTAGGGACTGTGTCTGTGCCTGAGATGTGAGTAGTGTCAGGGCCTTAGTTAGGGACAGTGTCAGTGCCTGATATGGGAGTAGTGTCAGGGCCTTAGTTAGGGACAGTGTCTGTGCCTGAGATGTGAGTAGTGTCAGGGCCTTAGTTAGGGACAGTGTCTGTGCCTGAGATGGGAGTAGTGTCCGAGCCTTAGTTAGGGACAGTCTCAGTGCCTGATATGGGAGTAGTGTCAGGGCCTTAGTTAGGGACAGTGTCAGTGCCTGAGTTAGGAGTAATATCAGTGCCTTAGTTAGGGAGAGTGTCAGGGCCTGAATTGGGAGTAGTCTCTGGGCATTTGCTAGGAAGAGTGTCAGTGAGTGAGTTGGAAGTAGTGTCAGGGTCTTAGTTAAGGACAGTGTCAGGGCATGAATTAACTATTTTTTCAAAGCCTTAGTTACAGAGAATGTCATTTCTTGAGTTAAGAGTAGTGTAATGGCCTTAGTTAATGACAGTGACAGTGCCTGAGTTAGGAGTGGAGTCAGGGCCTTATTTAGGGTAGTGTCAGTGCCTGAGTTAGGAGTAGTGTCAGGGTTTTATTTAGGGACAGTGTCAGTGCCTGAGTTGGGAGTAGTGTCAGGGCCTTAATTAGGGAGAGTGTCAGTGCCTGAGTTGGGAGTAGTGTCCGACCCTTATTTAGGTACAGCCTCAGTGATTGAGTTGGGAGTAGTGGCACGGCCTAAGTTATGGACAGTGTCAGGGCCTGAGTTGGGAGGAGTCTGAGGGCCTTAGTTAGGGACAGTGTCAGTGCCTGAATTGGCCATAGTGTCAGGGCATTAGTAAGGGACAGTGTTAGTGCCTGAATTGAGAATAGTTTCAGGGCCTTATGTAGGGCCAATTTCAGTGCCTGAGTTTGAAGTTGTGTCAGTGCCTTAGGGACAGTCTCAGTGGCTGAGATTGTAGTAGTGTCAGGGTCTTAGTTAGGGAGAGTATCAATGCCTGAGTTGGGAATAGTGTTATGGCCTTAGTTAGGGACAGCATCAGTGCTTGGGTTGGAATAGTCTCAGGGCCTCAGTTAGGACCAATATCAGTGCCTGAGTTGGTTCTATTGTCTGGGCCTTAGTTAAGGACAGTGTCAGTGCCTGAGTTGGGAGTAGTGTTATGGCCTTTGTTAGGGACAGCGTAAGTGCCTGATTTG
Source organism: Balaenoptera borealis (assembly GCF_965194805.1). Lineage (NCBI taxonomy): Eukaryota > Metazoa > Chordata > Mammalia > Artiodactyla > Balaenopteridae > Balaenoptera > Balaenoptera borealis. Next base: position 832,981 of record NW_028123982.1, on the reverse strand, counting down.
GGAGTAGTGACAGAGCCTTAGTAAGGGACAGCGTCAGTGCCTGAGTTGGGAGTAGTGTCAGGGCCTTACTTAGGGACGGCATCAGTGCCTGAGTTGGGACTAGTTTGAGGGCCGTAGTTAGGGACACTGTCAGTGCCTGTGTTGCGAGTAGTGTCAGGGCATATTTAGGGACAGTCTCAGTGCCTATGTTGGGAGAAGTGTCAGGGCCTTTGATAGGAACAATGTCAGTGCCTGAGTTGGGAGTAGTGTCAGGACATTAGTAAGGGACAGTGTCATTGCCTGATTTAGGAGTAGTGTCAGGGCCGTTGTTAGGGACAGTGTCAGTGTCTTAGTTGGGAGTAGTGTCAAGGTCTTTTTTAGGGACAGTGTCAGGGCCTGAGTTTGGAGTAGTGTCAGAGCCTTAGTTAGGGACAGCGTCAATGCCTGAGTTGGGAAGAGAGTCAGGACTTTAGTTAGGGACAGCGTCGGTGCCTGACTTGGGAGCAGTGTTAGGGTCTTTGTTATGGACAGTGTCATTGGGAGAGTGTTAGTGCCTGAGTTGGGAGTACTGTCAGAGCCTTAGTTAGGGACACTGTCAGTGCCTGAGTTGGGAGTAGTGTCAGCGCCATAGTTAGGGACAGCCCCAGTGCCTGAGTTGGGAGTACTGCCACTGCCTTAGTTAGGGACAGTGCCAGTGCCTGAGTTGGGAGTGGTGTCAGGGCCATAGTTAGGGACGGTTTCAGTGGCTGAGATGGGAGTAGTGCCAGGGCCTTGGTTACGGACAGTGTCAGTGCCTGAATTGGGATTAGTGTCAGGGTTTTTATTATGGACAGTGTCAGGGCCTGAGTTATGAGTAGTATCAAGGCCTTAATTTGGGAGAGTGTCAGTGTCTGAGTTGGGAGTAGTGTCAGACCCTTAATTAAGGACAGCGTCATTGCCTGAGTTTGGAGTGGTGCCAAGGCCTAAGTTATGGAAAGTGTCAGGGCCTGAGTTAGCATTAGTCTCAGGGCCTTAGTTAGGGACAGTGTCAGTGCCGGAGTTGGGAGTAATGTCAGGACCTTACTTAGGAACAGTGTCAGTGCCTGAGTTGGGAGTAGTGTCAGGGCCTAGATAGGGACAGTGTCAGTGCCTGAGTTGCCAGTACTGTCAGGGCATTAGTAAGAGACAGTGTTAGTGCCTGAGTTGAGAATAGGGTCAGGGCCTTAGGTAGGGACAATATCAGTGACTGAGTTGGAAGTAGTGTCAGGGCCTTAGGGACAGTGTCAGTGGCTGAGATGGGAGTAGTGTCAGGGTCTCAGTTAGGGAGAGTGTCAGTGCCTGAGTTGGGAATAGTGTCAGTGTCTTTGTTAGCGACAGTGTCAGGGCATGAGTTAAGAATTTTGTCAAGCCCTTAGAGAGAGTGTCAGTGCCTGAGTTGGGAGTAGTATCAGGGCCTTAGTTAGGGACAGTGTCATTGCCTGAGTTGGCAGTAGTGTTATGGCCTTAGTTAGAGACAGCGTCAGTGCCTGAGTTGGGAAGAGAGTCAGGGTTTTAGTTAGGGACAGCGTCAGTACCTAACTTGTGAGTAGAGTCAGGGTCTTAGTTAGGGACAGCTTCATTGCCTGAGTTGGGAGTAGTGTCAGGGCTTTAGTTAGGCACAGTGTCAGTGCCTGAGTTGGGATTAGTGTCAGGGTCTTTCTTATGGACAGTGTCAGGGCCTTAGCTAAGAATAGTGTTAAGGCCTTAGTTAGGGAGAGTGTCAGTGCCGGAGTTAGGAGTAGTGTCAGGGCCTAAGTTATGGACAGTGTCAGTGCCTGAGTTAGGAGTAGTTTGAGGGTCTTTCTTAGTTATCGTGTCAGGGCCTAAGTTAGGAGTAGTTTCATGGCCTTTGTTAGTTGCAGTGTCAGGGCCTGAGTTAAGAGTATTCTCAGGGCCTTAGTTAGGGACAGTATCAGTGACTGTGTTAGGAATAGTGTTAGGGCCTGATTTAGTAGTAGTGTGAGAGCAGTGTTTAGGGACAGTGTCAGGGCCTGTGTTGTGAGTAGTGTAAGGGCCTAAGTTGTCGACAGTGTCAGTGCCTGAGTTGGGAGTAATGTCAGGGCCTTAGTTAGAGACAGTGTCAGTGCCTGAGTTGGGAGTAGTGTCAGGGTCTTAGTTAAGGACAGTGTCAGGGCATGAGTTAAGTATTTTGTCAAGCCTTAGTTACGTAAAGTGTCAGTTCTTGTGTTAAGAGTAGTGTAATGGCCTTAGTTAGTGACAGTGACAGTGCCTGAGTTAGGAGTGGAGTCAGGGCCTTAGCGTAGTGTCAGTGCCTGAGTTAAGAGTAGTGTCAGGGCCTTAGTTAGGGACAGTGTCAGTGCCTGAGTTGGGAGTAGTGTCAGGACCATAGTTAGGGACAGCACCAGTGCCTGAGTTGGGAGTAGTGCCAGTCCCTTAGTTAGGGACAAGCTCAGTACCTGAGTTGCGAGTAGTGTCAGAACCATAGTTAGGGACGGTGTCAGTGGCTGAGATGTGGGTAGTGTCAGGGTCTGAGCTACGGACAGTGTCAGTCTCTGACTTGGGATTAGTGTCAGGGTCTTTATTACGGATAGTGTCAGGGCCTGAGTTAAGAGTAGTGTCAAGGCCTTAATTTGGGGGAGTGTCAGTGTCTGAGTTGAGAGTAGTATCAGACCCTTATTTAGGCACAGTGTCAGTGCCTGAGTTGGGAGTAGTGCCAGGGCCTAAGTTACGAGTAGTCTCAGGGCCTTAGTTAGGGACAGTGTCAGGGACTGTGTTAGGAGTCATTGTATTAGGAGCATTGTGATGACTGGGGGCATGGAACATTGTGATGACAGGGTCAGGAGACATTGTGATCACAGGGGGCCTGGAAAACTGTGATGAAATTTGTCCTGGAGCATTGTGATGAAAAGCACCATGGAGCATTGTGATCACAAGAGCCATGGTGCATTGTGATGACAAGGGTAATGGAGAATTGTGTTGACATGGGTCACGAGGCATTGTCATGACACGGTCATTGAACATTGTGATGACAAGAATTCTGGTGCATTGTGATAAAAAGGTCATGGAGCATTGTAATTACCAGGGACATGGAGCATTGTGATGACATGGGCAGGGAATATTGTGGTGACAGCGGTCATGGAGCATTGTGATGAGAGGTGTCATGCAGCATTGTGTTGACACGTGCATACAGCACTGTGATGAGAAGAGATCTGGAGCATTGTGATGACAAGGGCATGGTGCATTGTGATGACAAGTGGCATGGAGCATTGTGATATAAGGGGTACTGTAGCATTGTGAGGAAAGGAGTCATGGATCATTGTGAGGACAGTGGTCATGGAGCTTTGTAGTCACAAGGGCCATGGAGCATTGTGAGGACAGGGTCATGGGGCATTGTGATGACAGAGTGCATTGGGCATTGTGATGACATTGGGCATGGAGCATTGTGAAGACAAGTGTCATGCAGAATTGTGATGACATGCGTCATGAAGGATTGTGATGACACAGGCATGGAACTTTGCGATGACAAGAATTCTGCAGCATCTTGATGAAATGGGCATGCAGCATTGTGATTAGAGGGGACATGGATCATTGTGAGGACAAGTGTCATGGAACATTGTGCTGACAGGAATCATGGAGCATTGTGATGAGAGGGGCCTTGGAGCATTGTGATGACAGGCGTCATGGGGCATTGTGACGACAGTGGTCATGGAGCATTGAGATGACAGGGTTCATGGAGCATTGTGATGACAGGGGACATGGAGCATTGTGATGAAAGTGGTAATGGAACATTGTGATGACAAGTGTCCTGGAAACTTGTGATGACACGGTTCATGGAGCATTGTGATGACAAGGGAAATGGCAAATTTTGATAAGAGGTGTTATGGGGCATTGTGAGGCCAGTGGTCATCTAGAATTGTGATGAAAGGTACCATGGAGCACTGTGATGACAGGGATAATGGAGCATTGTGATGACAAAGGCCATGGAACATTGTGATTACAAGTGTCATGGAGAATTGTGATGACACGGGGCATGGAGCATTGTGATGAAAATGTTCCTGGAGCATTGTGATGACAGCGGTCACGGAGAATTGTGATGACAGGGATCATGCAGCATTGTGATGACAAGTGCCATGGAGCATTGTGATGACACGGGCATGGAGTCTTATGATGAAAAGAGTTCTGGAGAATTGTAATGACAAGGGCATGGAGCATTGTGATTACAGGGGCCATGGAGCGTTGTGATGACAAGGGCTGGGAACATTGTGATGACAGGGGTCATGGAGCATTGTGATGAAAAGGATCATGGAGCAATGTGATTACATTGGCCATGGAGCAGTGTAAATACATAGACCATAGAGCATTGTGATGACAGTGTTCATGGAGCATTGTGATGAAAGGGGTCATGGATCATTGTGATGATAAGTGCCCTGGAACCTTGTCATGACACGGTTCATGGAGCATTGTGATGACAACGGCCATGGCGCATTGTGATGACAGATGTCATGGGGCATTGTGATGATAGTGGTCATCTACCATTGTGATGAAAAGTATCATGGAGCACTGTGATGACAGTGGCCATGGAACAGTGTGATGACCAAGGCCATGAAGCATTGTGATGACAAGTGTCATGGAGAATTGTGATGACACGGGCATGGAGCATTATGATGACAAGTGTTCTGGAGCATTGTGATGAGAAAGGCATGGAGCATTGTGATTACAGGGGCCATGGAGCATTGTGATGACAGGGCAGGGAACATTGTGATGACAGTGGTCATGGAGCATTTTGGTGACAACTGTCATGGACCATTGTGATGACAGCGGTCATGGAGAATTGTGATGACAGGGATCATGCAGCATTGTGATGACAAGGTTCATGGAGAATTGTGATGACAAGGGCATGGAGCATTGCGATAACAGGGGTCATCGAGCATTGTGAAGACAGGAGTTATGGAGAATTGTGTTGACACGGGCATGGAGCATTGTGATGAGAAGAGATCTGGAGCATTGTGATGACAAGGGCATGGAGCATTTTGATTACAGGGGGCAAGGAGCATTGTGCTGACAAGGGAATGGTGAATTGTGATGACAAGTGGCATGGAGCATTGTGATGAAATGGGTCCTGGAGCATTGCGAGGAAAGGGGTCATGGATCACTGTGATGACAGGGGTCATGGAGCTTTGTGATGACAAGGGCCAAGGAGTATTGTGATGATAGGGCTCATGGGGCACTACGATGAGAGGGGGCATTGGGCATTGTGATGACAAGGGTCATGGAGAATTGTGATGACAGGTGTCATGGAATATTGTGATGACAAGATTCATGAAGCATTATGATGACAAGGCCATGGAGCATTGTGTTGACAGGGGTCATGGGGCATTGTGATGGCACGGGCATGGAGCATTATGATGATTAGAGTTCTGGAGCATTGTGATGACAAGGGTCATCGAGCATTGTGATGACAGGGGTCATGGGACATTTTGGTGGCAGGGGGCATGGAGCATTTTGATTAAAATGATCCTGGACCATTGTGATGACAGCGGTCACGGAGAATTGTGATGACAGGGATCATGCAGCATTGTGATGACAAGGGTCATGGATAATTGTGATGACAGGCGTCATGGAATATTGTGATGACAAGATTCATGAAGCATTGTGATGACAAGGCCATGGAGCATTGTGATGACAGTGGTCATGGGGAATTGTGATGAAAGGGATCATGGAGCACTGTGATTTCATCGGCCATAGAGCATTGTGAATACATAGGCAATTGAGCATTGTGATGACATGGGTCAAGGAGCATTGTGATGACATGGGTCATGGAGCATTGTGGTGAAAGTGGTCATGAATCATTGTGATGAAAAGAGTCCTGAAACATTGTGATGACACGTTTTATGGAGCATTGTGATGACAAGGGCCATGGCGAATTGTGATGACAGTTGTCATGGGGCATTGTGATGACAGTGGTCATGTAGAATTGTGATGAAACTTACCATGGAGCACTATGACAGGGGCCATGGAGCATTGTGATGACACGGGCATGCAGCATCATTATGACAAGATTTCTGGAGCTTTGTGATGACAATGGCATGGAGTATTGTGATTACCGTGGTCATGGAGCATTGTGATGACAACTCTCATGGAACATTGTGATGACAGGGGTCATGGAGCATTGTGATGAAGGAGGTCATGGAGCATTGTGATGACAGGCGACAAGGGGCATTGTGATGAGAGTGGTCATGGAGCATTGTGATGACCGGGCTCATTCAGCATTGTGATGACAAGGGTCATGGAGCATTGTGATGACAGGTGTCATGGAGCAAGGTGATGAAAATGGTCCTGGAGCATTGTGATGACAGCGGTCATGGATAATTGTGATGACAGTGATCATGCAGCATTGTGATGACAAGGTCATGGAGCATTGTGATGACAGGGGTCATGGAACATTGTGCGGACATGGTTCATGAAGCATTGTGATGACAAGGGCATGGAGCATTGTGATGACATGTGTCGGAGCATTGTGATGAAAAAGGCCAGGGAGCATTGTGGTGACAGGGGCATGGAGCACTGTGATGAACATTTTCCTGGAGCATTATGATATACAGCACCATGGTGCATTGTGATGACAAGAGGCATGGAGCGTTGTGAGGACAACGGAATGGAGCATTGTAATGACAAGGTTCATCTGGCATTGTGATGACAGGGTTCATTGAGCATTGTGATGACAGGGGTTAAGGGGCATTGTGATGAAAGGGGGCATTGGGCATTGTGATGAAAGGGGGCATGGGGCACTAGGATGGAAGTTGTCCTGGAGCATTGGGATGAAAAACACCATGGAGCATAGTGATGACAAGAGTCATGGAGCTTTGGGATGACAAGGCTCATGGAGAATTGTGATGACATGGGTCATGGAGCCTTGTGATGTCACGGTCATGGAACATTGTGATGACAAGGATTCTGGAGAATTGTGAAAAAAAGGGCATGGAGCATTGTGATTACAGGGGATATGGAGCATTGTGATGACATGGGCAGGGAACATTGTGAGGACAGGGGTCATGGAGCATTGTGATGAGAGGGGCCTTGGAGCATTGTGGTGACAGGCATCATGGGGCATTGTGATGACAGTGGTCATGGAGCAATTTGATGAAAACTGTCATGGAGCACTGTGATCACAGGGGCCATGGAGCATTGTGAATATAAAGGCCATGGAGCATTGAGATGTCAGGGGTCATGGAGCATTGGGATGAAAATTGTAATGGATCATTGTGATGACGTGTCCTGGAACCTTGTGATGACATGGTTCATGGAGCCTTGTGATGACAAGTGCCATAGCGAATTGTGATGACATGTGTCAGGGGGCATTGTGATGACAGTGGATATCTAGAATTGTGATGAAAGGTATCATGGAGCACTGTGATGACATGGGTTATGGAGCCTTGTGATGTCACAGTCATGGAACATTGTGATGACAAGAATTCTGGAGCACTGTGATGAAAAGGGCATGGAGCATTGTGATTACAGGGCACATGGAGCATTGTGATGACATGGGCAGGGAACATTGTGATGACAGGGGTCATGGAGCATTGTGACGACAAGTGTCATGGAACATTGTGCTGACAGGGATCATGGAGCATTGTGATGAGAGGGGCCTTGGAGCATTGTGGTGACAGGCATCATGGGGCATTGTGATGACAGTTGTCATGGAGCATTGGGATAAAAGTGGTAATGGATCATTGTGATGACAAGTGTCATGGAGCATTGTGATGTCACGGGCATGGAGCATTATGATGACAAGTGTCTGGAGAATTGTGATGACAAGGGCAGGCAACATTGTGATGACAGTGGTCATGGAGAGTTGTGATGAAAGTGATCATGGAGCAATGTCATTACAGAGGCCATGGATCATTGTGAATACATAGGCCTTGGAGCCTTGTAATGACTGTGGTCATAGAGCACTGTGATGATAGTGGTAATGGATCACTGTGATGACAAGTGTCCGGGAGCATTGTGATGACACGGTTCATGGAGCATTGTGATGACAAGGGCCATGGCGAATTGTGATGACAGGTGTCATGGGGCATTGTGATGACATGGGCATGGAGCATTGTGATGACAAGAGTTCTGGAGCATTGTGATGACAAAGGCATGGAGAATTGTGATTACAGGGACCATGGAGCATTGTGATGAAAACGGCAGGGAACATTGTTTTGACAGTGATCTTGGAGCATTGTGATGACAACTGTCGTGGAACATTGTGATGACAGGGGTCATGGAGCATTGTGATGAAAGGGATCATGGAGCAATGTGATTACAGGGGCCATGGAACATTGTGATGACAGGGGTCATGGAGCATTGTGATGACAGCGTCATTGGGCATTGTGTTCACAGGTGGCATGGGGCATTGTGATGACAAGGGCATGGAGCATTGTGATGAAACGGGTCATCGAGAATTGTGATGACAGGGTTCATGGAGCATTGTGATGACAAAGGCCATGGAACATTGTGATGACAAGTGTCATGTGGCATTGTGATGACAGTGGGCATAGAACATTGTTATGAAAATGATCCTGGAGCATTGTGATGACAGCAGTCACGGAGAATTGTTACGACAGGTATCATGCAGCATTGTGATGACAATGGTCATGGTGCATTGTGATGACAGGGGTCATGGAATATTGTGATAACAAGGTTCATGAAGCATTGTGATGACAAAGGCATGCAGCATTGTGATTACATGGGTCATCGAGCATTGTGTTGTCAGTGGTGCAGGAACATTGTGTTTACACGGGCATGGAGCATTGTGATGAGAAGAGATCTGGAGCATTGTGATGACAAGGGCATGTAGCATTTGGATGACATAGGCCAAGGAGCATTGTGCTGACAAGGGCATGGTGCATTGTGATGACAAGTGGCTTGAAGCATTGTGATGAAAGGAGTACTGTAGCATTGTGAGGAAGGGGGTCATGGATCATTGTGGTGACAGGGGTCAAGGAGCATTGTGATGACAAGTGTCATGGAGCATTGTGATGACATGGGCATGGAGCATTGTGTTGACACGGGCATGGAGCAATTTGATTACAGGGGCCAAGGAGCATTGTGTTGACAATGGCATGGTGCATTGTGATGACAAGTGGCATGGAGCATTGTGGTGAAAGGGGTACTGGAGTACTGCTAGGAAAGGGTCATGGATCATTGTGATTACAGGGGTCATGGAGATTTGTGATGACAAGGGCCACAGAGCATTGTGATGACAGGGGTCATGGGGCATTGTGATGACAGGTGACATGGAGCACTGTGATGAAAATTGTCCTAGAGCATTTTGATGAAAAGCACCATGGAGCATTGTGATGACAAGAGCCATGGAGCATTATGATGACAAGGGTCTTGGAGAATTTTGATGACATGGGTAATGGAGCACTGTGATGTCACGGTCATGGAACATTGTGATGACTAGAATTCTGGAGCATTGTGATGGAAGGGGCATGGAGCATTCTGATTACAAGAGACATGGAGCATTGTGATGACATGGGCAGGGAACAGTGTGATGAGAGGGGTCATGGAGCATTGTGATGACAAGTGTCATGGAACATTGTGCTGACAGGGATCATGGAGCACCTTGATGAGAGGGTCCTTGGAGCATTGTGATGACAGGCGTCATGGGGCATTGTGATGACAGTGGTCATGGAGCATTGTGACGAAAGGGTTCATTGAGCAATGTGATTACAAGGGCCATGGAGCATTGTGAAAACATATGCCATGGGGCAGAGTAATGACAGGAGCCATGGAGCATTGTGATGAAAGTGGTCATGGATCATGGTGATGACAAGTGTCATGGAACACTGTGATGACATGGTTCATGGAGCACTGGGATGACAAGGGCCATGGCGAATTTTGATGACAAGTGTCATGGGGCATTTTGATGACAGTGGTCATGTACAATTGTGATTAAAGGTATCATGGAGCACTGTGATGATAGAGGCCATGGAGCATTGTGATGACAAAGGGCATGAAACATTGTGATGACAAATGTCATAGAGCAATGTGATGACACGGAAAGGGAGCATTATGGTGATAAGGGTTCTGGAGCATTGTGATGACAAGGGCATGGAGCATTGTGATTACAGCAGCCAAGGAGCATTGTGATGACAATGACATGAAGCATTGTGATGAAAAGTGTCATGGAGAATGGTGATGACACAGGGATGGAGCATTTTGATGACAATAGTTCTCGAGCATTCTGATGACAAGGGCATGGACCATTGTGATTACAGGGGCCATGGAGCATTTTTATGACAAGGGCAGGGAACATTGTGTTGACAGGGGTCATGGAGCATTGTTATGACAACTGTCATGGAACATTGTGATGACAGGGGTCATGGAGCACTGTGATGATAGGGACCATGGAGCATTGTGATGACAAAGGCCATGGAGCATTGTGAAGGCAACAATTCTGGAGCATTTTGATGACAAGGGCTATGGAGCATTGTGATGACAAGGGCAGGGAACATTGTGATGACAGAGGTCATGGAGCCTTGTGATGAAAGGGGCCATGGAACATTGTGATGAAAGGGATCATGGAGCATTGTGAATACGTATGCCATGGAGCATTGTGATGACAGGGTTCATTGAGCATTGTGATGACTGTGGTCATGGATCATTTTGATGACAAGTGTCCTGGAATATTGTGATGACACTGTTCATGGAGCATTGTGATGACACGGGCATGGAGCATTATGATGATTAGAATTCTGGAGCATTGTGATGACAAGGGCATGGAGCATTGTGATTACAGGGGCCATGGAGCATTGTGATGACAACGGCATGGAGCATTGTGATGACAGTGGTCATTGAGCATTGTGATTACAAAGACCATGAGGCATTGTGATGACAGGGGCCTTGGAGCATTGTGATGACAATGGTCATCAAGCATTGTGATGACAGGGGTCATAGAGCATTGTGATGAGAAAGACCATGGAGCATGGTGATGACAGAGGCCATGGAACATTGTGATGACAAGGCTATGTACCATTGCGATGACAAGGGCAGGGAACCTTGTGGTGACCAGGGTCATGGAGCATTTTGATGACAACTTTCATGGAACATTGTGATGACAGGGGTCATGGAGCATTGTGATGAAAAGGGTCATGGAGCACTGTGATTACAGGGGCCATGGAGCATTGTGAATACAAAGGCTATGGAGCATTGAGATGACAGGGTTCATGGAGCATTGTGATGAATGTGATCATGGATCATTGTGATGACATGTGTCCTGGAACCTTGTGATGACACGGTTCATGGAGCATTGTGATGACAAGTGGAATGGAGCATTGTGATGAAAGAGGTATTGGAGCATTGTGAGGAAAGGGGTCATGGAGCATTGTGATGACAAGGGAATGGAGCATTGTGATGACATGAGTTCTGGAGCATTTTGGTGAAAAGGGCATGGAGAATTGTGATTAGAGGGGCCATGGAGCATTGTGAGGACAACTGCATTGAGCATTGTGATGACAAAGGGCGTGGAGCATTGTGATGACAAAGGGCGTGGAGCATTGTGATGAAAGGCATCCAAGAACATTGTGAGGAAAGGTGTCACGGATCATTGTGATTACAGCGATCATGGAGCATTGTGATGAAAGGGGTCATGGATCATTGCGCTGTCAGGGGTCATGGAGCTTTGTGATGATAGGGCCATGGAGAATTGTGATGACAATGGTCATGAAGCATTGTGATGAAAGTGGTCATGGAGCATTGTGAATAACAGCACTATGGAGAATTCTGATGACAAGAGCCCTGGAGCATTGTGATGACATTTTCATGGAGCATTTTGATGACACGGGCATGGAGAATGGTGATGACAAGAGTTGTGGAGCATGGTGATGACAAGGGAATGGAGCATTGGGATTACAGGGGTCATGGAGTATTTGAGGACAAGGGCATGGAACATTTTCACAACAAAGGGCATGGAGCATTCTGATGAAAGTGCTACTGGAGCATTGTGATGAAAGGGGTGATGGAGCATTGTGATTACAGGGATCATGGAGCATTGTGATGACAAGGGTCATGGAGCACTGTGATAACAGGGATCATGGAGCACTGTGATGACAAGGGCCATGGAGCATTGTGATGACAGGGGTCATGGAGCAATATGATGACAAGTGACATGGAGCATTGTGATGACAGGGGTCATAGAGCATTTTGATGACAAAGGCCAGGGAGCACTGTGATTACAGGGGCCATGGAGAATTGTGATGACAAAGGTCGTAGAACATTGTGATGACAGGCATCATGGAGCATTGTGATGAAAGAGGTCATGGATCATTGCGATGACAGTGGTCATGGAGCTTTGTGATGATAGGGGCATAGAGCATTGTAATGACAATGGTCATGGAGCATTGTGATGAAAGGGGTCATGGAGACTTGTGATGAACTGGTTCATGGAGCACGGTGATTACAGGCGACATGGAGCATTGTGATGAAAAAGCCATGGAGCATTGTGATGAAAGTGGTCATGGAGCATTGTGATGAAAGGGGTAATGGGGCATTGTGATGACAAGTTCCATGGAGCATTGTGATTAAATGGGTTATGGAGCGTTGTGATGAAAGTGAACATGGAGCATTGTGATGAAAAGCGCCATGGAGCATTTTGAAGACAAGAGTCCTGGATCATTGTGATGACATTGTCATGGAGAATTGGGATGACACGGGCATGGAGAATGGTGATGACAAGTGTTCTGGAGCATTGTGATGACAAGGGCATGGAGCATTGTGATTACAGGGGCCATGGAGAATTGTGATGACAAAGCCATGGAGCATTGTGATGAAAGTGTTCATGGATTATTGTGATGAAAGGGGTCATGGAGCATTGAGATAAAATGGGTTATGGGACATTGTGATGACAAGGACCATGGAGCATTGTGATGAAAGGCGTCATGGATCTTTGCGATGACAGGCGTCATGGAGTATTGTGATGTTAGGGTCATGGTGCATTGTGATGACAATGATCATGGAGCATTTGGATGAAAGGGGACATGTGGCATTGTTGCGACAAGGGCCATGGAGCATTGTGATGAAAAAGGTCATGGAGCATTGTGATGAAAGTTGTCATGGAGCATTGTGATGAAAAGCACCAGGGATCTCTGTGATGACAAGGGCCATGGAGCATAGTGATTACAAGTGTCATCGAGCATTGTGATGACAGGGGTCATGGAGCATTGTGATGAAACGTGTCATGGAGCACTGTGATTACAGTGGTCCTGGAGCATTGTGATGACAGGTTTCATGGAACATTGTGATGACAAGTATTCTGGAGCACTGAGATGAAAAGGGCATGGAGCATTGTGATTACTGGTGTCATGGAACACTGTGATGACAGGGGTCACGGAGCATTGTGATGACAAGGGCCATGGAACATTGTGATGACAGGGGTCATGGGGCATTGTGATGACAAGGGAATGGAGCATTGTGATGACATTGGTCATGGAGCATTGTGATGACAAGGGAATGGAGCATTGTGGTGACATGAGTTTCGGAGCAAATTGTTGACAAGGGCATGGAGAATTGTGATTACAGGGGCCATGGAGCATTGTGATGACAGTGGTCATCTAGCATTGTGATGAAAGGTATCATGGAGCACTGTGATGACAGGGGCCATGGAGCATTGTGATGACAAAGGCCATGGAGCATTGTGATCACAAGTGTCATGGAGCATTATGATGACACGGGCATGGAGCATTATGATGACAAGTGTTCTGGAGCATTGTGCTGACAAGGGCATGGAGCATTGTTATTACATGGATCATGGAGGATTGTGGTGATAAGTGCGTGGAGCATTGTGATTACATGGGTCATAGAGCATTTTGATGACAAGGGTCAAGGAGCATTGTGATGAAAGTGGTCAGAAAGCATTTTGAAGAAATGTGTCATGGAGCATTGTGATGAAAGGGGTCATGGATCATTGTGATTAGAGGGATCATGGAACATTGTGATGACAAACACCATGGATCATTGTGATGAAAGCGGTCATGGAGCACTGTGATTAAAGGGGCCATTGAGCATTGGGATGACAAGTGTCATGGAGCATTGTGATTATAAGTGCCATGGAACATTGTGATGACAGGGGTCATGTTGCATTGTGATGAAATGGGTCATGGATCATTGTGATTACAGGGATCACGGAGCATTGTTATCAAAAGCTCCAAGGAGCATTGTGATTACAATGGCCATGGAGCATTGTGATGAGTGGGGTTATGGAGCATTGTGATGACAGGGGTTCTGGAGCATTGTGATGACAGGGGTCATGGAGCATTGTTATGACAAGATTCATGGAGCATTGTGATGACAGGTGGCTATGAAGCATTGTGATGAAGGGGATCATGGAGAATTGTGATGACAGGGGTCATGGAGCATTGTGATGGGAAGGGTCAAGGAGATTTGTGATGACAGTGGTCATGGGGCATTGTGATGACAGGGGGCATTGAGCATTCTAATGAAAGGGGTCATGGAGCAGTGTGAGGACAGTGGTGAGGGAGCATTGTGATAACAAGTGTCATGGAGCATTGTGATGACAAGGGCCATGGAGCATTGTGATGAGAAGGGCATGGAGCTTTGTGATGACAAAAGTCATAGAGCAGTGCGATGAAAGGATTAATGGAGCATTGTGATAAAAGGGGTCATGGAGCATTGTGATGAGAGGGGGCATGGAGCAGTGTGATGAAAGGGGTTATGGAGCACTGTGATTACAGGGGTAATTGTGATGCATTGTGATGAAAGTGACATGAGACAGGGGTAATGGAACATTCTGATGAAAGTGGTCATGGTTCATTTTGATGAAAAGGGGCATGGAGCATTTTGATGAAAGGGGTTATGGAGCTCTGTGATTACAGGGGTAATTTTGAGCATTGTGATGAACAGGGGCATGGAGCATTGTGATGACAGGGGTCACGGGGCATTGTGATGAGAAGGGCCATGTAGCATTGTGATGACAGGTGTCATTTGGCTTTGTGAATGACAGAGGCCACGGAGCATTGTGATGACAAGGGTAATGGAGCATTGTGATGTCCGGGGTCATGGAGCATTGTGATGACAAGGGGCATGAAGCATTGTGAGACAAGGTTCATGGACCGTTGTGATGACATGGGGTATGGAGCATTGTGATGAAAATGGCATGTAGCATTTCGATGACAAGGGTCATGGAGAATTGCGATGACAGGGGTCATGGAGCATTGTGACGGCAATGGTCTTGGTGCATTTCGATGAAAGATTTCATTTAGCATTGTGATGGAAGGGGTCATGGGGCATTGTGATGCCAAGGGCCGTGGACCATTATGATAAAATGGTTATTGGAGCACTGTGATGATAAGGGCATGGAGACTGGTGATGAAAATGGTCACGGAGCATTGTGATGAAAAGGGGACATGGAGCATTGTGATGAAAGTGATCATGGGGCATTGTGATGAAAGTGGTCATGCATCATGGTGATTAAAAGGATCACAGAGGATTGTGATGAAAAGCGCCTAGGAGCATTGTGATGACAAGGGCCATGGAGCATTTTGATAAAAGAGGTTATGGGGCATTGTGATGAAAGTGGTCATGTACCATTGTGATGACAGGGATCATGGAGCATTGTTATGACAAGCGCTATGGAGAACTGTGATGACAAGGGCCATGAAACTTTGCGATAACAAGAGGCATGGAGCATTGTGATTGTAGGGGTCTTGGAGCACTGTGATTACAGTGGCCATGGAGCATTGTGATGACAGGGGGCATGGAACATTGTGATGAAATGGGGCATGGAGCATTGTGGTGACATGGGTCATGGAGCATTTTGATGACAAGGGTCATGGATTATTGTGATGATAGGGGTCATGGAGCATTGTGATGACAGTTGTCATGGAGCATTGTGATGAAAGACGTCAGGGAGCATTGTGATGAAAGGGGCCATGGGGCACTGTGATGACAAGAGTCATGGAACATTGTGATGAAAGGGGTCATGGACCACTGTGCTGAAAGTGGTCATGGAGCATTGTGATGCAAAGCGCCATGGAGCATTGTGATGACAGGGGTCATGGAGCATTGTGATGACAAGGGCTATGGAGCATTCTGAAGACAAGGGCATGGAGCATTTTGATGAGAAGGACCATGGAGTATTGTGAAGACAGGGTTCATGGGACCTCTTGATGAAAATGGTCATGGAACATTGTGATGAAAGGAGTCATGGAGCACTCTGATTACAGGGGCCATGGAGCATGGTGATGACAAATGCCTTGGAGCATTCTGATGACAGGTGTCAAGGAGCAATGTGATGAAATGGGTCATGGATCACTGCGATGACATGGGTCATGGAGCTTTGTGATGACATAGGTCATGGGGTTTTGGGATGACAGGGAGCATGGAACATTGCGATGACAAGGAGTATGGACTATTGTGATGAAAGGCATACTGGAGCATTTTGAGGAAAGGTGTCATGGATCATTGTGATTACAGCGATCATGGAGCATTGTGATCACAAGGACCATGTAGTATTGTGATGACAGCTGTCATGGGGCAATGTGATGTCAGGGACCTGGAGCATTGTGATGACAAAAGCCATGGAACATTGTGATGACTGGTGTCATGGAGCATTGTGATGTATGGGGTAATAGGAAATTGTAATGACAACAGCCATGGAGCGTTGTGAGGAAAGGGGTCATGGATTATTGTGATGACACGGGTCATGGAGCTTTGTGATGATAGGGCCATGGAGAATTGTGATGACAATGGTTATGGAGCATTGGGGTGAAATAGATCTTGGGACATTGTGATGTGAAGAGCCATTTAGCATACTGATGACAAGGGCCCTGGAGCATTCTGATGACACAGGCATGGAGCATTGTGATGACAAGTGTTAGGGAACATTGCCATGACAAGGGCTTGGAGCACTGTGATTACAGGAGCCATAGAGCATTGTGATGACAAGGGCGTGGAGCATTGTGATGAAGGGAGTCATGGATCACTGTGACTACAGGGATCACGGAGCATTGTGATGACAAGGATCATGGAGCACTGTGATGACAAGGTTCATGGGGACTTTTGATGACAAGGGTCATGAAGCATTGTGATTAAAGGGGTCATGGAGCACTGTGATTACAGGGGCCATGGAGCATGGTGATGACAAAGGCCATGGAGCATTGTGATCACAATGGTCATGGAGCATTGTGATTAAATGGGTCATGGAGCACTCTGATTACAGGAGCCATGAAGCATGGTGATGACAAATGCCACAGAGCATTCTGATGACAGGTGTCAAGGAGCAATGTGATGAAATGGGTCATGGAACACTGTGATGACATGGGTCATGGAGCATTGTGATGAGAAGAGTCACGGATCATTGTGATTACAGGGTTCATGGAGCACTGTGATGACAAGAGTCATGGAGCATTGTGATGACAGGGGTCATGGAGCATTGTGATGACCAGGGCCATGGAGAATTGTGACGACATGGGTCATGGGGCCTTGTGATGACAGGGGTCATGGAGCATTGTGATGAAAGGGGTCATGGAGCACTCTGATTACAGGGGCCATATAGCATGGTGAAGACAAATGCCATGGAGTATTCTGATGACAGGTGTCAAGGAGCAATGTGATGAAATGGGTCATGGATCATTGCGATGACATGGGTCATGGAGCATTGTGATGACATAGGTCATGGGGCTTTGTGATGACAGTGCTCATTGAGCATTGTAATGACACGGTCATGGAGCCTTGTGATTACAAGTGGCATGGAGTATTGTGATGAAAGCTGTTCTGGAGCATTTTGAGGAAAGTTGTCATGGATCATTGTGATTACAGTGATCATTGAGCACTGTGATGACCACGGTCATGGAACATTGTGATAACAGGGGTCATGGAACATTGTGATCACAAGGACCATGTAGTATTGTGATGACAGGTGTCATGGGTCATTGTGATGTCAGGGGCATGGAACACTGTGATGAAAGGGGTCATGGAGCACAGTGATTACTGGGGCCTTGGAGCATTGTGATTACAAAAGCCATGGAGCATTGTGATGACAGGTGTCATGGAGCATTGTGATGAAAGGGGTCATAGGGAATTGTAATGGCAAGGGCCATGGAGCATAGTGATGAAAGGGGTCAGCGAGGATTCTGATGAAAGTGGTTATTGAATATTGTGATGGAAAGGGCCATGGAGCATTGTGATGACAAAGGCCATGGAGCATTGTGATGACAGGGGTCATGTAACATTTTGATGAAAGGGGTCATGGATCATTGTGATGACAGGGGTCATGGAGTATTGTGATGATAGGGCCATGGAGAATTGTGATGACAATGGTCATGGAGCATTGTGATGACAGGGGTCATGGAGCATTGTGATGACAAGGGCATGGAGCACTGTGATCACAATGGTCATGGATCATTGCGATGACAGTGGTCATGGAGCTTTGTGATGATAGGGGCATAGAGCATTGTAATGACAATGGTCATGGAACATTGTGATGAAAAGGGTCATGTGGAATTGTGAGGACAAGAGTCATACTGCATTGTGAAGAAAAGGTCATGGAGCATTTTGATGAAAGTTGTCATGGAGCGTTGTGATGAAAAGCACCAGGGAACATTGTGATGACAAGTGCCATGGAGCATTGTGATGGCAGGGGTCATGAAGCAATGTGATTACAGGGGCCATGGAGCATTGTGATGAAAAAGGCCATGGAGCATTGTGATGAAAGGTGTCAGCGAGCATTGTGATGAAAGTGGTCATTGAGCATTGTGATGAAAACGCCATGGAGCATTGTGATGACAAGGGTCATGGAGCATTGTGATGACACAGGCATGGAGCATTGCAATGACAAGAGCTCTGGATCATTGTGATGACTAGGGCATGGAGCATCGTGATCACAAAGGCATGGGTCATAGTGATGAAAGGGGTCATGGAGCATTGTGATGAAAAGGGTCATTGAGCATTGTGATGACAGGTGTCATGGAGCATTGTGATGACAAGGTCCATGGAGCACTGTGATAACAGGGATCATGGGGTATTGTGATGACAGTGGTCCTGGAGCATTGTGATGAAAGGGGTCATGGAGCAATGTGATTACAAGGGCCATGGAGCATTGTGATGACAAAGGATATGCAGCACTGTGATGACAAAATACATGGAGCATTGTGATGACAGCTGTAATGTGGCATTGTGATGACAGGGATATGGAACATTGTGATAAATGTGGTCATGGAGCATTGTGATGAAAAGCGCCATGGAGCATTGTGATGACAAGGGCATGGAGCATTGTGATGAAAAGGGGCATGGAGCATTGTGATGACAGGTGTCATGGGCATTGTGATGACAGGGGGCATGGAACATTGTGATGAAAATGTTCATGGCCATTGTAATGAAAAGCACCAGGGAACATTGTGATGAAAAGGGCCATATAGCATTGTGATAAAAGGGGTCATGGAGCACTATGATTACAAGTCCCATGGAGAATAGTGATGAAAAAAGCCAAGGAGCATTGTGATGACAGGGGTCAAGGGGCAGTGTGATGAGAGGGGCATGGACCATTGTGATGAAAGATGTCATGGAACACTGTGACTACAGGGTCATAGGAGCATTGTGATGACAAAGGCCACGGAGCATTGTGAAGAAAGAGGTCATGGAGCATTGTGATGAAAGTTGTCATAGAGAATTGTGATGATAAGCACCAGGGAGAATTCTGATGACAAGGGCCATGGAGCATTGTGATGACAAGTGTCATGGAGCTCTGTGATGACAAAATCCATGGAGCATTTTTATGACAGGGGGCTTTGGGAATTGTGATGATAGGGGGCACGGAGCATTGTGATGAAGATTATGGTGGAGCATTGTGATGAAAGGCACCATGGACCATTGTAATGACAAAGGCCATGGAGCATTGTGATGACAAAGGCCATGGAGCATTGTGATGACATGGGTCATGGGGCATTGCGATGACAGGGTGCATGGAGCATTGTGATGAAAATGGTCCTGGAGCATTGTGATGAAAAGCACCATAGAGCATTGTGATGACAAGGGCCATGGAGCATTGTGATGACAAGGGTCATCGAGCATTGTGATGACAGGAGTCATGGAGCATTGTGATGACAAGGGTCATGGAGCATTGTGATGACAAGAGATCTGGAGCATTATGATGACAAGGGCATGGAGCATTGTGATTACAGGGGTCATGGAGCATCGTGATGACAAGGGAATGGTGCATTGTGATGACATGTGGCATGGAGTACTGTGATGAAAGGAGTACTGGAGCATTGTGAGGAAATGGGTCATGGATCATTTTGATGAGAGGGGTCATGGAACTTTGTGATCATAAGTGCCATGGAGCATTGTAAGGAAAGGGGTCATGGGGCATTGTGATGACTGTTGGCATAGAGCATTGGGATGAAAGGGGTAATGGAGCACTGTGATGACAGTGGTCATGGAGCATTGTGATGATAGGGGAATGGTGCATTGTGATGACAATGGTCATGGAACATTGTAATGAAAGTGGTCATGGAACACTGTGATGAAACAGGAGATGTGTCATTGTGACGACAATGGCCATGGAGCATTGTGATGAAATAAGTCATGCAGCATTTTGATGAAAGATGTCGTGGAGCACTGTGATGAAACGCACAAGGTAGCATTGTGGTGACAATGGCCATGGAGCACTGTGATGACAAGAGTCATGGAGCATTGTGATGACAGGGGGCATGGAACATTATGATGAGAGTTGTCCTGCAGCATTGTGATGAAATGCACCATGGAGCATTGTGATAACAAATGCCATGGAGCAGTGTGATGACAAAGGCCATGGAGCAGTGTGATGACAGGGGTCATGGGGCATTGTGATGACATGGGGCATTGTGATGACATGGGGCATGTAGCATTTTGATGAATATTGTCCTGGAGCATTATGATGAAAAGTACCATAGAGCATTGTGATGACATGGGCCATGGAGCATTGTGATGACACGCGCATGGACCACTGTGATGACAAGGGTTCTGGAACTTTGTGATGACAAGGGCATGGAGCATTGTGACTACAGGGGCCATGGAGCATTGTGATGACAAAGGCATGGTGCATTGTGATGACAAGTGGCATGGAGCATTGTAATGAAAATGGTACTGGTGCATTGTGAGGAATGGCGTCATGGATCACTGGATTGACAGGGTTCATGGAGGTTTGTGATGACAAGGGCCATGGATCATTGTGATGACAGGGGTCATGGGGCATTGTAATGACAGTGGGCATGGAGCATTGTGATGATAAGGGCATGGTACATTGTAGTAACATGGTCATGGAACATTGTGATGAAAGGGGTCAGGGGGCATTGTGTTGATAGGGATCATGGAGCATTGTGATGACAAGAGCATGGAGCATTGTGATGAAAGGGGTCATGGAGCACTGTGATGACAGGGGTCATGGAGCATTGTGATAAAAGAGGTCATGGGGCATTGTGATGACAGAGGCATGGAGCATTGTGATAAAAGGGGTCATGGAGCACTGTGATTACAGGGGCCATGGAGCATTATGATGACCAAAGCTGTGGAGCATTGTGATGAAAGGGGTCATGAAGCATTGTGATGATAGGGGCATGGAACATTGTGATGACAATGGTCACGGAATATTGTGATGAAATGGGTCATGGGGCATTGTGATGACAGGGGTACTGGAGCACTGTGAGGAAAGGGGTCATGGATCATTGTGATGACAGGGATCATAGAGCATTGTGATGACAGGGGTCATGGGGCCTTGTGATGACAGGGGCATTGGGCATTGTTATGACAGGGGGCATGGAACACCATGATGAAAGTTGTCCTGGAGCATTTTGATGAAATTCACCATGGAGCATCGTGATGACAAGAGCCATAGAGCATTGTGATGACAAGGGTCATGGAGAATTGTGATGACATGGGTCATGGAGCATTGTGATGACACGGTCATGGAACATTGTGATGACAAGAATTCTGGAGCATTGTGATGAAAAGAGCATGGAGCATTGTGATGACAAGCGTCATGGGGCATTGTGATGACAGTGGTCATGGAGGATTGTGATGAAAGGGATCATGGAGCAATGTGATTACAGGGGCCATGTAGCATTGTGATGACAAAGGCAATGGAGCATTTTGATGACAAGTGTCATGGAGAATTTGATGACAAGTGTTCTGGAGCATGGTGATGACAAGGGCATGGAGCATTGTGATTACAGGGGCCATGGAGCATTGTGATGACAAGGGCAGGGAACATTGTGATGACAGGAGTCATGGGGCATTGTGATGACAGTGGTCATTTAGCACTGTAATGAAAGGTATCATGGAGCACTGTGATGACAGGGACCATGGAGCATTGTGATGACAAAGGCCATGGAGCATTGTGATGACAAGTGTCATGGAGCATTTTGATGACAAGAGTTCTGCAGCATGGTGATGACAAGGGCATGGAGCATTGTGATTACAGGGGCCATGGATCATTGTGATGACGAGGGTATGGAACATTGTGATTCCAGAGGACAAGGAGCATTGTGATGATAAAGGCAGGGAACATTGTGATGACAGGGGTCATGAAGCATTGTGGTGAAAGGGGTCTTGGTGACTCCATGGTGACTCCAGCACTGACACTGTCCGTAACTTTGGCCCTGACAGTACTCCTAACTCAGGCACTGACACTCTCCAAAACTAAGGCCCTGATACTACTCCCAACTCAGGCACTGACACTGTCTCTAAATAAGGTCCTGACACTACTCCCAACTCAGGCACTGACAGTGTCCCTAACTAAGGCCATGACACTACTCCCAACTCAGGCACTGAAGCTGTCCCTAACTAGGGCCTTGACACTACTCTTTTTTTTTTTTTTTTTTGACACTACTCTTAACTCAGGCTCTCACACTGTCCCTTACCCTGACATTAATCCCAACTGAGACATTGACACTCTCCCTAAAATGCCCCTGACACTATTCCCGTATCAGCCACTGACACTGTCCCTAAGGCTATGACACTACTCCCAAATCAGGCACTGACACTGTCCCTAAATACCACTCTCACACTATGCCTCATTCAAGCCCTGACACTATTCCTAACACAGTCACTGACACGGTCAGTAAATAAGGCCCTGACACTATTCTTATCTCACGCCCTGACACTATCCCTAACTAAGGCCCTCACAATAATCTCAGTTAAAGCACTGACACTGTCCCTAAATAAGGCCCTGAAACTACTCCCAACTCAGGCACTGACACTGTCCCTAACAAAGGTCCTGACACTAATCCCAACTCAGGCACTGACACTTTCCGTAACTAAGGCCCTGACACTACTCCCAACTCAGGCACTGACATTTTGCCTAATTAAGGCCCTGACACTTCTCCCAACTCAGGCACTGACACAGTCCCTAACTAAGACCTGACACTATTCCCAACTCAGGCACTGACACTGTCCCTTACCAAGAGCTTGACAAGACTCTTAACTCAGGCTTTGACACTGTCCCTAACTAAGGCCCTGACACTACTCCTAACTCAGGCCCTGACACTGTCCGATAATTAGGCCCTGACACTACTCCTACCTCAGGCACTGACACTGTCCGAAACTGAGGCCCTGACACTACATCCAACTCAGGCACTGTCACTGCCCCTAACTAAGGCCCTGACACTAATTCCAACTCAGGCACTGAAGCTGTCCCTAACTAAGGCTCTGACACTACTCCCAACTCAGGCACTGATGCTGTCCCTAAATAATCCCATGACACGTCTCCCAACTCAGGCACTGACACTGTCCCTAACTAGGCCCTGTCTGTACTCCCAACTCAGGCACTGACACTGTCCCTAACTACGGCCTTCAAGCTAGTCTTAATTCAAGCCCTGATACTAGTCCTAACTCAGGTCCCACTCTGTCCCTAACCTAGGGCCTACTGCCATCAATAACTAAATCCCAACACTATCCATAGGTAATGTCCTGGTGCCTCTGTTATCAAGGTCCTGACACTCTCCCTAAGTAAGCCCTGAGGCCTTCACTAACTAAGTCCCTCACACTAGCCCTAACTCTAGTCCTGACATTGTCCCTAATAAAGGCTCTAATGCTAGTCCTAACTAAGACCTGGAAACTATCTCTAACTAAAGCCCTGAAGCTAGACCTAACTCAGACCCTGATGCTAGGTCTAACTCAAGCCCTGATGCGACGCCTGACTCAGACCCTTACACTGCCCCTAAAAAGGGCCCTATGCTAATCCTAACTCAACGTCCTAAAGCTAGGTCTAAGTCAAGCCGTGAATTTAGGCCTAATTCAGGCCCTGACGTTGTCCCTAACTAAGGCCCTGAAGCTGTCCCTAACGTCAGCCTTGCTGCCGTCAAAACTAACGTCCTGACACTATCCTGAGCTAATATCCTGACCCATCTCTTACCAAGGTCCTGACACTTTCCCTATGTAAGCCCTGATTCTGTCCCTAACTGAAGCCCTGAGTCTGTCCCTAACTCAGGCCCAGACTCTGTACCTAACTCAGATCCTAAAAAGTGTTTGAGACCCTGATGCTGCTCCTAAGTCATGCCCTGCCACTGTCCCTAACTAAGGCCCCAACACTGGTTTTAACTCAATCCCTGAGTCTACCCCTCACTCAGGCCCAGACATTGTCCCTAAGTAAGGCCCTGATGCTATCCCTAACTCAGGCTCTGATGCTCTCCTTGCCTGAAGCCCTGACGCTGGTCCTAAATAAGACCCTGATGCTCTCAATAACTAAGGTCTTGACACTATCCCTAGGTCATTTCCTTACACTATGCCTAGACCGTAATCTGACCCTGTCCCTGGCTAAAGTCTGGTCTCTTTTCCTAATTCAAGCCCTAATGCTGTCCCTAACTAAGTCCCTGACTAATCCGAACTAAGGCCCTGACACTGTCTCTAACTAAGGCCTGGAAGCTGTCCCTAATATAGACCCTGCTGCTGGCAATAACTAAAGTCCTGACACTATTCTGAGCTAATATCCTGACCCTCTCTAACCAAGGTCCTAACTCTGTCCCTGTATCAGCACTGACACTGTCCCTAAGTGAAACCCTAGGCTTTCCCTAACTCAGGCTCAGACGCTGTACCTAACTCAGACCCTCAAAATGTCTTTGAGACCATGATGCTCTTCCTAAGTCATACCCTGGCGCTCTCCCTAGCTAAGGCCCTGACGCTAGGTCTTACTCAGGCCCTGTCGCTCTCCCTAAGTCAGGCTCCGACTCTGTCCCTACCTGAAGCCCTGACACTGGTCCTAAGTAAGGCCCTGATACTCTCTGTAACTAAGGTCTTCACACTATCCCTAACTCATTTCCTGACACTATCCCTAGACCTTAACCTAACCCTGTCCCTAGCTAATGTCATGCCTCTTATGCTAACTAAAGCCCTGTCTCTAACTAAGGCCCTGAAATTAGTCCCAAGGCCCTGACACTGTCCCTAAGGCCTTGACACTATTCCTAACTCAGTCCCTGACATTGTACCTAACAAAGGCTCTGACGCTAGTCGTAACTAAGGCCCGGACACTGTCCCTAACTAAGGCTCTGCTGCTATCAGTAACTAAAGTCCTGACACTATCCTGAGCTAATATCCTGACCTATCTCTTACCGA
Source organism: Balaenoptera borealis (assembly GCF_965194805.1). Taxonomy (NCBI): domain Eukaryota; kingdom Metazoa; phylum Chordata; class Mammalia; order Artiodactyla; family Balaenopteridae; genus Balaenoptera; species Balaenoptera borealis. The sequence goes on along the minus strand of NW_028123982.1, from coordinate 807,436 downwards.
TGTACTGACACTGTCCCTAAGTAAGCCCTGACGCTGTCCCTAAGTGAGGCTCTGAGGCTGTCCCTAACTAAGGCCCTGACGCTCAGCCTAACTCAGGCCCTCATGCTAGGCCTAACACTGGCCCTGAAATTGTCCCTAACAAAGGCCCTGACCCTAGTCTTACCCTAGGCCCTGAGGTTTGGTCTAACTCAGGTTCTGACACTGTCCCTAAGTAAGGCCCTGAAGCTGTCCCTAACGTCAGCCTTGCTGCCGTCAATAAATAATGTGCTGACACTATCTTGAGCTAATATCTTTTTTTTTTAATTTATTTTATTTATATTTATTCATGGCTGTGTTGGGTCTTCGTTTCTGTGCGAGGGCTTTCTCTAGTTGTGGCAAGTGGGGGCCACTCTTCATCGCGGTGCGCGGGCCTCTCACTATTGCAGCCTCTCTTGTTGCAGAGCACAGGCTCCAGACGCGCAGGCTCAGTGATTGTGGCTCACGGGCCCAGTTGCTCCGTGGCATATGGGATCTTCCCAGACCAGGGCTCGAACCCGTGTCCCCTGCGTTGGCAGGCAGATTCTCAACCACTGTGCCACCAGGGAAGCCCCTGAGCTAATATCTTGATCCATCTCTTACCATGGTCCTGACGCTGTCCCTACTAAAGTCCTGATTCCGTCCCAAAGTGTGACCCTGAGGCTGTCCCTTTGAAGCCCTGTTGCTGTACCTAACTCAGGCCCTGATAATGTCTTTAACTAAGGCCCTGATGCTGATCCTACCTAACAGCCTGGCACTAGACCTCACTCAGGCCCTGAAGCTGTCCCTAACTCAGGCTCTGACACTTTGCCTAACTCAGGTCCTGGCAATAACTTTAACTAAGACCGTGATGCTGATCCAAACTATAGTCCTGATGCTGGTCCTACGTCATGCCCTGACACTCTCCCTAACTCAGGATCTGATGCTGTCTGTAATATCTTGGTCTGTCCCTCCCTAATTCCCTGAGGTTTTCCATAACTATAGACCTGACACTCTTTCTAACTAACTGCCTGACTCTATACCTAACTGATACTGAATAATCAGCCTCTCTGCACCGGTTCTGAATCAAATCTTGAGAACCATGTTTTGGAAAAATAGAAAAGATTAGTTTTATCACTCTGCCAGCCAATGGAGGACACAGCAGGTTCATACCCTCAACAGCTGTGTGTCCCAATGCGGGAGGATTTGGTGTTTTATAGCGATGGTTCAAGAGTGTGGTTGCTCATAAGGATCAGTGTGTATGCAGCGCCTACACTCCTTTAATCTGGTCTCAGATGGTTTCTTGATGAGCTCCTCTGGAATGAAGAATGCTAACATCTTCCATTTGTTGGGGGTTTTAGTTCTTTAAGGAGCTCAAAGATCCTGTTATGTGTATCCCTTGAGGCAAAACCAGGACACTGCCTCAAGGCTGCACTATTGTTTCTTGACTATTCCTCCCTGTCTCTGCATTCCCTCACTTCCCTGATTAGCAACTGTTCTAATTTGCCCTTTGGAACTCAGGGAAGGCCCTGGAGTCTCTAGTCTATTCCCTACAAACAAGTTAGGAGGCACACAGAAAGGCTTCTGTGCCCAGGAGACCACAGAGTCCCTCTCAGTTTCACTCCTCCTCTTCTGGATACTCCTCAATCTTGAGGAGAACAGATTTTTGACAAGAAAAGGAATAATCATTTCAGATTGAGACATTAATCATAAAATTGACACAGGAACTCGTTTTTAATCCCCATTTCACTTTTATCTTTCCCCACATCTTTCAGGGAACAGGGTGACGACCGCTCTGGCTACTTCCTGCTGAAATGGGGCACAGTCCTGCTTAAATCTACTGGAATGGATACCAAGTTAGAAATATTTGAGTTCCAAGTCCTGTACCTGAGACCTGTATGATTAACATCTCAGTCCCTTGGCCCCCCATTTTGGTGCAACCAATCCAGTTAAAATAGGAGGAGTAACAACTGAAAATTTAATAGCAAAAGTAGATCTCATTCCCTTAGGAATTCAGGAGAATAAGTCTGAAACCTGGTCTGAAACTGGAACTTCAGAGAGACTTCGTAGCCAGTTGTCTAATTCTACCTAAGTAGGTTTTAAATTCTGATGTAGTATTGACGTATCCATAACAGGAGCTATTGACCACTACACATATGCCTCATCTTTCTATTAGTATCTGATCTAACATCATTGTTTGAAATTTAATAGTTAAGAGAGGAGTCCTTGAAAACGTAGGGTTGCAGCTACCAGCAGACATTGTTTTGAGAATGGCTAGTGGCATCCCGAGTCTGATATAGCTCAGAAATTCAAGTTGAACAATACAGGAATGCGGGGACTTCCCTGGCGGTCCAGTGGTTAAGACTTCATCTTCCAATGCAGGGGGTGCCGGTTTGATCCCTGGATGGTGAGCTAAGATCCCACATGCCTCGTGGCCTAAAAACCAAAATATGAAACAGAAACAATACTGTAACAAATTCAATAGACTTAAAAAATGGTTCACAGCAAAAAAAAAAAAAAAAACTGTAAAAAGAAAACAAAACAAAACAAAAATACAGGAATGCATCTAAATCACACCTACAATGGTCACTTAGGTTTATCTTGGATGTCTGAACCATAGTTACTCCTTTTTGACTGTCAAATGCATTCTCCTCCTCAATGCCAAAGCAGATGTACAACTCATATCCAAAAGACCACAAAACAGGCCACTTTGGTCAGTAAAATTTAAGTTAAACCATGTATAAGCCAGAGTGACTTCCTCACACCTCAATACGTGAAGAGTTTTTTCCCTTTTGATTACAAGTTTTTCAATAGAAATCATTGATGATCAAAATGTCAATCTCTCAGTGCCACAATGATTCAGCTGTTTGGCCCAGGTGTAGATCATGTCCCTCAGTGCTAAGCCTCCTTTATATTTGCCTAGTTAATCCACATTGGGGGAATACTGATCAGGTATCGTGAACATGCTCAGAGGTATGTTAATGAGAAAACTCTTTATATAGGCCATACATTTTATTATTCATACCCAGTTGTCACACAAGCATTGTGTATGTGCTTTTAGCATTAGACCTAAAGCAAACAGTGATACATCATGAATAATTACATTCTGATAACTTCACTAGGTATCTTTCCTTTTCTCTTAAACATCAGGGCAAAGTGAAGGCAACACAGCAACTTTCATAAATACAGACTTCAATACAGAGGTGTCATTTATCCAATTGCTCCAAGTCCTAAGTAGCTTGAGGGGAAGGACTTCCCTGTGTCTGGAAAACACAGATCAAAGCCAGTAACAAAAAAACAAAAACATAACCATATTCACCTGTTCACTCAGTAACCAATCCTTTTGTTAACTTTATATGAAGCCATCAGATTCTCCATTAAGATTTTTCATTTCTTACCCAGTTTGGCATTATGATATGAAATTTATCAGAGACCTGTGCTTGCCAAAAGGTCCTTCACATAGATCTTCTTGAAGATGGAGCATTTTGCAAAGTGTTAGAGCACAACAGTAACTATCTATAAATCACATAAAGACTTAAAAGGTCATGGTTAAACACTGGATCACAATGTAAATGACAAAAGAAACCATTATTGCTGTTACATACAACATTTAAAAATAACTAGAATTATGACTGATAAAATTTTACCAGGACATACTAGATTTTTAGGAATTCCATGTAATTTAACATACTAATCAAACATTTCTCTCTGAGATGGCTCAAGGGCCTTCTAAAGCATCTCAAAGTTAGCTGGAGATCAAAAGAACTGTTAGAATTGGCCAAACAACACTTATTCACTGAACCAAAGTAAAGAGATTTCAAACAAAAATAGAGATCACAGACACAGGCAAAGGAACACACAAGCTGTTATCAAAAGCAGCATTCCAAGAAAACTTTGGAGGGAGAAACCAAATCCAGGCTTGCCCTAACCCACTTCCAACAAAATCCGTCTTAGAAAATCCCAGTCATGCACAACTCTTTCCTCAGTGTTCCCTTTTCACAAATGTTCATCACCTTCTGTATCCATCTTATGTTGCCCCTTATTTTTTTCTGCATTCAGACACAACCAGCTCTAGTACAAAGTGACTTTCTTTTCTCTTTGTACCATCAGCCTGTTACCTAGCTGCTCACTTTGTTTATTACGTAGCTTCATAAATGTTTGAACATATGGAACTTCTTTTGTCTTTCTCTTCCTGTGACAAAATAACTCTAGCTGAAGGATAATATAGTCATTTAGGCTACCATTCAAAGACCACTTTTCCTCATTTTTCAAGAATGTATCCATACATTGGCCAGACAAAATTACAATAGAATTTCGTTCTTTTCTTAGTCTTAGGTTTACAACTATAGGTTGACCAGTCTGTCAGAGTTTTGCCCATTGGCTATCGGATGGAACTGAAGAAGAAGCACTTCTTATGTTTAAACCATAGAACACTCACATGCAGGCTAAGAACAAAACAAAATCCTAACACCAATGGAAGCCTTAAACCGAAGGAACCAAAAACCAAACAGCACAAGACTCAAATCAGCTTCCAAGTCTCAACTTAGCCTGTGACCTCTGTCCAAGTGGTGCACCTTCCAAATGAGATTTCCTGGAATGAAAAGTCACTCAAATGGGAACCAAGTTTCCCCCAAATGTACAGGGCTAAAAGGAACTCAGAGTGCATGCCAGGGGACTTACCACACGCTGGCTGAGGTGTTGCAACATCCCAAATGCTATTTTTCTGGTTCCCCCAAACAATCCCTTGACATTCGGGGAAGTCCAGGCAGGAGGAAGAGAGGAACGTCCTCAAGGAAAAGGCGGCCTCGGAAGCTGCTAGGTTGGTCCCTCTTCCACCATCTACTCCTGCCCCAGAGTTCTAACTGCTGGGATGACTGGGGCTCGGCCTTTCGAGGCAAGGGTCCCAGGTGGTCTGGCCTCTAAAGGAATTCTCCAACCCTACACTCTCTCGAAAGAGGCTGGCGTGGAGAAAATCTCAGAGTGTCCGATCAAGTCAGATGACCCACAGGGGCCATCCTCAAGTCAGCCCCACACTGGGTACTAAATTTGATGTCGAAAACTCGACCTCTGCGCACCAGTGCCGAATCGAATCTCAGAGAGAGAGGTTTGGAGGAAGTAGAAAAGAATAGCTTTACTGCTTTGACAGCCAAAGGGGGACACAGAAAACTCGTGCCCTCAAAAACAATGCGTCCCAATGCAGGAGGATCTGGTGAGGAGTTTTACAGCAATGGTTTAAGGACACACTTGCTCCTAAGGATTAGTGTGTGTACAGGGCCTTAACTTCCTTTAATCTGGCCTCAGATGGTCTCTTGATGAGCTTCTCTGGAATGGAGAACACTAAAATCTTCTATTTTGTGGGGGTTTTAGTTTGGTAAAGAGCCCAAAGATACTCTTACGTACATTCCTTGAGGCAGAACCAGGATCCTGACTCAAGGCTGCACTATTGTTTCTTGATGGTTCCTCCCTTGTCTCTACATCCCCTCCCTTCCCTGATTAGTAACTGTTCGAATCTGCCCTTTGGATCTCAGGGAAGGTCGTGCAGCCTGGAGCCTATTCCCAACAAACAGGAAACAGGAGACATGGGAAAGGCTTTCGTGCCCAGGAACCCCACAGGGCCCTGCTTGATTTCACCACCAGGCCCTGACCCTGACACTAACTATGGCCCTGAGCTGTCTAGAATGGCGTGAGCTTTCCCTAACTATGACTTTCTCTGTCTCCCTAACTAAGGTCCTGATGCTGTCTCTAAGGACTGAGGCTGTCCCTAACAAAGGTTCTGATTATGTTCCTAACTATTGGCCTGTACTGTCTCTAACTAAAGCCTTGGCACTGACCTTAATTAAGGTCCTTGTGCTCTTCTTGAGGCCCTGAGGCTGTCCTTAACAAGACTCTCAACTTATCTTTAACTGAGGCCCTGACACTCTCCCTAACTAAGGACTGAGGCTGTCTCTAACTAAGGCCCTGAGTCTGTCTTTAACTAATGGCCTCACTCTTTCCCTAACAAAGGCCCTGACACAGTCCCTAACTAAGGCCCTGATATGCTCCCTAATAACATGAGCTGTCCCTCATTAATGCCCTGATGTGGCCCATAAATGATGTACTGAAGACAGCACTAAGGTCCTGACGATGTCACTAATGACCCAAAATGTCTCTTACTAAGGCCCTCCAATTACTTCTAACTGAGGCCCTAAGGATGTCCATAACTAAGTTCCTGACACTATCTCTAACTAAGACCCTCAAGTTATCTTTAAAGGAGGCTATAACAGTGTCCTTAATGAAGAACTTGACACTGTCTCTAACTAAGGCCCTGAGTCTGTCTTTACCTAACGGTCTCACTCTTTCCCCAACTACTCCCTGACGCTGCTCCTATCCAAGGCCCTGATGGGGTGCCTAATTGCCTGAGCTGTCTTTCACTAATACCCTGACCCTGTCCATAACTAACGCCCTGATGATGTCCCTAACGAACAGCCTGAAGTGTCTCTTACTAAGGTCCTCAAGTTTTCTCTGAGGCCCTGACACTATCCCTAATTAAGGCCTTGACACTGTCTTTAAGTAATGGCCTGATGCAGTTCTTACCTGAGGTGCTGATGCTCTAAGACCTTGAAGTCTCTACCTGAGAAGGTGACACTGCCTGTGACTAATTTCCTGAATTTTTCCTTAACTAACATCCTAATTTTGTCACTAAATAATGCCCTGACACTGGTCCTAAGTACGACCCTGATGCTGACCCTATCTAAGGGCCTGATGATGTCCCTAATAGACTTAGATGTCCCTCACTGTGGTCCTGATCCTTTCCATTACTAAGGCCTTGAATATGTGCCTAAGTAAGTCTCTGACCCTGTCCTAAGGCCCTGACCCTCTTCTTAACTAAGGGCCTTGATGCTGTCTCTACAAAAGGCCGTGACAGTGACCCTAAATAATGGCCTGACAGTGGTCCCAAGTATGGACCTGATCCTGTCCATAACTAAGGGCCTGAAGATGTCCCTCATTAAGTCTCTGACACTGCCGTTAATAAGTCCCTGACACTGTCCCTAGCTAATGGCCTAAGCTATAACTTACAAAGTCCCTAACACTAGCCCCAAGATGCTGACACCCTCCCTAACTTAGGTTTTGATGCTGTCCCTTAGTGCCTAAGTGGTCACAAAATAACACCCTGATTCTATTACTAAGGCCCTGAATATACCGCTAAGAAAGTCTCTGAACTGTCCTAACTAACGGCCTAAACTGTTTCTTACTTAGGCCCTCAAGTTATCTCTGAGGGCCTGACAACACTGTCCCTAACTAAGGCCCTGTTGCTGGCCCTAACTAACGTCCTGATGCTGAACCTAACTGAGGCCCTGATGCTCTTCCTAACTAAGGCCTTGATGCCGATTCTACCTGAGGCCCTAAAACTGTCTGTAACTAATGACCTGACTCTTTGCCTAACTAACACCCTAATTTTGTCCCTCGTTAATGCCCTGACACTGGTCGACACTACAGCCCTGATGCTGGCCCAATCTAAGGTCTTGACGATGTCCCTAATAGCCTTAGATGTCCCTCACTGTTGGCCTGACCCTGTCCCTAAATAAGGCCCTCACCCTCTTCCTAACTAAGGCTGTGATGATGTCTCTACCTGAGGCACTGACACTGTCTATAACGGCCGACTCTTTCCCTAACACCCTGATGCTGTCCCTAATAGCCTCATGTATCTCTCAATAACAACCTGATCCTGTGTATAACTAAGGCCCTGAATATGTCCCTAGGTAAGTCTCTGACGCTGTCCCTAACTAAGGCCCTGATGCTGTCTCTACCTCAGAATCTGACATTCGAATGTCCTGACTCTCCCTAACTAACATCCTGATGCTGCCCCTAAGTGAGGCCCTGACACCCTTCTTAACTAAGGATTTGCTGCTGTCCCTACCTAAAACCCTGACACTGTCTGTAACTAATGACCTGACTCTTTCCCTAACTAACACCCTAGTTTTGGCCCTAACTAACACCCTGACACTGGTTCTAATTATGGTCATGATGCTGGCTCTAAGGCCCTGAAAATATCCCTAAGTAACAGCCTGAACTCTGTCTAACTAAGGCTCTCATGTTATCTCTAACTGAAGCACTGACACTGTCCCTAACTTAGGCCCTGACGCTGTCCCTTATAGTCTAAGCTGTCACTAAATAACGCCCTGAACCTGTCCATGACTAAGGCCCTAAATATGTCCCTAAGTACATCTCTGATGATGTCCTTAAAGCCTGAACTGTCTCTTCAAGTTATCTCTGAGTCTCTGATACTTTCCCTTCCTAAGGCCTCACCCTGGGGTTGTCCCAGGCTGCTGGCCAGATGCCTGCCATTGGCCACTCTAAGATTCTGTGATGCAGTGGTCCCACGTGGGATGTGCCTGTGTAGGCTCACCTGCGGGAGGAGAGTCATGGCCACTCCGCCCTCCAGGGGACTGCGGCTCAGGGTAGGAATCTCTCAGCCAGTGTCTGGACACAGGGTTCTGTGTCCTTGTTTGTTGTAAATCCCTTGGAGTTACCTCTAACATTTTTTAAATAGATATCCCCCTCAGCATATTTAAATTATTTACCACATTAAAATTCAGGAATGACATTACTAGAATGAGCAGGAAGACACCGGATGCCCCCCCAATGATCTATTACTTGGAGGATTTAAAATTCTAATGAGAAAACATTCACTCTCCTCACCCTCTTGGGCGTCAGCACAAGGCGGGAATCAGCTGCATTCTTTATTTATCCCTCTGATTTTCCAGAACCTTTCCTTCAAGGAGAAATATCTGGGCTCTGTGGGAACTGTGAGTGGTGACCATCAGGTAAATCTGAGACTGAAAAGCAAGAGGAAAAGAGATAGAGGAGGAGATGAGAATTGGTGATGGGGAGAAGCAGGGGAATCCACGTTCAATCTCAGGCTGAGAGTCTGGGTGAATCTCCAACGAAGCTAAGAACCACCAGGAGCTGGCCCCACTGGCCTTGTCACCTGGTGTGGGTATTGGGGACAGCCAATCCACCATGACCAATTTCAGAGAAATAAAGAAGGTGGGAGGGCACCCCTGGGAGCCAGATTGAAAATGGTCATGCTGTGAAATAATAAGACGCCCTTTTCAGAAAAGTGAAGACGGTTCTCTTGGTTCTCAAAGACTTGCAAATACTCTGTGTCTTTCTGGAGGCATGCTGAAGCCTTCAGCCTTTGAGGGCAGTACTCAGAAAACTATAAAGCATTGATAAATAAATTGAAGACACAATAGAAAACAATATTCCATGCTCATGCATCAGAAAAATTACTATTATTAAAATGTTTGTTCTACCCAAAGCCATCAACAAACAGTGCCAGGAAAACTAGACACCAGACTCCAAAGAATGACACGGTCACCAACTAAACTACACATAAAACTAACTAAAAGCGCACAATATTCCACATTAAACCCTTTCTCTCCTGAGTCACCTGAAGATGCACCCCACCCACCCAGCAGTCAGCTGCACAGGAAGATTCTGCACACTTGCTCATTTTTCCTCTTGTGGAGTCTCCTCACCAGTGGTTCCTGAGAAAACCCAGCTCCTGTCAGTGTGGATAGTGCCTCATGGTCCAGAAGCCTAAGCCCTGACAGGAGACAAAGCTCCTGTCTGCTTCTCACAGAGCAAAGTCTGTGGGCAGGGTGCACCTGTGCTCCCAGGGTCAGACAGGGGGGTTCGGTGCCCCCTGTGGGGCGTCAGAGAAGTACTGGGAGTGCCGCACTCCAAACCCAGAGACCTCATCCGGAATGCAGTTCTGCTGTATATACTAAGCTTGGAAATCCAAACTGAAATGGAGCCAAGTATCTCACTGTATCTTCTCAAAAGATGGTTAAGGAGCAATTAATTACAAACCATATGTAATGAAATGAATGTAGACACAAACTTTACAACTTAAACCAAAATTCATTCAAAATTGCCCATAGACAAATTTAAATTACCACACTATAAAAATCCTAGAAAAAAAAAAAAGATAATCTATATGACTTTGGGTCTGGTGACCTTATTCAGAAAACCGAAAGACAAACCACAAACTGCAAGAAACTATTTCCAAAACACATATCTGATAAAGGATTTGTACTCAAATTATGTCAACAACACCATTAAAATTTGGTAAAGATTGAAACACACACCTGGCCCAAGAAGATAAACAGGCAGTAAATAAGCATACAAGAACATACTCAAGATGCTGGTGGAATGCATGTACAACCAACTTTGGAAGACAGTTTGGCAGTTTTTTCCAAATCTAAAAAGTCTCACCTTAGGATTCAAGAAGTGTACCTCTTGTATTTAGACAACTGCTTTGAAAAACTGTGTTCAAACCAAAACTAACATCAAGTAATGCACAGCAGCTCTATTCATAATGGCTAAAAACTTAAAGATATCAGGATGTCCTTCTGTAGATGAATTCATAAGCAAATTAAGGCACATACATGTCAAGGGGAGCAGAATACACCACCCCAAAATATGCCCATTTGACAAAAACATTATTTTGGACTGATTAATTTAAGAAACAGCAGACCCAGGAGAATCTTTCAAAACCAAGTAGAAAATGCCCTTTTAGGAGGTACATTTACATTTATTAAGGATATTTCCATTTGTAAGGGTATGTCCCTCTCTGGACCAGGAATTGAATGATAACTAAATATCAAGAAAAGCTTGTTGGGACTTCCCTGCTGGTCCAGTGGTTAAGACTCCATACTCCCAATGCAGGGGACCAGGGTTCAATCCCTGGTCAGGGAACTAGATCCCACATGCTGCAATTAAGAGCCCGCATGCCACAACTAAAGACTCCACAGGCCGCAACTAAGACCCGGCACAGCCAAATAAATAAATATTTAAAAAAAAAAAAAAAAAAGCTTGTCAATGAAATAGGCCTGGATGTAAATCTGTGTAACAACCATACCCTTGTTTACTGGACTTTGCCTAATAACATCCCTTAAATGGCTTCCTCCATTCCCTAACATCTTTCTTTTGTTCTCAGCAGAAGATAACACTTAAGGTAACGGCTTGGGCCATTTCAGGGAGTGACTCAGCTTTCCTGGGTATCTTTCAAGTATACAGGAGGTATGCATGGTATATATTAAACTTCTGATTGTTTTCTCCAGTTCGTCTCTTTTTCATTACAAGGCAGATCTCAATAAAGAACATAGAAGGGTAGAGGGAAAATTATTTTTCCTCTCACATACATGCAATGCAATAGTATTCAGAGATATAAAGGAATGGACCATCAACCCGTGCAAAAAAAAAAAAAAAATAGATACATCTAACACTTACATTGCTAAATGAAAGAATACAGTCTGAAGTGTTACACACTGTATGACCTCATTTGTACGACATTCGAGAAAAGGCAAAACTGACATGGTAAACAGTTTACGGAATATGTGGTTGAAATAGTCCATATGATAACTTAGTGGTGAATACCTGTCACTATGCATTTGTCTACACCCACAAATTTTTACAACCCAACAAGTAATTTACCATCTATTCAAACTTAGCTACTTAGGATATGGGAGTGTCAAAGACTGGAATACAGAATGTAGCAAAGAATCTAACTGATTCAGAAATGTATGAAAAAACTCACTGTTGATAGTGGGACAAATGGGCTGACCTAAGTTAACTTTGGAAATGTACAGAATCTGTAGGCCAAAGACAAAATGTGCCATACATACACAGTGGACTCTGTGTTCTTTCCCATGAAGGGTAGTAGCTAACAGTACTGAAACTACTATATCAGTAATCAAATGGAACAAGCTCTGAATTTAATAAATGACAAATGGTGGAAGCCAGGTTTCTTACCACTGGAGTGGTATGTTACAGTCAAACAAAGGGAGAAGGTTACAATATCCATGTCATAACAGATCCGGTTGGAGATATCAGTATAAACTATCTTTAGCCTATACATAGTTCCACATGGAAATCTTTATAATTATGTGTATATGCGTAGGCTGCGATACATGCATATATTTCTATGCACTGTCAGCTGAGCATATTTAACTCCCACATGTAAGTTTTTAATACCATTCTCTAATAAAAGGAACAAGGGCTCTTTGAAGAAAGGGCTGATGCTAGGACTGAGACAGTAAATCTATGAAGCAGGATAATCTTAAAATATCAGAAAGTAAAGAAGTACCAAAAAATTTAAAAACCCACAAAAGAAAAATTATGTAAAATGAAAACAGGAGCAAATGGAAAAAGCTCTCAACAGCCAAAGCAAAAATTAACTAAGCAGTCTAATAATGTAGTGCTGGATTATAACCAAAAGATTACAATAATTATTCATGTGTCCAAACTGGTAAAAATAAATTACACAGTTTTTGATGAATGGTGTTAAATAGAAATCTCCTATGCAGAAAGCTTCTAAACAATGTATATAGCCACTCAGCTGTCCATCAAGGATGTGAAGCTAAGCCCTCTCTCCTCAAGTGTGGGTTCTGCATTATGACTTCCTCCTAAATAAGACACACAGGATGGACATGGGAAAAAATTAACCTCACTGTGGGAAAACTTGACAAACACTACTTCAGCTAGGTGACCAAAGTTAAGAATATAAGTGAGAAGTTTCCTTAAGAACCTGTCCTCTTGATATATAGTGAAGAGGAAGCACTTCACCTCTGTGGTCTGCTTTTTCTAAGCCAAGTCTAACCATGACAAAACCACCAAGCAAATCCCAGTGCCCGGCAGTCTATAAAATACCTGACCAGTCCTCCTCCACACTGTCAAGGTCATGGAAACAAGGAGAGTCTGAGCAACTGTCAAAGCCCAGAAGAGACTAAACAGACATGATGACCCCATGTCCTTTGAGATCCTGGAACAAGGAAAGGTATAACAAAGGGAACATGAATAGGGACTTCAGTTAATAATAAAGTATCAATATTTGTTCATTATTTGTCATGATTCTGTGTAAAATTAGACAGGAAAAATTAAATGTCAAATAAGAGAAACCTACAGTAACAAACTGGAAATCTAGAGGAAACGGGTGATTTCTTTGTAAAAACACATTACCAAAATGAACCCTAAATTAAGGAAAATACAAAAAGACCAATTAATCACTGAGGAACCTCTTCCCCATACTGGTTATCCTATCACTGTTCCAGGGTTTCCCTCTACCAGGACAGGGAAGGAACAGGGACAGAGCTGTTTGGCAGCTCCACTAACATCTGATCCCACCCAGAATCTTCATCTCCCCCAGCCATGCCTACCCAGTGAGGACACCTGAGGAAGGATCAGGGATTATTGATTCAGATGTATCAACTAGGACTTTTTCTTTTCCCAGCGACTGGACACACTCACTGAAGTAAAATAAATTAGTATTTCTCGTAAGGATAGAAATAAATTAATACTTGCAAGTGGCAAGTTGAAGAATGGATTTGGACCTGGCAGGTCCAGTGGCTCACACTTATCTCAGTGTGACCTTGCTTCTGCCAAAACTTTGTCCTGCTCAGTGCCTTTGGGGGACCCCATTCACAGGCACAGGCTCTCTCACTGTCCTTGGGCCAACAGCAATTCTAAGCTGACAACCACTTACCATCCATTTTCCGAGAAAGAGTTTCTCCTTTTCTTAGATTCCAAGAAAGTCATGGTTTTAAATGCCTTTGATCTGGCTTGGGTTGCATTCTCATCCTTGGCCCATCACCAGAAGACGGAAAATGGGACTGGCTAGATGTGGGTTGTAAACCCATCTTCGAGCTGAGTGGAACATGGGGTCATCCTTCTGCAACTGTTTGGACTGGAAGCAGGTGAGACACTTGGGCATGAGAACAGATGCTGGCTGGGAGAAAGCAACAGATTCTAAGTCAACGACAGCTCACTGCACAGCATAGAATCTGACACAAAAGGAAGAAAGAGGTTCACTTAGGGTCAGGGGCTGCAGCTACTCATCCAGTGTTCTTACTGTCCCTCCCAAGACTGCAAGAAGTTCTTTCACTTGCTGAAAACTCAGGATCATTGGTGGTGGTAAACTCAAGTCTCTTTCCTTGGGCATCAGGTCCTCACATCTCAGAGGCTGGCCCAGAACAGCCCATGTGCCCTCAGAAGACACACAGGCCTCATTCCTGCCCCTGAGAGGTGGGAGCCCTTGAGTTATGCCATTTCCCTGGCCATATTAATTGCCCATCCCTGAAAAACAATACTGCTCCTTTTCCAGTTTCTTCTCTCTCCTTTACTAAGTGAAGAAACCAAATGCTAGGGTGGTAAGGAAACTCTTGTGCAATGAAGTAATGGGAGACTCGAGAATTATTCCATGCCATGGAACCCATAATTGGCAGGCTTTCCAGAGGCCACATGGATGCATATGGCTCTCCAAGACAATGCAGTGTCACTGTGAACCTTCCATTGGGAGGTCCAGTTGCTCCCATATCTTTGATTCTTAATGAATATGAATGTCAAAAGTTTCTAACGACTGAAAGGACAAAGGATCGCAGGGCCATGGTCTGCTGTATGGTTGTTGTGTCAGGGACACACTCCAATGTTTAGAGGATTATTACTTCTCTTGGCAGCCTATGAGGCTGTGAGGGGGAGGCCTTTTTCTCAACCACATGCATGTTGGTAGTTGAAATTTCTCAAAGGAATGTCTACCCTGCCCAGGTAGCTGTTGAATTGTCTGGCATCCTGGTCAGCTCTGTAACTGTACATGAGGGCCTGACAATGCCCAGGCTGGACTGAGCTAGAGGAACACAGATGCCTGCCTGGATAGTCAGAGGTCAAGGGCTGTCCTGCCTGAGACTTGATCATCTATTCATTCCCACTCAGATGGGACAAAGGATGCCTCCAGTGCCAGGAGGGCCCCACCAGCCCTTAAGAAGGCAGCATCTGGGGGCTGGCAGGTCACTGCACCCAGTCCTGTATAAATCCACACATGTCCACTGAGTGCCCTCCTGTCTGCACTGGGCTGGAACCTGGGGCTGCCCAGGCAGAGTAGGGCCAGCATCACCCTTCCCAGGTAGGAGGGCAGAAGGAAACCATGCATGACTTCTGACACCCTCCCCAATCCTTGACAGAGGTTGAGTTGGGTAAGAAACAGTCCGAGACAAGAACAGACATTTCATTCTTCTCTCAGAGCCCAGGACTGAGGGAAGGGAGGCCAGAAAAACAGTTACTGACCTCAGCTCCCTGACTCCTGTTTGACCTTGGGCAAGTCCTATCTATTCTGGAGGCTTCAGAGAGAAGGAGAGGGGAAGGCAATGAGGGCCAATTGTGCTTAAACCTAACTCTAACCTTTACCCTAAGAACCCTAACCTCTAACCTTAACCCCCTAACAACCCTAACCCCAGACCGCTAGACCCTCGCCCCTGACCCCTAAACTCTACTCCCCGACCCTGACCCTTTAACCACAGCCCTCTACCATGACTCTCCAACAATGACCCGTAACCCTAAACCATGACCCCTGAACCCTCACACTGACTCAACCCCAGGCCTAAAGCCTGGCCTAGTGGGTACCGAGGGATGACTGTATGAACTCTCAAATAAACCAAGGAATTAAATCTTCCTGACCATGAATTTAGTAATGGTTTCTTAGATTTGACAGTAAAGCATAAGAAATGAAAGGAAAAAATAGACAAATTGGATTTCCTCAAAATTACAAACCTTTGTGCATCAAAAGAGGCTATCCAGAAAGTAAAAAAACAGCCCACAGAATGGAAGACAATACTGGCACATTATATATCTGATAAGACTCTTTACCTAGAATATACCCAGCACTTTTCCCACTCATCAACAAAAAGACAAACAATAAAACTTTTGAAACAGACAAATGACTTGCATGGACTGCTCTCCAGGCAAGATATACAAATGGTCAACAAGGACATGAAAATATGTCAAACATCAGTAGTTATGATGAAAATGCAAATTAAAGCCACAGTGTGGTGCCCCTTCACACACACTAGAATAAAAATAAACTTTAAAATAAATTTTTAAATATATAAATAAAAATAATAAATGTTGGCAACAATGTAGAGAAATTGGAACCCTTAAAAGTTACTTGTGGAGATGTACAATGGTACAGTCTATGTGTACAAAACTTTAGCATTTACTCAAGAATATAAAATATAATTACCATGTGGTTCAACAACTCCACTCCTGGATATATACCCAAAAAATGGAAAACAGGTGTTCAAACAAAAACTTGTACACCAATTATTCATAGCAGCACTGTTCACAATAGCCCAAGGTAGAAAAGATTTGAATGTCCATCAGCAGGTAAATGGATAAGCAAAATAAGGTAGATCCATAAGCTGCATTATTCTGTCATATAAAGGAATAAAGTAAAATTATACAGCCGCTGTGGAAAACTGTATGGTGGCTCCTGAAAAACATGGAAAATGTATGATCCCTTGATTCCGCTCCAGGGTGTACACCCAAAATATTAGAAAGCAAGGACTGGAACAGGTATTTGTACCCCATATTCATAGCAACATTATTCACAATAGCCAAAAGGTGGAAGCAACACAACACATCCTTCAACAGATGAATGGATAAGTACAGTGTAGCATATACACAATGGAATATGATTCAACCTTTAAAACTAAGGTAATTCTCACACATGCTACAATGTGGGTGAACCTTGAAGTCATTATGCTAAGTGAAACAAGCCAGACACAAAAAAGGACAAACGTTCTATGATTCCACTAGTATGAGGTATCCAGATAAGTCAAATTCAAAGACAAAGTAGAATCAGGTTGCCAGGGGTTGAGGTGAGTTAGTGTTTAATGGCTACGGTTTCACATGGGGAAAATAAAGTTCTGGAGATGGATGGAGAGGATATTTTTACAACAATGTGAATGTAGTTAATGCCATAGAACTGTATACTTAAAAATGGTTTAAATGGGGCTTCCCTCGTGGCACAGTGGTTAAGAATCCGCCTGCCAGTGCAGGGGACACGGGTTCAAGCGCTGGTCCTGGAAGATCCCACATGCCGCGGAGCAACTAAGCCCGTGCGCCACAACTAGTGAGCCTGTGCTCTAGAGCCTGCGAACCACAACTTCTGAAACCTGTGCGCCTAGAGCCCATGCTCCGCAACTAGAGAAGACTGCACACGGCAACGAAGAGTAGATCCCCTCGCTGCAACTAGAGAAAGCCTGCACGCAGCAACAAAGACCCGACACAGCCAAAAAAATAAAAAATAAAATAAAATAATTTTCTTTTAAAGCTTTAAAAAATGGCTTAAATGGTAAATGTTATGTGTTTTTAATCACAATGGAAAAAAATGAATGAAATAATGATCAATGTTACAATGTGGATAAACACTGAAAACATCCTAAGTGAAAGAAGCCATACAGAAAAACCACCCAGATCATGCTCATCTTGTACACTTTAAATCCAACAAGGTTTTTAAAGTGAGGAAAAGCCCCAGTGATGGTTCCAAGAAAGAAAAACTGGATTCGAATGGGAAAATACATTTCCACAAAGCTGGGGCAGCTGGTGAAATTTGAAGCAGGTCTGTGGATAGGATTATAATGTGGAAACCATAATTATTCCTCATTTTGGAGTTATGTGCTGGTTCCCTGGGAGAGTGGCCCTCCCACTCTCACAGGGTAAAACAAACTGGAGCATTTTGTGAATGTGGAAAACTTTATACTGCTATTTAAAGTTATTTATACACTTGAAATTTACTAGAAAATAAAGTACTTATCAAAACAACCATGTCGTACCAAGCCAGAAATACAGACATCAAACTCTGTTATAGAGGCCAAGCCCTACCCAGATCCAGTTCACCCACAGTGGTGATGCCAATCACCCTTGTAGGCGTCCACATACTACAAGAGGCACCATGGGAAGATTATATTGGGAGCCACTATGTCTTGGGTGCTGTGGATGACCTGGATGCAGTTGAAACAGTGGGATTTCTGAATTCTAGTTTTCCACATTCAACAACCAAAAAACTGTTACAACTAAAAAATGAATTCAGTAAAGCTGCAGGATACAAAAAAAAAAGAAAAATCAATGCACAAAAATCATTTGTGATTCTATACACTGATAATGAACCATCAGAAAAAGAATTTTTTTTTTTAAATCCCACTTACAATTACATCCAAAAAGATAACTAGGAGTAAATTTAACCAAGGACGTGAAGGACCTGCACACTGAAAACTGGAAGACACTGATAAAGGAAAATGAACAGCCAAAAATAAATGGAAAGATACCCCGTGCTCATGGGTAAAAAGAATATTGTGAAAATATGCATTCTAAGGTGGTACTTTCCTAGCCGTCCAGGGGTTGGGACTCTGAGCTCCCACTGCAGGGGGCGCAGGTTCGATCCCTGGTTGGGGAACTAAGATTCTGCATCCTGCATGTCACGTGGTGTGGTCCCCAATTTTTTTTAAGTAAAAAAAAATGTGGCACATTTATACAATGGAATATTACTCAGCCATAAAAAGAAACGAAATGGAGTTATTTGTAGTGAGGTGGATGGAGTTACAGTCTGTCATACAGAGTGAAGTAAGTCAGAAAGAGAAAAACAAATACAGTATGCTAACACATATATATGGAATCTAAGGGGAAAAAAAAAGGTCATGAAGAATCTAGTGGCAAGACGGGAATAAAGACACAGACCTACTAGAGAATGGACTTGAGGATATGGGGAGGGGGAAGGGTAAGTTGTGACAAAGTGAGAGAGTAGCATGGACATATATACACTACCAAACGTAAAATAGATAGCTAGTGGGAAGCAACTGCATAACACAGGGAGATCAGTTCTGCGCTTTGTGACCACCTAGAAGGGTGGGATAGGGAGGGTGGGAGGGAGGGATATGCAAGAGGGAAGAGATATGGGAACATATATATATGTATAACTGATTCACTTTGTTATAAAGCAGAAACTAACACACCATTGTAGAGCAATTATACTCCAATAAATTTGTTTAAAAAAAAGAAAAAAAATATGCATTCTAGACAAATTAATGTACACATTCAATGCAATCCCTACCAAAAGTCTAATGACATTTTCCATAGAAACAGAACAAACAATCTTAAGATGTGTGTGGAACCACAAAGGACCCAGAAGAGCCAAAGCCACCCTGAAGAAGGAGAACGGGCTGGAGGCATCTCGCTCCCTGACTTCACACTTCATGATGAAGCTACAGTCCCCAAAAAGTGTGGAATTGGCACAAAAACAGGCGCACAGACCAGAGGAACAGAGCAGAGAGCCCAGGAATCAACCTACAGGTATGTGATCAGTTAATTCACAAGAAAGGAGCCAAGAACATACACCAGGGAAAGGACAGTCCCCTCAATAAACGGTGCTGGGAAAACCAGATGCCACACGCCAAAGAACAACACTGAACTCTGTCTACACCACACACAAAAGGGGCCAAAAACCCAATTTTCCACATCAAGCCCTTCCTCTCCTGGGTCCTCTGAAGACAGACACCCGCAGCGGTCAGCCACGCACAGGAACCTTCTGCCCACTTTTCCTCACCTTTTCCCTCAGCGGCGTCACCTCCCGGCAGGTCCTGAGGAGACCAGGGTCCTGTCAGCATGAACTGGACCCCACAGTGTCCCAAAGGTGAAGCCCCAGAGGGTCCTGAGGAGACCCGGCTTCTGTTAGTGTGGACTTGACCCCGGCTTGTCCCGAAGACCGGCCGTCAGCGTGGACTCAGCCCAGAGTGTTCCAGAAGCCAAAGCCCCAGCGGGTCCTGAGGAGACAGGGCTCCTCTCAGCATGAACATGAACAGCATGATCTGAACAGACATCCCGCCAAAAAAGATATACAGATAGTAAAAGTCATACAGAAACAAGCTCAACATCATATACCATTAGGGAATTACAAATTAAAATCATGAGATATCACAGCACACCTATTAGCACTGCTGAACTCCAAAAATATGACAATACCAAATGCTAGAGGGTGAGGAACAACAGGAACTCTCCCTCATGGCTGGGGGGATGCATGTGCAGCCACTTTGTAAGACAATTTGGCAGTTTTTTCCAAAGCTAAACAAGTCTCACGTTGGGATCCAACAATCATGCTTCCAGTATTCAGGCAACTGCTTTGAAAATCTATGTCCAAATGCAAACAAGGATGCAATTATGCACAGCAGCACTTTCATAATGGCTAAAAACTTGAAGCAATCAGGATATCCTTCAAAAGATGAATGCATAAGCAAATTAGGGTACATCCATGTCAAGGCGAGTAAAATATGCCACCCCAAAATAGGTCTCTCTGGCATAAGGATTATTGGTCTGCTTTAAAAAAAAAGGGGGGGGGGCTTCCTTGGTGGCTCAGTGGTTAAGAGTCTGCCTGCCAATGCAGGGAACATGGGTTTGAGCCCTTGTCCGGGAAGATCCCACATGCCGCAGAGCAACTAAGCCTGTGCACCACAACTACTGAGCCTGCACACTAGAGCCCACGAGCCACAACTATTGAGCCGGTGTGCCACAACTACTGAAGCCTGCACGCCTAGAGCCTGTGCTCCATGACAAGAAAAGCCACCACAATGAGAAGCCCACGCACCACAATGAAGAGTAGCCCCTGCTCTCCACAACCAGAGAAAAGCCTGCACGCAGCAACGAAGACCAAATGCAGCCAAAAATAAAACAATCAATTTATTTTAAAAAAATCTCAGAAAACTGAGATTGCCGTTTTATGAAGGACATTTACAATAGAGAAATCTCCATTTATAAGGGTATGTCCCTCTTTGCACCAAAAACAGAAGAATAATTAAATCTTAAGTGACTCTTTTCAATGGAGAAGTCCTGACTTAAATGTGCAAACAATCATACCCTTGTTTACTGTGCTTTGATTGATAACCTGCCATAACTGGTCTTCCCTCCTTCCCCAGAATCTTTCTTCTGCTTTTAGCTGAAGACGGTATTTAAGGGGATGGTTTTGGTCATTTCAGGGAGTGACTCAGTTTTCCGTGGTATCCCCCCTGTATTCACAAGGTATACATGTTATTAAACATCTGCTTTTCTCCTGGTAATCTGTCTTTTATTATAGGGGCAGGGGGGCCTCAACCAAGAACCTAGAAAAGTAGAGGGAAAATTGTTTTTCCTCCCATACACATGCAGTGGACTACTACTCAGCAGGAAGGAATGCACCATCAGCCCATGGAAGGACATGGATAAATCCTCAGTATGTACTGCTACGTGAAAGCATCCAGGCTGAGGAGGCTGCACACGGTATGACCCCATTGGTGACACTCTGGGAAAGGCAAAGCTACACAGATGATAAGAAGATCATGGGGTGGGGGCTTTGAAGTGTTCCATGTGACACTCTAGGATGGATACCTGTCACTATGCATTTGTCTAAACCCATAGATGTGTGTAGCCCAAGGGGCCAAACATAATCTATTCAAATTTAGTTATTTAGAATGTAGGAGTGTTGCAGGATGGAATACATAATGTGAGAGAGTCTAACTGTATTAGAAATATATGGAAACAACTCATTGTAGGGGATGGGGTAAAAGGTGTTGACCTAAGTTACCTTTGGAAATGAATGGAATCTGTAGACTAAAGGCAAAATGGACCGTATATAAACAGTGGGCTTTATATTATGAAGTTCTTTCCAGGGTGTAGTAACTAACAACTCTGAAACCTCTGCACATGTAACCTGGAAAGGAGCAATGCATACATAAATGGCAGATGGTGGGAGCCAGGCTCCTTGCTGTGGGAGTGGGAAGTTACAGATAAGCAAGGGGAGAGCCTCTGCCCTCATAATCCTGCACCTGGGCTTCCTGGGCGGATGTTGACTGGCCGGGGGAAACACACAGATCTTCACGCTGGGAAGACCCTGCAGACATAGGAACTTCACGCCCCATCTTTCCACCCATACCTGCTGGAAACACTCAGCCCTCCATCATCAGTCAATTGCAGCGTTTAAGACATTCTCGCCCCCAGGCAGATAAAGGAACATGAGGGTCTTGCTTACCCCTAAGCTGTCCCAGAATCCAGGCCCTGGGGGTGGAGCCAGGTTGGGGGTTGCTGGGCCTCTGACCAGCAGGTGAGAGGAAGGAGGAAGACCAGTCCTGAGGACAGAGGTTCGCTCAAGTCTGTGAGCCCAGGAGCCCCGATGGGATTCATTCCCAGTGCGGACATGGGCAGGGCCTGCCGTGGTTCTGTGTTCCCCCTGGGCCCCTTTGATGAGGCCATGGCAGCACTGGGCCCAGACATCTACTAGCAGTGTCTCAAACTCTGACACAGTGGTTTTACAAAGGAACAAGGGAATGGAGCTGAGCCCCTGATGGCCACTCCTTTCTGGCTCTGAGTTGCTTCCACCAGGACCGCAGTCACCTGCAAGTAGTCTGCTGTGACCCATCTGTCCCCACTTTGCCTTTTCTCTTCCTCCCTGCGATGATTCCAGTGACATTTCCAGCCTGGACCCCTCTCCCAGGCCAGACGCCTCTGTCCAGCCACTGCACTCCCATCTCACCTTGGGGGCTAAAAGGCCTCTCAGAGGACCGGGATCCTGCAGCACCCCACACCCAGGAGCAGCCCCACCTTCCCTGGTTGCCGAGCCCAGGCACCGGGTGTAACAGAGCAGGACCCTACAGGGCCTTCCCAGGACAGACCCCTCCCCCACATGCTCTGCTGGAGCTCCTATCTGAAGTACCTGGATAACAGCATCTGATGCATGCTTCCTCCACCACCAAGTGGAAGAAATTAGCTACTTGATGATCATGAACAGGTAGCCCCGGAGCTTCTGGGGCCTAAGAATTTAGAGTGTTAACCGCCTGTTACCTCACCATCAACCAGAGAATTGTGCACCAGCTGATCGCATACCCTGCGACCCCCCTCCTTCAACTGGCCTTTAAAATTGCTGTGCTGAAATCCTTCAGGGAGTTCGGGGATTTAGAGCACAAGCCACCTGGCCTCCTTGTATTGGCACTTGTACAATTAAAGCTGCACTTTCCTTCACCACACCCGGTGTCAGTAGAATGGCTTTACTGCACTCGGGCAAGCGGACCCAAGTTTTGTTCGGTAACACTGGGGTCTCCCAGGCTCCCAGTCTCCTTGTGCCCCATTGACTGTCATCTGCTCCTCCAGAGTCTTGTTGCAGCAAAAATAGAAATGAAGTTTTCCCTCCCCTGAGAACAAGGAAAACAAAGGGAATAGCGAACAGGCTAGAGAAGAAACATAACCTGGCCTGAAAGAGTTCATCACTCCTTGTTTTACTTTGTCACTCATTTGTAGTAACTAGATTTGTACTTTACAATACTAACCTCACTCCCTGACACTATGTAATTTAGCTTTGGCACCCAACACCCCTAACTCTGTGTGAGTTACATCCCCTGCCTCTCACTCCCTAACCTTATTATGTCCAGCACTTACATTCTATATGTCCCTCATAACAAATCACCCCCTATAGTTTTTCATTTCAGAAACAAGGTCACCGGCCGATAAACCAGAGGCAAACGGATGCAATTCTCAGACTGCCGGACCCCAATTACCGGGCGGCCTGATGCCAACTATGACTGTTTTGAAATAATGCAAAGAAAAGGAGGAATGCAAAACCTTCACTACTTTGATCCTCATCCTATACCCCGGACTGCGAGAGCCCCACGTATAAAACCTTCCCTGATTCCCAAGGAGGGGGTGCCCAGTTCTTGAGGCGCCAGCCGGCTGTGTCTTCCCTGCTGCCTGGCAGAAAAATAAAGCCATATCTCTCTTCCTCCAAAATCCCTGTCTCCGTATTTCTGTTCGGCCTCGGTGCACAGGGAAGCCGAGATTTCAACAACAGTCTGTGGCCAGTTCCCACACTAATTCCCCTCTACGCCCACAGCCCTGGCCCAAGCCCGATCCTGTGCCTGGCTCCTCCATCAGGCCCTGGCAAAGCTCCCTGCCCACACGGTGCACCTCACATCCCACCCCAACATGGTCTTTCTGAAGCATAAACGAGACTGTGACTCTCCCCCCACTGTAATCCCCCAAATGTTTCCCCGCTTTCGCTAGGGTATCTGCTGGGAGAGACATCTGCCAAGGCCCTGAGAGTCCCCGGCATCCCCACTAGGCTGCTGGCTCCTGGGTTTCCTGACAATGAACATCTCAGCAGGCCAGGCGACACGGCAGGAAACCCCAGAACCTCTCACCTCAGGAGGGGACTGGCACTGCCACGGCCTGATCAGAGAGAGCAGAGAAGGGCTCCCCAGCTGGGACACAAACTCTGCACGAGTGGCCTCTCCCTGAGCCATTACATCACCTCGTGTGACTTGAGGGAAGGAAGGACCGAGGCACACTTGGTTCCTAAGGAGGATGGGATAGGCTCAGCCATGTCCCCCCAAATTCACATGCTGAATCCCTAACCCCCAGGACCCCAGGATGTGGCGGTATTTGGAGATGGGATTTTTAAAGAGGTGATCAAGGTAAAAATGAGGTCACTAGGGTGGATCCTAATCCAATAGGATTGAGGTCCCACAAGAAGAGATTAGGACACAGATAGGCAAAGGGGGAGACCACGTGAGGACCTGGGGAGAAGATGGCTGTCTAAGCACCAAGGAGAGAGGCCTCAGGAGAAACCAGCCTGCATACACCTTGATCTCAGACAGCATCCAGGACTGGGAGATGATAGGTCTGTTATTCAAGCGGCCCAGTCTGTGGTATTTGTTATGGCGGTCCTGAGCAGACCCACACGCAGGGTAACTCAGGGCTCAGACTGGACAGAGCCCACTCTCCATCCCCCTGTACGTGAGTTACAGGATCCTCAGGAACTGAGGAGGGGGTTCCTGAGGAGAGGCACAAGATAGAATATGCTAGGCCTTAACATGACTGCACTCATGTTAAACGTGCCTGAAGTCCATTCACACGAGATGGTTTTGTCCTGTATGTACGCCCACATCGGCACCTTCAGTCTGAACTGCGGATCTTTGGCTTCACCACCTCCACTGAGAGCATTAGCTTCACCTGCTGTGGACCGTCTCCTACAGGATTTCCAGAACCACAAAGCATCGAAGCTTCACAGGACCCAGAGTCTGTGCGCTAGGATCCAGGTGACCCTCACAGCAGAGCCGCGCAGCGACCCATCAGAACCCATTTCCCTTTTTCCTGTTCACAGCTACCCTGCACCTCCCAGCCTTCCCACCCCTTACAAACAACTGGGGCGTAGTGTCTCGTGTTACCAAGGTGAAGGGGTGGAGGTGGTGAGGGCCTTGACCAGCCTGCATCCTAGGACTGAGGGCAGGATGCCCACCTGGTCACCCCACCCTGCTGGTTGGAGCCCTCACCTGGAAGCAGGGAGGAGAAACAAGGGGGATAGAGCCTGGGCCCTGACACGCACCTGCCCTGGACTCTCACAAGAAGGGGACAGAGACATCTTGAGCTTCAGCCCAGTTTTGGGAGACACTTTGTGCAACAAACTTTGCTTTAAAAGCCAAGGTGCTTTACAAACCCCTCCCCAGCTGTCACAGAAAGTCAGACTCAATCTCATCACACTTTTCTCAAACCCCAGCTCACGCTGAGACCACCTCTCAGGTGATGGTGCTTCAGAGCAGCCCCTTTACAAGATCCCTGGAGTTCAGCTCTCCCAGCCCTGCCTTCAGTTTAAGGGAGAAGTTTCGTTGACAAACCTGCTCAGTTTCCTTGACAACCAAGCTTCGCCATCTCCCAAATTCTTCTCCTTCAAACATTCCTATTCTAGGCTTGATGAGCCTAAAGTGACAGTGCTGTCATCATGTGCCAGAGAGTGACTCCTCCAAGCCCATAGTTATTGGTTACATGATGCTACTGATGATGAAATCCCAGAAGAGCCAGCTTTGCAATATAACCATTTCTGGACTCGGCACTGGCTCCCTTTCCACGGACAGAGTAGAGTGGCTGTTTCCATGGACCACGTGGTGGAAGAGCCCACCTAATGCAGCCAGGACTTCATCCCTTCCAGGCGATTCCAGGGTCCTCATTCTTCCCAGACCCCCACCCACATGGCTGCTCTCTATGCCAGTCTATACGGGACCTTGGTAATCTCCTAAAAGAAGGTTATTTTATACACAGGTAATGGGTTGAATGCTGGCCCCAAAAGATGTGCCCCCCCAGAACACGTGAACAGGACCCTACCTGGGAAAAGCGTCTTTGTATATGCAGTTCAGTATCTCAAGGTGAGGTCATCTTGGGTTAGGGTGGCCCTCAATCCAATTGAGAGAGTCCTTATGAGAGACAAAAGAGGAGAAACACAGACATAGAGGAGAAGCCACGAGAAGACAGAGGCAGAGATGGGAGGGATACAGCCACAGGCCTGGGGACTCCTGAGCCCCCAGAAGCTGGAAAAGGCAGGAAGAACCCTATCCTGGAGCCTCTGGAGAGACTTCCATCCTGCAACACCTTGATCTCAGATGTCTGGTCTCCAGGACTGGGGGAGGATGAATTCTTGCTGTTTTAAACCACCCAGCTTGTGGTCATTTGTTACACAAGCCACAGAATGGTCACACAGACCCTACTCTGTAGGATCCTGGAAGTGCGGGTCTCATTAAAGGCCAACAGAGGCTGGATTGCAGAGCCCTGAGAGTCAGCATTGGGCCCCAGAGATCCTAAAGCAGTGGCTGGACACCAGAACGTTGAGGGGTCAGTCGGAAGCCCATCCCTAAGGGTGCCGGCTGCACATGGCCTCCCCAGGTTTTTACGCCTGTACATGTTAGGGATAAGTATTTCCATCCTGATTCAGGACTTCTGATGTCACCGTTCACGTTGCTCATTAAGAACCCACTAGTTACAAAGATGAAAACCCTACCAGGACACCTGCTCCAGTGGTAAACAATTCTGAAGTTGGTCACAGGTGGGGAATCGTCTCCCATGCAGCCAGCAGCCCCCCCGCCCCGCAAGGAGCGTCCTCATTGCAAGGCTGGGGGACCGTGCCGAGGCATCTCTGAGTAAACGTGAGCTGACCTCTCGGCCAGCTGCTCCTGAACTTTTTCCACCCTTCCCAGATAAAACACCTGAATATGTACAAAGACTTTAAAGCCCAGAGGAAAGGTCTTGGAGTCACACCAGCGACAGCACGCAGGCCGAATTGGTGCCTGCAGGCCAGGCAGGATGGTCCTGGCCCCAGGCACTCTTCTGGAAGCTTTCCATTTCCCTACCTGAGGTGCCCCTCCTCGCCTGGCCCCCACTGCTTTTTTCTTTCCTCACCTCTACCAGGGAGAAATTCCAACGGCAGGTATTGGTGACACATCCTCTTCTTTAGCAAGTGGCAGCACGGCAACTCCTGCAGAAAGTCCAGCAGAGCCCCACTCACACCGGGCCACCCACAGAGCCGTGGGCCCTACTCCCTCCCACCAGCCCAGCCCCGAGACTGCTGACGGGGCAGAGAATATGGCGTCAGGCACAGCTGCAGGGGCTCTTGCTGCCTGGAGGGGTGTTTATATAGACCTCAACCCAGGCACACCTTGGGAGGGCTGGCCGGCCGGGTCAGGCTGCCCAGGTCAGCCAATCCTTGCCCCTCAGGGGCTCAGAGTTGCAGAAAATGGGCCTTGCTGCACCGGCCAGGTCCAAGGAACAGGTGTAGGGTCCCGAGAGTCAGGATAGACAAGGGGCGGCAGCCCTGGCTTGTTTTCTAATCATTTTGTCTGGTCCATGAGTGGGAGACAACTTCAAGAAGACCCTCTCCTAATGAGAGGGACCAAGGAGTCAGGGAGAAGAGGGGTGGTGGGTGGAGACAGAGGCCTGGTGCCCCGGCTGCAGTGGAAGCCTCTGGAAGACCCGGTGGAAGGAGGCCACACACAGTGAAGCCCAGGGCCACAGACCTGTCGGAGCTGCTGTTTGTTAGTTCAAGCCCTGCTCTGAGGTGCTCTGTGTCAGTTCTGAGCGACAGGTGGGCTGGGGGTGCTCTGCAATGAGGGCTATGTGCACGGTTCCTGTGTGCCCAGCCCTGCTGGGGTACCTGCCCAGGGGAGCTCCATACCCAGGGAGGGGCTTGACCATGAGAGCCCTGTGGGCTGCTGGGTGCTGGCCCAGGTGAGCTCCATACTCGGGGAGGGGCTCGACCACGGGAGCCCCATGGGCTGCTAGGTGCCTGCCCAGGTGAGCTCCATATCCTGGGAGGGGCCTGACCACGGGAGCTCCATGGGCTGCTGGGTGCCTGCCCAGCTGAACTCCATATCCTGGGAACGACCTGACCACAAGAGCCCCGTGGGCTGCTGGGTACCTGCTCAGGTGAGCTCCATATCCTGGAAGGGGCTTGACCATGAGAGCCACGTGTGCTGGGAGGGGGGCGTGTGTATGAGTGTCCTCTCTGTGCAGCCGGCACAGAGTTGCTTAGCAACTTCACTGTGGGCAGCGCTGGGATGAAATGAGAACCAGGAGATGCCACAGATTCCCTGAACCCCTGTCCATCTAGAGTGATGCGGTCAGTAGGCAGGTGCTGGCCACTGTGCTGCGTGAGGGAGGCCCCATGGGTACCTCTTGTGTCGTCCACCTGACACCACGGAGGCCTCCCCAGGACAGAGCAGACAGCCTGACTGGGGCAGGTGGCAGCTCCTGGTGACCCTGCAGGGGACATGAGAGGGATGGACCAGGCAGGAGAGGGTGGGAGCCCAGGCAGAGCCACGGGTCTCGGGGCCAAGGGGGCCTTTCTAGGTCTGAGCTGGGAGTGGACGTGCAGGTAGTAAGTGTGATCCAGGAAAGCTGCCCTGGTGACATGAAGCTGAACCTGCTTCAGAGTGACACGCCTTCCAGATGATCCCAAAACAGGATAGTGAGACGGATCCTGTTAGAAGAAGGTAAGTGAATCCCCCCAAGAGGAGGCTCTGTGAGCTGGTCCCGGGAGGGGGGCGAAGGGAACAGGTGTGGAAGCTGTGGGGAGTGGGCAGTCCCCCTGGGCGGGCGGCAGGTGCAGACCCCACTCCGTGGTCCCACAGCTTGCTTCCGGCTGGATTACTTGGCCTCTCGGAGCCTCAGCTTCCTAGTCTGCTCGTGGGGTGATGGTAGCGTGGACTGACTAGTAATTTGCTCAGAACAGGGTAGAAAGGGGTCTAGTGGAAATTCTACGGAACACCATAAGTATGGGAATCGCAGGTCCTGTTTCCCGCAGGTCTGTCTTCAGGATCAGGAGAGCAAATCCGAGCAGACTTGCAGCAGAGCCTGGGGATGGGCTCCGTTTGGTGGGTCCCCCGGTTTCCTGAATCTCGGAAAGAGCAGCTCCAGTGGGCAGTGGCAGGTTCATCCCACACCTGGAAGCATCCAGACCTCAAGGCCCAGCCGCCCCCGAGCCCTGTGTCTGGGCCCCCGGGAGGCAGATGGGACAGGCCGGCCTCCTCCTCAGCCCTCTTCCTGCCCAGAGCAGTTGAGGTCCAGGCCATCATTAGGGAGAAGCGGGGATGGGGGTGTCCCACGTGGGAAGAGGACACGGAGCAGCTTGTGTACGTGGACGTCCACACCAGGAATGCGGGTCGGTGGGACGCGGGCACCGGGAGGGGCAGACGGTGGGCTGAGGAAGCAGGGCGGGGCCGGGGGTCCCGAGGAGGGGGTGCGACAAGCTTTGCCTGTGCCGGGCCTCAGACTCCACGGGGCTTCCCTCCCCTGATCACTGGGGAGGAGGAGCCGAGCAGCGTTGGTGGGGTGACCACTCGCGTCCCCAGGCCCTGCCAGCATCAGACCTTCAGGCTCGGGGTTGGGGAGCCTGAGGAGCGCAGGTCCAGCCGTGCCCGCCAGGGAGGCCTGGAGGGGTCGGGCGGGAAGCACTGGTGTAGTCATCCCCTGTGCGGAAGCTTCCAAGCCAGTGTCCAGTGCGAGCTCTCACCTCGTACGTGGGTTTCACGTCCACAGCTCAGATCACCTTCTAGCCGCTTGGTTTGTTTTCTAGACACAAAGTCCTAATATCTCCCATGTCCCCTGCCCGTGAAAAGGCACGTCTGATCTGGCCCCAGGTGCTGCCTCTGGTCCCTCCTGACTGGACGCCCAGCAGCCAGTGTCACCGCGTCATGATTGTCAGGGGGTGTCAGGCGTGGGGGGACGACAGCACACGGTCCAGGCCCACGAGGGGCCGTGCCGTCCACGGAACCGGTGCTGTGGCTCCAGGTGTTCCCTCCCCCCACCCCACGGGCAGAGACCGCCGTCCCTTTACAGACTGTTACCAAGTGAAGTCACATGGACCCTGCTCGGGCCCTAGCCTGGCGAGGCGCTCTGCCTCAGCGGGGAACGTTTCCTTTTTCCATGTGGGTTCAAATAGGCAAATAACAAAACCAAAGCTGAGACCACCACAGCACAGGCTCTGTTCAGTGGCCAAAGAATGGAGAAGTGGGAACTCAGTTCACAGATCAACTTCTCGCCCTCCTGGAGAGAGTGGTTTAATTTTAAAGAGTAAAGACAAAGGGAGGAGGAGTGAGGCTAATGATGGGGATGAAGAGGCCTGCCGGGGAAGGGGCAGGGCTTTTTCCAAGGGGGTGGGGTACCACCTCCTTTTACCCGTTTTTGGTCGTTCATGTCCAGTCATGGCCACCGGTAGGTGTGTCACTTAATATGCTGATACAGTAAATTCAACATATGATGAGACTCAGGGTCTGTTGGAGGTCACATTCGTTGCCATCTTGGTCCCAGCTGGTTCCATCTGTTTGTTTGTTTGTAGCTTCCTTTCTTATTTCTGGACCCTTTAACTTAAATACTTAGGTGAACTGCTGAAGTTGGGGGGTGGAGGACAGCCCTGTTAATGGTGGGTCCACGGGTTTTGAGCAAGGGCCTGGAGCAGCTCTGACAACAAGAGGAGGAGGCTGAGACAGGCGGTCAGTCTGACGCCTGCACTGGGGCCTGTGGTCGGCATGCGGAGGTGGTCAGCTGGGGGCACGTGTCAGGGAAGGTTCTCGGTGTTTACACAGAAGATGTGAACGTGGGTCCAGAAGCAGAGCTGCCTGCAGACGCTGCTACAGAACCCCCTGATTCTTTCCTGAGAAAACTGGCGGGGGTGGGGGGGGCATTCAGTCAACAGGGCAAACAGCTTGCTCTGGATGTTCTTGTGGGAAAATGGGGACATAGACACAGGGGCTCAGCCTACATAACCCCAGAAGCCCTCCCAGAACAGCCCCAGAACCGCTTCTGGAATGGCAAGGAGAAGTGGGTCTTCCACCTACTAGACGTGGAGGAAAGGGCTGGGGTCTGCAGGGCCGCCCTCACCTTCAGGGACTGGCTGGGAGGCTCACAGGACCCAGCACATGCTTGTGGCTTGTGTGCTCACAGCTGAGATGGGTCACAGCACGCAGTAGGGATGCCCGGGAGGGAGGGCCCCTGCTGCGGTCACCTCATGACCCTTCATGCCCCCTCCTTCCCTCGAGGGTCTCTAGGGTGTCTCTTCCCCCAGCGACGAAGGGCAGAACCATGACAGTTACCCACACCGCCGTCCTCCCAGGGAAGCTCATTAGAGACTTGGCACCTGGCTGGGGACTGGTCACGTGGTGTTGTCTGCCCTCACCCTCCAAAATGCCAGTGCCCAGAAGGGGAGCCGGGGCTCAGCATGAACCACATAGTTTGTGCAAACAGCCCAGGCGCAGGGGGCTGCCCCTAACGGGAGGAGGGAGGGTTTAGATCAGCTCAGGGAGCTGCTCACCAGCTGCATTAGCTTCCCAGGGCAGCTGTGACAAACGACCGCAAATGGAGGCCCAGAGTAACAGAAACCTGTCCTCTCTCAGTCCTGGAGACCAGACGTCTGAGGTCAAGGTGTCCCAGGGCCGCGCTCCCTCCGGAGGCTCCAGGGGAAGGTCCTGCCTGCCTCTTCCAGCTTCTGGGGGCTCCAGGCATCCCTGGGCTTGTGGCCGCATTCCTCCCGTCTCTACCTCTGTCTTCACATGGTATCTCCTGTGTGTCTGTGTCTCTCCGCTTGTCTCTTAGAAGGACACTGTCCCTGATTTAGGGCCACCCGGATCCAGGATGACCTCATCTCCAGATCCGTAACTAATTATACCTGCAAAGACCCTACTTCCAAATAAGGTTCCATTCTCAGATTCTGGTGGGCATGACTTGGACATAACTTTTGGGGGGACCCCCCCATTCAACCCACTATAGCACCCAGTTCCCTGATGCCAGCCGACCTTCCTCAGGACAGCATCAGGCTGGTGATGTTCTGTCTTTCTGCACGGAGTTGCCTCTTGTTTCTTGTGGTAACAGTGAAGTTGGGTGGGGGGCGCTTCTGGCCGACCTCCGGTCATTCCAGGGACCATGCTGACGTGTCCTTCCTGGGAGGGTGCGAGCACGGCCAGGGCTCCCTGGGAATACTCTACATTGACCGCTCGGTGGTCAGACACCTGCATGGGCTGGACCGGTCCCCGGACCTCTGCACCTTCTACCACATCCACAGCCTGGTGGACTCTGTGCGGGCCTATGACCAGGAGGTGGGGACCGGCAGGATGGGTGGGAGCCCTCCTGCCTGCCACGTGGCCTCCAGCCCACCACAGACCCTCCGGTCCTGCCATGGACACCCCCATCCCATTAACCCCCAAGAGGGCTTCTGGGAGGGGTGAGAACTTGGCCATGAAGAAGACAGGGCAGGCCCTAACTGCAGCAGGTGTAGGCAAGTACTGGGGGTGCTTGGTTATTTGTCCCTCAAAGACCCCGAATGTGGGCTCTGACTTGATG
This sequence comes from Balaenoptera borealis, assembly GCF_965194805.1. Taxonomy (NCBI): domain Eukaryota; kingdom Metazoa; phylum Chordata; class Mammalia; order Artiodactyla; family Balaenopteridae; genus Balaenoptera; species Balaenoptera borealis. Next base: position 774,964 of record NW_028123982.1, on the reverse strand, counting down.
GGTCCACCTCCACCTCAGCTCACCTGGGGGGTCGCTGCAGGGAGAGCATGTCCTTGGGTGATTTTCCAACTCTCCCCACCCCAGCTTCACCCTCTGGGTCCCCCTGGCCCCATTAATAGTCTTTAAATAGTGTCTCTCACCCAACAGGCCTGCGAGGGAGATTTTAATATTGTGTGGGAGTCCAGCACCCAGCGCCCATGTGTCCTGTGTGTCTTGGGAGGGGAAGGAGCCTCACTCTCACATTCTTGCCCCAGTGCACCTGGGGTCGGGGGCAGCAGACCCAGGCTTTGTTCTGGCAGAAGCTCCCTTTCTGTGAACAAGTCTTCCCCCACTCCCCTTATCCTCACTGGAGGCTCAGGAGGCCACAGCATCGGGGCACCTCCAGCACCAGGACTCCACCCTAGGGAATTTCTCAAGAGCAGAGACCAGGCCTGGAGGTGGAGGGGAGGAGGGAGCCAGCTTCTTCAGGATCCCTGGGGCTAGGATGCCTCCTACGCTGGAGGGCCTTGGACTCAGCTTAACTACCACCCAGGGTCTCCTACCCCTCCCCTGGTAGAGGAGCCCTTCAGATTCCAGGGCCCCAAGATCCTCCCCACCGACTTCTGACCCCAACTGCAGAGTTGGGAACTCAGAGACCCCCTCCACAGCTTCTTTTTTCTTGGAGGCTCCCAGAATTCCCTGAAGCTGTTATACCCAGGGTTTATTATAGTGAAGGATGCAAGATAAAATCAGCGAGGACACAAGTGACGAGCAGGGTCCAGCATCCTCGGCTGTGGCAGCCCAGGAAATCCCACCTGAATTCTGAAGTGCAGGGTTTATTGGGGTCTGTCATGTCAATGTGGGGACCACCATGTGCCTGACCTTGGCCTCCAGCCCCCGGAGGGGGGACTCAGGAAGCCCCACCGTGCATCGTGCCATCAGCACAGACCAGCCTGGACTGAGGCCCATGGAGCACGGACACTCCTGTCACACTCAAGGTGACCTCCTAGAGCCAGGACAGAGGCCCGGCCTCTCTGTGGGCAGGTGAACCTACACCGCACAGGCCCTGGTGCAGTGCCTGTTCCATGTGGTCAGCATGGGTGCACACGGGTCAGCCAGTGTCTGTGTGTCTCAGCCTGTAACCACAGACCACACTGTCCTGCTCTGCTCACAAGAGCGAGGCCAATGGAGGGACAACGGGTGTGGGAATAAAGCCGGGTCATGGTCCGGCTGGGTGAGAAAGGGTCCAAGGAGCGAGAACCCGGCTGCCCTTGCCTGGTGAGTCGAGAGCTGATGTCCACCCTGTGGGCAGCCCCTCTCCCCACATCCCGAGGTAAGGCTGCCTTTCCTGCACCCTGGGGCAGGGTCATGTCTGTGTATACAGCAGGACGCACAGCAGTGCACGCAACAAGCCTGATGCCTGCCCTTGCCATGTACTTGGGGGCTTGGTGAGGGTGGAACATCCGGACAGGACGTGGGCCGACCCCGGGGAGGATGTATGGGTGAAGTGTTTGGGAGCCTCTGGAGGGGATCCTCACCTGTCTGCACAGGTGAACTGAGGACACAGACCAAGGGTGGGCAGGTGGGGAACCCAGTCCTGGGTCATCCCTGAGGCTGGAGGAGGGATGTGGAGCTGGGGTTGATGGCGGTGGGGACGAGGGGCTGATCACAGGACAGTGAGGAGACAGATCATTTGAGGCAGCAGGGAAGGTGGAATACTGTGCCTGATGGGAGGACGGAGAGACCAGCGGGCGGCGCTGCAGGCGCGGGTAGCAGGCCTGCTCCCTGCAGGGCGGTGCCAGAGCCCCGCACCGCTGGAAACCCCGCGGTGTCCGGACAGAACCCAGAGGATGGGGGGTCGAATGGGCGAGAAGAGTTTGGAAAAGTCACCTTATCTCCACATGTCCTGGGGGAGGGGTTCCCTGCTCCAGCCTCTTTCCTTAGAGTCTCCCCACCTGGGGAAGTCAGCACCCTCAACAGCCGGTCGTGCATGGCTTGCAATTTGTCAGGAGGATGAAAGGGAAGGTGAGGGAAGGAATGAGAAACAAGCTCTACGTGTTTGGACAACACATGCCACTCTAATTTCCAATCAGGAAGAGGAATTTCCCAAAGGCTCAGGCTGGCCCTGTAACCAGAATGGGGCTTGAAGCAATCCTGCCACTTTGTGGCCAGTTCCAGAAACAAGTTGAAGACAGTTGCTCAGGGGCACTGCAATCCACAACGCCTGCAGGGTTGTAAATGACAACTATGGTGGGAAAATGTCTTGGGGTAAGTAACTGAAAAGGACTTGAAAACAAGGCAGGATTGCAGGAACGGAATTGCAAGAGGTAGATTGGACTCGCTGTTAAAGCACATGAAAGCTGCTCAACATTGCCTATGATTCAGCTGGCCAAAAAGGGTGTACAGGTTGAAACCCATACGAACTTTGTGGCCAACCAAACATGCGGGAAATACAAATCAACACTACAAGATGTAGCACTTTTCCCCAGTCAGAATGGCCATCCTCACAAAGTGTAAAAACAAGAAATGGAGGAGAGGACGTGGAGAAAATGGAACCCTGCTATGCTGATGGTGGGAATGTCAATTGCTAACAGCCACACTGGAGAAGGGTATGATGTTTCCTAAAAATTCTAAAAAATAGAGCTACAGAGACTTCCTGGTGGCACAGAGGTTAAGAATCCAACTGCCAAGGCAGAGGACACAGGTTCGAGCCCTGATCCAGAAAGATAACACATTCTGCGGAGCAACTAAGCCTGTGCGCCACAACTACTGAGCCTGTGCTCTACAGCCCGTGAGCCACAACTACGGAGCCCGTGTGCCACAACTACTGAAGCCTGACACCTAGAGCCCAGGCTCCAAAAGAAGACAAGACACTGCAATGAGAAGACCACGCACTTCAACGAAGAGTAGCCCCAACTTCCTGCAACTAGAGAAACCCCACGTGCAATAACGAAGACCCAACACAGGCAAAAAAGATTAATTAATTAATTAAAAAACAATAGAGCTACAGAGCATACAGCACTTCCACTCCTGGGGGTATATCTCAGGATAACCATAAATCGATAGGACAGAGGCACTTCAAATATTAGTGCAGCACTTTTGCAGGAGCCTCAACTTGAAAACAATATAAATGTCCTTAGAAGGAAAAAATGGATAAAGAAGATATGGTACTTATGTACAATGGAATAGTACTCAGCCATGAAATCAATGAAATAAGGCCAGTTGCAGCAACTCGGGTGGACTTAGGTACAATCATTCTAAGTGACATAAGTCAGACACAAAAAGACACTTAACATAAGGTATCATTTATAGGTGGAATCTAAAAATGGCTACACATGAACTAAATTACAAAACAGAAACAGAGTCACACATTTAGAAAACACACTTATGACTGCTAAAGGGGAAAGGTGGGGTGGGGTGAGACATAAACCAGAAGGTGGAAATTAGCACAGATACCGATCCAAAGACCAAATAGGTAATCGACAAGACCTACTCTATAGCTCAAGAACTGCACTCAGCACACTCTAGTCACCAGAAAAGAATATATACGACTGGTAAGAATCTGAAAAAGAATTTATGGATGTCTCTCTGTAAGTGAAACAAGTGGATGTGCAGCAGCAAGAAAGACAGCATTGAAAAGCAGCTACACCCCATTATAAGAATAAATTGCAAAAAAACTAAAAAAAAGACAGAGAGAAAATGTTACAAAATACGCTCAGGGGCTGTGATGCAACCTGGATTGACCACATCTAGACGCACAGTTAGATGGGCCCTAAGGCTGGACACTCGTGGGGCTGAGAGGCATGGTGAGGATGAGTCAGCAAATGCGACGCCTTTAGAGTAATACTTCCTGGTCCCTATTCCATGGATCCCAAATCTCCAGGTGCAGGGGACCCTTCGTACAGCTAAAACATGCATGGGACACACTGATAATGGTACAATATTGCATCGGGAAGAGTTTAAGAAAAGGCACATCATCTCCTCATCTCCGGGTGCTCGGGTTCCCCCCTCCAGACTCTTTCCTAACAATCTCCCCACTAGGGGAAGTCAGCACCTTCAATATCCTGTTTCGCACAGTCTGGAATTTGTCCGGAGGATGAACTGGAATGGGGGAAAACAATGAGAGACAAGCCCTAGGTGTTTGGACAGGCACATGCCACTCTAATTTCCAATGAGGAAGACGAAATGACCAAAGGCTCACCTTGCCCTGGGAACAGGAATAGGGCTTGAAGCAATCCTGCTGTTTTGTGGCCAGTTCCCAAAGACACAAGTTGAAAAGTGGACCTCGGGGGCACTGCAATTCTCAATCCTGCAGGATTGTAAAAGATACCTAACGTGGAAAAATGCCTTGAGGTAACTGACCAAAAAGGACTTGAAAGCAAGGCAGAATTTTGGGAACGGGATTTCAGGAGGGAGATTGGTCTCACCTCGAAAGCACATGGAAAGGGGCAGAACTTCTTCAACGATGTCGTTGGCCAAAAAGGGCGTATGCATTTTACATGAATATATTCACAAAAAAACGCATATGCCCTTTTTGGCCAAGCAAGCAGGCGCGCGGTGCAAATCAACACTACAAAGAAATATCACTTCGCATCAGTCCCAAGGGGCATCCTCAGAAAGAGTAAAAACCAGAAATGCAGGATAGGGCGTGGAGAAAAGGGAGCCTTTTTAAGCTGATTGTGGGAAGGTAAATTGCCAACGGCACTCTGGAGAAGTGTATTGTGTTTCCCAAAAAAATCTAAGAAACAAAGCTATAGAGCATATGGCACTTCCACTCATGGGTGTATATCTTGGGGAAAAAAAAACTCAACAGGACACAGGCACCACAACGTGTAGTGCTGGTCTGTTACAAGAGCCTCGACTTGGATACAACTGAAATTTCCATGGAAGGAAAACATGGATAAAGAAGATGTCATATGCATGTACAATGGAATATAACTCATCCATGAAATCAATGAAATAAGGCCAGTTGCAGCCACTCGAGTGTACGTAGGTATGATCATTCTCAGTGACATAAGTAAGACAGAAAGAGACTTATCATAAGATATCAGTTATAGGTGGAATATCACAATTGCTACACATGAACTGAATGATAAAATAGACACAGAATCACACATTTAGAAAACTCACTTATGACTGCAAGAGTGCAAAGGTCGTTTGACGTGACACATAAACCAGGAGTTTGAAATGAACACACATACCGTTCCATAGACCAAATAGAGAATCAACAAGACTTACTCTAAACCTCAAAGGACTGGACTCAGCACACTCTACACACCGGAACGCAGTCCCTTTAGAGTAATACTGCCTGGTCCTGATCCCATGGGTCCCAAATCTCCACATGCAGGCAACCCTTCGTACAGCTACAACATGCATGGGACACCCAGAGGATGGTACACCATCAGATCGGGAAGAGTTTGGAAAAACCACCTCAATTCCTGGCGCTCTGGTTCCCACCTCCAGCATCTTTCCTAAACATCTCCCCAGGTGGGTAAGCCAGCACCTTTAACACTCTCTTTCACACAGTTTGGAATTTGTCTGGAGGATGAAATGGAATGAGGGGGAAAATGAGAGACAACCCTTAGGTGTTTGGACAGGCGCATGCCACTCTAATTTCCAATGAGAAAGAGGAATTGATCAAAGGATGAGCTTGCCCTCGGAACCGGTATAGGGCTTGAAGCAATCCTGCTGTTTTGTGGCCAGTTCCGAAGGAAACAAGTTGAAAAATGGAGCTCAGAGGCACTGCAATTCACAATCATGTAGGATTGTAAAAGATACCTAACGTGGAAAAATGTCTTGAGGTAAGTCACAAAAAAGGACTTGAAACAAGGCAGAATTGCCAAAACGGGATTTCAAAGGGAGATTGGTCTCTCCTCGAAAGCACATGGAAAGGGGCAGAACTTCTTCAACAATAACCTTGGCCAAAAAGGGCGTATGCTTTTTTCCTGAATATATTCAGGAAAAAAGCATACGCCCTTCTTGGCCAACCAAGCAGGCGGGTGGTGCAAATCAACACTACAAAGAGGTATCATTTCCCATCAGTCCGAAGGGCCATCCTCACAAAGAGTAAAAACCAGAAATTCACGGTAGGGCGTGGAGAAAAGGTAGCCTTTTTCCGCTGATTCTGGGAGGTAAATTGTCAACGGCACTCTGGAGAAGTGTATTGTGTTTCCCAACAAAATCTAAGAAACAAACCTACAGAACATACAGCACTTCCACTTACGGGCGTATATCTAGGGAAAACAAAAACTCGACAGGACACAGGCACCACAACGTTTAGTTCTGGTCTGTTTACAAGAAACTTGTCTTGGATACAACCACAATTTCCTTGGAAGGAAAACATGGATAAAGAAGATGTCATACGTATTTACAATGGAATATAACTCATCATGAAATCAATGAAATAAGGCCAGTTGCAACCACTTGAGTGTACTTCGGTACAATCATTCTCAGTGACATATGTCAGACAGAGAAAGATACTTTTCATAAGATATCAGTTATAGGTGGAATATCACAATTGCTACACATGAACTGAATGACAAAATAAACACAGAATCACACATTTAGAAAACTCACTTATGACTGCAAGAGTGCAAAGGTCGGTTGACGTGACACGTAAACCAGGAGTTTGAAATGAACACACATACCATTCCATAGACCAAATAGAGAATCAACAAGACTTATTCTAAACCTCAAAGGACTGCACTCAGCACACTCTACACACCGGAACAGATTATATATGACTTGTAAGAATCGGAAAAATAATTTATCGATGTCTCTCTGTAAGTGAATCAAGTGGATGTACAGCAGCAAGAAACACAGCACTGAGTATCAGCTACATCCCATTATAAAAATAAATCACACACACACACAAAAAAACACTGAGTGAAAGGTAAAATCTTACACAATTCGTTCAGGGTTTGCAAGGCAACCTTGATTGACCATATCTATACACACAGCTGGATGGGAACTAAGGCTGGACACTCGTGGGGCTTAGAGTCTTGGTGAGCAGAAGTCAGCAAAGGCAACACCTTTAGAGTAATACTGCCTGGTCCTGATTCCATGGGTCCCAAATCTCCAGATCCAGGCGACCCTTCGTACAGCTAAATCATGCATGGAACACACAGAGGATGGTACCCCATCGGATCGGGGAGAGTTTGGAAAAACAAGCTCATCTCCTCATCTCCTGGTGCTCAGGTTCCCACCTCCAGCCTCTTTCCTTACAATCTCCCCCCTTGGGGAGATCAGCACCTTCAACACCCTTTTTCGCACAGTTTGGAATTTGTCTGGAGGATGAACTGGACGGGGGTAACAATGAGAAACAACGCCTAGGTGTTTGGACAGGCGCATGCCACTCTAATTTCCAATGAGGAAGAGGAATTGACCAAAGGCTCAGCTTGCCCTCCGGAACCAGAATAGGCCTTGAAGCAATCCTGCTGTTTTGTGGCCAGATGCCAAAGAAACAAATTGAAAATTGGGGCTCAGGGGCACTGCAATTCACAATCCTGCAGGATTGTAAATGATACCTAACATGGAAAAATGCCTTGAGGTAAGTCATGAGAAAGAACTTGAAAGCAAGGCAGAATTGCGGGAACGGGATTTCAATAGGGCGTTTTGTCTCGCCTCGAAAGCACATGGACAGGGGCAGAACTTCTTCAAAGATGTCATTGGCCAAAGTGGGTGTATGCGTTTTTCCTGAATATATTCAGGAAAAACGCGTATGCCCTTTTGGCCAACCAAGCAGTTTTGTGGTGCAAATCAACACAACACAGAGATATCACTTTGCATCAGTCAGAAGGGGCATCCTCACAAAGTGTAAAAACCAGAAATGCAGGATAGGGTGTGGAGAAAAGGGAGCCTTTTTACGCTGATTGTGGGAAGGTAAATTGCCAACAGCACTCTGGAGTAGTGTATTGTATTTCCCAAAAAAATCTAAGCAACAAAGCTACAGAGCATATGGCACTTCCACTCATGGGCATATATCTTGGGAAAACCAAAACTTGACAGGACACAGGCACCACAACGTTTAGTGCTGGTCTGTTTACAAGAGCCTCGACTTGGATACAACCGGAATTTCCCTGGAAGGAAAACATGGATAAAGAAGATGTGATACTTATTTACAATGGAATATAACTCAGCCATGATATCAATGAAATAAGGCCAGTTGCAGCAACTCTGGTGTACTTAGGTACGATCATTCTCAGTGACATAAGTCAGACAGAAAAAGAGACTTATATCAGTTATAGGTGTAATATCAAAATTGCGACACATGAACTAAATGACAAAAGAGACACAGAATTACACTTTTAGAAAACTCACTTATAACTGCTAGAGTGCAAAGGTCGCTTGAGGTGAGGCATAAACCTGGAGTTTGAGATGAGCACACATACCGTTCCATAGACCAAATAGGGAATCAACAAGAGTTACTCTATACCTCAAAGGACTGGACTCAGCACAGTCTACACACCGGAAAAGATTATATACGACTGGTAAGAATCTGGAAAAGAATTTTTCGATGTCTCTCTGTTAGTGAATCAAGTGGATGTACAGCAGCAAGAAACACAGCACTGAAAATCAGCTACATCCCAGTATAAAAGTAAATTACAAAAAAAAAAGAAAAAAAAAGACACTGAGTGAGAGATAAATTCTTACAGAATTCGTTCAGGGGCTGCGATGCAACCTGGATTGACTATCTAAACACACAGCTGTATGGGTCCTAAGGCTGGACACTCGTTGGGCTGAGAGGCTTGGTGAGCATGAGTCAGCAAAGGCACCCCCTTTAGAGTAATATTCCCTGGTCCTGATGCCATGGGTCCCAAATCTCCAGATGCAGGCGACAGTGTCCATATATAACAAGGGCTACCGCAGGTCATCATCTATTCGTCCACTGGAAATCAGTGTCCACAAAATACACAGGCACGCACCGCACAACAGCTATCAGTCACACTGGAAATCAGTGTCCACATATAACAAGGGCAACCACATATCAACTGCTACAATTCCCAATGAAATCATTGGCCACCTATAAAATCTGATATCACAGGTCACCTGCTATCAGTCTCACAGGAAATCAGTGTCCACATATAACACGGGCAGCCACAGCATCAATAGCTATCGGTCTTATTGAAATCACTTTCCCCATATATCAGGGGCAGACACAGCATAAACAGCTACCAGTCACACAGTAAACCAGGGTCCACATATAAGACTGGCAACCACAGCATCAACAGCTATCAGTTTCACTGGTAACGAGTGTCTACATAACACAAGGGTAACCACAGTTCACATATTATCATGTCCACTAAAATCAGTGTCCACGTATAGCAAGGGAAACCACAGATCAACAGCTATCTGTCACACTTGAAATCAGTGTCCGAAAATAACAAGGGCTACCGCAGGTCAACATCTTTTGTCCACTGGAAATCAGTGTCCACATATTAAAGGACACCCACAGCATAAACAGCTATCAGTCTCACTGGAAATCAGTCCACATATAACAAGGGAAACCGCAAGTCAACCTCTATTTGTCCACTGGAAATCATTGTCTACATGTTATATGGGCACACACAGCATCAACAAATATCAGTCTCACTGGAAATCAATGTCCACATATATAAAGGGCAATCACAAGTCAATGGCTCTCAGTCTTTCTGCAATTCAGTGTCCAATATAACATGGGCAACTTCAGCATCAATGGCTATCAGTCTCACTGGAAACCAGGGTCCACATATAATAAGGCAACCACAGATGAATGGCTATCAATCTCACTGGAAAGCAGTGTCCACATTTAACAAGGCAAGCCCAGTTCAACGGCTATTAGTATCACTGGAAATCACCGTCCACCTCTCATAAGGGCAAATAAAGCATCAAAATGTATCAACCTCACTGGAAATCAGTGTCCACATATAAGAAGGACAACCACAGGTTAACGGCTATCTGTCTCACTGGAAATCAGCGTCCACATATATAAAAGGCAACCACAAGTCAACAGCTCTCAGTCTCACTGGAATTCAGTGTCCAATATAACATGGGCAGCCTCAGCATCAATGGCTAACAGTGTCAATTGGAACAAGGGTCCACATATAATAAGGTGGCCACACATCAATGGCTATCAGCCTCACTGGATATCAATGTCCATATATAATAAGTGGAAATGAAGGTCAACCTATATCTCACTGGAAAACAGTGTTCACATATAACAAAGTCAACCACAACAACAAAGGCTATCAGACTCATGGAAACAGGGTCCGCATATACATAGGGCAACCACAGAATCAATGGATATCAGTCTCATTGGAAATCAGTGGCCAGATATAACAAGTGCAACCACAGTATCAACAGTTCTGAGTCCCACTGAAATCACTGTCCAAGTATATCAAGGGTAATCACAGTTCAAAAGCTATCAATCCCACTGTAAATCAGTGTCAACATATAAAAGGGCAACCACAGCATCAGCAGATATTAGTCACACTGGAAATCAGTGTCCACATATAACAAGGAAAACCAGAGCATAAAATGTTATCAGTCTCACTGGAATTCAGTGTCTACATATAACAAGGGGAACTACAGATAAAATTTTATCATTCTCACTGGAAATTATGTCCACATATAAAAAGGGCAAGCAGAGCATAAACGTCTATCAGTCACACTGGAAATCAGTGTCCGCATATAACAAGTGCAACCAGAGCATGAACGGCTTCTAATCTCACCGGAAAAAGCTGTCCACATTTAACAATGGGAAGCACAGTTCAATGGCTTTAGTCTCATTGGAAATCAATGCCCACCTACAATAAGGGCAACCAAATCATCAACGGCTACCAGCCTCACTGGAAATCAGTGTCCACATATAATAAGGGCAACCACAATTAAACGACTCTCAGTCTCACTGGAATTCAGTGTCCAATATAACATGGGCAATCTCAGCATCAGCGGCTCTCAGTTTCATTGGAAACGAGCGTCAACATATAATAAGACAGCCACGGGTTAACCGCTATCTGTCTCACTGGAAATCAGTATCCAAATATATCAAGGGCAAACACAGGTCGATGGCTATGAGTCTCACTGGAAATCCGTGTCTACATATAACAAGAGCAGCCACAGTAAAACGTCTATCAATCTCAATGGACATCTGTGTCCACTTATAAATAGGGAAAGCATAGCATCAATGGCTAATAGTCTCAGGGAAATCAGTGTCCACCTGTAAAGAGGACCGCCACAGGTCAACAGGTATCAGCCTCACTGGGAATCAGTGTCCTCATATAGAAAGGGCAACCACAGCATCAACGGATATCAGTCTCAATGTTAATCAGTGTCCACATATAAAATGGGCAGCCACAGCAACAACAACTATGTGTCCCACTGGTATCAGTGTCCACATATAACAAGGGCAGCCACAGCATCAACTGATATCAGTCTTAGAGGAAATCATGGTTCACATAAAACTAGAGCATTCCCAGCCTCAACAGCTATCGGTCCCACTGGAAATCAGTGAACACATTTAAACATGTACCCACAGAATCAGCCCCTGTAAGCTCACTGTAAATATCTGTCCACATATAACAAGGGCAAAAACAACTCAACAGCTATCAGTCTCACTGGAAATCAGTGTCCATATATATTAAGTGCAAACACAGGTCAATGTCTAAGCATCACATTGGAAATCAGTGTACCCATATAACACGGAACCACAGATCTACAGCTATGTCTCACTGGAAATCACTGTCCACATGTAACAAAGGCAACCACATATCAACAGCTATCAGCGCCAATTAAATAATTGGCCACGTATAAAAATTGAAACCACAGGTCACCTGCTATCAGGCTCACAGGAAATCAATGTTCATATATAATACAGGCAGCCACAGCATCAACTGCTCTCAGTCTCATAGAAATCAGTTTCCCCATATATCAGGGGCAGCCACAGCATCAACGGCTACCCCTCACACAGAAAACGAGGGTCCACATATAAGAATGGCAACCACAGCATCAACAGCTATCATTTTCACTGGTAACGAGGGTCCCCATAACACAAGGGCAACCACAGGTCACTTGCTATCACATCCACTGAAAATCAGTGTCCACATATAACAAGGGAAACCACAGGTCAACAGCTATCTGTCACACTGGAAATCAGTGTCCAGATATAACAAGCACAACTGTAGGCAATATGTATTTGTCCACTGGAAATCAGTGTCCACATATTACAAGGGCATTCACAGCATCAACAGATATCAGTCTCACTGGAAATCAGTGTCCAATATAACATGGGCAACCACAGCATCAACGGCTATCAGTCTCACTGGAAACCATCGTTCACATATAATAAGGCAGCCACAGATGAACGACTATCAGTCCCACTGGAAATCAGTGTCCACATATAAAATGTACTACCAGATCATGAACGGCTATCAGTCTCACTGGAAAACAGTGTCCACATTAAACGAGGGTAAGCACAGTTCAATGGCTATTTGTCTCAGTGGAAATCAGTGTCCACTTATAATAAGGGCAACCAAAGCATCAACGTCTATCAGCCTCACTGAACATCAGTGTTCACATATAACAAGGGCAACCACAGGTTAACGGCTATCAGTCTCACTGGAAATCAGTGTCCACATTTATAAAGGGCAACCACAATTCAAAGACTCTCAGTCTCACTGGAATTCAGTGTCCAATATAGCATGGGCAACTTCAGCAACAATGGCTATCAGTCTCAATGGAAATCAGGGTCCACATATAATAAGGCAACCACAGGTCAACGGCTATCAGTCTCACTAGATATCAGTGTCCACATATAACAAGGGCAACGAGAGCATCAACGGCTATCAGACTCACTGGAAAACAGTATCCACATTTAACAAGTGCAAGGAAAGTAAATAGCTATCAGTCTCACTGGAAATTTGTGTCCACATATAATAAGGGAAAACGAAGGTCAACCTATGTCTCACTGGAAATCAGTGTTCACATATAACAAGGTCAACCACAGCAACAATGGCTGTCAATCTCACTGGAAACAGGGTCCATATATAAATAGGGCAACCACAGAATCAACGGATATCAGTCTCACTGGAAATCAGTGTCCACATATAACTAGAACAAACACAGGTCAGTGGCTATCAGTCCTACCGGAAGTCTGTGTCCCCATATAACAACGGCAACTAGAGTTCAACGGCTATCAGTCTCACTGGAAATCAGTGTCCATATATAACAAACACAAGAACATGTCAATGGCTATCAGTCTCACTCGAATTCAGTCTCCAAATATGAAAAGGGCAACCACAGCATCAACGGCTTCAGTCTCAATGTTAATCAGTGTCCACATATAAAAAGCCAGCCATGGCATCAACAGCTATCTGTCCCACTGGAAATCAGGGTCCCCGTATAATAAGGGCAGCCACAGCATCAATGGATATCAGTCTTACAGGAAATCCTGGTCCATATATAACAAGTGCAGCCACAGCCTCAGCTATCAGTTCCACTGGATATCAGAGAACACAATTATCAAGTATACCCACAGAATCAATGGCTTTCAACTTACTGTAATACATGTGCACAAATAACAAGGGCAACAACAACTCCAGAGCTATCTGTCTCACTGGTATTCAGTGTCTAGATATATCATGTGCCCACACAGGTAAACTTCTATGTCTCACTGGAAATCAGTGTACCCATATAACAAGGGGAACCACAGGTAAACGTCTATGTCTCACTGGAAATCAGTGTCCACATATAACAAGAGCAACCACAGCATCAATGGCTATCAGTATCACATGAAGTGTGTCCACATTAACCAAGGGCAGCCACAGGTCAACGGCTATCTGTCTCACTTGAAATATGATTCCACATACAACAAGTGCAGTCACAGCATCAAGAGCTATCAGACCCACTGGAAATCAATGTACACATACAAGTGCAACCACAGCATCAATGGCTATAAGTGTCACTGAAACTGGGTCTGCATATAACAATGGCAACGACATCATCAACGGCTATACGTGTCACTGGAAATCAATGTGTACATATAACAAGGACAACCACAGCATCAAAGGTTATCAGTCTCATTGGAATTCAGGGTCCACATATAACCAGGGCAACCACATGTCAACGACAATCAATCCACTTGAAATCAGTGCCCACATATCAAAATGTCAATCGCAGGTCATCAGATATTTGTCTTACTGCAAGTCAGTGTCCACATATAACAAGGGCAGTCAACACCATCAACAGCTATCAGTCTCACTGGAAATCAGTGCCCACATATAAAAAGTGCAACCAGAGCATCTACGGTTATCAGGCTAACTGGAAATCTCTGTCCACAAACAACAAAGTCAAGCAAAGTTTAATGGCTATCAATCCAACCAGAAATCAGTGTCCATATAACAAGGTCTACTACTGCATCATCGGCTATCAGTTTCACTGTAATTCAGTGTCCACATATCACAAAGGCAACAACAGCATCAACGGTTATCAATCTCACTGGAAATCAGTGACCACCTATACCAAGTGCAACCACAGCATCCACAGCTGACAGTCTCTCTGCAAATCAGGGTCCACATATACCAAGGGCAGCCACAGATCAACGGCTATCAGTCTTACTGTAAAATCGTATCCACATATAACAAGTGCAACCACTGCATCAACATCTATCAGTCCCATCGGCAATCAGTGTCCACATATAAATGGGCAAGCACAGCATCAACGGCTCTCAGCCTCACTGTATATCACTGTCCACATATCTTTTGTAGCACTTGAGCTATTCCCACAGAATGTATTGTCAGGGAACTGGAAATAGTGTAACTCCTGTTTCTGATTTAATTTACAGGGGTTGTGGGTGGTCAGACTCAGTTAGTCCAAATACTTAAGAAATCAGTTGGAAAGAAAACATCAGATGAGTTCTACTTGTTGGCACAGTAACACGGTGTGTGTCTGAGGAGTAGAGGGTATTCACATGGTGATGAGAGTAAGACTTGAAATTCCAAAGAATGAATAACAAATATGATATAGAACATACAAATATGGTGTTATGGTCCGTTCTTCAGAGATGTCACATCTGAATTTAAACACTTAAATTAAAAATCTTCAACCTGTCATTTTCTCAAATAGAGATCTTAAGAGAATCTGGATAAAACAGGGGCTACATTTGAGGTTCAAAAGAATGTTGCTTAATAATGAATCATGCACAGTTACTGGACAGGTGAGCTGGTCAGCAGTGCACTGACAAGAGGGATGAGGCATGTATGTGGGACCTTGGAAGATCCTTTTATTATAGTAGGAGGATCAAATTTGGGGAAGGGAAAGCAGATGGAGTTCTCTGATTTTTTAGAAGTATTTGACCTATATTTAGAAATTCATTGTTATTTAACTTAATATCTGAAATTTTGTTTGACTATGAAGAAAAAAAATTCACTCAAGTGTAAATGTCTCTTTCCTAATCATATGTTAGGAAGGAAACATGTCTCACGGACCTTACTTGTGGTACTGATAAGAATACATTTATGATATAACAGCAATAATTCTGTGAACATCACCATGGAAGTCAGCTAACTTACCTAAGGTCACTGCAAATCCACAAAAAGAAATTAAGGTTTCCTACCTCCAACTAAGCAGATAAGCTTTCCTGCAGTACACAGAGCCTATACTCTGAGACCCTGAAAAATGATGTTTTCTAAAAAAATCCAAGCTGAATACAACTTGACATTCTAGCTGGATTAAATATGTAACAGAGCTTCTAGTTTTACCCAACGGAAAGAAATTTTAAAAGACGGAAATGGTAGGATGATCTGACAACTAGAAAGATACTTTTAGAGTTTACAAACATTAATTTAAACCTTGGTTCATAGTCTTAATTTTGAAAAAGTTACTTAATCTCCCTGAACTTCACATTCTCCTGGGTACAATGAGGATAGTATGAGATAATTTTTGCAAATCACAGTGCCTCAAGCTCTGGTAAATGCTCGATAAATAGCACCAACTGTATTTATTAATAATAGTTAATATTTTAATCATTTACTACTCTCACCTTCAGACGACCCAGACAACAAAGCTATTATTTCTCTCAGTGACTGACACCTCAAGGAAAGCACTAACCTGATATAACAATGACTAAAAGAAGACCATTTTAGTGAACCCACACATGCCCACACATCTCCCACCACTACACACACACTTCAGTTCTCAGAAATAATTAACTGTGAACAACTACTTTATTCCAGATACACTGTAAATGCTGTAAACTGATCTACATTTCTACAGCTTCAGAAAATGGTCTCCCCATAAAGTATTAGCTAACAGCAGAGCACTGCAGGGGGAACAAAGACCTGTCAGAGTGAACAAAGCAAACTGTTAGGTAAATCCATAGTTTTATAAAGTCCATAGTTACACACTTTCTATGATCAAAACAAAAAAAGCTTTAACTTTCATTTTCTGGATTTCAGAAGTACAATTAAGGGTAAATGAACTTCAAATTGAAAATTCTGTTCTTCCACTCTTCTTAAAGCTTTCAAAAGCCTACTCAAGTAGCAAAATAAATTTTTGTTTGTTTCTAGACCTTATTTTTCCTTCTTTCTTCTCATCTTTCCCATGTATTATTGCTCAGACGATTAACAACTGTGTCTGTTCATCCTCGGTGACCCTTACCAACATGCAGATGCTGAAATTCCATCTTCGTGGTCAGAACATTTTGCTTTATCTTTTTGGGAGACAGGTCCCAACACAGCTTTTCTATTTTGCATGAGGCCTTTCCACCACAAAAGTGGATTCCTCTTACAATTCCAGGGTCAAACAGTCTGTCAGATCTGGCCTGCTCTAATTCAGATGTTGGAAGAGTTTAAAGAAAAAACAAAGCCGTCCTTTGAGGCAAGTTCATGGCCTGTTTCAGAGATAAGCCTGCCGGGCTCCACATCTCACCCCATCACCATGGAGGGAGTCAGGTTCCTGATGCAGCGTGGCCTCCTCAGAATGCCTCTGAAAACACAGCATACACAACACAGATGAATTAAATACAAACTCCTCTGCAGAGACTTAAATCTTTTGAACAAGTAATCAATAAATCTGAAGTATCCTAAAATGAAATTTCATAAGCACTGACTGGGTTGGGATTTAAACAAATGCTTTTGATCTGCCTCAAACCAGGCTGAATGCTTCCCTCTGCATGGGTCTTCTTCCCAGTGATGCACATTCATAACAATCCCAAGTTCTAGCCACTATTTTAAAAAAGCATCTAATTAGCTTTGATGTGCCAGCATTCAGTTAAATGATGTAACTAAAGAGTCCTTTGGGAAACTAACAAAGTGTGAATTGTTCAAAATTTTTGAGAGTATGAATTATTAAAAATTAGTCAAAAATTACATCTTCCATCCAGTCTCCCAAACTAGAAACCTTGGTTTTGACAAACCTGCACATCCTAAATCCAGTCAGTCGCCAAAACCAATCATCTCTAACTCAGACAGGCCTCTAGAATTAGACTATCATTCACCACAATTGCTTGCGCTCTCGGACCTAGTTGGAACGATTTCAGTACTCTCTACCTTGATTGCCAGTCTCCTGCATCCACCTCTCACCATGCAGTGAGACCTCACCAAAAGCAAAAACAAGCACTCCCTTCTCTTGCCAGGAAAATCCTTGTAGATCTCCAGTGATTCTGAGATGGAATTCTGGGTCCTGGTCTGGCCTGTGACGATGCCCTCACGGATAGCCATCTGCCCACACATCTCCTCTCGTCCTTCTCAAGTCCCCCTTTGTTCCTGCCAACCTGGATACCTCCCCGTTTCCTGGATGTGCCAGGATCCATCAGAGCCTCTGGGGCAGAATGAGTTTTTCTCTCAAAGACAGCTCAGCTTTCCACCTGACAAACTCCTACTTAACCTTCCAGTGCCGCTTTGAATGCCCGCTCTCTATGGGGGGCTTCTCCCCCTTTCCTTCCCCAGGCAGTTGAGTGCATCATCGTCTGTGTTCCCGCAGCACGTTTAGCATCTGTACCAGCATTTCCTCTGTGTGAGTATTCACTGTGCTGCCCTCTCCCCAGCGATAACATGATCTCCCCTAAGACATGAACCATGTACAATTCCAAGGCTGGTATGAATGTTAACATTGACTGAATCCTTTACTGCATGTTAGCTTCATCATGATCTAACACAAAGTACATGAAATTAAAGCCAGGCAACTCCTGGGTTTAAATCATAAATCCTAGCACCGTCTTCTTCTAGAAACTTAGCTGTGGAGCTTTGTGCTTCCTCACCTGTAAACTAGTAACACAACCAGCTCATGGAAGGGTGGGGAGGGAGGGAGGGAGAACTAAGGAAGATTAAATGAGAAAATACATGAACACTGCCAGGAAACTTCCGGGTATGAATATATGCATCAACAATAACAAAGATAAAAAGGCCCTGGCACCCTCTCTGTGCTGGCATGTGGTCAACCATCTCCCCATCTAACCACTAGTACAAAGGCCCACGGAGGACACAGGAGCTGACCGATGCCACAGGGTAAGTGCCAGCAAAGCCAAGACTCAAGCCCAGTTGGGGATCTAACCATAAGCTCCAAACATTACTTCACTTACCTAAGTACCCAATAGTTGATCTGATCCTCATCAAAATTCCTTTTACTTTCCTCATTTTATGGATGAAAAAACTGAGCCTCAAATAAATAACTTGCCGCAAATCATACATAGAATTACAGGGTAAACAAGCTAGGATTCAAATCCAGTGTGTCTAAATTCAAAACACTTCAGTCAAAATCACATGGGCTATCATCGATATAAAAGGTGCAGACATACTATAAAACAGAAGACTGGCATGAACCTCAGGAACAGCACCTGTGTGGCGGTGATTCAAAATGAAGCCAGATTCCCCCTGGTTAAGGTGATCAAGACAGACAGGCTGATAGATAGATGATTGATAGATGGATGGATAGATGACTGATAGATGGTTGATAGATAGATGATTGATGGATGGATGGATAGATAGATGATTGATGGATGGATAGGTCAATGATAGATAGATAGATAGACAGATAGATAGATACATAGATACCTAGATACATAGATCAGTTCATCTTAAGAAGGAAGCTTCACAAGTCACAGTACATCCCGGGGAATCTTCTTTCACATGGGAAGTAATAAGAAGATATCACAATATTTTATGTGGTTTATTTTCCAAATATTGAAGGGAGACCGGAGTTGTGATGGGTAAAGAACAGGAAGAAGAAAAACAGGCACATATGGACGTTTTGTTATTTACTATCATCTCTTGATCTCAGCCAGGGTTCATTTCCATCGTCTCCAAACCTCTCTCTCAATCGCGCACACACAGAGGAGAAGGGGTGTGGTCAGAAGCAGAGCACAGATGTAACCAACCCACAAGGATGAGATCTTTACCCTGCCTCATAAACACTGAGCTCCACACGGGGAGCCAAGCAGACTCCAGGTTCCATTTGCATGATCCACCTCCGTAAAGATCTGAAGGCAAACCTTGGCTGGAAACCAGAACATATCATTTTTTTCTTTTTTTTAAATTAATTTTTATTGGAGTACAGTTGATTTACAATGTTGTGTTAGTTTCAGGTGTACAGCAAAGTGAATCAGTTATACGTATACATATATCCAATCTTTTTTAGATTCTTTTCCCATTTAGGTCATTACAGGGTATTGAGTAGAGTTCCCTGTGCTATACAGTATATATACAATGGAATATTACTCAGCCATAAAAAAGAATGAAATAATGCCGCTTGCAGAACATATCATTTTCATTAAGGTTTTAGATTTAGCAAAGGTCAAAAGCAGGGCCCAAACTCCCCAAGATCAACACACTGTGACACTGCCCAGAAGCAGTTCTGATAGCTCTTGAACCACAAGTTTATGTTCCTTCTTAAGTTGAAATGATACAGTGCTGCCTGGTGGTGCTACCCCTTCTGGAAAGTGACAGGCTCTTATGCCAAGCAACTCTGCTCTACCTCGTCTTAACCCCCATCCCCACATTAGGGAAAGTCAAGAACCAGAAAGGGTGTGCACACTCCCTTCAAGCAAGTACCTCCATCTTCAAGCAAGAGTCTGTTCTGCAAAAGCCTCTTTGGACCACCCCAACTCAATGTAGGGCTCCCCTGCCTGTGCCCAGAACGAACTTCTGTGCTGTCAGTGGTTGGATCCAGCTCTGCCTCTGCAAAACCAGTGACATGACAGAAACACCACGCTTTGAGGCTTCCACATAAATCATGGGCTCTGTGTGTTTATTTTTTGAAACGCAAATACAAACAACACGAAACAAAAAACTAGACATGGGAGGTTTGCTGGATTTCTTATGAACTTTTGGTTGTGGAGAAGAGGCATGAAATTGGGATCTTACAGCATCTACGAACAGCAGTCAGGAGGCTCCACCCAATTATCTAATAGGTCGAACAACACACTGGACTGCAGATATTAGGAATTTGTATTCTTTACTCTGTGCCATACATCCCAAGGTCAGGGACTGGTACATCACAACAGACTTATCCCTGTTGTCAAGGACATGTGGAAGGGTTCCTGAACCAGCAATTTAGAGAGGAATGTCTGGTCCCCCTTTCTTGGTAGGTCAAGCTGGCTGGACCAAAGTGCTCAGCTAACAGTGGTGCTTGCCTCAAACTTGCAGAGGAGAAGTCTCCTATCAGAGTTAATCTGGAATGGAAGAAGCTACCTGGAAGTGGAAGAAAGCCAGATCCTGAGGTCAAAGAGGAAAATAACACAGTGCAGGGGGGTGTTATTGGGGCAGGCTGGGTAGATAAATAGCCAGATTACCATAAGGCAAGTTGCTATGTGCTGTAACAGAAGATCCAGGAGGAGAAAGTGAGGAACACTGGAGAGGATGGAAGTGGGCTGATTCGAGAAGTCTTCGCTTAAGAAGTGATACTGGAATACTACTCAGCCATTTAAAAAAAATGAAATAACGCCATTTGCAGCAACATGGATGGACCTAAGTGAAGTCAGTCAGACAGAGAAAGACAAATATATGATATCACATACACATGGCATATAAAAAAAATGATGCAAATGAAACTTATTTACAAAGCAGAAATAGACTCACAGACATAGAAAACAAACTTATGCTTACCAAAGGGGAAAGGGGGGGAGGGATAACTTAGGAGTTTGGGGTTAACAGATACAAACTACTATATGTAAAATCGATAGCCGCCCGTGCCCCCGGCCTGGGCCTGGACGGGTAGCGCCAGAGAAGGCGAATCGCCTCCCAGCGCTGCTCGTTCAAGGTTCTGGAGATGCCGCTGGATGTGTCTCGGTCCAAAGAACCACACATGTATCCGGATCCCGAGACACAAAGGCCTGAAGGAGACCCACTTCACCAAGAACATGAGGCAGTAGGACACCAAGCACAGCAGGATTGTGCTGATCTGCGCCCAGCCGTCCCTGTGTGCAGCCTTCTCGGCCCAGACCCGTGGAGAAGGCCTGCGGGCCAGTGGCCTGAGGGTGGACAGCCAGAAGCAGAGGATCCATCCGGCGGTGTGTGTCCGTGTCTTCCGAGATCGTCTTCCCGTTGGAAGGCGTTGAGTTGGGGGCGGATGGCAAGGTCGCGTCTTACGCCAAGTTCCTGTACCCACCAACGCCCTGGTCAAGTTCAAGCCGGACCGCCCGGCCCAGCGGCCCCGCCCTCTGCTGGGGTCCAGATGTAACCCTGTCCCGCCCAGGGCGGCGCCGGCCGGCTCGGAACGAGGGGCCGCCGAGGGGGACGGGGTACCTGGAGTACCGCCCCGCCTCCTGACGACCCGCAGCGGCCCCGCGGCCAGCACGAGCGCGTCCTCGTCCTCGTGTCCTGCACGCCCGCGGTGTTAGAGCAGGTGAAGCCCTCCGACCTGGAGAAGCACGTGAACGGGACCTTCCGGGAGCAGTTCCCGCACATCCAGCTGACGCGGAGCAAAATCAGGAGTTTCAGACGAGAGATGCGGCACCTGTCCGAGGAGTGCGGTTTGGAGCCCGGGACGGTGTCGGCGGCCTCCATGAACTTGGAGAAGCTGGTCCTGCAGGGCGAGCCCAACAAACAGAACCCAAACCGTGCCGGGCGCCTGCGCGCTGCTGGCCGCCGAGATCAACAGCGACCTCGCCAGAACCACGTGAAGCAACTCACGGACACGTCAGAAGAAAGGTTTCCATTCCACAGCCGGGATCCAATTGAGTTTGAGTTCACGGTGCTCGTGGCCTTGGAACTTGGTCTCCACCCTCCCGAGAACCAGCTGTCACCTCATTACGGACGCCTCCCCCCGCAGTTCCAGCCAGGCCTCTGGGCGCTCCTGGCGCTCCTGGCGCCTCGTGGGCCCGCGGGCGCGTTTCCAGGCACTGGGTGCGGACGCGCGGCCCGCCCTTGCTTCCTTGGAGGGACACGGCTTCCATTCCAAAGCACACCACCCCGCCACGGTATTTCTGAGAGCCCTCCTGCGTTCCTCCGTGAACACAACCTGGGGGGTTGGTATTGTTTCTTCTGTTCCTGTGCCTGCGACTGGCCTGGCGCCAGGACCTAGGATGCGCGGTGGTGAATCCTGACCTTACAGCGTTTCTCCTCTGCATCACCCAGCCTTCCGCTACCGTCGCAGCCTCCGATAGCATCTGGTAGAGACCTGGGATCCAGCGCTCACTGCACGCGCTGGATTGCAGGAGTGAACCTGCTGGCGCGTTCATCTCGGCTACTTGGGGTTTTCGGACGTGGAGACCGCACTGTGGAGCCCCACCTCTCCCCGCCTCCTCGGCCGGCTCCCTCCCTCCCCCCAGCCCCGTGTCCGCCCACTTCCCCGCATCCGCATGCAGAGCTCTGGCGTCAGCCTAAACCCAGGAGAGCAGACCCCCGGTTGGTTTTGGTCTCATTTTTCACCCTCGGGCCTCTATTCCTCCGAGGATCGCGTCACTGTGAAGTCCTGATGCCCCGGGGTCACACACCCCAACAGGCCTCTGGGCACAGAACTAGCCCACCCCACGCAGGGATCCGTCTCCCCAGAAAAATCCCCCTTGCCCGCGACACTTGGGACCTTTAGGATGACTGGATTGCTGGCTCTTGATTTTCCTAAGCAATATTGTGGAGAAACCGTGTTTACTGTCGTGTAGGATTTGGTTGTGGGTCTTTGTTTCCTAAGGGAACAGAAACTGGTTAAACAGCGGCGTCTGCTGAAGCTGTGACTTAAACCACGCTTGACCCTCCAGCGGGGAGGAGACTGACCACTTCACAGCCCTGCCTCCCCGCAAGGGTGAGGCAGCCTTCTTCCAGCAGGAAGTGGGAGCCGCCTTGGCCGGAGGAGCCGCCACACCAAGCCGACCCCAAGGGCTGGTCGTTGTCCTTCTGGGCAGGTCTGTGCCCAGCACGCCAGCTTCTCCACGCACATGTGGCCCAGTTCCTCCGCTTGCTGCCCCACCGGCAACACTGAAGACCGTGGGCTGGAGCTTCTCTTTCACGAGTCAGCTGCTCTCAAAAAGTACCAGGTTGGCTGGGCCGTTAAGCTGCTTCCCTACTGCTGTCCCATGAACCGTCACTAGAGGGGCTCCAGGACAGCCCCACCCTGCATCCTTCCCGTGTGCACTGGTGCTTTTGCAGAAAGGAGACACCAGCCCTCGTCAGCGTGCTCAACCACCAGCAACTCGGGGAGACCCCAGCAGGGAAGCAGGACGGCCGCTCCCACCCTGCTGGCTGCTGTGGCTTCTTCCTCATCACTCACTTGGGCTAAGGGGTGGGGCGACTGCAGGATGGAGCGCGAAGCCCAAGTTTGTACGCGGCCTTATTTATTGAGGAGTGCCTCTGCCCTGTCCTCCCCAAGACGGCCCCCAAAGCCCACGTGCACCAAGGGGGGCTTGAAGGATGAAGCTGCTAGACCCCAGGCAGCTCTTCTGAAAAGCGACCTGTCCCGCTACCACAGCGTCTCAAGGACACTCCTGTTGCAGGCACCGCAAGGGACCGACTTCCAAATGTATGTCCTGGTTTACAATTAGCCTTGCGGAACACGTCTTCCTGGGAATTTCTATACAGATGTTAGAATGGCTGATACAGTCACTTAAGTTTGTGTGTTTATGTAGTGAAAATTAGTCATTCACCAAACCCGTCTGTAACCTTCCCTTTAATGCACTGTGTCCTTTTTAATAATGTCAAGAGCTGCCACTGCGTGGTACTCAAGTGAAGCAAGTATTCAAGGCATTAAACTTCAGCCTGAACTGTCGCCCCCTAGAACCAGCCCAGACATCTGTGTCCAAGGGCCTGGGGCCACTCCCTCAGCACCTGGAAGCCGCAGCGGACTTAAATGTGCACTATGTGGCTATCTGACCTCACTGTCTAGTCACGTGTCATGGATCTGTTTGCAAAAAGTAATGTATATTTGTGCTTTAAGTAAAATTTGGTTTTGCAAAAATAAAATAAAGTCGATAAACAACCAGGCCTACTGTATAGCACAGGGAACTATATTCACTATCTTGTAATAACCTATAATGGAAAAGAATATGAAAAACAATATATATATATCTGTATGTATATATATGTATATACACAGGTATACTGAATCACTTTGTTGTACACCTGAAACAGTGTAAGTCAACTACACCTCAATTAAAAAAGAAAGTCATATTAGAACTGATAGGAAAGTATGTAGAAAGTTGCCCTGGAGAAAAGGGATACTATGGAGAAGGCTCTTTGGGCAAGGTAAATCAGTAGTATGTGTACAATCATGAGTATCAACATGTACACATTGTATTTAGGGCACAATGAGTATTTTAGCTATAGCATAGTGTACTTTATATTCAGGGAAAGCCTACTAGTTGGAACGGAAACAGGAGGGTGATGGTAGGGAGCAGAGAAAGATAAGTGGAGAGAGATAAGATGATAAGAAAGATGAGATGGAAGGACCATCCCTTGTAAAGGCTCTGCCTGGCAGCTCAGGAAAATGGCCTTGAGACTACTGAAGTTTCTAATCTGGTGACACGACTAGAACCCCTCCACAGCAAGCTTCTCTAATTCACGTGCCTGCAGGCCCAGGCTCTTCATGTAATGAATGAAGAAGCCATGTGAAGGCGGGGATGAACTACGCCATCTGAAGGGGGCCGTGCTCCCCAGCTCCAGGGGATTTTTATCATTTGCGAGTATAGGCCAATATCCTCAGCTCTTTAAAATAATGTTTATTGACATATACTTGACATATAACATTGCGTAAATTTAATGTGTACAACATGTCAATTTGATACATTTCATATTGTAGTGTGACAGTCACTGTAGCGATAATTAGCACCTCTATCAGGTTACATAATTATCATTTCCTTTTAGTGGTTGGAATAAATAAGTTCTAGTCTCTTAGCAAGTTTGATTATTATAATACAATATTGTTGTCTATATTCACTATACTACACATTAGCTCAGATCTTTAAAATTTTAAAAAGAAGCCAGAAAGCCAGCTACACAATACTTGTCATTTTTCAATGTTGGCAACTAATTGAAAACCAAAGTTTTCAACAGTTTATTGGCCAAAATAAAGCATTTCTAAACCTGGATGTGTCTGGATCTGAGGGCATCTAGATTTTTACTCAGCACTAAGCAATGCTGTAAAGTATGTAAATTGCACGTGTTATCTGTTTTCATGGTTTACTCACATTGAATTTTTTTTTTTTTAATTTTATTTATTTATTTATTTATTTATTTATGGCTGTGGTGGGTCTTCGTTTCTGTGCGAGGGCTTTCTCTAGTTGTGGCGAGCGGGGGCCACTCTTCATCGCAGTGCGCGGGCCTCTCACTGTCGCGGCCTCTCTTGTTGCGGAGCACAGGCTCCAGACGCGCAGGCTCAGTAATTGTGGCTCACGGGCCCAGTTGCTCCGCGGCATGTGGGATCTTCCCAGACCAGGGCTCGAACCCGTGTCCCCTGCATTGGCAGGCAGACTCTCAACCACTGCGCCACCAGGGAAGCCCTCACATTGAATTTTTAAACCAGATCTGAAAACCCAAAGTATCTAACGAGTCTATTACTGGCAACTCAGCTCAGGAGACAGGCTACACGTAAGGACTCTGAGGTTAGAAGTCCAGCCCTAGAACTGAAACTGATTTATTCGGTGACCTTGAACAAGGTCATTAACCAGGGGTTCACCTCAGCATTGGGTCTGCTGTGAGAAGAGCTAACCGCAGGGATTTAAAACATTTAACTCCCCGCCAAAAAGTGCTTCAAGAATTCACGATGCTCTCTGTCAGTAGTTTTAAAGTCTTTCTCATTTGGAAGTTCCCATGAATTTTGCCAAAATTATCAGCACACAGTGAAGCCTAAAAATGATGGTTAAGCACTATCAGCTGACTGCAAGCTTTTGCAACATTGTAAAAACAAAAACAAAAACAAACCCAGATATTCCTTTTATAAATTGCAACATATATTTTCCAGGAAAGAATAGTTCTGTTTAAGTCAATTGTTTTTCAGTTCCTTAGACTCTGAAACTAACTTCCTTATAAAGCACAGTAGACAAAGGAGAATGTATTCTATATTTTAAGCCTCAGAAGCAAATAAATTGGTGGAAGAAGCTAATATTTACTTCTCCGCTTATCCACTCATATCTGTGTATGACCCTTGAGTCGAGGCTGTGAAAAGTGCTCATTTACACTGTGCCTTATTAGGGGAATGCATTCAGTCAAGTATAATGGCCTCTTTTTTACTTTGATGGCAAAGTATATTTAATATTCTTATGCTGTATTTTATAAACCTAGATGTGTGCTGCACAGATATGCACAATAATTATCATTTTAACAGGGTCAGTCCAATTAATAAATTTTATATACTCCAAAATTATTGTCTGGTACATGGAACCATACTTCCCCTATTCATCGGTATGAAATTCTCTTTCTCTTTGATATGGTTTGGTGTGGGTCTTTAGTAACGCCCCCAATCTCATCCAACCTATTAATGGCATTAAAAACTAATGCTTATGTTTCTCATTTGTGAACTTTGTGGGTTTTCTTCAGCATTAAAAATGAGTTGGTCGCCCTTCTGGAACCCCTATAGCTACTTTCTCTAAAGAACCTACAGCATCGATCTTACGAAATCACTGCGCATGCTTCACTTTCCTGCATGGTCAGTATTGTGACGTGTTCCCTCCTCACTGTTCGCCTCTGCCCCTTCCTCTCCAGCCACACGTCACCCACTCCGACAGTTCTGCCCTTGTTTGCTACATTCCTATCTGCTGCCTTTTCTCGGCCTTCCCAGCTTCACGCAGACCTGACTCATGTGGCATCTGTGTGCATTTCAGGCCCTCCAGCCTCCTACACGTGGCTCATGCACTGCTCTGCCCAAGCCCATCCTCTCACTGCAGGCTTTGCCTCCCTGGCCCACTCCACAAAACCCACCCCTGTGTTCTGTTGCCCTTTATGTTCAGAACAGCCTCCCACGAACATTCATACATACACCTACTTACTATGCTGCCCCAGATCATTTCTCCAGAAGGGCTTCCTAGTCTGCAAGCATCCCCGCTCCTGTGTCTGCAAGTCACACTCTCAGCTGTTCCTGCCCTATTTGTAGCTATTCCCTTTTGTCCCTGAAGGATTTTATTTGGAGCCTTAATTTTTTTCTGGATACTTTCTTTACAGAAATAATCAGGGAAACTGCAGCAGTATATGTTAAATAAACATGCATGGCCTTCCCTGGTGGCACAGTGGTTGGGAGTCTGCCTGCCAATGCAGGGGACACGGGTTCGAGCCCTGGTCCGAGAAGATCCCACATGCTGCGGAGCAACTAAGCCCGTGAGCCGCAACTACTGAGGCTGCGCTCTAGAGCCCACAAGCCATAACTACTGAGCCCACGTGCCACAACTACTGAAGCCCACGCGCCTAGAGCCCGTGCTCCGTAACAAGAGAAGCCACCGCAATGAGACGCTCGCGCACCGCAACAAAGAATAGCCCCCGCTCGCGGCAAAATGTTTAATGTTTGTTAAAATTTAATATTTGTTAAAAAGGCTTTTACTGCCTTTGTCATAGATGTAAGAATGCATGATTCTTAGAATCTTTGAGTACTTTCACTCTGTATAGTATATAAGACTTGAAGGAAAATGTGTGCCTTTAAATATCTTTGAAAGAAAACACTATTATTACATCTTTTTCAACTAGAGCAATTCACTAAACTAGATTTTGGAGGAACCATTTTTCACCTCCTTGCTGCAATAAAACTGCATGCAGCTTCCAAAAACTGAAATTCTGTATCTGTCTACATTCCCTGGGACCAGATATGAACTGATGCAAAAATAATAATAATCGGGGCTTCCCTGGTGGCGCAGTGGTTGAGAATCTACCTGCCAATGCAGGGGACACGGGTTCGAGCCCTGGTCTGGGAAGATCCCACATGCCGCAGAGCAACTAGGCCCGTGAGCCACAATTACTGAGCCTGCGCGTCTGGAGCCTGTGCTCCGCAACAAGAGAGGCCGTGATAGTGAGAGGCCCGCGCACCGCGATGAAGAGTGGCCCCCACTTGCCGCAACTAGAGAAAGCCCTCGCACAGAAACGAAGACCCAGCACAGCCATAAATTAATTAATTAATTAATTAATTTAAAAAAAAGTTTAAAAAAAATAATAATAATCAATAGAAGTTACAAGTTTTGAACTTACTGCACTAAGGTCATAGGGCAGGCTGGCCAGCCTCTCTTCATGTAATAGCTCCCAGTCACAGAAAAGATTGATTCTAAATAAATAACTCACTGCCTTGCCCAAAGGCTCACAAAATACCGTTTGTCCTCAACTAGAAAAGTCATGAAAAGAAAATGGGGAGATTCAAGGTCTTCATTTGGTCTCCTCCAAACAATCCATCAAGCACGATCTCCCTTCTTTTGAAACTTCTGTTGCACTTACACTCTGCGTCACTCACTCTCACAGTAAACCATACTGTCTTCTCTTTCTCTGTGTGTTTGTCTTCCTGCCACCGTCTTCTGTGGAAATGCTAGCGGCAGAGACCATGACTCTATTCTGTGCTCCTCATTTCAGCATTGGTGCCATGCGAACGGGAGGAACATGAATTCATTCAACAAACATCTGCGGCATATCTACTATGCTCCAGCACTGTAACCAGAGATACAACAGTAAACAAGACAAGGTCCTGTCCCCAGAGAACTGAAATCTGGAGGGAGAGAGACAGGCAAGCAAACAGGCAAGTACCATCAAATGTAATGTGTGGGGCTTCCCTGGTGGCGCAGTGGTTAAGAATCCGCCTGCCAATGCAGGGGACACGGGCTCGACCCCTGGTCTGGGAAGATCCCACATGCCGCGGAGCAACTGGACCCGTGAGCCACAACTACTGAGCCTGCGCACCTGGAGCCTGTGCTCCGCAACGAGAGGCCGTGACAGTGAGAGGCCCGCGCACCGCGATGAAGAGTGGCCCCCGCTCGCCGCAACTAGAGAAAGCCCTCGCACAGAAACAAAGACCCAACAAGCCAAATAAATAAATAAATAAATAAATAAAATTTTAAAAAGATTACTATTAAAAAAAAAATGTAATGTGTGATCCTTGAAGCCAGCAGTGAGGTCGTGAGAGCACATTTGGCGGGATTTGAGCTGGTTGTAAAGAGACCAGGAAGAGCTCTGGATGAAGTGACTTCTAACAAGCAATCTGGAGGTGAGTAGGACTCAGCACAGTGAACAAGGGTTGGGGGAGCAGAGGCGTTTTCCCCAGAGTTTAAATTGCATCCCAGAGGTGAGAAAGAGCAGAGCACATTAAAGGACAAGAAATACTCCAGTAGACTTGGAGTTTACAGTGGTGGTGAGGATTGGAGATGGGGGATGAAGCTCTAAAAGTGAGCCGAGACCAAGAGATACAGAAGGATATTTGATCTTGCATCTTCAGTCTAACGGAGGGTTAGGGAAGGTTCTGAGAAAGCGTGTGACTAATCGCAGCTGAGCTTCGGGAAGGTTTTTCTGGCTGCGCTGCGGAGAGACGGCGTGAGGTGGGGGGCGGCGGAGATCCAGGTGAGGGCGGGGCTGCGCTGGACCAGGGCGGGGGATGGGGAGGGGTGGTTACACTCGCTTCCTATTTGCAGGTGGAGAGGGGGATACCCGTGTTTCCAGTTTAGTCAACTGCACGTAGGCTAGTAATTCTAGAGCAGGACTGCGGTTCTCAGGGTGGGGGCCAGCAGCGTTCGAACCACCTGGGAACTGATGAAAAATGCAAATTCCCCAGCTCCACTCCGGACCAAGTGAGTGAGAAATGTCTGCGGAGGAGATCGGCGACCTGCGTTTTAACCACCTTCCAGGGATTCTGGTGCGTGCTTAGGCTTGAAAACCAATGTTGTAGCTCCTGGGTCTTCAAACTGCTTTGCTCAGTACCCTAAAAAATGTTTGAAAAAATGTGTACAATTCACACCTTTTTTTAAAATTTTTGAATTTTATTTTATTTATTTTTTTATACAGCAGGTAATTCACACATTTTAAATTTGAGATCCAAACATATTCTTTTTATATGTAAATAGTTGCAAAGGACATAATTTCTAGCATATTAAAAAATATTTTATCTTTGAAATACAGTCAATGAAATCAAAATACTCTAGCACTTTGGTATCCACCATCACACATTGAGAAGATAGACGAGCTAAAAAACAAAAACAAAAACAAAAACAAGCTATTTTTTTTTAGCAGTTTAGCAACTTCAAAATGTACCTTCATTCCTTGAACATTCATATCCTTTTAATTTCCCTAACTGAACTTTATACTGTATTCCATTAATCAACGTACCATACCTATCTGCAACAAAAATATGAATGTAATAAAATATTCATCCTAAATTTAGATATAATTATTTTAGTACATAATTGGTAAAATAGCATACCGTTTTATAATTTTGAAAACTATTAACATAAAAAGTAAAATATTATTGAAATATCTCTCCTAATGAGATGAGTAGGGCCTTTAAAATTTAATTCATATATCTGTGGATAAATATTACATATTAATAAAATAAGACAAGCTTCAGCATCAGTTCTATTCATAGTTTTCTTTTTATAATGCAAATTTTAAAAAAATAACCAAACACCCTGTTCATATAATAAGTACGTAGAGGGAATGAAAGGAGTTTTATTATAGCAATTCTACGTAATTCTCTAAACTCCTTCTAGGATATATGCCAAAATATTATAGAATCACCTATCATCAAAAATGTCTGGTGGGGCTTCCCTGGTGGTCCAATGGTTAAGACTTGGCTCTTCCACTGCAGGGGATGCGGGTTCAGTCCCTGGTCAGGGAAGTTCCGCATGCCGTGTGGTGTGGCATTTTCAAGCAAAAATGTCTGATAGACTGTAACTTCTCTGTGAAATGGGAAGCCAAGTCATTCGTTGAGAGTAAAGGTGAAATGTGGGGTGGGCACGCAGAAGAGAGAGGAGTTCGGGGGGTGGGAGTGGAAGAGAGTGAGGACAAAGAACATAAGTGAATCGTTGGGCAGCATTTACGCCCTGAAACACTGAGGATACAAATGATCGAATCAACCAATTAATGCGAGCATGTCATTCAGTTGCCACTGTTTTGAAATAGATTTCTGATGAACTGAGCAAAGCTTAGTCACATGGAATCTGTTACAGACAGAACAATGGCCCCTCAGAGATGCCAGTGTCCTAATCCCCCTGTGAATATGTTACTTTGCACGACAAAAGGGATTTTTGTAGAAGTGATTAAAGTCTAAGAACTTGAGGTGGGAAGGGTATCCTGGATTATCCGGGTGGCCCACTGTCATCACAAAGGTCCTGTTAGTGAAAGAGGGAGGTCGGGGAGTCAGAGTCAGAGAGGAAGGTTGAAGCCAGAGGCAGCGGTCAGAGCAACGACGCGGGAATGGGCCACAAGCCCAGCATGCAGGCGCCTCCGGGAGCTGGAAAGTCAAGGAGATGAACCTCCCCTGGAGCCTGAGAAGGAACCAGCCCTGCTCACACCTTGAGTTTAGGACTTCCGCCTCCAGAACTGTATGATCATACACTTGTTTCAAGCAGTCGGTTTGTGGAGATTTATTACAGCAGCGATAAGAAAGGAACACATTCACCCCTTCAACCCTGTGTAGACAGTGCTTCTCAAGCTGTAACGTGCAGTCATCTGGGACCTTGTCAACACGCAGCCTCTGATTCGGTAGGGCTGGGGGGTGAGACTGCGATTCTGCACATCCAACCAGCTCCAGGTGAGGCTGGTGCTGCTGGGCCACAGGCCACACTCTGAGTAGGAAGGACCTAGAAGGCAAAGTCGAAACAGAGAGAGAAACAGTTACCGTTAGCATATAGCATGTGTCCTTTATTTGTGTAGTTTCCCTGAATTCATACATTACGACTGCATTTTATAAACACAGACTTGCTATGAGGCAGGTACTGGTATCATTTTCTTTTACAGACTAGGAAAATGATACTCAGAGAGGGTAAGCAACTGACCCAGGCTGCACAGCTGCTCTGGTGTATTTGGGCTGTGACAGGATCAGGACTTGAACGCAGGTTCCTTCTTTCCAAGTTCTTTTCACTACAGCGAAGCCAATGTTTAAATCAACATCCAGAAACACTCAATGAATTCAGAAGCCTCAGTGCTACTCAAGGACAAGATGCACAAAGTTAAAGGCCCAACAGCAATTCCTGTGGATTTAACTGACACAAGAATGGATGAGAAGTGAGATGAGCTATTACACAATTTTTTCCCTTTGAGATTTGACCAAAATATTAATCATGCTTCAAGTCACCTCGGATACACTTGTACTGCTTTGGTACAAGTATTTTGACAATGAATGAATGTAAATTTGAGCCACTTTGTCACACTTTGCCATCTTTTCCAGAACCTTTGTATTGTGTTCAGTATTTATTGAGCACTTACTGTGTGCCAAAGCCTTATGCCAGACACTGAAGAATCAACTATAAATGAGACATTGTCCCTGTGCTCTGGAATTTCACTGCATGATTGCAAAGAGATAAATGCAAAACAAAACAAAAAACACTTTAGGGACTTCCCTGGTGATCCAGTGGCTAAGACTCCATGCTCCCAATGCAGGAGTCCCAAGTTCGATCCCTGGTCGAGGAACTAGATCCCGCATACATGCCACAACTAAGACCCGGTGCAAATAAATACTTCTGAAAAACACACTATTTTGGGCTTCCCTGGTGGCGCGGTGGTTGAGAATCCGCCTGCCAATGCAGGGGACACGGGTTCGAGCCCTGGTCTGGGAAGATCCCACATGCCGCGGAGCAACTAGGCCCATGAGCCACAACTACTGAGCCTGCGCATCTGGAGCCTGTGCCCCGCAACAAGAGAGGCCGCGACAGTGAAAGGCCCGTGCACCGCGATGAAGAGTGGCTCCCGCTTGCCGCAACTGGAGAAAGCCCTCGCTTTCTCGAAGACCCAACATAGTCAAATAAATAAATAAATAAAAATTACATTAAAAAAAAAAAACACTTTATTTTGATTGATACAATTATAGACATTTGAAAGATTAAAGGAATGGTTGATTTACTCTGGAAAAGTTTATATGAGACGTTTAAAAAACCTCTCATATTTAACTTTGTTTAATATGTTTTCCTGAAAGGAAACTGCATCTATTCCAAAAAGTCTACTGAGATTTTTAAAATAAGTCACAGATTCAAAACCCTAGCTCTTCTCAAGGATTTAAAGTTCGTATTACTATAATCATATTTTTTGGAGCAATTATTAACTGTCACTTGTAGGGGGGCTGTTATTAATGTTAAGTCTGGCCTATTTACACATTTTATATCTTTAAACTGCATTTGCAAACATAATACATCCCATTTCGTTTACAAGTATTTTGACCTAATAAACAAAACCTAAGTATTATATAATTCTTATAAATGTAATAAATTGAACTTATAAACACAGTGAAGTTTAGTAAAGGTCACGTAAATGTTGCAACTCAGGAAGATTTCAACTTAAAAATCACAAGTCTAAATCAATTGCTCCATCTGACATTTTAGTTATAAAGCTGAAGTTCTAATAGTGTTAAGGAACATGCATGAATTTCTTACATGCAAAATATGTATGTTCCTTAACACAATAATATTATTGCTATGGTTTTGATTTTCCTAAACATTTAGAACCTTCCCGAAACTAAGAAAATTCTTACCCACTAGGAAAGACAAGCACACGTTGCAGTGCAGGGCAGTGTCCTTGACTGTAGCAGAAGGACCACGAGGAGCAGGATGCCCATCATGGGGGAAGCTGCGTGTATTCGGACAAGGAGTATGTGGGAAAACTCTGTACTTTCCGCCCAATTTTGCTGTGAATCTAAACAGCTCTAAAAAATATAATCTATTAACTGATTAAAAAAATAATAAAAGAGCGACTTCCCTGGTGGTCCAGTGGGTAAGACTCTGTGTTCCCAGTGCAGGGGGTCCTGGGTTCGATCCCTGGTTGGAGAACTAGATCCCATATGCACGCCCCAACTAAGAGCCCGCATACTACAACTAAAGATCCAGCGTGCTGCAACGAAGATCCCGTGTGCCGCAACTAAGACCCAGTGCAGCCAAAATAAATAATAAATAAATAAATATTTTTAAAAAGAAAAGAAAAGAAAGACAGTTACCATCTCTGTTAACGAGAGATTTTGGCTGGGATGCTACATTCTGTTCCACAGTCCTCAAGCCCGTGTCCCTGGATCCAGGTCCTACTCATCCCCTAACTCCTGAGGCCCTCCCAGAAATCTACAGCCCATGAATGTTGATCACTTGATTACATTTTGCATGGTTTTGGCTTTTAATAATGTTTCTTCTTTCCATGTAAAGATCTCTGAACCTTACTAAAAACCTGCATTATTTTTATTTTATATGTTTTATAGTCCCACACAAAACAGATATTAAAAGTATATTTCTTTGAACCTTTAGTGTTTCACAAGGTTTTCACTGACTGGTGGTTGTAATTTACAAAGTCATTTTAATGACAATGCTCCCCCAACTCTAAGAGCTTATAGAAGAGATGTAGCTAAATGACAGTCCATATGGTGAAATATTCAAGTATAGAAGAAGCTCGGGTAAGACAAGAGGATGAACTAACTCTTGGTGGGGAGAGGCACTATGTATGTCTTTTCAGAGCACTTGATGACTGGGGAGAGTTTGGAATGTTAAATATGCAAATGCTAAGCAACTAATGGAGAAAGAAATTCCAGTAAGGGATGAAGTTAAGTCCAAATGCATACAGAATATTCTGGTTTAGGACATGCGTAACATATTGTATAGTGCCCGATAATCACTTCTTGAGGAAATGATGAATGAATAATGAATACAGCATAAAGTGCTCACAGACTAGAGTATAAAGTACAGGTAGGGTTATGGATTTTGACTTATAGTGAGAGAAAACCCATTCCTCCCCCTAAAAATCCCCTGTGTGCCTCCTATTTCTTTGTTCCTCCCCTGCCAGAATGCCTGGCAACCACTGATCATTTTACTTCCATGTAATTTTTTTTTAAAATAAATTTATTTATTTATTCATTTATTTATTTATTTTTCACTGCATTGGGTCTTCGCTGCTGTGCGCAGGCTTTCTCTAGTTGCAGCAAGCGGGGGCTACTCTTCGTTGCAGTGCATGGGCTTCTCATTGCAGTGGCTTCTCTTGTTACAGAGCACGGGCTCTAGGCACGTGGGCTTCAGTAGTTGCAGCACGTGGGCTCAGTAGTTGTGGCGCATGGGCTTAGTTGCTCCACGGCATGTGGCATCTTCCCGGACCAGGGCTCAAACCTGTGTCCCCTGCATTGGCAGGCAGATTCTTAACCACTGTGCCACCAGGAAAGTCCCAGACATCTTTACTTTTAATAAATGTTAATTTTTCTTTTTTTTTCTTTCATGGAATGTACTTTGGAGGT
This sequence comes from Balaenoptera borealis, assembly GCF_965194805.1. Lineage (NCBI taxonomy): Eukaryota > Metazoa > Chordata > Mammalia > Artiodactyla > Balaenopteridae > Balaenoptera > Balaenoptera borealis. The sequence goes on along the minus strand of NW_028123982.1, from coordinate 739,222 downwards.
TATACCTAAAAACTCATGACCAAACCCAAGGTCACACAAATTTCCTCCTATATTTTCTTATAGAAGTTTTATAGTATAGTGCTTCATATTTAGGTCTATAATTGTTAAATAGTAGTATATATATCTCCCCAGTTTCTGGCACAGAGTTCCTGAGACCTCTGTAATTTCCTGGATGATGAGAACAACTTTTCTTCTGATGAGAGAACTCTTGGTGCGCTCCTGGGTGGGGAGGCTGATCACCAGGAAGAGTAAGCGGGATGAGAAGCTTAAACTTGCAGCCCACCCCCCTTCTCTGGAGACAGGAGAGAGGGGAGGGCTGGAAATGAAGTTGATGTGTCATGCCTACATGATGAAGTCTCCAAAGAATCCCGAAAGTGTGAGGTTTGAAGATCTTCCAGGTCAGTGAACACATCCACATGCTTGGAGGGTAGTGCACCCCAACTCCAAGGGGACAAAAGCTTCTGTGCTCAGGACCCTTCTGGACCTCACCCCCATATCTATTCCTGTGGCTATTCACCTGTGTCCTTTATTATGGAATAAGCCTGTAAACATAAGTGTTTCCTCGAGTTCTCTGAGCTGTTCTAGAAAATGTTTGAGCCTCAGGAGGGGGTTGTGGAAACTCTGGTTTATAGCCAGAAGCACAGGGGACATCTTGGACTTGGGGCTGGCATCTGAAGTGGGGACAGGCCACCTCATGGGGTCTGTGCTGAGTCTGGCTGGCGTCGGAATTGAATTGAATTGTAGGACATCCAGGAGGTGTCGGAGAATTGCCTGATGTGGAAAACCCACACATCTGGTCGCAGAAGTATTGTATGTGTGAGCAGAGGGAAACTTTTTTCTTTACAATAATCCATTTTGAGTTAATTTTTGTGACTGGTGTAAGGTCTGTGTCTAGATTTTTTTTTTTTTTTTCATATGGAAGTTCAATTTTTCCAACACCATTTGTTGAAAAGACTATTTGTTTTTCTCCACAGAATTGCCTTTATTTCTTTTCTTTGTCCAAGATCACTTGCCTGTATTGAGGTGGATCTGTTTCTGGACCCTTCTTTTCCATTAATCCATATATCTATTTTTTTTTAACAAATACCACACTGTCTTAATTGCCATAGTTTATAGTAAGTCTTGCAATCTGGTAGTGTCAGTCTCCCAACTTTATTCTTTTTTAGTATTATGTTGGCTATTCTGGATCTTTTGCCTTTTCACACAAACTTGGGAATTAGTTTGTTATTATCCACAAAATAGTTTGCTGGGTTTTGACTGGGATGTGTTGAATCTATAGATCAGGGTGGGAAGAATTGACATCTTAACAATATTTAGTCTTCCAATGCATGAACACAGGATATCTCTCCATTATATAAATCTCAATTTAAATACATTAAATAATGAAGGAATTTATTTACTGACATAATGGAAACATTTCAAGGTAACATAGCCCTCAGGCATAATTTCATGCAGAGGTTCATGATTTTATCCCAGGACACACGTGTGCCCCACAGAGGCCATATTTGCTTCCTTCCTGGTGCTAAATTGGCTTCCAGCATCCCCGGTCTCTGGTGCATCTACCCAGATACTTTGTGCAAGAAATTCCTGCCACAGTCCCAGATCCACTCTGATTCAAGTAGCAGAGGTCCTGTGCACATTTTAAAATAGTATTTCTGTATTAAGTCATATATTCCATTCCAGATACTACATACCAGGCAGGGCAGAAGTCAGTTTCCCTAGAAGCCTGTGGATTTCCTAAGGTGTTGGGGGAAACAATCACATATACAACTCTAGCACAAAACTGAAGAGTTAGGGTCCAGATCATTCAGGGCCTTCAATTAAAGCTGGTGAGTAAGGAGTGGGTTTTACTTAGAGGTGGTATATGATTAGATTTGCATGTTAGAATTTTTTTCTGTGGTCTGCTTGGAATGGATTGACCTTTACGTGCCTTCAGGTAGATGAGTGAGGAAGCAATGAGAGTGGTCCTGGAGAGAGAGCCTGAGGGCTTAGAGCTGAACCATGGCTGGGGCAGGGGGGAGAGAAGATGTAAGGAATGTTTAGGAATTTAAAAAAGTTAACCAGCATTTAGAGTGACTTTCTGGTTTCTCTAACCGACAACCTCATAAGTGAGGGACTAAAGGATGCTAGAGCATGAGATGCGAGGTGGGGTGGGGATTTGGAATGTCCGAGTCAACCTAGAGGCAATGTGAAGGAGGCGAGTGGATTTGGGGTGCGTTATATTTAGGCTGAGGCCAGAGAGAGAGTTATCATCTTATAGGGAGAAACTGAAACCAAAGAGCAGGATTAAAATACACTAAACTTAATAAAGAATGGGGAGCTAACTTTAACAAAGCCTATATGTTATTTATTCTCTAAGTTAATGGTTTTTAAAAAAAATTTTCTATTGGAGTATAGTTGATTTACAATGTTGTGTTCGTTTCTGCTGTACAGCAAAATGAATCAGTTATACATATACATATATCCACTCTTTTTTATATTCTATTCCCATATAGGTCATTACGGAGTACTGAATAGAGTTCCCTGTGCTATACAGTAGCTTCTTATTAGTTATCTATTTTATATATAGTAGTGTATATATGTCAATCCCAATCTCCCAATTTATCCCTCCCCCCTTTTTAAGTTAGTTGTTAAGTAAACTGGGGTTCTGATTCTTTAGTGTAGGTAAATCAGTCTTAATCAATCCTTGTTATCATTTTAATGTCGCAAAGTGAAAAACCACCTTATGTAGGATTTTGTATAATGTCTGAATCAGCTGTGCTCCAAATTAACAATTGCAGTCAAGATTCTGGCACCCAGCACAGGAAGACAACAGAAGCAGCACCTTTTCCTAATAGTCTTTTAATAAGGCTTTCCCCTGTATTCATAGAAATACAATTTGCGAATAAGTAAGGCCTAAAGGCTAAATTTTAAGTCCTTCTGAGGATAATCCATGCAGTGTGGGAATTCATTTTTTTAAACACTGCATCAGTTTGCTAATGCTGCTGTAACAAATTGCCACAAATTTTGTGACTTAAAATAGCACCAGTGTATTGCCTTACAGTTCTAGAGATCAGAAGTCCTAAAACCAGCATGTCAGCAGGGCCCCCCCTGAAGGATCTTGGAGAGAGTTCATCCCCTGGCCTCTCCCAGCTTCAGGACTTGGGAGCGTTCATCTCTGGAGCCACCGTGAGGCTCCTTTGGGCCTGAGTGGGGAGCTGAACTTGGGCACCCAGTCAGAGGCTGCAGAGCAATGGGACACAGGCCACTTCTTGTCTGGAAATTACGGCCTCCAAGCTGAGGCCCAAAGTGAGAACTACTCACTTTTCAAATTAATTTTTTACTGATGGTTTTCTGGAGGTGTCATTTACATACCATAAGTTCACCTATTTTAATTCAATGATTCCTTAGTTTTTTCACAGAATTGTGTAACCATCACCACAATCTCATCTTAAAACATTTTTTATCCCCCCCAAAATGAAACTCATTTCCATTTACAGTCGCTCCCCCTTCCTACCCCCAGCCCCAGGCAACCACTAATCTACTGTCTGTCTCTATAAATTTGCCTTTTCTGGACATTTTATATAAAAGGCATTGTAAAAGATGTGGTGTTTTTGTCTTGCTCCTTCACTTATTATAATGTTTTTGAGGTTCATTCATATGCTAACATGTATCAGTACCTCCTTACTTTTTACTGCCGAATAGTGTTCCATTGTATGGATAGACTACTTTTGTCTATCCATTGACTAAAACTATTAATTTCTACTATTAGATCATGAAAATGTACTCTAGCTCAGAAAATGTATTCTGAGGAACCTCCCAGATGCAGTCAGATCTGGGGTACTGGGTAGATTCCTGTCTGGTTGGGAATTCTGTCCCTGAAGTGGACCCAAAGCTCGGCTCAGACAGCATCTTCTGGTCAGAGTCCTGGGTACACTGACTCAGGGCTCAGGCTCTCCTAACCCACGCCTCTGAGGCTGTGGTGGATAAAATCCAGCATCTGGGGCAGGAAAACCCTGGGCCAATCAGAAAAACACTCAGCCCTTGGCACTCATCTGAGGGTGGCATAAGTGAAAGGTCTTTGTTGACAAGATGACAACAGCTCAGAACACCTAAGCAACAGAACTTGAGAATGTCCAGCTTCTCATGCCTGGCACGCTTCCTCAGTCTTGGTGAATTAGCAGTTCTGCCTCTCTGTGTTTCTAGGAGGCCTGGAAGAGGTTGTAAGACATCTGGACGTATTTGGACTACATAACTGACTCGTTTCCTTTGTTCTACATTTATTGAGCACCTAATATATGCTAGGCCATTTGTACACATTATCTAATTCAATCCTAGCAATGATCTTATACAATAGCCGCTGTTATATTTATTTTACAGATGGGGAAATATAATCTCAGAGAGACTTTTTGTCCCAAATCACTCAGGATAAATGGTAAAGTCAAGATTCAAACCCATTTTCTCTAAGGCCAATGCTCCCTACACACTGAAGCTACTTTAAACAAGTAGCATTAAAGAAAGGAGGGGGGGATTTAATTTATTATCGTAGAATGGTGAGGGTGGAAGTAGGAGATGGTTAAAATAGGTCTTTTCCAGTGGTTTTAGGGACAGAAAAAGGGCAGAGGCTGGATACCTATCAGAATGGGGGGGGGGGGCGGTGAGAGAGTCAGTTTGCAGGTGCCCCCATGGTAGGTCCACTAATCTCTGCTCCCCCATTTCATATGGTCACTTGCCTCATACCCTAGCGACATAAATAATTGCAAGGATCAGATGGAAAACAGGTGGTATATGGAAATTAAATGTTCAGAGACGTCCCAGGAACTCAGATGCCCTGAAAGTGGGGTCATAGACTCTGAGGCACGGAACCACCTCACCAGTTGCTGTTACCAGTAAACTGCGGGGCCTACCTACCCTGATTCATACTCTTTCCTCTGCCCAAATACTTTTCTCACACGTTTTGCCTGCCTGAATCTTTCTCCAACTCCATCTCTCATTATGTGTATCAGGCCCCTGGAGGGGCCTTCCTTGACTTATTCCCATTCGTAGACAAAGCACCTGTTCCTAACCTCCAAGTCCGCAGGCATCACAATTTGTAATTAGGTAGTTTATTGGCTCGTTCAGTGTCTGTCTTGCCTCACCTGTTACACTGTAAGTTCCTTGAGCGCAGGGAGCAAGTCTGTTAAAATCAGCAGTAAGACAGACAGGTCAGGCTTCAAGGAATGCCTTCGCCACCGCTCACAAGCTCCTTGAATATCGGAGGAGCTGCCGCTTTGCGGGGTTAATCCATTTTGGAGACCAGCAGGCTGGGGGTGCACGGGAGCCGAGCTGTTCTCGGCCGACTTCCATGTGCAGCTGAGCTTGGCTCAGGAGGGCGAGCTCATTCCAACCTCCCTGAGGCCAGTAAAGCTGTGGGCTCGATGAGGACAAGCTGGCACATCCTGGCCTTTCTCCCCGGGCTCCTCAGATTCAACAACCCCACTGAGTCCCAAGAAGGGCCACTGTAAACTGTGAAAGGAAGCCCTCAACTCTTCAACTGCTATTTGAATTTTTGTTGTCATTTTCAATACTGTATATATGCATCTGCCTTAAACGAAGTCCCAGCAGCTTTCATGGGGCTGAGGAAGAAATGCCTAGAAAATGTTTCCCAGACTGGGAAGCTTCTAGAAGACAAGAAGAGACGAATGCACGGAAAAGCTCTGGTGGTCTTTTTTTTTATTTATTTACATTTTATTTTTGGCTGCATTGGGTCTTCGTTGCGGTGCGGGGGGCTTCTCATTGCGGTGGCTTCTCTTGTTACGGAGCACGGGCTCTAGGTGCCGGGCTTCAGTAGGTGTGGCACGCGGGCTCAGTAGTTGTGCCTTGCAGGCTCAGTAGTTGTGGCACATGGGCTTAGTTGCTCTGCGGCATGTGGGATCTTCCCGAGGCTCAAACCCGTGTCCCCTGCATTTGTAGGCGGATTTTAACCACTGTGCCCCCAGGGAAGTCCGCTCCAGCAGTCTTTAATGTAGCATCGGGGGCAAGGAAGGGCAGACTTCCCAATCCCTTTTCTTTTCCTGCCTCTCTAATCCCTGAGGTAGGCAGGGTTTAAAGTGTTGAGGTAAAGACATAAATTAATTCCCAGTAAGCAAGTAATGGAGTCACTTGGCCTTGAAACTCTGATGACAGTCCTTTCTATACTATTACTGTTACTATACTATCACAAGAAAAACGAATAATGTTGTCAAGGGTAAAATTTTCCCCTTCCCCAGTGAGCACCCTGAGGTCAGGTTTGTACAGCTGAAGCTCCAACACAAGCGAGGGGAAGCAAAGCTCCCGCCAGCCTTTATCTGCTCCCCTGAGGAAAAGGAAGCTGATGCAAAGCTTTTCAGAAACCGCTACTTTGTGTTGCAAAAATAAAATTGGCAAGTAGCCGTTCCCTAGTGAATGTAAATTACCTGAGGGCAGTTCTCTGGAAGGATCTGCTTTGAGAGATGGCAGATTTGCTTTGGATTCCTTTCCTTTCAAAACTTGCCTTGGATTCATTTCCTTTCGAAACAAGTGCGCTTAATTTCTGTGTGGAAATGCAAAGGTTTTGTAGTGAGCAGGCAAGCCATTGCCCCTAAACTGAAACATTTATTTTCTCTCCTTCACTCTTTTTGGCCTTTTCCCATATTATGATAATTAACCAAGTTGACTCTTACATTCTGGGAGAAAATGCTGACATTTAGAATTCCATGTAAACACATCTTTTAATATTTCAGGGAGCAATGTGATTTAAACCAACATTAAGATCATCTTCTGGAATGGACAAACATTTATTAGGGAAAAAAGTGTGTGCACGCTATTGTGGAGTCTTGGCTTAATGAAAAGTCATGTGTTTGGCCCAATGTTTGTGGGCAGCTCTTATTTTAATAGTCAAGGCAGAGGAAAGATGACTAAACTTGGAGTTCTCTCTGGAATATTATTTCCTCTCTTCTTTTGACTGAAAAGAAACCCCACACGCACAACACGAGAACAGTGGGTTTCGGTTTTATGCGGGGACCTTACTGAGGATTCTAGTGTGGGGGACGCCCGCCTCTCCATAACTCTGAGGAGCTGATCTGAAGAGGTGGGGTAGGGCCAGTTTCCATACGAATTGTTTTGGCAGGAAGTACATGTAGTCAAGCGTTAGTAAAAGACTGGCTTGACCAATCACAAATATCACAAGTTAATGATTTTAGTGCTTTTCTGTGTATGGGAAGATGCGAGAATCTGGGACCATTGAAATTCTTCCTTGGACATGCATCTTCACTACCTAGGGGCCCATATATCCAAAGGCGCAGGAGGCTTCACTGTTTTTCCATCCTGAATTCCCCCCCAGGGCGCACCGTCTGCAGTGGATTGCGACTTAACCCCCTTAAAAGGGGCTGATGAGTGACACTCTTTGTTCTTTTTATTTCTATTTCCATATTTACACTGGAATCTCTTCCCACCGTCCTTCCGGTTCTGTGAATTCTTATTTTCGTGATGGCAAGCTCTGTTCAGAGCAAGGACTTACCCCTATTAAAACCCTAATAAACTGAATGGTTAAGAAAAGCATGGTAAAATATTTTTCCCATGGTGGATTAAATAGGAAATATTATGCTTACCCGTGAAAATATATAGAACTTTAATATCTACTATTTAATATCTATTTTTAAGTCCATCAAAATACACAGCACTGTTTTTAACAATTGAATAACAGTTTGAATAAGCCTTTGCAGATTCTAAGAGTTGCTCCAGAAGCTCTGAGAAATCAAAGGCAAGGCCTTATTGTCCAGAAGGACCAGCCATTCGCTGCACGTGGCTGCCGTACAAGTGAGTGCAGCCAGTCTGAACTGAGATATGGCCGCTAGTGTGAAATTGATGCTGGATTTTTTCTTTTTTTTTGCTTAAGTCAGTAAAACAAGAACCAGACTTTATTAGGGCTGGTGATTAATAGCAAAGGGGTTTGAAAAAACTTTACTGCACCAGTGCTGCAGAAGCACCTCTGTTCTGAGAGATGGTTTTGTTGTTTTTTTTTAATCTTGAATTCTTCTTTTTTTCTTTTTGAATTTTTTAAAATTATTATTATTTTTTAATCAGTCATCAATTTTATACACATCAGTATATACATGTCAATCCCAATCGCCCAGTTCAGCACACCACCATCCCCACCCCACTGCAGTTTTCCCCCTTTGGTGTCCATACGTTTGTTCTCTACATGTGTCTCAACTTCTGCCCTGCAACCTGGTTCATCGGTACCATTTTTCTAGGTTCCACATACATGCGTTAATATATGATATTTGTATTTCTCTTTCTGACTTACTTCACTCTGTATGACAGTCTCTAGACCCATCCACGTCTCAACAAATGACTCAATTTCGTTCCTTTTTATGGCTGAGTAATATTCCATTGTATACATGTACCACTTCTTCTTTATCCATTCGTCTGTTGATGGGCATTTAGGTTGCTTCCATGACCTGGCTATTGTAAATAGTGCTGCAATGAACATTGGGGTGCATGTGTCTTTTTGAATTACGGTTTTCTCTGGGTATATGCCCAGTAGTGGGATTGCTGGGTCATATGGTAATTCTATTTTTAGTTTTTTAAGGAACCTCCATATTGTTCTCCATAGTGGCTGTATCAATTTACATTCCCACCAACAGTGCAAGAGGGTTCCCTTTTCTCCACACCCTCTCCAGCATTTGTTGTTTGTAGATTTTCTGATGATGCCCATTCTAACTGTCTTTTTGAATTTTTGAATTTTATTTTATTTATTTTTTATACAGCAGGTTCTTATTAGTTATCCATTTTATACATATTAGTGTCTATATATCAGTCCCAATCTCCCAATTCATCACACCGCCCCTGCCACTTTCCCCCCTTGCTGTCCATACAGTTTGTTCTGTGAGATGGTCTTGAGCAAAAGCCAAAAGGGCAGAGAATCAATGAATCTTCAAGCAGAAGTCAACCCAATTTTACTAACAAGGTGTCAGTGTAAATCTCCACAAACATTTCAACTCACAAACTTGATTCTGTGGAAACTGCCAATGTCTTTTATGCCTTCAAAGTGTCTTTCCTCACTCGGTGTCACTCAGACACATATACAGGTGTATACCTTCCTGTATAGGAAACAGAATGCCTTCCCCCCTTGAGGGTCACAGATGCTGACAGTCTTGGGGTTCAGGTTGGATTTTTCTTTAGATTCTAGAACTTTGAACCCTCCACCAGATAAAGAATGTAGTCAAGCATTAATTTGCACCACTTGTCAGACACCGACATACTTAACAGTGAAAATTTCCAGATTATGGAATAAGTATAATACACAGAAAGGCAGTATTTTACCTCCCTTGATTCACAGGATGAACGGGTCTTGGAAAGTTCCTTTTGGAATGCCACTCCAGATTCTCATGATGAATTTACCCAATGGGCTATCCTGTTTGTTTTTTGGCCCAGAAAGAAAATGCAATGTCTCCTGGACACACATGGTTTGTACTGGAGAGTTAGGCTGGATTTCATGAGAACAGAGATGGCAACAGAGGTAAGTGGTTACTTACTGCAATAGATCATTTGTAGTCCTGGTGGGAGCTTCCACAATGGAATCGGAATCTAAGATATTAAAGGAAATGCATTCAAGGACACATGGAACATTCTCCAGGACAGAGCATATGCTGGGCCCTAAAACTCATAGAAAGGATAGAAATACAAAAAGTATGTCCTCCAACCACAATGAAATTAAATTAAAAATCAATAAATTTTGCAAAGCCAAATATCTGGACGCACTCCCTAGAGGCCTTTTGCGTTGGGAATTCTTAGGCAATTTGCTCATTGCGTCTTCATGGTGTTGCCGGGGTGGTATGGGCTGTAAAAGAAAAGCAGGCAGAGGGGTGAGCACGTGGTCCTGGACAAAATGATACCAGAGTCAGATGTAGACCCGCAAGTCCAGTCTCTAGGCTGTGCTTCAGGACTGAAATTCGCAATCAGTTTCCCTGGGGGTTTGTCTCAAATTGGAATTGATGCTGGGACTTAAAGACTTAGTACGAAAAAAAGAACGTAAAACATCTCCTTAGTAATTTTTATTGATTTTTTTCTTGAACTATTTTGGATATTTTGGGTTAAAGTATATTATTAAAATACTTTCATCTGTAAAATTACTTTCCTTTTACCTTTTTAGTGTGGCTACTATTAAATTAAAAATTACTGATAAGGCTCGCATTATGTTTCTACTGAAGAATGCTACTCTAAGGCTAAGGATTGGCTTCCTCAACCTTAATTTCTCCTGGGCTCTGTCTCTAGGATGCTTTTTGTAGCTTCTTGCCCCTGAACTAGGTATATTGTGGGCTGAGACGCTCAGGGTGGGCTTTCTATAGTTCATTCTGAATGGTTGTTGACAACGTACTTAAGAGTTCCCAAATGATCCCTTTCAGGTAGAAAGGCCAATTTCCTTTACAAAACTCTTTAGCTTTGCAGGAGATTCCTTATGACAGAAGAACAAAATAAATATTTTCATTTCTTCCAGTCCCTGGAAAAGTAAATTATGTAGTGTTGTTTGTTATAAAGAATTTGGGATCTAAATTTGTAGGTTCAAGTATTACTCTTGCTGCTATGTGACCTTGGAAAAACCTTAGTCTGACCTTGTTTATTAATTAAGTTGGATTGAAACTACCTACCTACCTACGGAGCACACTCATTTGAGTTTCCAGTAAGCTTTTGCATGTAATAGAGCTTTGTCATCTGTGACCTGCTACACAACTGTCATCTGTTGTTTCACAAAGGATGTGAAAAAATCAGCAGTCTTCTCTCTCAATTTCCCTTTCTTTCTTCTTCCCTCTTTGCCTTCCTCTCTCCTTCTCCTCTTTTATCTTCAGAACTTGTAGAATAGATCTCGGAAAAAATAGTAAGGAAACAGATAGTTCAGAATTAAAGATGTCTTGTTAAAGAAAAAGCAAAAATAAAGAACGATAGTACCTCAGTCCTCAAAGAAGCAGAAAATTTTTACAGCCTCAGGCAAATTGTGCCCTGTGAGGAGCCTGGATTCTGGGAGAAAGCGGTCTTGCGAAAGACCTGAAACAAAGGCTTTTCAAGTCCTCTGGAATTGCTCAGAGACTGCAATAGTCCCTGGCAAAGTTATTAAAGTTGATTTCTCAGAACTATTTACTCAAAAGGGCCACCTGCCCTTAAGTTAGCATCTATTTTTAAGAAAATAATTCAAAAAAGGCTAGTAATTATTGCTGCATGATGCTTTTACATCAAAGAGTTATAGGACTTTAAAAATAGGGTTTTTTGGATAAAATGGTTAAGGAGGGAGGTTTAAAATGTTGGTTCACAATATGCAAAGGAACATTTACTTGCTGCATTTAAAATGCATCACGTAACATGTAGTAGTTTTTCCTCCTTTGGGTTTACTTTATTATTTTTTTAAATTTATTTATTTTTGGCTGCGTTGGGTCTTCGTTGCTGCATGCGGGCTTTCTCTAGTTGCGGTGAGCGGGGCCTTCTCTTCAATGCGGTGCGCGGGCTTCTCATTGCGGTGGCTTCTCTTGTTGCAGAGCACGGACTCTAGGCACGCGGGCTTCAGCAGTTGTGGCTCGCGAACTCTAGAGCGCAGGCTCGGTAGTTGTGGTGCACGGGCTTAGTTGCTCCGCGGCATGTGGGATCTTCCCAGACCAGGGCTCAAATCCGTGTCCCCTGCATTGGCAGGTGGATTCTTAACCACTGCGCCACTATGGAAGCCCCTGAGCTTATTTTAAAAACACTAACATGTTAGCTAGGTATCCACATTTTCAAAGTGATTAACAATTAACTTTTAACTTAAATAGTTGTATCATTATTGATTAATGCCACTTTAATCATATTTTAATTTACTGCTTGGAGCGTCTTTAGATGCCAATGATGTTTAAAAATGCCTTTAAAGGGACTTCCCTGGTGGCGCAGTGGTTAAGAATCCACCTGCCAATGCAGGGGACACGGGTTCAAGTGCGCTCTAGAGCCCGTGAGCCACAACTATTGAGCCCGCGTGCCACAACTACTGAAGCCCGCACGCCTAGAGCCCGTGCTTTGCAACAAGAGAAGCCACCACAATGAGAAGCCCGAGCAACGCAACGAAGAGTAGCCCCGGCTCGCCACAACTAGTGAAAGCCCACAAATAAATTTATTAAAAAAAAAAAAAAGCCTGTAAATATGATGCCGAGCAGGGCCCGGGCACGGAGGCCTTTTTGTCCCCCATTTCTTGTAGGCAAGGCTCCAGCCTCCATGACCTTCTGAGTTCCAAAGGGCAGATTCGAACAGTTGCTAAAAGGGGGGAGCAGCCAGGAAACCACCTGAGGCGAGATTAAAGGGACCAGAGAAGCTCATCAAGATTAGAAGACCGGCCACCTGAGACCCTGCACACACCCACATCTTGTCAGTACCCCCACCCTTCTGAAATGTTGCAGAAGAAAGAAGAATGCAAGACTGTTACTGCCTTGATCCTTATCGCATACCTCTGACCACGAGTCCTGACTATATGACCTCTCCCTAGTCCCCAGTGAAGGGGGGCACCGTTCTTGAGGTGCTAGCTTACTATGCTCCCTCTCTGCCTGGCAAAGAAATAAAGCCGCTTTTTCTTTTCCTCCATAACTCTGTCTCCGTATTTCTGTTTGGCATCGGTGCACAGAGAGCCAAGATTTTGGCAACAAATTTAGGTAACTAAATTTCCTAAGTAATTAAAATAGTGACAAGATTTACAGTGAGGAAAATTTTTATATTAATAGTGAAGCAGAATGTTAAGAAACTCTGTAACAGTTATCAGGGAGGAAGAAGTTTTTCCCTACCCTTCTAGGTTCTTCTGGCTGGTCTAAGAATTAAATTGACGTGACACAGATTAACAGGAGAAAATCACACAAAAGTTTAATAAATGTATACATGGGAGAGACCCAGGAAAACTGAATCGCGGCCAAAATGGCCGAAGCCCTCACCTTAAATACCATCTTCAGCTAAAGGCAACAGAGGATGTTGGGGTTAGTGGTTTGGGACTTCAAAGGGGAGGAAGGCCATTCATGTGGAGATGGAAAAGCAAAGGTTTGGTAAAGGAGTGTTTGCTGGGCCAGCAGAGAAAAGGGACAGAGTAGACTCTGATCTCTGGGCCCACTGAGTCTCCACCATCACGCCCAGTGCTTATTCCTGGTGGGTATCTCTGCGGATAACTTTGTTCAGCTCTAATACCTGAATTCTTTAGGCCGCTAAGTGGAAGTAAAAAGAAAGTCTTCCTTAGTCTTCTGCTTCTTAAAAATAATCAGCCTAATTTAATCCTAATGCCAAAGAGACACATTTCGGGGTGGCAAATTTTGCTCCGCTAGACAGGGAACTGTTATAGTAAAGGTGTTACCAAATCCAAGCTTGCTTTGCCCGCCACACGACAGGCCAATGAATCGGAGATGAGGTGTTGAGGTAAGGAATACGACTTTATTCGGGAAGCCGGCAGACCGAGAAGATGGCAGACTTGTGTCTCAAAATAACCATCTTATCGGGGTCTGGATGCCAGTTTCTTTCATAGCATCTTAGAGGGAAGTAAAATAAAAAAGGCAGAATAGAGAGGGAGAGGCATGGAGGAAGTAAAGCAAAAAGGGCCATCAGCCTCGGGGAGGGGATGTGTTAATTTCTTCTTTCCTGCAGCCATCCACAGGTGGGCAGGGTTCCCTGAGGCAGGCCATTATGTATGATTATAATAACAAAAGCAATGAAAAGCAAAGGTTAAAGTCAAAGACAGATCCAACGTGGAGTCAAAATTGGCTCTTCCCTGTTACAGAGGCAAGGACAAAGTCTGTCTTGAAGGGTTAGCTTGGGAGAGTGGCGGTTTATGGCATAACATATGATTTCTTGTATTTGTGCCAAGGGTGTTTCCTTCTCATTCTCATCCTTTTCTTTCTTTCTTTTTTTTGGCTGCGCTGTGTGGCATGTGGGATCTTAGTTCCTACACCAGGGATTGAACCTGAAACCCCTGCATTGGGAGCATGGAGTCTTAACCAGTGGACGGCCAGGGAAGTCCCTCATCCTTTTCTTTCTTGTAGGCGGCAACAGTAGGGACATGTTTAATACTGATGAGTTTGACCTCCTGGGAGTTAAATATATGTACCCTTTTTGAATATAAATGCTGTTTAGTTTATATGGCAAATGCATAGAAATTCAGAGATTAGCATTTTAATCAAGTCTAATCTCTTAGTATTTTCTGATTTCCCCACCTTGCCATTTTGTCAAAAAAAGTTTGAAAAATGAAATTTTGAAATGACCGCTATGTTCTCTCATAGAGATGCAAGGTCTGCATGAACATAAAAGCAGCGCTATGTGTAGGAACCTTTCCTAAACCATTGGTCAAGCACATTAACGGTGTTTAAGAGGATCAATTGTTGAAGAAAAGACCAGTCCATTCGACCAGTGTTTATTAAAGAGCCATGCTTCTGCAGGCAGGTTGGAGGGGGTAGTGTACGTGTCCTTGAGATTACGCACCTCTACACTGGAATTTGGCTTCCCTTTTTCCCCTTTAAAATATTTTTTTTGTTAGGCGTGCATCTTCCACCCGCCTAACTCTTCGGGGAGCACAAGACGCTGGATACGGGGGCGGATATTAAGGTCCCCAGACAAGGGACGCTCTGGGCGCTTCCATGGCCAAGGGGTCGAAGCGGACCGGGCCGAAGGGCCGGGGGCGGGGCCGAGGGGCCGGTAGGGGGCGGGGCCTTGTGCGTTCCGCGCGGCCATTGGCGGCGCTGCGTGAGCGCCTTCGGCCTCGCGCGGTCTGCGTAGGGCGCCCGGAGGCTCGCCGGCTACCGGTTTGCCGGGACCCCACAGCTGCCGGGCCGAGGGGCTGGCGTGGCCTGAGTGCTCGCGGCGGCGGCGGCGGTGGCGGCAGCCTGGAGAACTAGGGGGCGAAGCCGAAGAGGAGCGTGGCGATTCCCTGCACGGAGCCCCCGCGAGGCCGAGGCGCAAAGAAGGCGGGCGGGGGCACGAAGGCGCCGGGCCGGCAAGGCGAGGGGGGCGGCAGCGGGGACCCAGGCAGGAAGAAGAGCCGGCTGGACGCCAGGGCCTCGGTCTTTTCCAGCCTGCGCCTCCGGAGGACCCTGTCCAAGGGCAGAGGTGCCGGCGGCTCCCGTGAGGCTGTGCCGGACCCCCAGGCCCTGCAGGCCGGCGAGCTGGACAGCGCCCACTCCCTGGTCACCAGAACCCCTGTCCTCAGGCTGTCGGCCCACGAGACGGGCCGGTCCGATACCGACTGTGCCCACCCTTCCGAGGTGACGCGTCCCGGGGCCCCAGCTTCCGGCCCTGCGGTGGCCGAGGAGTCCGAGGCCGCGGCGGGGCGCAGGGCAGACACACCTCCACAGCTTTTACTCGGTCGCGGGGCAGGAGGACCTGCTCTCGGACATCCAGCAGGGGACCCGCCTCCAGCAGCTGCGGCAACAGCCCCCAGCCCTAGTCGCCCCACCGGGGCCCTGCCGGGCCTGGACCGACCCCCACCGTCCCCAGCGCCCCTACCGGCCGGGGGCCCAGACCTGCCCGCGGCCGCCGCTTGGTTAAAGCGGGCTCTATAGTCAGACTGTCCTGGATTTGAGTCCTGGAGTTTACACTTTACTGTGCAACTAAGGTAAATTTAATGCTTAATTTCTCAGTTTGTCTCTTCTGTAAAATGAGGAGTGATACAGTAGTTTCTGTGTAAGAAGAAGGCATAAATACAAGTAAAACTTTTTGCGCAGTGTGGGGTGTACAGTGAGTGTTGGATGTGTGCAGTGTTATCGTGTTTGGGGTCCCAGTGGAGACATGCACAGTATGGGGAGCAAAAGGGGAGGGTTGACTGAGTCTCCTTGTAGCTCGGGAGGTAGTACTGGGGCAGGACCTGAGGGTCCACGAGGAGTTGGCTGCGGGGACCGGCTATAAAAGGAGTGTGTGTGCTCGCCATGGAGATGCAGGTGACCATGGAGTGCAGGTGGTTCTGGATTGTAAACTGGGAGACTGATGGGTAGAAAGGAGGCCAGACGTGTAAACAAGGACATTTATGTCATCCTGGTGATGCTTTTAAATAATTTTATGGTAGTTAAACCATAAACAGATTGGCATTTATAAAAAAAAATTGTTCTGGAGGCAGAATGGAGAATGGATTGAAGAAATTTGAAATTCGTGTCTGGGTGATGGGTAAAAGTGACTAAACTGAAACAGGGGCAGTGGGGAAGGAAAGAGACAGATGTGGGGAATATTCAGGATTTACCGTTGTCAGGACTCGACGTTTGATTGGATGCTTTCCGATTCACACCTGTGGGTGGAGGGTGATTCTGAGAATGTGAAAGTGAGAACAGGTTTCAGGCAAGATGGTCATTTTCGTTTGGACATCTAGAACTCACGACTCTTTGGGACATTGTGGCGGCAATTCTGGAGGACAGAGGAACTGGGGTTACTAGCATAGGGAATGGGTCATATGCTTAAAAGGGTAAGCGAATAAATCTCGTAAGTTAAGATACAGTGGAGAGAAGTACATTGGGATAAAGTTCTCAGGAACAGTGAGGAACAGGTGTAGAGAGAGTAGACGGAATGGATTCACGGGAGGCCTGGCTGGAGGATATCCTTTAAGACCTGAGGGGCGGAGCTGGTCTCCTCATTCCGAAGTCCAGTCTGTGGAGTGATTAGAACTGAGGGGCTCAGGTGTCGGCTGAGACTTGACGTTCCCCAGGTTGGTGGAGGACGTTCTGAGAAGCAGACGCGGGGTCGTGGGGCCTCGAGAGGGATGAGGGGCCGCGGGGTGAAGGCGGGGTCTCGAGAGGTGGGTGGGGCTTCGAGAGGTGGGCGGGGCCTCGAAGGCCGGCCAGGGTCCCCTCTGAGGGGTCCATGATGACACTGCCAGGTGAAAGGGGCTTCAGAGGTGGAGAGGAGTTTGCACAGGGTGGGCCTAGAACATTCTCTAGATGATTTTGGAGGCCTAGGTTGTGCAGCCACGTTGTATGAGAGGAATCAGGAAAGTCACCTTTCAGCTCGGCTGTCACTTGCTTGGCTTTCTCATCCGCCTTGTCAGTTACCGTCTTGGGTCTTCAGTCCCGGCTCTTCGCTCCGGCCTGTGGTTCTCAGTTCAGGGCCACGGTGCTTCCAGCGTGGCATTGGCAGTGTCTGAGGATATTTGGTCGCCACAGTGGGGGAGGGGTGCAGCTGGCATCTAATGGTGGAGGCCAGGGGTGCTGCCCAGCACTTCACAGGACGCCTCCCCCATCAGAGAGTGTCCAGTACCAATGCCAGCAGTTGAGAAACCACGTGATGACATTTTACCGTACCATATTCCTACGTAAAGCCTTTTTAGTTGTTATTCTGTCAGAATGAAGCCCAGATTCCTTGGACCTCCATGACCTGTCTCCTTCTCCAGCTCGTGACCCACCTCCCTTTTTGTTTCTCCAAACAATGTCCTTCACCTTCCTAAGTGCTTCTCAGTTTCCCCGACTGTCCGTGGGGCTGGGTGAGAGCTCCTGTTTCTGCTCCTGAACTGTTACTTCCGAGTTCAGTTCGCTCTGTGTCAGAGGATGCTCTTCAGAGTCAGATGTCACTCTTCAGACACCTTCCTTCACCACCGAAGTCTGCATTTTCTGTCTCAAAGGACCTTACCTGTGTCATAATAGGCTACCCACTCTGCATGCCCCAATGCACATGAAATCTTCCGTGGAGGTGTCTTCGTGATGGTGCAGTGCTGCATCCCCGTGCTTACTGTAGAAACACAGGTGTACGATGAACGCAGGGATCTGGTGTTCCCAGAGTGGTCAGAGCAGACTCTAGTCGCAGTACCAATCTGATAGCACTGTTTTGTCACTTCAGTTGGCAACTGCTATAAGCCCGTTCTTTAAATTGGTATCTTGACAAAGCAAGAATTTCAGAGTCACTGTGGACACAGGCAATGAAAACCTAAAGGTGGGCGATGCTTTTCTCAGTTTGAGCAGGAAAATGCGAGAGGGAGTGATTAGGTCCATGACAAATGCAGGTTAAGTGAACCCCCATGGGTCTGTTTGGTTCCCGCAGTCCAAGTGTTAGGAATGAGGAGAGTCAGAAAACTGGGACTTATTTCTTGTTTTTGATGCCGTGAGACACATACTGTCCATGATCTGTTGCTTTGAGGATCCTGGTAACAGAATTAAATTGTTTCCATAATTCAGCACTTCTCTGTTTTGCAAAAAAAAAACAAACAAAAAAACTCAGTAGCAATTATGGGGGAAATTGGAAGTGGTCTTGGGGACCACATATTTGTCATCGGGGAGATTTTTTTCCCTTTCAAAAAAGTCTTTACTTTCACAGTCCCTGGCCCAAGGTAGGTCTCAATGCATGATGTTTTTACAGCATCATCATTAACAACAAAACCCATGACTAGCAGCCAACATTTAGTCTAAGGGCCAAGCCCTGTGCTTAGTTTTTAACATGGATCACTTAAATTGATTAATTTTAATTTAAACATTTATTTATTTAACCCTACTTCCATTTTCTGGTGTGAAAACTGAGACTTAGAGAGTGTTGCTTTCTAGGTCTCACGTTTCTGTAGGCAGCAGAGGCGGAATCCAAACCCAGGAAATCTGATCCCATGTCTCCTGCCTTTTCTTCACCCCCTGAGGCTGATCTGTTGCCAAAGCTGTTGATTCAGAGATGCTGCTGCCCCTTGAACAGCACGGGGGTCAGGGCCTCCGAACCCCCACAGTGGAGCATGCTCCCATAAGTGACGGGCGGCCCTCCACCTGCAGCCGCGGTTCTCTCTGCAGAGCATGTGGTTCTGAAGTGTTTCCTCTTGAACAAAGTCCACGTGTAAGTGCACCCGCACCGATCAGACCTGTGTTGTTCAGGGGTCACCTGTCTGTCTAGAAACTCTGGCCTTGTTTCTCTTCTGTTGTCGTCACTCTGGTGCACGTCATCCCTGTGCCTCCTACTTGGCCTCCATGTCCCCTCCTGCCCCTCATCTCCTTCCCCACAGACGAGCGATCCCGTCACCTGCTGGAGATGCTCACTCTGACCTGAGGCAGCCTCAGAGCCCTCACTCATCCCTGCAGGGCCCTCCCTCAGCGGGCTCCTGGCTGGGTCTGCAGCTCCTAAAATTCTAGTTTGGCCTCCACTTTTGGAAGGTCCGACTGGCTAGGCCTGAGTTTTGACTCTGGAAATGGGGTTTTGATCAGCTAGGTTTGGGAAAGCCTCGCTCCAGAAAATGTGTTCTGTGAATATTAGTTGCTGCTTTGCTGTGGAAGCTGCTTTTTGCTTCTGTTCTTTAACTGCAAGGAGGTCCTACCATTGAATTCTCTAGAGTTTAACTCAGCTGATGAGGTCCGCTGGGTGAGCACTAAGCTTATTGACCGAACATCTTCCCCAGACAGCTCGTTAAGGCTTTGGTTCACTTTCTGTGTGCAATTGAGAAGCAGCTAAGCTGAGAGAGATGGAGCTGGTCTCCAGGTGGTTGACAGACTCTTCAGTGGAGCTAATGCCACCTCTGATTTCTTACGTGAACTTTCTCTGTTTAATTCTTTCATTGTTTTTATTTGAAAAATGTTGAGATGTTAAAATGTAGATATTCAGACCTGGAATTGTAACTCTGAATAAATCCCTGTCTTTAAGAAAAAAGTTTATGAAATTTAATCTTATTCAATATTTACTGTGGCCCCAGGCCTAATCCCTGGGATTTTTTTTTTTCCTTTATATATTTAAAAGCATGTTCTTCTGAATTTTACTTTTGAAGTATAAGGGGTTGTGGAACATTGAAATTACAGAATATTAAGACAGAATAATTATTTGTGAGTTTATCAAAGTATCAAACCATCGTAGAAAGAAAAATTTTTTAACTTTTCAATAATCTTGTCTACGGGGTATGTATTCTAGATTAAGAAGTTCTTATGGACTGCATATACAGATACAGATAAAGTTATTTTTCACAGATGAATTTTTAGATATTTTTATCTCTACCATTATCACATATACCAAGTTATTTCTGATTTGATTTGTAAGCTATTTGTTTCACATAAATGTATGTATAAAAAGAGCAAGGTACTATAAATGTTAGATTCTTCCATGTCTTTGTTCTGTTAATTGCCAAGAATTTCTACCATATTTATTCTATTGCAGTGTTGACTTTTATTCCCCTGTATGTGCATAAGAGAAATTAAGTGGCCATTTCTTCTAGGCAAGTCTCTACGCTAAGCAAATATAGCAACTGAGGTGTAACTTTCAGTCAAAAATAGAACTCAGCTTCATTTTGAAAGTTTCTTCTCATTCATGCCCAGAGAATCCAGGTATCACATGTTTAGCTCTGTCCTGTTCTGGTGATTTCAAATTATGAAGAGGGAATTCCCAGGACAGGATTACAGTTGATCCTTGAACAAACAGTGTGGGGTGAGGGCTAGCCTCCGAGCAGTTGACAAGCTGCGTATAATTTATAGTGAGCTCTCCGTGTCGGCCATTCAACCAGCTGGTCGGGCTGCAGTATTTACTATTGAGAAAATCCAAGTATAAGTGGACCTGTGCAGCTCAAACCCTTGTTGTTCAAGGGTCAGCTGTAATTTCCAAGGTTACAGAGTTCCTGGAAGATATTTTAAAACTTCAGCACCACAGAATATATTCACTGGAAAGTTAATTGTAGTACTTTTGATTTTTAAAATGGAAAATATTCGTTCATTTAGCAAATTTTTAAGATTGGAGAGCAATGTAAGCTGCTTTCTACATTGCTCAAGAAAAGAGTCATTGTAGTTTTCTTTCTCTAAGTACAGATGAAAACAAATGTAGATATACTTCTGGTTACAGTCATATTAGAGAAAATAATCCAATATTTTGAATGCTCATGTTGATTAAGTTATAGGACTTTTTGTACTCCTCTGACCCAGCACTTTTTGAGTTAAAGCTTGGGATAACTCCCTTCAGTTGAGTTTTTGGTTAAAACAACACACCTTCTCTTTTAGAGAAAACAATTTTCATTAAGATGAATTTGCTAAGCCATTATCTTCTTTAGCTAAAGGATTAACTTGTATGAAATATTCTTTCACTTTTAAAGATTTGTGCAAAACGTTGTGAAGGAGCTTATATCAAGATATAAATATAATGGATGCTTACAGATATGATGGACTACAAATCAGACGGAGTGAACACAGAGTACTGATGGGAACCAGTTAACCTCTTCTGAACCCAGCAGTAAACTACCCTTGATTAAACGAGACACCAGGCCATCCCATGTTCTCCTTAGCTATGAGCAAGAAGCGGTGTCTTTGAGCATGAGCAAAGTTTCCACAAGGGAAGACCAAGCAAACACAATGAAGGCACCTCCTGCTCAGGATCTTGTTGGGTCATGACTTTAATTAAGATCACCCTGACATTTAATAATAATTTGAGATTAAAATCCAACTAAAGAGCACTGAGCTAGGGGATGAAAATTGACTTTGTTTCTAAGCTCTGTTAGTAGTTGTGTTACCTCACTGGTAAAATGAAGTCTAACTCCATGACCCTTCAAATAACAGTATCACTTGTGGAGCCATTACTTTGCTAAGGATTTTACACATGTCATTTGATCTTACACACCTTATAACACCCTGGAGGTATTATTATTAATGTCTATTTTAGAGAGAGGGAGACTGGGCATTGTAATTAGCAGGAAATGGTCCCCATCAAAGTCTGTAGAACTCTGACACGCCTCCTCTTGACGACTGTGTCTGTCATGCAGAGGCCGTTGAATCTCTTTTAGAATCAGTACAGTCTATGGACACAAACATGTTAGCATCTCTTAAGTAAGGTCTAAGGCAAATGCACAAGTTCTAACAGGAGGCTTCCTTGGTTAATAACTTCAGAAAATAAGTGATATGTAGTAAGATGGAGCTAATAAACTATCTTCCCTGGATAGCTTGTGGATACATGAGTCGTATCGATACATTTGTTGGTTCTAAGTCTCAATTGTGACATTAGTATAAGTGCTTGGTCTTTGGAAAAGGCTTGTCAAGGCCTCTGTTTTGTGTAGTGTGTTTGCGCTCTGGAGAGTGGCTGGTCTCTGAATGAGGATGATCACAGCTGTAGCCATGATCAAATGTCTTTCCTTCTTCTCAGCAACCTTCCAGCCACTCGTTTGTTCTGAGCTGGGACTCTTTCTCATTTTATTGGGAGGTTTGCAGTTTTATGTGACCTTCCTCAATTTCATCTTATGTGGACTAATTCTTCTTGCAAGACTTCTGGAAAACTTGCTTCTACTTTTCTACCACTGTTTCATCCTTAACTATCCAATTTCCAGGCCCATCAGCGTATTTCAGATATTTATGAAAAGATGTCTGTTCCCTTAGTTTTGAGAATTCACTTTCCTTAACATCTAATAGGATTTGAGGCAGTTTTAGACAGTGCTTCCTGTAAACTCATCTTTGCTTGCTGCAAAGCACGATTTTTTCTCCTTTCTTCTTCCTGCTGCTAAAATGTAGGAAGTCAAGTTCTTGCGTTTCTCTCCCCTCCCTTCCCGCCTTCTTTGTCTTCACGTGGGCATGTGCACAGGGACTGGCCTGCATGCAGACACCCAGCTCCAGTCAGATCTGCAAGCTCTGACTGTGCATGTGTCTGCCTGCTGAAAGCCTTGATCTCAGTGTTCCACTGGCATCTCAGATTCAACTTACCTGAAATCAGACTCCTTTGCAAAACATCGTCAAGTGGTCCCCCTTTCTCAAGGACATGACTGTCGCATTCTTCCAGTTGTAAAACCTTGACCTCCTCTGCACTGAGGCCCTGTTGTCACATCTGTGCCCCTCAGTTCCTGGGAAGTCTGCGTCTCAGCCCAGGGTCCCCACCATGTCTCTGCTCTGGGCCTCTTGACTGGATCAGTCCCCACACATCCCATCACCTTCTCATTGTGGCTTATTCTCACCAGGACCGGATCTGCCTTATTTCTGCTCATGTGGTGTACACCCTTGTGGGATATGTCCTCCCCCGCATTTGCCCTCCACACTGACCCTCTTCTGGTCCCCTGAGGATGGTGTGCTTCTCTGTCCCAGATTTGCAGATTTCACACCTTTTCCTGAATGCTCTCCATCCATACCTTTTGGTTTCCAATAATAATTTTCATTTTTCTAATGTCAAATTTTATTTTTTTAAATACTTTTATAAACCTTCCAAGAATGTTTTCTGATCACCTTAACCAGGGGGAATCTGGCTTCATTTTAAATCACCACCACACACGTGCTGTTCCTGAGATTCATGCCGGTCTTCTGTTTTATAGTATGTCTGCACCTTTTATGTTGATAATAACCCATGTGATTTTCACTGAAGCATTTTGAGTTTAGGCACACTGGAATTGAATCCTAGCATGTTTACCCTGTAACTGTATGTATGATTTGTGGCTAGTTATTTATTTGAGGTTCAGTTTATTCATCCATGAAATGAGGAAAGTTAAAGGAATTTTGATGAGGATCAGATAAATTATTGGGTAATTAGGTAAGTGAAGTAATGTTCAGAGCTTTTGTTTAGATTCCCACCTGAGCTTGAGTCTTGGCTTTGCTGGCACTTACCCTGTGACATTGGTCAGCTCCTGTGTCCATCATGGCCTTTGTTACTAGTAGGTTATATGGGGAGGTTGTTGACCACATGCTAGCACTGAGTGGGTGCCAGGGAAGTTTTATCTTTGTTATCGTTGGTAAATATATTCATGCCCAGACGTTTCCAGGCAGTGTTCATGTACCATCTCATTTAATCTTCCTTAGTTCTCCCTCCCTCCCTCCTCCTTCCCTCCCCATGATCTGGTTGTGTTACTAGTTTACAGGTGAGGAAGCACAAGGCTCCACAGCTAAGTTTCAGGAAGAAGACAGTGCGAGGATTTATGATTTAAACCCAGGAGTTGCCTGGCTTTAATTTCATGTACTTTGTGTTAGATCATGATGAAGCTAACGTGCAGTAGAGGAATCAGTCAATGGTAACATTCATACCCACCTAGGAATAGTACAGGGTTCATGTCTTAGGGGAGATCCTGCTCTCGCAGGGGACAGGGCAGCACACAGACAACACTCACACAGAGGAAATGCTGCTACAGATGCTAAACGTGCTGCGGGAACACAGACGATGATGCACTCAACTGCCTGGAGAAGGAAAGTGGCATTTGAAACGACACTGGAAGGTTAAGTGGATGTTTGACAGGTGGAAAGATGAGCTGTCTTTGAGAGAAAAACTCATTCTACCCCAGAGGCTCTGATAGATCCTGGCACATCCAGGAAACGGGGAGACATCCTGGTTGGCAGGAACAAAGGGGGACTTGAGAAGGACGAGAGAAGACTGGTGGGCAGATGGCCATCCGTGAGGGCATAGTCACAGGACAGACCAGGACCTGGAATTCCATCTCAGAATCACTGGAGATCTACAAGGATATTCCTGACAAGAGAAAGGCATGCTTGTCTTTGCTTTTGGTGCGGTGTCACTGCATGGTGAGAGGTGGATTCTGGAGACTGGCGACCAAGGTAGAGAGTATTGAAATCGTTCCAACTAGGTCTGAGAGCGAAAGCAGTTGGGATGAATGAGAGTCTAATTCTAGAGGCCTGTCTGAGTTTTAGATGATTGGTTTTGGCGACTGACTGGATTTAGGATGTGCAGGTTTGTCAAAACCAAGGTTTCTAGTTTGGGAGACTGGATGGAAGATGTAATTTTTGACTAATTTTTAATAATTCATACTCTCAAAAATTTTGAACAATTCACGGTTTGTTAGTTTACCAAAGGACTCCTTAGTTACATCATTTAACTGAATGCTGGCACATCAAACTAATTCCATGGCTTTTTTTAATAGTGGCTAGAACTTGGGATTGTTATGAATGTGTATCACCGGGAAGGAGGCCCATGCAGAGGGAAGCATTCAGCTTGGTTTGAGGCAGATCAAAAGCATTTGTTTAAATTCCAACCCAGTCAGTTCTTATGAAATTTCATTTTAGGATACTTCAGATTTTTTGATTACTTGCTCAAAAGTCTTAAGTCTCTGCAGAGGAGTTTGTATTTAATTCATCTGTGTTGTGTATGCTGTGTTTTCAGAGACATTCTGAGGAGGCCATGCTGCAACAGAAACCTGGCTCCCTCCTTGGTGATGGGGTAGGATGTGGAGTCCGGCAG
Organism: Balaenoptera borealis; assembly: GCF_965194805.1. Classification (NCBI taxonomy): domain Eukaryota; kingdom Metazoa; phylum Chordata; class Mammalia; order Artiodactyla; family Balaenopteridae; genus Balaenoptera; species Balaenoptera borealis. The sequence goes on along the minus strand of NW_028123982.1, from coordinate 714,196 downwards.
GCTTATCACTGAAACAGGCCATGAACTTGCCTCAAAGAGCGTTTTTTTTTTTTTGTTTTTTTGGTTTTTTTTTAATTCTTCCAACATCTGAATTAGAACAGGCCATATGTGACGGTCTGTTTGACCCTGGAAAGATAAGAGAAATCCACTTTTGTGGTAGAAAGGTCTCATGCAAAATAGAAAAGCTGTGTCAGGACCTGTCTCCCAAAAAGATAAAGCAGAATGTTGTGGCCACGAAGATGGAATTTTGAGCATCTGCATGTTGGTAAGGGTCACCGAGGATGAACAGACACAGTTGTTAATCGTCTGAGCAATAATATGTGGGAAATACAAGAAAGAAGGAAAAATAAGGTCTAGAAACAAACAAAATAACTTTGCTACTTCAGAAGCCCTTTGAAAGCTTTAGGAAGAGTGGAAGAACAGAATTTTCAATTTGAATTTTATTTACTCTTAATTGTACTTCTGAAATCCAGAAAATGAAAGTTAAAAAAAGTTTTTTGGTCATAGAAGTGTGTAACTCTGGACTTTATAAAACTATGGATTTACCTAACAGTTTGCATTGTTCACTCTGACAGGATATTGTTCCACCTGTGGTGCTGTGCTGTTAGCTAATACTTTATGGGGAAACCATCTTATGAAGCTGTAGAAATGTAGATCACTTTACAGCATGTTCCAGTGTATCTGGAATAAATTAGTTGGTCACAGTTAATTATTTCTTAGAACTGAAGTGTGTGTGTAGTGGTAAGAAATATGTTGGTATGCATAGCTTCACTAAAATGGTGTTCTCTTAATCATTGTAATATTAGGTTAGTGCTTTCCTTGAGGTGTCAGTCACTGAGATAAATAATAGCTTTGTTGTCTGGGTCATCTGAAGGTGAGAGTAGTAAATGATTACAATATTAACTATTATTAATAAATGCAGTTGTTACTATTTATCGAGCATTTACCAGAGCTTGAAGCACTTTGATTTGCAAAAATTATCTCATACTAGCCTCATTATACCCAGGAAAATGTGAAGTTCAGGGAGATTCAGTAACTTTTTCAAAATTAAGACTATGAACCAAGGTTTAAATTAGTGTTTGTAAACTATAAAATATCTTGCTAATTGCCAGAGCATCCTACCACTTCCATTTTTTAAAAAATTTCTTTCTGCTGGGTAATACTAGAAGCTCTGTTACATATTTAATCCAGTCAGAATGTCAAGTTGTATTCAGCTTGGATTTTTTTAGAGAACATCATTTTTCAGGGTCTCAGAGTATATGCTCTCTTTACTACAAGAAAGCATGTCTGCTTAGGTGGATATTGGAAACCTTACTTTCTTTTTCTGGATTTGCAATGACCTTGGGTATGTCAGCTGACTTCCCTGGGTGATGTTCACAGCATTATTGCTCTTATATTGTAAGTGAATTCTTATCAGTGTTGCAAGTAAGGTCCATGAAACACATTTCCTCCCTAATATATGATTAGGAAAGAGACATTTACGCTTGAGTGAATTTTTTTTCTTCATAGTCAAACAACAATTCAGATATTAAGTTAAATAGAAATGGATTTCTATATATAGGTCAAAAACTTCTAAAAACTCAGAGAACTCCATCTGCTTTCCCTTGCCCAAGCTTGATCCTCCTACTTTAATAAAAGGCTCTTCCAAGGTCCCACATAAATGTCTCATCCTTCTTGTCAGTGCACTGCTAACCAGCTCACCTGTCCAGTAAATGTGCATGATTCATTATTAAGCAACTTTCTTTTGAACTTCACATGCAGCCCCTGTTTTATCCAGATTCTCTAAAGATCTCTATTTGAGAAAATGACAGGTTGAAGATTTGTAATTTAATGGTTTAAATTTAGATGTGACATCTCTGAAGAATGGACAATAATACCATATTTCTATGTTCTTTATCATATTTTTTATACATTCTTTGGAAACTCAAGTCTTACTCTCGTCATCATGTGAATACCATCTACTCCCCAGCCAAACACTGTGTTAATGTGCCAACAAGTAGAACTCATGTGATGTTTTCTTTCCAACTGATTTCTTAAGAATTTGGACTGAGTCTGACCACCCACATACTCTGTAAATTAAATCAGAAACAAGTTACACTATTTCCAGTTCCCTGACAATACATTCTGTGGGATTAGCTCAAGTGCTACAAAAGATATGTACACAGTGAATTCCATTGAGGCTGATAGCTGTTGATGCTGTTTGCCCTTTTATATGAGGAAAATGATTTCCGGTGGAACTGATAGATGTCGATGCTGTGGCTGCACTAGTTGTATGTGGACACTGCTTTACAGTGAGAATGATAGTGGTTGACCTGTGGCTACACTTGGTATATGTGGACACTGATTTCCATGACACTGATCGCCGTTGATGCTGTGATTGCCCTTGGTATAGGTGGACCCTGATTTCCAGTGAGACTGATAGCCATTGATGTTGTGGAGTCCCGTGATATATGTGGACACTGACTTCCAGTGGGACTGATAGCCGTTGACCTGTGGTTTCCCTTGTTATATGAGGAAACAGATTTTCCGAGGGATGGATAGCATTTGACCTGTGGTTGCCCTAGTTATATGTGGACACTGATATCTATTGGGATTGATAGCCATTGACCTGTGGTTGCCCTTGATGTACATGGACACTGATATCCAGTGGGATTGATAGCCGTTGATATTGTGGTTTCCCTTGTATATGTGGTCACTGATTTCCAGTGAGACTGATTGTTGTTGATCTCTGGTTGCCCTTGTTATTACATGGACACTGACTTCCAGTGAGACAGATAGCCATTGCCTTGTGTTTGACCTTGATATATGTGGACAATATTTCCATTGAGAATGAAAGTGGTTGAAATGTGGTTGCCATTGTTATATGTCAGCATTGATTTCCAGTGTGATTAATAGCCATTGAACTGTGGTTTACCTTGTTATATATGTGGACACTTATTTTCCGTGGCACTGATAGCGGTTGATGCTGTGGTTGCCATTTTTATATGCGGACACAGATTTCCAGTGAGACTAATCGCCATTGTTTCTGTGACTGCCCTTGTTAATGTGGACAATGATTTCCAGTGAGACTGATAGCCACTGATGCTGTGGCTGCCTTTGTTGTATGTGGACACTGATTTCCAGTGAGACTGAGAGCTGTTGACTTGTGGTTGCCCTTCATATATGCCGACGCTGATTAACGAGTCAAACTGATAGCCATTGATGCTGTGGGTGCCCTTGTATATGTGGACACGGATTTCCAGTGGACGGATAGCTGTTGACCTGCCTTTGCCCTTGTTATATATGGTCACTGATTTCCAGTGGGACTGACAGCTCTTGACCTGTGGTTTCCCTTGTTATATGTGGACACTGATTTTCAGTGGATCTGATAGCAGTTGACCTGTCATTACCCTTTTGTTATGTGGACCCTGGTAACCAGTGGAACTGATAGCCGTTGATGCTCTGGTTGCCCTTGTTATATAGGGACACCGATTTCCTGTGCGAGTGATAGCTGTTGATGCTGTAGCTGCCCTTGTTATATAGGGACACTGATTTCTATGAGCCTGATAGCTATTGATGCTGTGGCTGCCCATGTTGTATGTGGACACTGATTTCCAGTGAGACTGATAACCGTTGCCTGTGGTTGCCCTTGTTATATTTGGACACTGATTGCCAGTGAGACTATTAGTCATTGATTATATTCTTTCCCTATTTATATGTAGACAGTGATTTCCATTGAGACTGATAGCCGTTGACCTTTGGCTGCCCATGTTATACATGGACAGTGATGTCTTGTGTGACTGATAGCTGTTGATGCTGTGGCTGCCAATGTTATATGGGGACACTGATTTCCATGATATTGATAGCCGTTGATGCTGTGGCAGCCCTTGTTGTACGTGGATCCAGATTTCCAGTGAGGCTAATTGTCATTGATACTGTGGTTGCCTTGTTATATGTGGACAATTATTTCCATTGAGACTGATAGTTGTTGATTCTGTTGGTGCTCTTGTTATATTTGGACACTGATTTCCCATGAGACTGATGGCCATTTACCTGTGGTGGCCCTTGTTATATGTGGACACTGATTTCCTTTGAGGCTGATGGACTTTGTTTCTGTGGTTGCCCTTTGTATATGAGGACACTGATTTGAGTGTGACTGATAGCTATTGACCTGAGGTTTGCCTTGTTATATGTGGACATGTAATTTCCCTGAGACTGATAGCAGTTGACCTCTAGTTGCCATTGTTTTATGTGGACACTGATTTCCAGGGAGATTGATAGCCATTGATGTTGTGGCTGCACTTGTTAATTGTGGACACTGATTTCTAGTGGGACAGCTAGCTGTTGATGCTGTGGCTGCCGTTTTATATATGGACATTGATTAACATTGAGACGGATAGCCGTTGATGCTGTGCTTGCCCTTTTTATATTTGTACACTGATTTTGATGGAAACTGATAGTCGTTGACCTATGCTGCCTTTGTTAGATATGGACAATGATTTCCAGTGAGACTAATAGCCATTGAATTCTGGTTGCCCTTGTTATATGGACATTGATTTTCAGTGAAATTGATAACCGTTGATCTCTGGTTGCCCTTGTTATATGTGGACCTTGATTCCCAGTTGGACAGATAACTCTTGATGCTGTGGCTACAATTGTTATATGGGGACACTGATTTCCAGTGGGATAGATCTTCAGTGATACTGTGCTTGCCCTTGTTATATGTGGACCCTGATTTCCAGTGAGACTGTTAGCCGTTGATATTGAAGTTGCCCTTTTTATATGCGGACACTGATTTCCAGTGAGGCAGATAGCCGTTGCCTTGTGGTTGCACTTGTTATATATGGACAATATTTCCACTATGAATGAAAGCCTTTGACATGTGGTTGCCGCTGATATATGTGGACAGGGATTTCTAGCGTGATAAATAGCCGTTGAACTGTGGTTGACCTTGTTATATGTGGACACTGATTTTCCAGTGAGACTGATAGCCGTTGATGCTGTGGTTGCCCTTTTTATATGTGGACACTGATTTCCAGTGTGGCTGATAGCCATTGATTCTCAGTTGCCCTTGATATATGTGGACACTGATTTCAAGTGTATTGATAACAGTTGAACTGTGTTTGCCCTTGTTATATGAGGACACTAATTTCCAGTGTGAATGATAGCCGTTGACCTGTGGTTTCCCTTGTTATATGTGAACACTGAATTTACCTGGGACTGATAGCAATTGACCAGTGTTTGCCCTTGTTTTATTTGGACACTCTTTTCCAGTGAGATTGATAGCCATTGATCCTGTGGCTGCACTTGTTAATTGTGGACACTGATTTCTAGTCAGACAGATAGCTGTTGATGCTGTGGCTGCCTTTTTTTTTTCTTTTTTTTAACATCTTTATTGGAGTATAATTGCTTTACAATGGTGTGTTAGTTTCTGCTTTATAACAAAGTGAATCAGTTATATATATACATATGTTCCCCGTATCTCTTCACTCTTGCGTCTCCCTCCCTCCCACCCTCCCTATCCCACCCCTCTAGGTGGTCACAAAGCACCGAGCTGATCTCCCTGTGCTATGCGGCTGCTTCCCACTAGCTATCTGTTTTGCGCTTGGTAGTGTATATATGTCCATGCCACTCTCTCACTTTGTCACAGCTTACCCTTCCCCCTCCCTATGTCCTTGTCCTTGTCCAAAGCTTGTGTTTCCTTATTTATTTTCATTTTGGATGATCTGTCCATTGATGAAAGTGGGGTGTTAAAGTCCCCTACTATGATTGTGTTACTGTTGATTTCCCCTTTTATGGCTGTTAGTATTTGCCTTATGTATTGAGGTGCTCCTATGTTGGGTGCATAAATATTTACAATTGTTAGATCTTCTTCTTGGATTGATTCCTTGATCATTATGTAGTGTCTTTCTTTGTCTCTTGTAATAGTCTTTATTTTAAAGTCTACTTTGTCTGATATGAGAATTGCTACTCCAGCTTTCTTTTGATTTCCATTTGCATGGAATATCTTTTTCCATCCCCTCACTTTCAGTCTGTATGTGTCCCTAGGTCTGATCTCATTCAAATTTGATGGATAAATAAAACCTTTACAGACAAGCAAAAGCTAAGAGAATCAGCACCAACAAGCCAGCTTTACAACAAATGTTAAAGGAACTTCTCTATTGTAGGTCTTTTCCTTGTTTTGGGTCTTTTCCTTCTCTACAATATGTAGGTCCCATTTCCTTCTCTTGTCTTTCCCTCTGGATTTTGTCTTTCTGGTGGGCACGTCCACGTCTGGTGGTGTGTTTTGGGGTGTCTGTGGCCTTATGATTTTAGGCAGCCTATCTGCTAATGGATGGGGTTGTGTTCCTGTCTTTCTAGTTGTTTGGCATAGTGTGTCCAGCACTGTAGCTTGCTGGTCGTTGAGTGAAGCTGGGTCTTGGCGTTGAGATAGAGATCTCTGGGAGATTTTTGCCATTTGATATTACGTGAGCTGGGAGGTCTCTTGTGGACCAGTGTCCTGAAGTTGGCTCTCCCACCTCAGAGGCACAGCCCTGACTCCTGGCTGGAGCAAGAAGAGACTTTCATCCACACGGCTCAGAAGAAAAGGGAGAAAAATAGAAAGAAAGAAAGAGAGAAAGAGAGAGAGAGAGAGAGGAAGGAAGGAAGAAAGGAAGGAAGGAAGGAAGAAGGAAAGAGGATAAAATAAAATAAAATAGAGTTATTAAAATGAAAAATAATTATTATGAAAAAAATTTTTTAAAGTAAAAAAAGAAAAAAACTGGACAGACAGAACCCTAGGACAAATGGTAAAAGCAAAGCTATACAGACAAAATCACACACAGAAGCATACACATACACACTCACAAAAAGAGAAAAAGGGGAAAAAAATATATATCTTTGCTCCCAAAGTCCACCTCCTCAATTTGGGATGATTCGTTGTCTATTCAGATATTCCACAGATGCAGGTACATCAGGTTGATGGTGGAGATTTAATCCGCTGCTCCTGAGGCTGCTGGGAGAGATTTCCCTTTCTCTTCTTTGTTCGCACAGCTCCGGGGTTCAGCTTTGGATGTGGCCCCGCCTCTGCGTGTAGGTCACCTGAGGGCATCTGTTCTTCACTTAGACAGGACGGGGTTAAAGGAGCAGCTGATTTGGGGGCTCCGGCTCACTCAGGCCGGGGGGATGGAGGGATACGGATGTGGGGCAAGCCTGTGGCGGCAGCGGCCGGCGTGATGTTGCACCAGCCTGAGGCGCGCCGTGCGTTTTCCCTGGGAAGTTGTCCCTGGATCACGGGACCCTGGCCGTGGCGGGCTGCACAGGCTCCCAGGAGGGGCGGTGTGGATAGTGACCTGTGCTTGCACACAGGCTTCTTGGTGGCGGCAGCAGCAGCCTTAGCGTCCCATGCCCGTCTCTGGGGTCCGCGCTGATAGCCGTGGCTCATGCCCGTCTCTGGCGCTCTTAATCCCCTCTCCTCACGTACCAGGAAACAAAGAGGGAAGAAAAAGTCTCTTGCCTCTTCGGCAGGTCCAGACTTTTTCCTGGACTCCCTCCCCGCTAGCCGTGGTGCACTAGCCCCCTTCAGGCTGTGTTCACGCAGGCAACTCCAGTCCTCTCCCTGGGATCCGACCTCCGAAGGCCGAGCCTCAGCTCCCAGCCCCCGCCCGCCCCGGCGGGTGAGCAGACAAGCCTCTCGGGCTGGTGAGTGCTGGTCAGCACTGATCCTCTGTGCAGGAATCTCTCTGCTTTGCCCTCCGCACCCCTGTGGCTGCCCTCTCCTCCGTGGCTCTGAAGCTTCCCCTCTCCGCCACCCGCAGTCTCCGCCTGCGAAGGGGCTTCCTAGTGTGTGGACACCTTTCCTCCTTCACGGCTCCCTCCCACTGGTGCAGGTGCCGTCCCTATTATTTTGTCTCTTTTTTCTTTTTTCTTTTGGCCTACCCAGGTTCGTGGGGAGTTTCTTGCCTTTTGGGAGGTCTGAGGTCTTCTGCCAGCACTCAGTAGGTGTTCTATAGGAGCAGTTCCACATGTAGATGTATTTCTGATGTATCTGTGGGGAGGAAGGTGATCTCCTTGTCTTACTCTTCCGCCATCTTGAAGCTCCTCTCTGCGATTTTTATATATGGAAACTGATTAACATTTAGAGTGATATCTGTTGATGCTGCAGTTGCCCTTGTTTTATTTGTACACTGATTTCGATTGAGACTGATAGCCTTTGACCTGTGCTTGCCATATTATATATGCACAACGATTTCCAGTGAGACTGTTCGCCGTTGAACTCTGGTTGCCCTTGTTATATTTGGACACTGATTTCCAGTGAGACTGAGAGCTGCTGACTTGTGGTTTCCCTTGATATCTGTCGACACTGTTTAACAGTCAGACTGATAACCGTTGATGCTGTGGGTGTTCTTGTTATATGTGAACACTAATTTACATTTGGACGGATAACTCTTGATGTTGTGGCTGCAACTGTTATATGTGGACACTGATTAAAAGAGAGACTGAGAGCCATTGATGCTGTGGTGGCCTTGTTATATATGGACACTGATTTCCAGTGGATGGATAGCTGTTGCTCTCGTTTGCCTTGTTATATGTGGACACTGATTTTCAGTAGATCTGATACCAGTTGAAGTGTGGTTGCCCTTGTGTTACGTTGACCCTGGTTCCCAGTGAAACTGATAGCCGTTGATACTGTGGATGCCTTTTTTATATGTGGACACATATTTCCTATGAGACTGATAGCCGTTGATACTGTGGCTGCCCTTGTATATAGGGACACTGATTTCACTGATTTCCATGAGACTGATAGCTGTTGATGCTGTGGTTGCCCATGTTATATGGGGACAGTGATGTCCATGAGGTTGACAACCGCTGATGCTGTGGCTGATGGTGTTATATGTGGACACTCATTTCCAGTGAGACTGATAACCGTTGAACTGTGGCTGCCCTTGTTATAGGCAGACATTGATTTCCAGTTAGACTCTTAGCAGTTGATGATATGCTTTCCCATTTTTTATGTGGAGAGTGATTTCCAGTGAGACTGATAGCTGTGGATGCTGTGGCTGCCTTTAATATGTGGACACTGATTTCCAGTGAGACAGCCGTTAAGCTGTGCTTGCCCTTGTTATATGTCTACCCTGGTTTTCAGTGAGACTGATAGCCGTTGACATTGAGGTTGCCCTTGTTATATGTGGACACTGATTTCTAGTGAGATGATAGCCGTGGAACTCTGGTTGGGCTTGTTATATGTGGACACTGATTTCCTTTAAGGCTGATAGCCACTGATCTGTGGTTGCACTTGTTAAATTTTGACACGGAATTCCAGTGAGACTGATAGACATTGAGCTGTGGTTGTCCTTGTTATATGTGGACACAGATTTCCAGTGACACTGATAGCCGTTGGTGCTGAGGTTGTCCTTTTTGTATGTGGACACTGATTTCCAGTGAGACTGATAGCCGTTAAACTGTGGTGGCCCTTGATATACGTGGACACGGATTTCCAGTGAGGCTGATAGATGTTGATGCTTTGGTTAACTTATTATAGGTGGACACTGATTCCAGTGAAACTAATAGATGTTGAGCTGTGCTTTCCCTTGTAAATGTGGACACTGTTTTCCAGTGAGACTGTAAGCCTTTGATGTTCTGTTTGCCCTTGTTCTATCCGGACAATGATTTTCAGTAGGATTGAGAGGTGTTGTACTGTAGTTCCCCTTGTTATATGTAGAAACTGATTTCCAGAGAGACTGATAACCGTTGATGCTGAGGTTGCCCTTGTTATATGTGGATACTTATTTCCAGTGAGACTAATAGCCGTTAAACTGTGGTTGCCCTTGTTATATGTGGACACTGATTTCCAGTGAAACATACTCGTTGATGCTGTGGTTACTCTTGTTCTATGTGGACACTGATTTCCAGTGAAGCTGATAGCTGTTGATATTTGGTTGCCCTTATTATAGTTGGACGCTGATTTCCAGTGACACTAATAACTGTTGAGCTGTGCTTGCCCTTGTTAAATGTGGACACTGTTTTCCAGTGAGACTGATAGCCGTTGATGCTCTGTTTGCCCTTGTTCTATGTGGGCAATGATTTACAGTGAGACTGATAGCCATTGAACTGTAGTTCCACTGGTTATATGAATGCCCATATTTCCAGAGAGACTGATAGCCATTGATGCTGAGGTTGCCCTTGTCATAGGTGGGCACTGATTTCCAGTGAGACTGATAGCTGTTGATCTGTAGTTGCCTTTGTTATATGTTGCCACTGACTTTCAGTGAGACTGATAGCCCTTGAAGCTCTGGTAGCCCTTGTTATATGTGGAGACTAATTTCAAGTGTGACTGTTAGCCATTGACTGGTGGCTTCCCTAGTTATATGTGGACAATGATTTCAAGTGAGACTGATAAACTTTGACCTGTGATTGCCCTTGCTCTATGTGGACATTAATTTACAGTGAGTCTGACAGCCATTGACACTGTGGTTGCCCTTGATATATGTGGACACTGATTTCCAGTGAGACTGGTAGCCTTTGATGCAGTGGGGGCCCTTTTATATATGCACACAGATTTCCAATGAGACTCATAGCCTTTGATGCTATGGTTGAACTTGTTATATATGCACGCTGATTTCCATTTAGATTGATTGTCTTTGATGCTGTGGTTTAACTTGTTATATGTGGACAATGATTTCCAGTGAGAATGATAGCTGTTGACCTGTGGTTGCCCTTTTTATATGAGGAAAATTATATACAGAAAGATATAGCCGTTGACCTGTGGTTCCCATTGTTATATGTGGACACTGACTGTCAGTGAGACTGATAGCCGTTGATGCAGTGGCTGCCCTTGTTATATGTGGGCAAAGATTTCCAGTGAGACTGCGAGCCTTTGATGATATGATTGGACTTTTTATATGTGGACACTGATTTCCAGTGGGATTGATAGCTGTTGATGCTGTGCCTGAACTTGTTATATGTGGACACATATATCCAGTGGGACTGATAGCCATTGATGCTGTGGTTGCACTTGTTATATATGGACACTAATTTCCAGGGAGGTTGATTGCTGTTGATGCTGTGGTTTACCTTGTTATATGCGGACATTGACTTCCAGTGAGAATGATAGCCATTGACCTGTAGTTGCCCTTATTATATGTGGAAAGTAATATTCAGTGAGACATACCGTTGACCTGAGGTTCATCTTGTTATATGTGGACATTGCTTTCCCGTGAGACTGACTGCCGTTTTTGGTCACTTTGCCCTTTATATATGTGGACACTGATTTCCAGTGAGACTGTTAACTGTTGACCTTTGGTTTCCCTAGTTATATGTGAACACTAATTTCCAGTGAGACTGTCAGCCGTTGATGCTGTGGATGACCTTGATATACGTGGACACTGATTTAGAGAGGGACTGATCGCCGTTGGTGCCATGGGTGCCCTTTTATATGTGCACACACATTTTCAGTGAGGCTCATAGGTTTTTATGCTGTGGTTCCCCTTGTTAATATGTGGACACAGATTTCCATTGAAAATGGTAGTCATTGACCGGTGGTTGCCATTTTTATATGTGGAAAGTGATATGCAGTGAGACAGAGCCGTTGACCTCTGGTTCCCTTTGTTATAGGTGGACACTGATTACCAGTGAGACTCATAGCCGTTGACCTGTGTATGCCCTTGATGTATCTGCACACTGAGTTCCAATGAGAGTGATAGCACTTGATGCTCTGGTAGCCCTTGCTGTATGTGGAAAGCGATTTCAAGTCAGACTGATAGCCATTGTCCTGTAGTTACCCATGTTATATGTGGACACTGATTTCCAGTGGCACTGATAGCTGTTGGTGCTGTGCCTGCCCATGTTATATGTGGACACAGATTTCCTTTCAGACTAATAGCCGTTTAAGCTGTGGATGCTCTCGTTATGTGTGGACCCTCTTTTCCAGTGAGACTGATAGCTTTTGATGCTGTGGCTACCCTTGTTATATGTGGATGATGATGTCCAATGAGATTGATAGCCTTTTTGTTGTGGTTGTTCTTGTTATATGTGGACACTGATATCCAGTGAGACTGATAGCTGTTGAAGCTGTGGTCTCCCTTGTTATATGTGGACATTGATTTCCAGTGAGACTGATATCCGTTTAAGCTGTTGTTGCCCTTTATAGACATGGACACATATTTCCAGTGGGACTGAAAGCGGTTGATGCTGTGGTAGACCTTGTTATATGTGGACAGTGATTTCAAGTTAGACTAATAGCTCTTGTCCTGTAATTGCCCGTGTTATATGTGGACACTGATTTCCAGTGGGACTGATAGGCATTGACCTGTGGTTTCCCAAGGTTATGTGGACACTGATTCCCAGTGAGAGTGATAGCCATTAATGCTGTTGTTGCCCTTGTTATATGTGGACTTTGATTACCATTGAGTTTGATAGCCATTGACCTCTGGTTGCACTTGTTATACGTGGACACTGGTATCCAGTGAGACAGATAGCCGTTGACTTGTGGTGTCCCTAGTTAAATGTGGACACTGATTTTCAGTGAGACTGATAGCAGTAGATTTCTGCTTGCCCATGTTATATGTAGGCACTGATTTCCAATGAGACTGATAGCTGTAATGCTGAGGTTGCTCTTCTTATATGTGGACAATGATTTCCATTTAGACTGTTAGCCTTTTACTGGTGTTTTCCCTAGATAAATGAGGACAATAATTTCCAGGGAGGCTGACAACCGTTGATGCTGTGGTTGCCTTTGTTATATGTGGACGCATATTTCCAGTGAGACTGATAGACTTGAATGCTGTGGTTTGACTTGTTATATGGCGACACCAATTTCCAGTGAGACTGATTCCTGTTGTTGCTCTGGTTGCCCTTGTTATAGGTGGACACAGATTGCCAGTGAGACTGATAGCCGTTGATGTAGTGGCTGCAATTGTTATATGTGGGCATTGATTTCCAGTGAGACTGAGAGCCTTTGATGCTATGATTGGACTTTTTATATGTGGACACTGATTTCCAGTGTGATTGATAGTTGTTGATGCTGTGCCTGCCCTTGTTTTATGTGGACACATATTTCCAGTGGGTCTGATAGCCATTGATGCTGTGATGCATCTTTTTATATATGGACACTAATTTCCAGGGAGATTGATTGCTGTTGATGCTGTGGTTTACCTTGTTATATGTGGACACTGATTTCCAATGTGAATGATAGCCGTTGATCTGTGGATGTCCATGTTATATGTGGAAAGTGATATCCAATGAGACATAGTCGTTGACCTGTGGCTCCTCTTATTATATGTGGACACTGATTTCCCGTGAGACGGATTGTCATTTGTGCTCTGTTTGCCCTATTTATATGTGGACACTGATTTCCAGTGAGACTGTTAGCCGTTGACCTATAGTTTCCCTAGTTATATAAGGACACTGATTTCCAGGGAGAGGGATAGACTTTGATGCGGTTGTCGTCTTGTTATATGTGGACACGTATGTCCAGTGACACTGATAGCGGTTGAACTGTGGTTGCCGTTGTTATATGTGGACAGAGTTTTGCAGTGTGACTGATAGCCATTGACCTGTGGTTGACCTTGCTATATGTGGACACTAATTTCCAATGAGACTGTCAGGCGTTGATGCTGTGGTTGCCCTTGATGTACATCAACACTGATTTCCAGGGGGACAGATCGCCTTTGATGCTGTGGGTGCCCTTTTATATGTGCACACTGATTTCCAGTGAGACTCATAGACTTTGATACTGTGGCTGGACTTGTTATATGTGGACACACATTTCCCGTGAGATTGTTGCCATTGGTGCTGTGGTTAAATTGTTATATGTGGACACTGATTTCCATTGAGATTAATTTCCATTGATTCTGTGGTTCCCCTTGTTATATGTGAACACAGCTTTCCATTGAGAATGATAGCCGTTGACCACTGGTTGCCGTTGTTATATGTGGAAAATGATATGCAGTGAGACAGAGCCGTTGACCTCTGGTACCCTTTGTTGTACGTGGACACTGAATACCAGTGAGACTCATAGCTGTTGACCTGTGTTTGCCCTTGATGTATCTGCACACTAATTTCCAGTGAGAATGATATCCGTTGATGCTGTTGGTGTCCATGTTAAATGTGGACACAGATTTCCAGTGAGACTGATAGCCGTTAATGCTGTGGTTGACTTCTTATATATGGATAATGATGTCCAGTGAGACTGTTAGCCTTGGATGCTATGGTTGGACTTGTTATATGTGGACACTAATTTCCAGTGAGACTGATTGCCGTTGTTGCTCTGGTTGCCCTTGTTATATGTAGACAGTAATTTCCAGGGAGACTGACAGCAGTTGATGCTGTGGTTGCCCTTGTTATATATAGACAATGATGTCAAGTGAGACTGATAACCATTGTCCTGTAGTTGCCCATGTTATATGTGGACACAGGTTTCCAGTGGGAATAATAGATGTTGATGCTGTGCCTGCCCTTTTTATATGAGGACACATTTTCCTTTCAGACTAATAGCCGTTTAAGCTGTGGATGCACTAGATAAGTGTGTACCTTAATGTCCAGTGAGACTGATAACTTTTTTTTTTTTTTTCAGAGTGGCTAAACCATTTTATTTTCCCACCAGTGATGTGATATAATTTTTCTACGTACTCACCAGCATTTGATGTTGTCACTATACTTTAATTTTAGTTATTCTCTGATATCTCATTATGGTCTTAATTTGCATTTCCCTGATGGCTAACGATGTTGAACATCTTTTCATGTGCTTCTTTGCCATGTGTATATTCTCTTCCATGAAATGTCTGTTCCTGTCTTCTGCCTATTTTCTTTTTTTTTTTTAAACATCTTTATTGAAGTATAATTGCCTTACAATGGTGTGTTAGCTTCTGCTTTATAACAAAGTGAATCAGTTATACATATACAATATGTTCCCATTTCTCTTCCCTCTTGCATCTCCCTCCCACCCACCCGAGACTGATAACTTTTGATGCTGTGGCTACCCTTGTTATATGTGGACAATGATGTCCAATGAAATTGATAGCCTTTTTGTTGTGGTTGGTCTTGTTATATGTGGACAATGATATCCAGTGAGACTGATAGCTGTTGATGCTCTGGTCACACTTGTTATATGTGGACACTGATTTCCAGTAAGACTGATATCCATTGAGCCTGTGGTTGCCCCTGATATACGTGGATACATGTTTCCAGTGGGACTGATAGCAGTTGATGCTGTTGTAGTCCTTGTTATATGTGGATAGTGATTTCAAGTTAGACTGATAGCTGTTGTCCTGTGGTTGCCCGTGTTATATGAGGACACTGATTTCCAGTAGGATTGATAGGCGTTTATCTGTGGTTTCCCAAGTTTATGTGGACGCTGATTCCCAGTGAGACTGATAGCCACTAACGTTGTTGTTGTCGTCCTTGTTTTATGTGGACATTGATTGCCAGTGAAACTGATAGCCGTTGAACTCTGGTTGCCCTTTTTATACGTGGACTCTGAATTCCAGTGAGGCTGATACCCATTGAACTATGGTTTCACTAGTTATATGTGGACACTGATTTTCAGTGGGACTGATAGCAGTTGATCTCTGGTTGCCCATGTTATATGTGGGCGCTGATTTCCAGTGAGACTGATAGCCATTAATGCTGTGGTTGCCTTATTGTATGTGGACACTGATTGCCAGTGAGACTGTTTGCTGTTGTTGCTGCAGTTTCCCTAGTTATATGTGGACACTGATTTTTCAGTGGTATTCGTAGCAGTTGATGTCTGGTTGCCCATGTTATATTGGCACTGATTTCCAGTGAGACTGACAGCCGTTGATTCTGTGGTTGCCATAGTTATATGTGGACACTGACTTCCATAGAGACTGGTAGCCCTTGATGCTGTGGTATCCCTTGTTGTATGTGGACAGTGACTTCATGTGAAACTGATAGCCATTGTCTTGTAGATGACCGTGTTATATGTGAACACTGATTTCAAGTGTGATTGATAGCAGTTGATGCTGTGTCTGCACTTGTTATATGTGGACAATAATTACCGTGAGTGTGATAGCCGTTGCTTCTGTGGTTGCACTTGTAATATGTGAACCCTGATTTCCAGTGAATCTGATAACTGTTGATGCTGTGATTGCCCTCTTAATATGTGCACAGTGATTTCCATTGAGACTAATTGCCGTTGATATTCTGGTTCCCCTTGTTATATGTTGACACTGATTTCCAATGAGACTCATAGCCGTTGAACTGTGGATGCCCTTGTTTAATGTGGACATGGACTTCCAGTCAGATTTTTAGCCGTTGATCTGTGGCAGCCATCATTATGTGTCGACCCTAATTTCCAGTGTGACTGATAGACTTTGATGCTGTGGCTACTTTGTTATACGTGGAAAATGATTTCCAGTGAGACTGTTAGCCTTTTTGCTGTGTTTGGTCTTCATACATGTGGCCACTGATATCCACTGAGACTGATAGCCGTTGATACTCTGGTCACACTTGTTATATTTGGAAACTGATTTCCTTTGAGACTGATATCCTTTGAGGCTGTGGTTGCCCTTGGTATACGTGGACGCATATTTCCATTTGGACTGATGTTGGTTGATGCTGTGGGTGCCCTTTTACTATGTGCACACTGATTTCCAGTGAGACAGATAGCCTTTGATGCTGTGGTTCGACTTGTTATATGTGGAAACAGATTTCCAGTGAGACTGACAGCTGTTGATGCTGTTGTTGCCGTTTTTATATGTTCACACAGAATTCCAGTGAGACTGATAGCAGCTGATGCTGTGGTACCCTGGTTTTATGTGGACAGTGATTTCAAGTGAGACTGATAGCCGTTGACCTGTGGCGGCCCTTGTTATATGTCGACCCTGATTTCAAGTGAGACTGATAGCAGATGAGGCTGTGGTTGCCCTAGATAATGTGGACACTAATATCCAATGAGATAGATAGCGCTTGATGCTGTGGTTGCCCTAGTTGTAGGTGGACACTAATTTCCAATGAGAATGAAAGCAGGCAATGCTGTGGTTGCTCTTTTTATATGTGCACACTGAATACCAGTGAGACTGATAGCAGTTGATGCTGAGGTAACCCTGGTTTTATGCGTACCGTGATTTCAAGTGAGACTGATAGTTTTTGTCCTGTAGTTGGCTTTGTTATATGTGGATACTGATTTCCAGCGTGACAGATATCTGTTGACTGGTGGCTTCCCTAGTTATATGGACACTGATTTTCAGTGGGACTGAAAGCAGTTGACCTCTGGTTGTACATGTTTTATGTGAGCACTGATTTTCAGTGAGACTGATAGCCATTAATGCTGTGGTTGCACTTGTTATATGTTGACACTAATTTCCAGTGAAACTGATTGCTGTTTTTGCTCTGGTTTCCATTTGTATATGTGGACACTGAATGCCAGTGAGCCTGATAGCTGTTGACCTCTGGTTGCCCTTCTTATACGGGAACACAGATTTTCACTTAGACTGTTAGCCATTGACTTGTGGTTTTCCTAGTTTTATATGGACACTGATTTTCAGTGGGACTGACAGCAGTTGACTTCTGGTTACCCATGATATATATAGGCACTGATTTCCAGAGAGACTGATAGCCGTCATGCTGTGGTTGCCCATCTTATATGTGGAAACTGATTTCCAGTTAGACTGTTAACCTTTTACTGGTGGTTTCCCTAGTTACATGTGGACAGTGATTTCCAGTGAGAATGATAGCCTTTGATACTGTGGTTGCCTTTGTTATATGTGGACACTTATTTCCAGTGAGACTGATAGCCTTGTATGCTGTAGTTTGACTTGTTATATGTTGACACTAATTTCCAGTGAGACTGTTTGCCGTTGTTGCTCTTGTGCCCTTTTTATATGCGGACACAGATTGCCAGTGAGACTGATAGCCGTTGATGCAGTGGCTGCCCTTGTTATATGTGGGCAATGATTTCCAATGAGACTGAGAGCCTTTGATGATATGATTGGACTTTATATATGTGGATACTTTTTTCCAAGGGGATTGAAAGCTGTTGATGCTCTGCCTGCCCTTGTTATATGTGGACACATGTTTGTTTCCAGTGGGACTGATAGCCATTGATGCTGTGGTTGCTCTTGATATATAGGGACACTTATTTCCAGGGAGACTGATTGCTTTTTATGCTGTGGTTTACCTTGTTGTATGTGGATATTGATTTCCAGTGAGAATGATAGCTGTTGACCTATGGTTGCAGTTGTTATACGTGGAAAGTAATATTCAGTGAGACATACCGTTGAGCTGTGGTTCACCTTGTTATATGTGGACACCTATTTCCAGTGAGATTGAATGCCTTTGATGCTGTGGTTTCCCTTGTTGTATGTGCACACTTATTTCCAGGGAGACTGATAGCAGTTGATGCTCTGGTAGCCCTTGTTATATGTGGACAGTGATTTCAAGTGAGACTGTTAGCCGTTTTCCTGTAGTTACCCATGTTATATGTGGACACAGATTTCTGTTGGGACTTATAGCTGTTGATTCTGTGCCTGTTCTTCTTATATGTGGACACTGATTTCCTTTCAGACTAAAAGCCATTGAAGCTGTGGATGCCCTTGCTTAACATGGCCACCAGTTTACAGGCAGACGAATAGCTGCTGACCTGTGGCAGCCCTCATTATGTGTGGACCCTAATGTCCAGTGAGATACCTGATCTGGGAGCAGAAGTTCGAGTGGGCAGAAGATGCAATGATAATGGCTGGGTGGTGCACTGCTCCCTCTGGGCCAGGCCGGGCCTTTTGCTGGTCACTGTCATGACATAGACGTACATTGTGATTGGCAAGGAGCTCAAGGTAGTGGACACCCAATGCATCTCCCCGTGTGGGGCCCAGTTACAACACCCCTCCCCTCACCACCACTGCCCACGAGGGACAATGCCAGCTCTGGGGTGTGTTGTCATGGACGATTCTGTCGAACCAGGTCTCAGGGTTCCACGGGTCCCAATCCTGGGCTATGAAGAGAGCTCAGAACAGCCAGATCTGACCAGGAGCATTGTGCTAAGCTTCCCACCGTGTCAGCTAC
Organism: Balaenoptera borealis; assembly: GCF_965194805.1. Lineage (NCBI taxonomy): Eukaryota > Metazoa > Chordata > Mammalia > Artiodactyla > Balaenopteridae > Balaenoptera > Balaenoptera borealis. The sequence continues at coordinate 695,221 of NW_028123982.1, read as the reverse complement.
AGGACCTGGAGCACACCAAGGCAGAGCACAAAGTTGAGAAGTCTGGAGATGAATCCTGGGCCCCACAGGGTAAGCCCCAGAGTGTGGTCTTGGGCATGTACCAAAGACTGGCCTCAGACCACCCATCTGGTGGACTGCAATTTCCCAATGCATAACGAACAGAAAATTGGTCTGAATGGTGGGAAAGGTTTGATGGAACCCCGACTCCCCCAAACCCAGACACAGAATATTCACAGATGTTAGAGCAAATTAAGTCTGGGAGGGAGGGGCAGATGAACAGTGGTCCAGTTCACACTGGCCTAGACAAGCCCTTCCTGGAGGACTCAGAGAGATGGAGAGGGAGGAAGGAGAAGATGGCCAGTTATTGCATACACCTACCTCTAACACTGGTACTCTGGATACATTCATTCACCCAGGTGGAGGAAGTCCTTGCCATAATAATGTCATGGAAAGAAAAAAGAAGAATTATCCAATGGCAGAGGAAAGACTTCAATTGCCCCGATTTTCTGCACAGAAAATGTTGAAGGTGACCCTCCCAGAAAAAAAAACAAAAACAAAAACGAACAGAACAGAACTGGGGAAACTCAGTTCAATAGCAGGGTACAAACTTCACTGACACTACAGAAATTGCTTGTCTTTCTGTACACACACAACACTATCTGAATGAGAAAGGAAGGAGACAACCTGTGGACAATGACGGTAACAACACAAAGAAAATACCTAAGAGTCCATCTAACCCACGACCTATAAGACCCATAACTCAGAAAATGGGACAAGAGACACGATGATGAAAGAAAATGAAGATGACACACACCCAACATGGAATGATAACTAGTGCTCAAGGATCGGACGAGTAGGTCTTGTGCAAATGATTCTACAGTCTCGAGGAAATCCAGAGAGTTGATGCCATTCCTATCAAAATAACCAAGAATTTTCTCACACAAGTACAACCAAGAATTCCCAAATGTGTCTGGAAACACAAAAGATCCTCAAGAGTGTCCGTACACTCTTCAGCAAGAAGTGCAGATTTCGGACGTCATATGCTGCCTGATTCCCAGGTAGACTGGAAATCTACCATCATCAAGACAGGATGGTAACGGCACACAAGACATCTGCATAAATGCAAGGAAGAGAATGGAGGGCCTCGAAAGAAAGCCAAGCTTGTGCAGTCATAGGAGGTGAGACGGTCTTATGGGGACAAGATAGCCTGTGCAATGAATGGTCCTGGGGATACTGGACCGTTCCATGCACAAGCATCACACTGGATTCCTTTCTCATGCCACCTGCAACAAGAACCTCACACCAAGTAGACTACCGCAATGTCAAACCTGAAATCAACCCTGGCCTATAAGAAACAAATAAGCAGTACGTTCTTGGACCTCAGCCTGAGAAACGTGTCTTTGGATCGGACTCCTCAGGCAAGGGAAACAGAAGCACAATAAAGGCAGTTGGGGCTCCAGGCAACTGAAACGGCTTTTCAAAGGCCCAGGCAAAGACCCATGACAAAAAGGCAGTGGATCAAACGTGAGAAAAGAATGATTCGCAAACGATGGAACCGAGGAAGGGGATATTCGGGAAAGCAGACTGAGAATTCGCAAAACACAAGCCTTCAAGACAAACAAACCCTAATCGAAGCTGAACCCTAAAATTGTGTGTGTGTGTGTGTGTGTGTGTATGCGCACCTGTAGATATTCTAGAAATAATATACCTAGATTATGTATGATAATCATATTCTATATCAAGAATTCATTATACAGAATAAGTTCAAAATACATAATATATATATTGGGGCAATATGTATATTATATGTTATGTATCATAAATCTTTCTACTTAATACTTATATAATACATATATATTATGAATCAGACGTAGACATACAAATAGGCATGTGCTCACGCACACACACATGCACAAACCACACGATCACAGGAGAGAGGAATTGAGTAGAAGTCACAAACTTTTCCTAAGTCCATCTGTAGGCGAGGACCAAATCACAATGTCCATCCATTCTGGAGGGGTGGGATTTCCAGAAGGACATGAGACCTGAAGGCAAGACTGCCGGGAGCTAATGCAGGGGCAACCCACACCGCAGGCCAAGAGGAGATATGTGGACGTGAATCTACCTGCAAAAGGAGGACCTGGAATGTTGTTTGCCACAGGGGTCGAAGTTTCTTGACTTTCAGCCCTCCCTCGGCGGGACTGGGATTTAGGCCAGAGGACAAGTGACTCTCCCAAGATGCCAGAGCAGACCTAAGCCTATTTCAGCAGGATTCTGTGCTAGGTCAGCCCCTGAGGCAATCCTTTTGTTTAGTGTGTACCTGCGCTCCATGTGATACCAGCCCTCAATTTGATACCAGTCTATATGTTTGACAGGCACTGTAGGTGTTTCTAGTTCTATCCACCTAATGGCTGACCTAGGAAGTTGATGCCAGAATGAGCGCCACTTTGCTGATGGGGAGACTGGGGAGGAGAGGCCCATGGTTTGTACAGGGCCACAACCCTGATGACATGGAGGAGAGCAGCAAGTCTGTAGGCAGCTGTGTCCACAGAGCCAAAGCCATGGCTCTGCCCATGCTGTCTTTCTGTCACTGGTCTGGGACAGGGGACTCCAAGAGGTGACCAAACTTCCCTGGCAATAGAGCCCAACAGAAACTGGAACCTGGGGAACGAGGCATCCACATCCTAGATAAGCCCCCTCCCCAGCCCAGGTTGTGGTAAACAAGGCTCTGCTGTGTCCCCATGTGCTGGGTCTGTGACCTCAGGAAAAGTCACAGCCAGGGTGATCCTCCAGGACTGTTGATGTTGGGTCAGGTCTCATACGAGTTGCCTTGGGCCTTTGTCCTGGAGGAACCCAAAGGCCAACCTGGGAACCCCAGCTAGGCCACCACCCTGATGCCAGCCTGGGAACAATGTGTCCATTGCCTGGATGTGTGGAGTGTTGTTGGTGGGTGTTCCTGTCCTTTGGGTTGGTCTGCCTCCAGAATGAGCAGGCTCAAGATGGTTGAGAATCCTGGTGTGCCAGACACATCCACAGGCATGTCCAAAGCAGGGTGGTCACGATGGAGCAAGCCCAGGCAGCGCCTTTTTGCCCGAGGTTTATGCCAGAAACTCTACATGGTTCTCTTTTGTCCAGGTGGATATGTGATCTGACCTAGGTCTGTTTCTGATCTGGCAGCAGAAGGTCGAGTGGGCAGAAGAAGCAATGATAATGGCCAGGTGGGACCCTGATCCCTCCGGTCCTGGCTGGACCTACTACTGGTAACTGTCATGGCAGAACCCCACGTTGGAGATTGGCGAGGAGCTCAATGATGTGGATACCCAGTGCATCTCCCCAAATGTGGGTCCATTCGACCCACCCTGTACTCTGACCCCACTGTTCAAGAGGGCCAGAGCTGGATCCAAAGAGTGTGGTCATGGAGGGTTCTCCAGAGCCATGGTGGAGGTGTCAATGGGGCCCAATCCTGGGCTACAAAATAAGCTAATACAGCTGACTCTGACCTCTACCACCATGCCAAACTTCCCCCTAGTGTAGGACAGGACCCAGATCACACAAGGCAGAGCACAGAGGTGAGCAGGCCAGGGATGAATGCTGGGCTCCACAAGGTGAGCCTCCAGAGACTGGTCTTGGGCATGGACCAAAGCCCAGTATCACACCAGCGGTCTGGTGGACTGGAATTAGCCAGCACTTAACGAAAAGATGATTGGTCTTAATGGAGGGAAAGGTCTGATGGAACTCCCACCTCCCCAACCACCCACCACCAGCCACAGAAGGTTCACAGATGGTAGAACAACTTACACCCAGGACAAAGGTGCAGAGGAACAGCAGGTCCAGTTCACTGAGCTGAGCCCTATGGAACACTGGAGTAATCCTACCCTTCCTGGAGGACTCAGAGATGGAGAGGGTGGAAGAAGAGGACCAGTTATTGCAGACACCTAACTCTAACACTGGCACCCTGGCTGCTTTCATTACGCAGGCAGAGGAATTCCTTGCCATAATAATGGCATGGAAAGAAAAAAGTAGAATAATCTGATGGCAGAGGAAAGAGTCCATTTGTCCCAATTCTCTGCAGAGAAAATGCTGAAGGTGACCCCCCCCCTAAAAGAAGACAAAAAACAAAAGAGAACAGAACTCAGGAAACTCAGTTCAGTTGCAGGGTACAAACTTCACTGACTCTACAGTAATTGGTTGCATTTCTGTAAACACAAAACAAACTATGTGAATGAGAAACTAAGGAGACAACCCCATGGACAATGATGGTAAGAACACAAAATACCTAGGAGTCCATCTAACCCATGACCTACAAGACCTGTAACTCAGAAAACGGGATGACAGACATATTGATGAAAGAATATGAAGACGACACAACCAACATGCAAAGATAGGTGGTGCTCATGGATCGGAAGAGTCCATCTTGTGCGAATGATGCCGCACACTCGAGGAAATCCAGAGAGTCGATGCCATTCCTCTGAATATAACCACAGAATTTCTCAGACAAGTACAACCAAGAATTCCCAAATATGTCTGGAAACGCAAAAGAACCTTGAGAGTATCCATACACTCTTCAGAAAAAAGTGCAGATTTTGGATGTCCCACGCTGCCTGATTTCCAACTAGACTACAAACCTACCATCATCAAGACAGCATGGTATTGGCACACAAGACATCCACGTAGGTCCAAGGAGGACAACGGAAAGCCCCAAAAGAAAGCCAAGCTTGTGTGGTCAAAGGAGGTGAGAAGGTCCTATGTGGACAAGATAGCCTGTGCAATGAATGATCCTGGGGAAACTGGACCCATCCATACACAACCATCACAGTGGATTCCTTTCTCATGCCACCTACAATGAGAACCTCACACCAAATCAACTATCGCACTGTCAAACCTGAGTTCAGGCCAGGCCTAGAAGAACCCCATATGCAGTGCATTATGGATCTCAGCCTTAGAAGCATGTCTGTGGATCCCTCTCCTCAGGCAAGGAAAACAGAAGCACAATAAAAGCAGTTGGGGCCCAAGGCGACTGAAAAGGTTTTTCAACAGCACAGGCAAAGCATCCGCACAACAAAAAGGCAATGGAGCAAACGTGAGAAAACAATGATTTGCTAACGATGGAACTGAGGAGGGGGATCACAAGGAAAACAGACTAAGAAGTCGCACAATGCAAGCCTTCCAGACACAAAACCCTAACCCGAAGCTGAACCCTAACAATGTGTATGTGTGTACATATGTGCACCTGTAGGTATTCCATACATTATACACCTAGAGTATATATAACAAACATATTCTATATTATAAACTTATTATATAGAATAAGATTAGGATACATAATATATATTATAGGCAATATATATAATATATATATTATGTATCAAATTTTTGTACATAATACCTATATAATACATTCAGGTTTTGAATCATATGTACGGATAGGAATATGTGTGCGCTCACGTGCGCACACACACACAAGCCACACGATCGCAGGAGAGAGGAGTAGAAGTCGCAGACTTTTCCTAAATCTGCCTGTAGGCGGGAACCAAATCACAATGTCCATCCACTCTGGAGAGGTGGGGATTTTCACAAGGATATGTGACCTGGATGCAAGACTGCCAGGAGCCAATGCATGGACAACTCACCCTGGAGACCAAGAGGAGACATGTGGACGTGAATCTACCTGCAACAGGTGGACCTGAATGGTTGTATGCCAGAGGGGTCGATGTCTGTAGTTTCTTGACTTTCAGCCCTCCGTTGGCATGACTGGTATGTAGGCAAGAGGACGAGTGACGCTCCTGAGATCCCAGGGCACGCACAAGCTTGTTACAACTGGATTCTGTCCTCAGCCAGCCCCTGAGGCAATCTTTCCTTTGGGCAGTGTGCACCTGTGCTCCATGTGATACCAGCCCGCCATGTGATAACAGGCTAGAAATTTGACAGACATTGTAGGTGCTTTTCGGTATATCTGCCTAATTGCTTCCCTAGGAAGTTGATGCGAGAATGAGAGCCACTTTGGACATGGGGAGATAGGGCAGGAGAGACCCATGGTTTGTACAGGGCCACATCCGTGATGACATGGAGGAGAGCCGCTGGGTCTGAAAGCAGCTGTGTCCACAGAGCCGGGAACCTGGCTCTGCCCAGTCCGTGTTTGTGTCACTGCTCTGGGTAAGGGGACCCCAGGAAGTGAACTCACATCCTGGCACTAGACCACAACAGAACCTGGAATCTGGGGAACGAGGCATCCACATCCTAGAGCCCCCTCCCCAACTCACGTGGCTGTAAACATGGATCTACTGTGTCCCCATGTGCTGGGACTGTGGCTTCAGGAAACGTCACAGTCAGGGCAGTTTCTGCAGGGCTAGCTGTCGACGTTGGGTCAGGTCTCACGCACGTTGCCTTGGGCCATTTTCTGGGAGGACCCCAAAGGCAAGACTGGGAGCCCCTGCCTAGGCCACCACCCTGATGCCAGCCTGGTAGCCCTCTGTCCCTTGCCTGGTTGTGTGGAGTGGTGTTTGTGCTGGGTTTTCCTGTCCTGTTGGGTATGTCTGCCTCCAGCAATGGCAGGTTGATGAGGGGTGAGAAGCCTGTTGGGCCAGACACTTACACAGCCATTTCCCAAGCTGTCTGGTCAGGATGGAGTGATCCCAGTCAGCACCCTTTGGCCTGAGGTTTTGTTAAATCCTCTAGGTGGTTCTCTTTGCTCTGGGTGGATATGTGATCCGACTTAAGTCTTTACCTGATCTGGGAGTAGAAGGTTTAGTGGGCAGAAGAAGCAATGATAATGGCCGGGTGTGCCCCTGATCCATCCAGCCTGGGCTAGACCGTTTGCTTGTCTCTGTCATGGCAGCAATGATAATGGCCGGGTGTGCCCCTGATCCATCCAGCCTGGGCTAGACCGTTTGCTTGTCTCTGTCATGGCAGAGCCCTATGTTGGTGATCGGCGATGAGCTCAATGATGTGGACACCCAACGCATCTCCCCGAGTGTGGGGTCGAGGGATCAGGGCCCCTTCTGGCCATTATCATTGCTTCTTCTGCCCACTCGACTTTCTGCTCCGAGATCAGGCACAGAACTAGGTTGGAGCACATATCCACATGGGATGAAAGAGAACCACCTAGAGTTTTAGGCATAGACCTCGGGTTAAATACACAGCCTGGGCTCGCTTCATATGATTCTTCCAGCTTGAGACATGGCTGTGCATGTTTCCGGCCCACCTGGCTTTTCACCACTCATGAGCCTGCCCATACTGAAAGCAAACCCACTCCACAGGACAGCATCACCCACGTCCAATATCATTCAACACAAAAGGCAAGGACAGATGGCTAGCAGGGTGTCATCAGGTTGGTGGACAGGCCTGGGGCTCCTAGGCTTGTTTTTGCGTTCCTCCCAGGCACTGGCCAAAAGCAACTCACGTGAGACTGGACCCACATCAACAGCACTAGAGACTCACGCTCATCGTGATTTTTCCTGAGGCCACAGCACCAGCACATGGGGACTCAGCAGAGCCATGTTTACAGCCAGGTGAGCTGGGGAGTGGCCTCCTTTAGGATGTCAATGCCTTGTTCCCCATTTTCCACTTTCTCTTGGCTCTATTGCCAGGGAAATTAGGTCACTTCCTGGGGTCCCTGGCCCAGAACAGTGACACAAACGTGACATGGGAAGAGCCATGGCCCCTGTTCTGTGGACACAGCTGCTTTCAAAACTAGCTTCCATCCTCCATGTCATCAGTGATGTGGCCCTGTAGAAACCATGGACCACTCTTCCCGAATCTCCCCATCTTGAAAGTGGCACTCATTTTTGCATCAACTTCCTAGGGAAGGCATTAGGTGGATAGGCTTAGAAGAACCTACAGTGCCTGTCAAACCTGTAGGCTGGTATCACATGGAGGGCTGGAATCACATGGAGCACAGGTTCACACTGAACCAAGGAAGGACTGTCTCAGGGGCTGGCCTAGCACAGAATCCAGCTGAAACATGCTTGGGACTGCTATGGGATATGGGGAGTGTCACTCGTCCTCTGGCCTACATCCCTGTACTGCCAAGTGAGGGCTGAACATCAAGGAATGACAGACATCGACCCCTCTGGCATACAACCTCCCAGGTCCTCCTGTTGTACGTAGATTCACGTCCACATGTGTCCTCTTTGTCTCGTGGGTGGGTTGCACATGCATTGGCTCCCAGCATTCTTGCCTCCATGTCACATATCCTTTTGGATATCCCCATCCGTCCAGAATGAATGGACACTGTGATTTGGTCCTCACCTACAGAAGCACTTTTGGGAAAAGTCTGTGACTTCTACTGAGTTCTCTCCTGTGTGTGAGTGCACACGTATTTGTATCTCTATGTATAATTCATTATAGGTTTGTGTTATATAGGTATTAAGTAGAAAAATATGATATATAATATATATATTATACATATTGCCCTTCATGTATATATTATGTATGTTACACTTATTCTATATAATAAATTCTTCACATATAATATGTTTATTATATATAATCTAGGTATATTATATAAAGAACACCTACAGGTGCACATATATACAAACACACACATACTGTTAAGGTTCAGCTTTGGTTCGGGTTTTTGTGTCTCGAAGGCTTGCCTTTCACGACTTCTCGGTCTGCTTTCCAGATGATCCCTCTCGTCACTTTCATCAATAGCAAATCAATGTTCTCTCACGTTCGCTCCATTGCCTTTTCATCGTGCACATGCTTTACGTTTGCCATTGAAATCACTTTTTGCCGACTGGAGCCCCAACTACCTTTCTTGTTCTTCTGTTTCCCTTTCCTGATGACACCAATCCATTAGACATGTTCTAAGGCTGAGATCCAAGAGTGTACTGCCTATGGGTTTCTCTAGGCCTGGCCTGACTTCAAATTTGATGTTGCAGTAGTCGATTTGCTGTGAGGTTCTTGTTGTTGGTGGCACAAAGAAGGAATCCAGTGTGATTCTTCAGCATGGAGTGGTCCAGGTTCCCTAGGACCATGCATTGCCTAGGCTATCTTGTCGCCATGGGACTTTCACACCTCCTTCTTTTGGACAAGCTGTCTTTCGGGGCTCTCCATTCTCTTCCTTACATCTATGTGGATGTCTTGTGTGCCAATACCATGCTGTTTTGATGATGGTAGGTTGTCAGTCTAGTTGGAGATCAGGTGCTTGGCTGTCTGAAATCTGCACTTCTTGCTGAAGAGTGTATGGACTCTCTCGAGGGTCTTTTGCGTTTCCAGACAGATATGGGACTTCTTGGTTATTCTTGTCTGAGACAGTCCGTGGGCATTTTGAGAGGAATGGCATTGACTCTCCGGATTTCCTCAAGAGTGTGGAATCATTTGCACAAGTCAGGCTCTTCCGGTCCATGCACACTACCTCTCATTCCATGTTGGGCATATGTCGTCTTCATTTTCTTTCATCAATTTGTCTCTCGTCCCGTTTTCTGAGTACGTGTCTTGTAGGTTGTGGGTTAGATGGTCTCCTAAGCATTATCTTTGTGTTGTTACCATCATTGTTCACGGGGTTGTCTCCTTCGTTTCTCATTCAGATATTTGTGTGTGTGTGTACAGAAGCGCAACAGATTTCTATAGAGTCAGTGAAGTTTGTACCCTGCATTCAAACTGAGTTTCCTGAGTTCTGTTCTATTTTCTGTTGTTTCCTTTTGGGGGAGCATTGCCTTCAGCCTTTTCTGTGCAGAGGATCAGGTCAATTGGAGTATTTCCTCTGCCATCGGATAATATTTCTTTCTTCTTTCCATACCGTTATTATGGTGAGAACTTTCTCTGCCTTGGTAAATGAAAGCAGCCATCCTGCCATGGTTAGTGTTAGGTGTATGCAATAACTGGCCCTCTTCTCCTTCATCCCTGTTAATGTCTCTGAGTCCCCCAGGAATGGCAGGACTAGGCCAGGGCCACATAGGGCTCAGCTCAGTGAGCTGGACCACCGTTCATCTTCCCACCTTCCTGGGGGTGTATTGCTCTACCATCTGTAAGCCTTCTGTGGCTGGGGGTTGGGGGGGTGGGGGTTCCAACAGACCTTACCATCCTTTGAGACCAATCTTCGCTTTGTTATATGTTGGCAAATTGCAGCAGTCCAACAGACAGATGGTCTGAGGCCAGCATTTTGTCCATGCCCAAGACCAGCCTCTGGGGTCTCACCCTGTGGGGCCTAGCATTCATCACCTGAACGCTCACCACTGTGCTCTCCCTTGGTGTGCTCCGGGTCCTGTAGCTGACTAGGGGGGAAGCTTGGCACAGTGCTACAAGTCAGAACTGACTGTGATGAGCTCTCTTCATAGCCCAGGATTGGACCCCGTAGGTCCCTGGGCCCTGGTTCTGGAGAACCCTCCACGGCCACACTCTCCAGATCCAGGGCTGGCCCTCGTGGAGAGTAGGGGTGGGGTGTGGGGTGGGTCAACTCGACCCCACACTCGGGGAGATGCGTTGGGTGTCCACATCATTGAGCTCATCGCCGATCACCAACATAGGGCTCTGCCATGACAGAGACAAGCAAACGGTCTAGCCCAGGCTGGATGGATCAGGGGCACACCCGGCCATTATCATTGCTTCTTCTGCCCACTAAACCTGGAAGAATCATATGAAGCGAGCCCAGGCTGCGTATTTAACCCGAGGTCTATGCCTAAAACTCTAGGTGGTTCTCTTTCATCCCATGTGGATATGTGCTCCAACCTAGTTCTGTGCCTGATCTCGGAGCAGAAGGTCGAGTGGGCAGAAGAAGCAGTGATAATGGCCAGAAGGGGCCCTGATCCATGCAGGCTTTGCAGGCCCTTCTCCTGGTCACTGTCATGGTAAAACCCCACGTTGAACATTGGTGAGGAGCTCACCGATGTGGACACCAAATGCCTCTCCCCGAGTGTTGGGCCAAGTCAGCCAATGCACACCCCACCCGCACTGCCCGCAAAGGCCAGTGGTGGCTCTGGAATGTGTGGCCATGGAGGGTTCAATGTAATCAGGGCCTAGAGGTCTACCAGGCCCAATCCTGGGTTATGAAGAGACCACAGCACAGCCGGATCTGACATGGAGCATCATGCTAAGCTTCCCTACAAGTCAGGTACAGTACCCGGAGCACACGACGGAAGAGCACAAAGTGAGCAGGATGGCGATGAATCCTGTCACCACATGGTGAGTTCCCAGAGCTTGGTCTTGGGCATGTAACGAAAGCTGACCTCAGACCACCCAACTGGTAGATTGCAATTTGCCAACACATAATGAACAGAGGACTGGTCACAATGGAGTGAAAGGTCTGATGGAAATCCCACCTCCCAAACCCAAGCAAAAGAAGTTTCACAGATGGTAGAGCAAATTGTGTCCAAGAGAGAGTGGGAGACCGACAGAGGTACAGCTCAAAAAGATGAGGCCCATGGGGCCATGGCCTAGTCCTCACCTTCCTGGATGACTCAGAGAGATGAAGAAGGACAAAGGACGAGATGGCCAGTTATTGCATACACCTACCTCTAACACTGGTACGCTGCCTACATTCATTCACCCAGGCAGAGGAATGCTTCGCCATAATAAACGCTTGGAAAGAAGAAAGAAGAATTTTCCGACAGCAGAGGAAAGATCCCAATTAACACAATTCTCTGCACAGAAAATGCTGACGGTGACCCTCCCCCAACAGAAAAATAACCAAAACAGAACTGAACTCAGAAAACTCATTCCGATAGCAGGGTACAATCTTCACTGACGCTACAGAAATTGCTTGAATTTCTGTACACACACAACACTATCTGAATGAGAAAGGGAGGAGACAATGCTGTGGACAATGATGGTAACAACAGAAAGAAAATGCCTAGGAGACCATCTAACCCACGACCTAAAAGGCACATACCTCAGAAAATGGGATGATAGAGACATTGATGAAAGAAGATGTAGAGGACACATACCCAACATGGAATGATACGTAGTGCTCATGGACCGGAAGAGTCCATGGTGTTCAAATGATTCCACACTCACGAGGAAATCCACAGAGTCAATGCCATTCCTATCAAAATTCCCACAGATTGCCTCAGACAAGGACAACTGAGAATTCTTAAATGTGTTTGGAATTGCAAAAGAGCCTCGAGGGTGTCCGTACACTCTTCAGCAAGAAGTGCAGATTTCAGACACCGGGTTTCCTGATTTACAACTAGACTGCAAACCTACCATCATCAAGACAGCGTGGTATTGGCACACAAGACATCCACATAGATGCAGGGAAGAGAAGGGCCACCCAGAAGGAAACCCAATATAGTCCCATCAAAGGAGCTGAGAAAGTCTGATGGGGAAAAATATAGCCTGCACAATGCATGGTCCTGAAAAACCTGGACAGCTCCATGCCTACGAATCACACTGGATTCCTTTCTTCTGCCACCAACAACAAGAACCTCACACCAAATTGACTACTGCAATTTCAAACCTGAAGTCAGGCCAGGCCCAGAAGAAACCCATAGACAGTACATTCTTATACCTCAGATATAGAAGCATGGCTATGGATCAGTCTCCTCAGGCAAGGGAAACAAAAGCAAAATAAAGGCAGTTGGGGCTCCAGTCGACTGAAAACGGATTTCGATGACAAAGGCAAAGCATCCGCATGACGAAAAGGCAGCAGATCAAAGTGAGAAAACATTCATTTGCAAACAAGGAACCTGACGAGGGGGATCATCTGGAGAGCAGACTGAGAAGTCGCAAAACGCAAGCCTTCGAAACACAAAAACCCTAAACGAAGCTGAACCCTAAGAGTGTGTGTGTGTTTATGTATGTGCACCTGTAGGTATTCTATAAATAATATAATTTAATGACATAATAAACATATTCTATATCAAGAATTTATTATAAAGAATAAATTTAGATTACACTATATATTAAAGGCAATATGCATAATACATATATTATTAATCACACATTTTTCTACTTAAAAGCTATATAATACATACATATACTGAATCATACATAGAGATACAAATAGACGTGCGCTTACGTGCACATACACGCCTAAACCACAAGATCACAGGAGAGAATTGAGTAGAATTCACTGACTTTAACCAAGTTAGTCTGTAGGCGAGGACAAAATCACAATGTACATTCATTCTGGAGGTGTCGGGATATCCACAAGGATACGTGACCTCGAGGCATGAATACTGGGAGCCAAAACATGGGCAACCAACCCTGAGATCAAGGGGACACATATTGACGTGAATCTACCTCCAACAGGAGGACCTGGAAGGTTGTATGCCAAAGGGATCAATGTCCGTCATTCCTTGATGTTCAGCCCTCACTCAGCGGAATGCTGATGTAGGCCAGAGGACGAGTGACACTCCCCAGATCCCAGAGCAGACCGAAGCCAGTTTCAGCTGGATTAGGTCCTAGGCCAGCACCTGAGACAATCCTTCCTTTGTTCAGTGTGCACCTGTGGTCCATGTGATACCAGCCTTCCATGTGATACCAGCCTACAGCTTTGACAGGCACTGTAGGTGCTAATAGGCCTATCCGCCTAATGCCTTCCCTACGAAGTCGATGCCAAATTGAGCGCCACTTTGAATATGGGGATATTTGGGAGGAGAAGCCCATTGTTTTTCTGGGCCACATCCCTGGTGACATGGAGGAGAGCAGCTGGATTTGAAAGCCGCTCTGACCACAGAGCCAGGGTCATGGCTCTTCCCATGTCATGTTTGTGTCACTCTTCTGGGCCTGGGACCCCAGGAAGTGATCTAACTTCCGTGGCAATAGAGCCCAACAGTAACTGGAACCTGGGGGATGAGGCATCGACATTCTAGAGGAGGCTGCTCACCAGGTCATGTGGCAGTAATCATGATCTGCTGTGTCCACATGTGCTGAGGTTGTGGCCTCAGGAAACATCACAATTAGGGTGAGCCTCCAGGGCTGTTGATATCGGGTCAAGTCTCACGTGAGTTGCCTTGGGCCATTTTCTGGGAGGAACACAAAGACAAACCTGGGAGCCCCAGGCCAGTCCACCAACCTGCTGCCAGCCTGGTAGCAATTTGTTCCTTGCATGTTTTGTGGAGTGATATTGAGCATGGGTGTTCCTTTCCTGTGGGGTGGTTCTGCCTCCAGAATGGGCAGGCTCATGAGGGGTGAAAAGCGCAGTGGCTGTAGACTTCCACAGTCATGTCCCACGCTGGCTGGTCTACATGATGCAAGCCCAGCTGCGCCTTTAACCCGAGGTTTATGCCAAAACCTCTTAGTGGTACTATTTTATCCCAGGTGGATATGTGAACCGACCTAGGGCTGCACCTGACCTTGGAGCAGGATGTCATGTGGGCAGAAAAGCAATGATAATGCTGGGTGGGACACTGATACCTCTGGGCTTGGCGGGCACTTCTGCTTGCCACAGTCATGGTAGATTCCCATGTTGGAGACCAGTGAGGAGCTCACCGAGGTGGACACCCAATGCCTCTCCCTGAGTGTTGTGGCGAGTCACGCCAATGCGCACCCCACCACCACTCCTCACAAAGCCTAGCGCCGGCTCCGGAATGTATGGCCATGTAGGATTCTCTATAACAAGAGACCAGGTGTCTGTGGGGCCCAACCCTTGGTTATGAAGAGACCGCAGCACAGCCGGATCTGTCATGCAGCATCATTCTAAGCTTCCCACCGAGGCAGCTACAGGCCTTGGAGCAGACCAAGGAAGAGCACAAAGGTGAGCAGGCTGGGGTTGTATCCTGACCCCACAAGGTGAGATCCCAGAGCCTGGTATTGGGCATGTACCAAGGCTGAACTCAGACCACTCGTCTGGTGGACTGCAATTTGCCAATACATTACGAACAGAAGATTGATCTCAGTGGAGGGAAAGGTCTGAGGGAACCTGCACACCTCCAACCCTGGCCACAGAAGTTTCAAAGACGGTAGAGCACATTACACCCAAGAAGGATGGGCAGACGGACAGAGATACAGCTCACGGAGCTGAACCCAAAGTGGCTGTGTCCTGGTCCTCCCCTTCTTGGATGACTCAGAGAGATGGAGAGGGAGGAAGGAGGAGATGGCCAGTATTGCATACACCTATCTCTAACACTGGTACGCTGGATACATTCATTCACTGACTCAGAGGAAGGCTTCACGATAATAAAGGCATGGAAAGAAGAAAGAAGAATTTTCCAACAGCACAGGAAAGACCCCAATTGACCCAATTCTCTGTACAGACTATGCTGATGGCAACTGTCCCCCAAGAAAAAACAAAACCAAACCAAACAGAACTCAGGAAACTCAGTTCGATAGCAGGGTACAAACTTCCATGATGCTACAGAAATTGCTTGAATTTCTGTACACACACAACACTATCCAAGTGTGAAAGGAAGGAGACAACCCCGTGGACAATGATGGTAAGAGCACAAAGAAAATGCCTAGGAGACCACCTAACCCACGAGCTACAAGACACGTAACTCAGAAATCGGGATGAGTGACCCATTGATGAAAGAAAATGAAGACAACACAGGACCAACATGGATTGATAGGTAGTGCTCATGGACCGTAAGTGTCCGTTTTGTACAAATTATTCCACACTCACAAGGAAATCCAGAGAGTGGATGCCATTCCTCTCAAAATACCCATGGAACCCAGGGGAGTATTTACAGGCCTTTTTAGTTGTATCGCAGCAAAATGAATAAAAGACAGATGGTAAAGGATACTAGTTTTGAAGACACAATTTTGAAATGATTCTAATCCCCGATTTTTTTTGCCAGAAGCTTACGTCAAATTAAGGATTCACAGCTCATTTTCATCGGTTTTCCTTTAATCTTTGCTAGACTATTATTTTTGAGCCATTATGTGATATATCTGTGTCATAGGCAATTAAAACACAGTCTTACCAGAAAAAAAAAAAAAAAAAAATACCCATGGATTGTGTCAGACAAGGACAACCAAGAGGTCCCAAATGTGTCTGGAAACACAAAACACCCTCGAGAGTGTCCATACACTCTTCAGCAAGAAGAGCAGATTTCAGACCCCCAAGCTGCCTAATCTCCAACTACACGGCAAACCTTCCATCATCAGGACAGCGTGGTATTGGCACACAAGACATCCACATAGATGCAAGGAAGAGAATGGAGAGCCCCGATAGAAAGCCAAGTTTGTCCAAACAAAGGAGGTGAGAAAGTCCGATGTGGACAAGATAGCCAGCTCAATGCATCATCCAGGGGAATCTGGACCACTCCAGGCCTAAGAATCACACTGGATTCGTTTCTCGTGCCACCAAAAACATGACCCTTCCACCAAATCATCTACTGCAATTTCAAATCTGAAGTTAGGCCCGGCCTAAAAGAAACCCATAGGCAATACATTCTTGAACCTCAGCCCTAGACGATGTGTAATGGATCAGTCTCTTCAGACAAGGGAAATAGAAGCAAAATAAAGGCAATTGGGGTTCCAGTCGACTGAAAAGTAATTTCGACGCCAAAGGCAAAGTGTCCGCACGAATACAACGCAGGGGAGCGAAAGTGAGAAGACATTGATTTGCAAAGGATGAAACTGACAAGGGATCATCTGGAGAGCAGACCGAGAAGTCGCAAAACGCAAGCCTTTGAGACACAAAACCCTAACTGAAGCTGAACCATAACAGTTTGTGTGTGTGTATGTATGTGAACCTGTAGGTATTCTATAGAAACAATACCTAAATTATATATAATAAACATACTCTATATCAAGAATTTATTACACAGAATAAGTTTAGGATAATATATATATGAAGGACAATATGTATAATATATATATTATGTATCATATTTTTTCAACTTCATACGTATATAATACATACATGTAATGAATCATACATAGAGATACAAATATGCGTGTGCTCATGACACATACAAGCATAAACCACAAGATTACAGGAGAGAATTGAGTAGAAGTCACAGACTTTTCCCAAGTCCCTCTGTAGGCAAGGACCAAATCACAATGGCCATTCATTCTGGTGGGTTGGTGATATCCACAAGGGTATGTGACGTGGAGGGAAGAATGCTGGGAGCCAAAGCATGGGCAGCCCACACCGAAACGAGGAGGACACATGTGGACTTGAATCTACCTGCAACAGGAGGACCTGGAAGGTTGTATGCCAGAGGAATCTTTGTCTGTCATTCCTTTATGTTCAACCCTTGCTCGGCAGAACTGGGATGTTGGCCAGAGGACGAGTCACACTCCCCAGATACCAGAGCAGTCCCAAGCCAGTTTCAGCTGGATTCTTTGCTAGGCCAGCCCCTCACACAATCCTTCCTTGGTTCAGTGTGTACCTGTGCTCCATGTGATACCAGCCCTCCACGTGATACAGCCTACAATTTTGACAGGCACGGTAGGTGCTTCTAGGCCTCTCCGCCTAATGCCTTACCTAGGAAGTCGATGCCAAGATAAGCACCACTTTGAAGATGGGGAGAATCGGGAGGAGAGGCCCATAGTTTGTGCAGGGCCACATCCCTGATGCCATGGAGAAGAACAGCTGGTTCTGCAAGCAGCTCTGTCCACAGAGCCGGGACCATGTCTCTTCTTATGTCATGTTTATGTCACTGTTCTGGGCCCAGGACCACAGGATGGGACCTAACTTCCCTGGCAATAGAGCCCAACAGAAACTGGAACCTAGGGAATGAGCCATTGACATTCTAGAGGAGCCATCTCCCCAGCTCACGTGGCAGTAATCATGGCTCTGCTGTGTCCCCATGTGCTGGGACTGTGGCCACCGGAAACGTCACAATCAGGATGAATCTCCAGGGCTGTTGATGTTGGGTCAGGTCTCTCGTGAGTTGCCTTGGGTCATTGCTCGGGAGGAGTCCAAAGAGAAGCCTGGAGGCCCCTGGCATGTCCACCAACCTGATGCCAACCTGGTAGCAATCTGTCCCTTGGCCTGCTGGGTGGAGTGATATTGGGCATGAGTGTTGCTGTCCTGTGGGATGGGTCTGCTTCCAGAATGGGCAGGCTCATGAGGCGTGAAAAGCTCAGTGGGCCTGACACATCCACAGTAATGTCCCACGCTGGCTGGTCCAAATGAAACGAGCCCAGGCTGCGCCTTTTACCCGAGGTTTATGCCAAAAACACTTAGTGGTTCTGTTTTATCCCAGGTGGATATGGGATCCCTTCTAGATCTTCACCTGGGAGCAGGCGGTCGAGTGGGCAGAAGAAGCAATGATACTGGCCGGGTGGGGCCCTGATTTCTCTGGTTTTGGCAGGCCCTTCTGCTGGTCACTGTCATGGTAGAAACAACGTTGGTGATGGGCGAGGAGCTCAACATTGTGGACACCCAATTCCTCTACCCGACTGTTGGGCTGAGTCGTGCCAATGCGCTCCCCCACCCCCACTGCCCACAATGCCTAGTGCCAGCTCCGGAATGTGTGACGACGTAGGGTTCTCTGTAACCACAACCCAGGGGTCTTCGGCGCCCAATCCTGGTTTACGATGAGACCGCAGCACAGTGGGATCTGATATTGAGCATCATGCTAAGCTTCCATGCAAGTCAGACACACGAAGGAAGAGCACAAAGTGAGCAGGATGGCGATGAATCCTGTCACCACATGGTGAGATCCCAGAGCTTGGTCTTAGGCATGTACCAAAAGCTGACCTCAAACCACCCAACTGGTGGACTGCAATTTGTCAACACATAATGAACAGAGGATTGGTCGCAATGGAGTGAATGGTCTGATGGAAATTCCACCTCTCCAACCCAAGCAAAAAATGTTTCACAGATGGTAGAGCAAATTACGCCTAGGGGAGAGTGGGAGACCGACAGAGGTAGAGCTCAACAAGATGAGACCCATGGGGCCATGGGCTAGTCCTCACCTTCCTGGATGACTCAGAGAGATTGAGAAGGACGATGGACGAGATGACCAGTTATTACACCTACCTCTAACACTGGTGCGCTGCCTACATTCATTCACCCAGGCAGAAGAATGCTTCGCCATAATAAACGCTTGGAAAGAAGAAAGAAGAATTTTCTGGCAACAGAGGAAAGATCTCAATTAACCTGATTATCTGCACAGAAAATGCTGACGGTGACCCTCCCCCAACAGAAAAATAACCAAAACAGAACAGAACTCAGAAAACTCGTTTTGATAGCAGGGTACAATCTTCACTGACGCTACAGATATTGCTTGAATTTCTGTATACACACAACACTATCCGAATGAGAAAAGGAGGAGGCACCATTGTGGACAATGATGGTGACAACAAAAAGAAAATGCCTAGGAGACCATCTAATCCATGACCTACAAGGCACATACCTCAGAAAATGGGACGATAGAGACATTTATGAAAGAAGATGTAGAGGACACATACCTAACATGGAATGATACTTAGTGCTCATGGACTGGAAGAGTCCATGTTGTTCAGATGATTCCACACTCACGAGGAAATCCACAGAGTCAATGCCATTCCTGTCAAAATACCCACAGATTGCCTCAGACAAGGACAACTGAGAGTTTTTAAATGTGTCTGGAAATGCAAAAGACCCTCGAGAGTGTCCATACACTCTTCAGCAAGAAGTGCAGATTTCAGACACCAGGCTTCCTGATCTACAACTAGACTGCAAACCTACCATCATCAAGACAGTGTGGTATTGGCACACAAGACATCCACATAGATGCAGGGAAGAGAAGAGAGACCCTGAAGGAAAGCCAATATAGTACCATCAATGGAGGTGAGAAAGTCTGATGGGGAAAAAGATAGCCTGCACAATGCATGGTCCTGAAAAACCTGGACAGCTCCATGCCTACGAATCACACTGGATTCCTTTCTTCTGCCACCACCAAGAACCTCACACCAAATTGACTACTGCAATTTCAAACCTGAAGTCAGGCCAGGCCCAGAAGAAACCCATAGACAGTACATTCTTGGACCTCAGATATAGAAGCATGTCTATGGATCAGTCTCCTCAGGCAAGGGAAACAAAAGCTCACGCCCTCACACACTCATAAACCACAAGATCACATGAGAATTTTGAGTATAAGTCACAGGATTTTCCCAAGTCCGTCTGTAGACGAGGACAAAAACACACTGTCCATTCATTCTGGCAGGGTGGGGATATCCAAAATGTTATGTGACCTGGAGGCAAGACTGCTGGGAGCCAATATATGGGCAACCCACCCTGGAGAACCAGAGGACACATGTGGATGTGAATCTACCTGCAATAGGAGGACCTGGAAAGTTGTATGACAGAAGGGATGATGTCTGTAGTTTCTTGATGTTCAGCCCTTGCTCGGCAGTTTGGGGATGTAAGCCAGAGGACGAGTGACACTCCCCATATCCCAGAGCAGTCCCAATGCCGTTTCATCTGGATTCTGTGCTAGATGAGCCACTGAAACAATCCTTCATTGGTTCAGTGTGCACCTGTGCTCCATTTGATATCAACCCTCCATTTGATACCAGACTACAGGTTTGACAGGCACTGTATGTGCTTCTAGGGCTATCCTCCTAATGCATTCCCTAGGAAGTTGATGCCAAAATGAGCGCCACTTTGCAGATGGGGAGATTCGAGGGGAGAGGCCTATGGTTGTACAGGGCCACATCGCTTATGACATGGAGGAGAGCAGCTGGTTCTGAAAACATCTGTTTCCAAAGAGCCCATCCCATTGCTCTCCCCATGTTGTGTTTCTGTCACTGTTCTGGGCCATGGACCACAGGAAGTGGCCTAACTTCCATGGCAATAGAGCCCAACAGAAACTGGAATCTGGGGAATAGGGCATCGATGTCCTAGAGGAGTCCACTCTCCAGCTCACATGGCTGTAATCATGGTTTTGCTGTGTCCCCATATGATGGCGTTGTGGCCTCAGGAAACCTTACAATCAGAGTGATCTCCAGGGCTGTTGAAGTTGGGTCAGGTCTCACGTGAGTTGCCTTGGGTCATTGTCTGGGAAAAACCCAAGACAGGCCTGGGAGCCACAGGCCAGTCCAGCAACCTGATGCCACCCAGTTAGCAAACTGTCCATTGCCTTGTTGGGTGGAGTGTCATTGCGGGTGTTTGTTCTTGTCCTGTGGGGTGGGTCTTCCTCCAGAATTGGCAGCAGGCTCATGAAAGGTGAGAAGCCTGGTTGACCGGACACATCCACAGCCATGTCACAAGCTGACTGCTCAGTATGGAGAGAGCCCAGGCAGTGCCATTAAACTGAGGTTTATGCTATAAACTCTAGGTGGTTCTCTTTGGTCCTGGGTAGATATGTGATACGACCTATGTCTGTGCCTGATGTTAGAGCAGAAGGTCGAGTGGGCAGAAGTAGAAATGATAATGGCCGAGGGAGCCCTTATTCTTCCGGTCTTGGTGGACCCTTCTGCTTTTCACTGTCATGATAGAGCCTCACGTTGGAGATCGGCCAGGGCCTCCAATGTGGACATCCAATTCCTCTTCCCGAGTGTTGGGCAGAGTCATACCAATGCTCCAGCAACCCCCACCG
This sequence comes from Balaenoptera borealis, assembly GCF_965194805.1. Taxonomy (NCBI): domain Eukaryota; kingdom Metazoa; phylum Chordata; class Mammalia; order Artiodactyla; family Balaenopteridae; genus Balaenoptera; species Balaenoptera borealis. The sequence continues at coordinate 673,862 of NW_028123982.1, read as the reverse complement.
CCCACAGGGGCCAGCACCATCACTGGAATGTGTGGCCGTGGAGGGTTCTCTGTAATTAGGAACCACGGGTCTGCGGGGCCCAATCCTGGTTTACGAAGAGACCGCAGCACAGCTAGATCTGCGAAGGAGCATCATGATAAACTTCCCCCCAGTCAGCTACAGGACCCACAACACATCAAGGAAGAGCACAAAGGTAAGCAGGCTGGGGAGGAGTCCTGATTCCAGAGGGTGAGATCCCAGAGCCTGGTCTTGTGCACGTATCAATGGCTGACCTCAGACCACCTATCTGGTGGACTGCATTTGCCAACACATAATGAACATAGGATTGGTCACAATGGAGGGAAACGTCTGATGGAACCACCACCCCACCCAACCCCAGCCACAGAAGTTTCACGCATAGTAGAGCAACTTAACACTTGGGAGGTAGAGGAAGACGAACAGAGGTACAGGTTACCGAGCTGAGGCCCATGGGGCCATGGCCTAGTCATTCCCTTCCTGGATGAGTCAGAGAGATGGAGAGGGAGGAAGGAGGAGACGGCCAGTTATTGCATACACCTACCTCTAACACTGGTACACTGGCTGCATTCATTCCCCAGGCAGAGAAAGCCTTCACCATAATAAAGGCATGGAAAGAAGAAAGAAGAATTATCCGATGGCAGAGGAGGACTCCAACTGACCCAATTCTCTGCACAGAAAATGCTGATGGCGACCCTCCTGCAAGAGAAAAAAAAAAAACAGAACGGCCTCAGGAAACTCATTTCGATAGCAGGGTACAAACTTAACTGATGCTATTGAAATTGGTTGCCTTTCTGTACACACACAACGCTATCAGAATGAGAAAGGAATGAGACAACCCCGTAGACAATGATGGTAACAACACAAGAAAATGCCTAGGAGGCCATCTAACCCACGAACTACAAGACACATAACTCAGAAAACAGGACAAGAGCCACACCGATGAAAGAAAATGAAGAAGACTCACACCCAACATGGAATGATAGGTAGTGCTCATGGACTGAAAGAGTCTGTCTTGTGCAAACCATACCACACTCTTGAGGAAATCCAGAGAATCCAAGCCATTCCTCTCAAAATAGCCACGGATTGTCTCAGACAAGGACAACCAAGAAATCCCAAATGTGTTTTGAAATGCAAAAGATCCTCGAGAGTGTCCATACACTCTTCAGAAAGAAGTGCAGATTTCAGACGTCCTAAGCTGCCTGATTTCCTACTAGACTGCAAACTTACCATCATCAAGAGAGCATGGTATTTTTACACAAGACATCCTAGTAGATGCAAGAAAGAGAACATAGAGCCCTGAAAGAAATCCAGGCTAGTGTGGTCAAAGGAGATGAGAAAGTCCATTGGGGTGAAGATAGCCTGAGCAAGGAATGGTTCTGGGGAAACTGGATTGCTCCATGCCTAAGCATCACACTGGATTCCATTCACAAGCCAACAACAAGAACCTCACACCAAATCGACTAATGCAGTGTCAAATCTGAAGTCAGGCCAGGAATAATAGAAAGCCATAGGCAGTACATTCTTGGACCTCAGGCTTAGAAGCATGTCTATGGATCGTTCTCCTCAGGCAAGGGAAAAAGAAGCACAATAAAGGCAGTCGGGTGTCCAGGCGACTTAAAAGGGATTTGGACAGCAAAGGCAAAGTGTCTGAAGGATGAAAAGGAAGCGGTGCAAAACTGAGAAAACATTGATTTGCAAACAGTGAAACTGATGAGGGAAATCATCTTGAGAGCAGACAGAATTCGCAAAATGCAAGCCTTCGAGACCCAAAAACCTTAATGGAAGGTGAACCCTAACAACGTGCGTTTCTGTTTGTATGTGCACCTGTATGTATTCTATACATAATATACCTAGATTATATATAATAAACATATACTACCAAGAATTTATTATATAGAATAGGTTTAGGATACATAATATATATATATATATATATATTAAGGGTAATATGTATATTATGTGTCATAAGTTTTTCTACTAAATTCCTATATAATACATACATATAATGAATAATAAATAGAGATACAAATACACGTGCGCTCATGTGCACAAACTTGCATAAACCACAAGATCAGAGGAGAATATTGAGTAGAAGTCACAGAGTTTTCCTAAGTCTATCTGTAGGCGAGGACCAAATCACCATGTCCAATCATTCTGGAGGGGTGTAGATATCCCCAAGAATATATGACCTGGACTGCTGGGAGCCAATGCATAGACCACCCAGCCCGGAGAAAAAGAGGAGATATGTGGATGTGAATCAAGCTGCAACAGGGGGACTGTGAACGTTGTATGCCAGAGGGGTCAATATCAGATAGTTTCTTGACGTTCAGCCCTCACTTGGCAGGACTGGAATGTAGGCCGGAGGACTAGTGAAACTCCCCAGATCCCAGAGCAGTCCCAAGCCTGTTTCAGCTGGATTCTGTGCTAGGCCAGACCCTGAAAAAATCTTTCCTAGGTTCAGTGTGCAACTCTGCTCCATGTGATGGCAGCCCTCCATGTGATACCAGCCTACCAGGCACTGTACGTGCTTCTAGGCCTATCCGCCTAATGCCTTCCCTAGGAAGTCGATGGCAAAATGAGCACCACTTCACAGAGGGGGAGATTCGGGAGGAGAGGCCCATGGTTTGTACAGGGCCACATCCCTGATGACATGGAGGAGAACAGCTAATTCTGAAAGCAGCTGTGTCCACAGAGCCAGGCCCATGGCTCTTCCAATGTCATATTTGTGTCACTTTTCTGGTACAGGGACCACAGGAAGTGACCTAACTTCCCTGGTATTACAGCCCAACAGAAACTGCAACCTGGAGCATGAGGCATGGACATCCTTGAAGAGCCCACTCCTCAGCTCACATGGCTGTAATCATGGCTCTGCTGTGTCCCCTTGTGCTGAAGCTATGTCCTCAGGAAACGTCACAATTAGGGTGAGCCTCCAGGGCTGTTGACTTTAGGTCAGGTCTCACGAGAATTTTCTTGGGCCATTTTCAAGGAGGAACCCAAACACAATCCTGGGAGCCCTAGGCCAGTCCTCCAACCTGATTCCACTCTGGTAGCAATCTGTCCCTTGCCCTATTGTGTGGAGTGATATTGGGGGTGGGTGTTCCTATCCTGTGGGGTGTGTCTCCCTCCAGAAGGGCAGGCTCATGGGGGGTGAGAACCCCAGTGGGTTGTACACATCCACAGCCATGTCAAATGCTGGCTGGTACACATGAAGCTAGTCCAGGCAGTGCCTTTAATCCGAGGTTTATGCTAAAAACTCTATGTGGTACAATTTCGTCCCAGCTGGATATGTGATCTGACCTAGGTGTGTGCCTGACCTTGGAGCAGAAAGTTGAGATGACAGAAGAAGCAATGATAATGGCCACGTGAGGCCCTGATACCTCCAGTCTTTGCGGGCCCTTCTGCTGGTCACTGTCATGGTAGAGCCCCACATTGGAAATCAGCGAAGAGCTCACCGATGTAGAGAGCCAATGCCATGCCATGAGTATTGGGCCAAGTCACGCCAATGTGCACCCCACTCCCACTGCTCACAAGGGACAGCACCGGCTCCAGAAAGTGTGGCCCTGTAGGGTTCTCTGTAACCAGGCCCAGGGGTCTACAGCACACAATCTTGGGTTACAAAAATACGGTAGAACAGCCAGATTCTATATGGAGCATAATGCAAAGCTTCCCCCTGAATCAGCCACAGTACCCCGAGCACACCAAGGAAGAGCACAAAGGTGAGCAGGCCGCAGATAAATCCTGACCCCACAGGGTGAGATCCCACAGCCTGGTCTTGGACACTGACCACAGGCTGGCCTCAGAACACCCATCTTGTGGACTCAATTTGTCAAAACATAATGAACAGAAGATTGGTTTCAGTGGAGGAAAGGTCTGATGGAACACCAACCCCCCCAAACACAGCCACACATGTTTCACAGATGGTAGAGCTAAGTACACCCCTGAGGGAGGAGCAGAATAACAGATGTACAGCTCAGAGACCTCAGGCCCATGGGGCAATGGCCTAGTCCTCCCCTTCCAGGATAACTCAGAGTGATGGAGAGGAAGGAAGGAGGTGACGGCCAGTTATTGCATACACCTACTTCTAATAGTGGTACGCTAGCTACAATCATTCACCCAGGCAGAAGAAGGCTTCACCATAACGTCAGAGAAAGAATAAAGAAGAATTATCCGACAGCAGATGAAAGACTCCAATTGACCGGATTCTCTGCACAGAAAATGCTCATGGCGACCCTCCGCCAAGTGAAAACAAAACAGAACAGAACTCAGGAAACTCAGTTGGATATCAGGGTATAAAATTCACTGATGCTACCGAAATTTCTTTAATTTCTGTACACACACCACACAACACTATCCGAATGAGAAGTAAGGAGACAACCCCATGAACAATGACATTAACAACACAAAGAAATGCCTAGGAGACCATCTAACCCAAGACCTACAAGACATGTAACTCAGAAATGGGACGAGAGACACATTGATGAAAGAACATGAAGACGACACAGGTCCAAAATGGAATGATAGGTAGTGTTCATGGACTGGAGGAGTCCGTCTTGTGCAAGTGATTCCACATTGTTGAGGAAATCCAGAGAATAGATGCCATTCCTCTCAAAATACCCACAGATTGTCTCAGCCAATGACAACCAAGTAGTCCCAAATCAGTCTGGAAATGCAAAAGACCCTCTAGAGTGTCCATACACTTTTCAGCAAGAAGTGGAGATTTGAGACACACAAGCTACCTGATCTCCAACTAGATGGCAAACCTACCTCGTCAAGACCGCATGGTATTGGCACACAAGACATCCACATAGATGCAAGGCAGTGAATGGAGAGCACCAAAAGAAAGCCAATCTTGTCCGATCAAATGAGGTGAGAACGTTCGATTGGGACAAGATAGCCTGCGCAATGCATGCTCCTGGGGAACGTGGACCACTCCATGCCTAAAAATCACACTGGGTTCCTTTCTCATGCCACCAAAAACAAGAACCTCACACCAAATGATTACTGCAATGTCAAAACTGAAGTCAGGCCAGGCCTAGAAGAAACACATAGGCAGTATATTCTTGGACCTCAGCCTTAGAAGCATGTTTGATAAATCGTTTTCCTCAGGCAAGGGAAACAGGAGCACAATAAAGGCAGTTGGAGCTCCAGTTGACTGAAAAGCAATTTCGAAGGAAAAGGCAAAGCGTCCACACGACGCAAAGGTAGGAGAGCAAATGTGAGAAAACACTGATGTGCAAACGATGAAACTGATGAGGGGGATCATCTGGAGAGCAGACCGAGATGTCCCAAAAGGCAAGCCTTCTAGACTCAAAAAGCCTAACCAAAGCTGAACCCTAACAGTGTGTGTGTGTTTGTAAATGTGCACCTGTAGGGGTTCTATGTATAATATACATAGATTATATATAATAAACATATTCTTTATCAAGAATTTATTGTACAGAATAAGTTTAGTATACATAATATATATATTAATGGCAATATGTATAATATATATTATGTGTAATAAGCTTTTTACTTAATACATAATACATACATATAATGAATCATACATAGAGATACAAATACGCATGCTCTCACGCACACACACATGCATAAACCACAAGATCACAGGAGAGAATTGGGTAGAAGTCACAGATTTTTCCCAAATCCGTTTGTAGACAATTACCAAACCACAATGTCCATTCATTCTGGAGGGGTTGGGATATCCACAAAGATATGTGACCTGAAGGCAAGAATGCTCAGAGCCAATGCATGGGAAACACACCCCCAAGACCACGAGGACACAAATGGATGTGAATCTACCCACAACAGGAGGACATGTATGGTTGTATGCAGACGGGTTGATGTCCTTCATTTCTTGACATTCAGCTCTCGCTCGGAGGAATAGGGATGTAGGCCAGAAGATAAATGACACTCCCCAGATCCCTGACCAGTCCCAAGCCTGTGTCAGCTGGATTCTAGCTAAGCCAGACCCTGAGAAAATCCTTCCTTGGTTCAGTGTGCACCTTTTCTCCATGTGACACCAGCCCTCCATGTGATACCAGCCTATAGGTTTGACAGGCACTGTAGGTGCTTCTAGGACTGTCTGCCTAATGCCTTGTCTAAGAAGTCGATGCCAATATGAGCATGACCTTGCAGATGGGAAGATTCGGGAGGAGAGGCCCTTGGTTTGTACAGGGCCACATCCCTGATGACATGGAGGAGGGCATCCGGTTCTGAAAGCAGTCTGTCCACAGAGCTGGGGCCATGGCTTTTCCCATGTCATGTTTGTGTCACTGTTCTGGACCAGGGACCCCAGGAAGTGACCTAACTTCCCTGGCAATAGACCCCAACAGAAACAGGCACCTGGGGAATGAGGCATCAACACCCTAGAGGAACCCACTCCCAACCTCACGTGGCCTGCAATCATGGCTCTGCTGTGTCCCCATGTGCTGGGACTGTGTCCTCAGGAAACGTCACAATCAGGGTGAGCCTCTAGGGCTATTGACATTCGGTCAGGTCTCACATGAGTTGCCTTCAGCCATTGTCCAGAGGGAAACCAAAAACTGGCCTGGGAGTCTGATGCCAGTCAACCAACCTGATGCCACCCTGGTAACAATATGTCCATTGCCTTGCTGTGTGGAGTGATATTGGTGGTGGGTGTTCCTTTCCTGTGTGGTTGGACTGCCTCCAGAATGGGCAGGCTCATGAAGGGTGAGAAGCAGAGTGTACCGGACACTTCAACAGCCATGTCCCAAGCTGGCTGGTCAACATGAAGTGAAGCCAGGCAGCACCTTTAACCCAAGGTTTATGCCAAAAACTCCTGGTGGTTCTCTTTGGCCCCAGGAGGATATGTGATCCGACCTAGGTCTGAGCCTGACCTTGGAGTAGAAGATTGAGTGGGCAGAAGGAGCAATGATAATGGCCGGTTGGGGCCCTGATACTTCCGGTCTTGATGGGCCCTTCTGCTGGTCATGATAGAGCCCCCAGTTGAAGATCGGCGAAGAGCTCACTGATGTGGACACCCAAAGCCTCTCCCCGAGTCTTGGGCCGAGTCTCGCCAATGTGAACCCACCCCCCACTGCCCACAATGGCCAGGGCTGGCTGTGGAATGTTTGGCCCTGGATGGTTCTTTGTAACCCCGGCCCAGGGGTCTATGGGGCCAAAACTTGGGTTACAAAGAGACTGTAGCACAGCCGGATCTGACATGGAGCATCATGCTAAGCTTTGCCCTGAGTCAGTTACAGGACCCGGAGCACACCAAGGAAGAGCACAAAGGTGAGCAGGACAGGGATGAATCCTGACCCCACAGGGTGAAATCCCAGATCCTGGTCTTGGCCACGTACCAAAGGCTGACGTCAGAGCACCCATCTGCTGGAGTGCAATTTGCCAACACATAATGAACAGAGGATTGGTCACAATGGAGGGAAAGGTCTGATGGAACTCCCACACCCCCAAATCCAGCCACAGAATTTTCACAGATGGTAGAACAAATTGCGCCCAGGAGGGAGGGGCAGAAGTACAGCTAACTGAGCTGAGGCCAAACGGGACCTGGCTTAGTTTTGCCTTTCCTGGATGACTGAGAGAGATGGAGTGGGAGAAAGGAGGAGATGACCAGATATTGCATATACCTTCCTCTAATACTGGTATGCTCGCTATATTCATTCATCCAAGCAGAGGAGTTCTTCACCATAATAAAGGCATGGAAAGAAGAACGAAGAATTTTCCAACAGCAGAGGAAAGACTCCAGTTGACCCGATTCTCTGCACAGAAAATGCTGGCGGCGACCCTCCACCAAAAGAAAACAAAACAAAAGAGAACAGAATTCGGGAAACTCAGTTCGATAGCATGGTACAAACTTCACTGACACTACAGAAATTGGTTGAATTTCTGTACACACATGACAGTATCCGAATGAGAATGCAAGGAGACAACTCTGTGGACAATGACTGTAAGAACACAAAGAAAATGCCTAGAAGACCATCTAACACACGACCTACAAGACACGTAACTTCGAAAACGGACGAGAGTCACATTGATGAAAGAAAATGAAGGTGACACACGCCCAAAATGGAATGATAGGGAGTGCTCATGGACCAAAAGAGTCTGTCTTGTGCAAATGATTCCACAGTTTGGAAGAAATCCAGAGTTGATGTCATTCTTCTCAAAATACCCACGAATTGTCTCACACATGACAACCAGCAAGTCCCATATGTGTCTGGAGAGGCAAAAGCCCCTTGCGAGTGTCCATACACTCTTCAGCAAAAGTGCAAATTTCAGAAACACAAGCTGCCTGATCTCCAACTAGACTACAAACCTACCATCATGAAGACAGCATGGTATTGGCACACAAGACATCCACATAGATGTAAGGAAGAGAACAGAGAGCCACAAAAGAAAGCCAAACTTGACCGATCAAAGGAGGTGAGAAAGTCCAATGGTGACAAGATAGCCTGTGCAATGCATGGTTCTGGGAAACCTGGACTACTCATGCCTAAGAATCACAATGGATTCCTTTCTCAAGCCATCAAGAACAAGAACCTCACACCAAATCGACTACTGCAATGTCAAATCTGAAGTCAGACCAGGCCTAACAGAAACCCATTGGCAGTACATTCTTGGACCTCAGCTTAGAAGCATGTCTTTCAGATCAGTCTCCTCAGGCAAGGGAAAGAGAAGCACAATAAAGGCAGCTGAGTCTCCAGTCGACTGAAAAGGGATTTCGATGGCAAAGGCAAAGCATCTTCAGAACGAAAATGTAGCAGAGCGAACGTGAGAAAACATTGAATTGCAAACGATGAAACGGACGAGGGGGATCATCTGCAGAGCAGACCGAGAAGTCACAAAACACAAGCCTTCAAGATTCAAAAACCCTAAACGAAGTTGAACTCTAATAGTGCGTGAGTGTGTATATATGTGCACCTGTAGTTGTTCTATGTATAATATACATTGATTATATGTAATAAACATATTCTATATAACTTATTATATAGAATAAGTTTCATATACATAATACATATTAAGCGCAATATGTATAAGATATTTATAATAAATTTTTCATATTAATACCTATATAATACATACATATAATGAATCATACATAGAGATACAAATACACGTGCCTTCACGTGCACACACATGCATAAACCACAAGATCATAGGAGAGAATTGAGTAGAAGTCACTGACTTTTCCCATGTCTGTCCTTAGGGGAGACGAAATCACAATGTCCATACATTCTGGAGGGGTTGGGATATCCACAAGGTTATGTGACCTAGAGGCAAGACTGCTGGGAGCCAATGAATGTGCAACCCACCCTGGAGACCAAGAGGACACGTGTGAACGTGAATCTACCTGCAACAGGAGGACCTGGAATGTTGTATGCCAGAGGGGTCGATGTCTGTCTTTTCTTGATGTTCAGCCCTCACTCAATGGTACTGGGATGTAGGCAAGAGTACGAGTTACACTCTCCAGATCCCAGAGCTATCTGAAGCCTATTTCAGTAGGATTCTGTGCTAGGCCAGTCCTTGAAACAATCTTTCCCTGATCCAGTGTGCACCTGTGCTTCAGGTGATACGAGCCCTCCATGTGATACCAGCCTACAGGTTTGACAGGCACTGTAGGTGCTTTTAGGCCTATCCACCTAATGCCTTCCCTAGGAAGTCAATGCGACAGTGAGTGCCAGCTTGCATATGCGGAGATTCGAGAGGAGAGGCCCATGGTTTGTACAGGGCCACATCTTTGATGACATGGAGGAGGGCAGCCCGTTCTGAAAGCAGCTGTGTCCACAGAGCCGGGGCCAGGGATTGTCCATGTCATGTTTGTGTCACTGTTCTGGGCCTGGGACCACAGGAAGTGACCTAACTTCCCTGGCAATAGAGCAGAAAAAAAGACTGGAACCTGGGGAACGAGGCAGCGACATTCTAGAGGAGCCCACTCCCCATCTCACTTGGCTGTGAACATGGCTTTTCTGTGTCCCCATGTGCTGGGGCTGTGACCTGAGGAAACGTCACAGTCAGGGTGAAACTCCAGGGCTGTTGATGTTGGGTTAGGTCTACGTTAGTTGCCTTGGGCCATTGTCTGGGAGGAGCCCGAAGATAAGCCTGAGACTCCGAGGCCAGTCCACAAACCTGATGCCACCCTGGTAGCAATCTGCCCCTTGCCTTGTTGTGTGGAGTGATACTGGGGTTGGGTGTTCCAGGCCTGTGGGTGGGTCTGCCTCCAGAATGGGCAGGCTCTGGAGGGTGAGAAGCCCGGTGGCTGGACACATACACAACCATGTCCCAAGCTAGCTAGTCCACATGAAGCAAGCCCAGGCCGCGCCTGTAAACCGAGTTTTATGCCAAATTTTAGGTGGATCTGTTTCATCCCAGGTGGATATGTGATCCGACCTAGGTCTGCCCTGACCTGGGAGCAGAAGGTCGAATGTGCCAAAGAAGCAGTGATAATGGCTGGGTGGGGCCCTTATCCCTCTGATCTTGCCCGGCCCTTTTGCTGGTCATGGTCATGGTAGAGCCCCACATTGGAGATCGTTGAGGAGGTCGCGGATGTGGAAACCCAATGCCTCTCTGCGAGTGTTGGGCCAATTCACACCAACGTGCACCTTACCCCCACTGCCCACAAGGTCCAGCGCCGGTTCCAGAATGTGTAGCCATGGAGGGTTCTATGTATCCAGGGCCCAGGTGTATACGGGGCCCAATCCTGGGTTATGAAGAGACTGTAGCACAGCCGGAGCTGACATGGAACATCATGCTAACATTCCCCCCGAGACAGCTACAGGACCCTTAGCACACCAAGAAGAGCAGAAAGATGAGCAGGCTGGGGATGAATCCTGACTCCACAGGGTGCAATCTCAGAGACTGGTATCGGGCACGTACCAACGGCTGACCTCAGACTATGCATCTAGTAGATTGCAATTTGCAAAACATGATGAACAGAGAATTGGTTTCAATAGAACTAAAGACCTGATGGCACCCCAGACCCCCAACCCCAGCCACAGAAGTTTCACAGATGGTAGAGCAAATTATGCCCAGGAGGGAAGGGCAGATGAACAGAGGTACAGCACACCAAGCTGAGGCTCATGGGGCTATGGCCTAGTCCTCCCATTCTTGGATGACTCAGAGAGACAGAGAGGGAGGAAGGAGGAGATAGCCAGTTATTGCATACACCTACCTCTAACACTGGTACACTGGCTACATTCATTCACACAGGCAGAGGAAGTCTTTGCCATAATAAAGGCATGGAAAGAGGAAAGAAGAATTATCCGACAGTAGAAGAAAGACTCCAATTGACCTGATTCTCTTCACAGAAAATGCTGACGGCAAAACTTCCCCAACAGAAAACAAAACAAAACAGAAGAGAACTAAAGAAACTCAATTTGATGGCAGGGTACAAACCTCACTGATGCTACACAAATTGCTTGAATTTCTGTTCACACACAACACAATCCGAATGAGAAAGGAAGGAGACAACCCTGTGGACAATGACTGTAACAACACAAATTTGCCTAGGAGGCAATCTAACCCACGACCTACAAGACAGGTAACTCAGAAAATGGGACCAGAGACACATTGATGAAAGAAAATGAAGACGACAAACCCCCAACATGGAATGATTGGTAGTGCTTATGGTCCTGAAGAGTCCGTCTTGTGCAAATGACTCCACGCTCTCGAGGAAATCCAGAGATTCGATTCCATTCCTCTCAAAATAGCCACGTACGTCTCAGATAAGGACAACCAAGAAGTCCCGAATGTGTCTGGAAATGCAAAACACCCCTGATAGTGTCCATATACTCTTTATCAAGAAGTGCAGATCACAGACACCCAAGCTGCCTAATCTCCAACTAGACTGCAAACCTACCATCATCAAGACGGCATGGTATTGGCACACAATACATCCACACAGATGCAAGGAAGAGGAGAGAGAGCCCCGAAAGAAAACCAGGCTTGTCCGGTCAAAGGAGGTGAGAAAGTCCGATGGGGACAAGATAGCCTGCACAAGGCATGGTCCTGGGAACCTGGACTGCTCCATACCTAAGAATCACACTGGATTCTTTCTCGTGCCACCAACAAAAACAACTGCACAACAAATGGACTACTACACTGTCAATCTGAAGTCAGGCCAGGCCTAGAAGAAACCCATAGGCCGTACATTCTTGCACCACCGCCTAAGAAGCATGTGTAATGGATCAGTCACCTCAGGTAAAGGAACGAGAAGCACAATAGAGGCACTTGGTGCTCCAGTCGACTGAAAAGGGATTTTGATGGCAAAGGCAAAGTGTCTGCATGACCAAAAGGCAGCAGAGCGAACATGAGAAAACATTGATTTGCCAACAATGAAACTGATGATGGGGTCATGTGAAGAGCAGACTGAGAAGTCACAAAAGGGAAGCCCTCGAGACACAAAAACCCTAACTGAAGCTGAACACTAACAGTGTGTGGGTGTGTATATATGTGCACCTGTGGGTGTTCTATGTATAATATACATAGATTATATATAAAAAACATTCTATATCAAGAATTTATTATATAGAATACGTTTAGGATATATAATATATATATTAAGGACAATATGTATAATATATATATTATGTATCATAAATTTATCTACTTAGTACCTATATAATACATACATATAATGAATCATACATAGAGATACAAATACACGTGCAGACTCGCTCACACATGCATAAACCACAAGATCCCAGGGGAGAACTGAATAGAAGTCACTGACTTTTTCCAAGTCAGTCTGTAGGGGAGGACGAAATCACACTGGCCATTCATTCTGGAGGGGTGGGGATATCCACAAAGTTGTGTGACCTAGAGGCAAGACTGCTGGGAGCTAGTGCATGTGGAACCCACCCCAGGGACAAATAGGACTCATGTGGACGTGAATCTACCTGCAACAGGAGGACCTGGAAGGTTGTATGCCCGAGGGTTCGATGTCTGTAGTTTCTTGACGTTCAGCCCTCGCTCGGCAGTATGGGGATGTAGGCCTGAGAACGAGTGACAATCCCCAGATCACAGAGCAGTCCCAAGCCGGTTTCAGCTGGATTCTGTGCAAGGCCAGCCCCTGAGACAATCCTTCCTTGGGTCAGTGTGCACCTGTGCTCCATGTGATACCAGCCCTCCATGTGATACCAGCCTACAGGTTTAGCAGGAACTGTAAGTGCTTCTATGCCTGTCTGCCTAATGGCTTCCCTAGAGAGTTGATGCAACAATGAGTGCCACTTTTCAGATGGGGAGTTTTGGGATGAGATGCCCATGGTTTGTACAGGGCCACTTCCCTTATGACATGGAGGAGAGCAGCCGGTTCAGAAAGTAGCTGTGTCAACAGATCCGGGTCCACGGCTCTTCCCATATCGCGTTTGTGTCACAGTTCTGGAGCAGGGACCCCCGGAAGTGACCTAACTTCCCTCAAAATAGAGCCCAACACAAACTGGAGCCTGGGATACGAGGCATTGACATCCTAGAGGAGCCCACTCGCCAGCTCATGTGACTGTAATCATGGCTCTGCTATTTCCCCATGTGCAGCGGCTGTGGTTTTAGGAAACTTATCAATCAGGCTGAGCTTCCAGGGCTGTTGACCTTTGGTCAGGTCTCACGTGAGTTGCCTTGGGCTATTGTTTGGGAGGAACCCAATGACACCCCAGGTGCCCCAGGCCATCCCCCAACCTGATGCCACACTGGTAGCAATCTGCCCCTTGCCTTGTTGTGTGGAGTGATACTGGGGGTAGGTGTTCCTGTCCTGTGGTGTTGGTCTGCCTCCAGAATGGGCAGGCTCATGCAGGGTGAGAAGCCTGGTGGACGGACACATCCACAGCCATGTCCCAAGTTAGCTGGTCCACATGAAGCGAGCCCAGGCTGTGCCTTTAACCCGAGCTTTATGCCAAAACTCTAGGTGGTTCTCTTTTGTCCCAGGTGGATATATGATCCGAACTACGTCTGCCCTGACCTGGGAGCAGAAGGTCGAGCAGGCAGAAGAAGCAATGATAAAGGCCGGATGGGGTTCTATTCCTCCAGTCTTGGCCGGCCCTTCTGCTGGTCACTGTCATGGTAGAGGCCCATGCTGGAGATCGGCGAGGAGCTCACAGATTTGGACACCCAATGCCTCTTCCCGAATGTTGGGCCAATTCACGCCAACACACACCCCACCACCACTGCCCACCAGGTCCAGGACAGGTTCCAGAATGTGTGGCCATGGAGGGTTCTATGTAACCAGGGGCCAGGGGTCTACGGAACCCAATCTTGGGTTACGAAAAGACCATAGGACCGACGGATCTGACATGGAGCATCATGCTAATCTTCCCCCCGAGTCAGGCACAGGACCGTTAGCACAGTAAAGAGGAGCACAAAGATGAGCAGGCCGGGGATGAATCCTAACCACACAGGGTGCTATTCCAGATCATGGTCTTGGGCATTTACCAAAGGTTGACCTCAGACCACGCATCTGGTGGATTGCAATTTGCCAACACATAAGGAAGAGAGGATTGGTCTCAATGGAGCGAAAGGTCTCATGGATATCCCACCTCCCCAACCCCAGGCACACAAGGTTCACTGATGGTAGAGCAAATTACACCTGGGAGGGAGGTGCAGACCAACAGAAATATAGATCACCCAGCTGAGGCCCATGAGGCTACGGTCTAGTGTTCCTTTTCCTGGATGACTCAGAGAGATGGAGAGGGAGGAAGGAGGAGACATCCAGTTATTGCATACACCTACATCTAACACTGGTACTCAGGCTACATTCATACACCCAGGCAGAGGAAGCCTTCGCCATAATAAAGGCATGGAAAGAAGAAAGAAAAATTATCCAACAGCAGAGGAAGGTCTGCAATTTTCCCGATTCACTGCACAGAAAATGCTTAGGGTGACCCTCCCTCAAGAGAAAACAAAACAAGCCAGAACAGAACTCAGGAAACTCAGTTTGATAGCAGGGTACAAACTTCACTAGCACAAAAGAAAATGTTTGAATTTCTGTACACACACAACACTAACTGAATGAGAGAGGAAGGAGACAACCCTGATGACCATGACGGTAAGAACACAAAGAAAATGCCTGGGAGACCATCTAACACACAACCTACAAGACACATGTGTCAGAAAACGAGACGAGAGACACACTGAGTAAAGAAAATGAAGACGACACACACCCAACATGGAATGATAAGTAGTGCTTATAGACCAGAAGAGTCCATCATGTGCAAATTATTCCACACTCACAAGGAAATCCAAAGAGTCGATGCCGTTCCTCTCAAAATAGGCACAGATTTTCTCAGACAAGGACAACCAAGATTTCTTAAATGTGTCTGGAAATGGAAAAGACTGTCGAGAGTGTCCATACACACTTCAGCAAGAAATGCAGATTTCAGACACGCAAGCTGCCTGATCTCTAACTAGACTGCAAACCTACCACCATCAAGACAGCATTGTATTGGCACACAACACATCCACATAGATGCAAGACAGAGAACGGAGAGCCCCAAAAGAAAGAGAAGGTGTCCGATCGAAGGAGGTGAGAAAGTACGATGGGGAGAATATAGCCTGCACAATGCATAGTCCTGGGGAACCCGGACTGCTCCATGCCAAAGAATCACACTGGATTCCTTTCTCGTGCCATGAACAACAAGAACCTCACACCAAATCAACTACTGCAATGTCAAATCTGAACTCAGGCCATGCCTAGAAAGAACCATTAAGTAGTACATTCTTGGACCTCTACCTTAGAAACATGTATAATGGATCGGTCTCCTCAGGAAAGGGAAACAGTAGTACAGCAAAGGCAGTTGGGGCTCCTGTTGACTGGAAAGGTATTTCACGGCAAAGGTAAAGCATCTGCACGAGAAAAGGCAGTGGAGCGAACATGAGAAAACATTGATTTGCAAACGGTGAAACTGACCATGGGGATCATCTGGAGAGCAGACCAAGAAGTCACAAAATGCAAGCCATCAATACACAAAAACCCTAATCGAAGCTGAACCCTAACAGTGTGTGTGTGTGTATATATGTGCACCTGTGTTTTATGTATAATATACCTAGATTATATATAATGAACATATTCTATATGAAGAATTTATTATATAGAATAAGATTAGGATACATAATATATATATTAAGGACAATATGTATAATATATATATTATGTATCATAAATTTTTCTACTTAATACATAATGCATACATATAAAGAATCATAAACAGAGATACAAATACACGTCCCTACACACGCACACACACGCATAAACCACAAGATCACAGGAGTGAATTGAGTAGGAGTCACTGACATTTCCAAAGTCCGTCTGTAGGGGAGGATGAAATTACAATGTCTATTCATTCTGTAGGGGTGGGGATATCCACAAGGTTATGTGACCTGGAGGCAAGACTGCTGGGAGCCAATGCATGTGCAACCCACCCGGGAGACCAAGAGGACAAGTGTACGTGAATCGACCTTCAACAGGAGGACCTCGAAGGTTGTATGCCAGAAGGGTCGATGTCTGTAGTTTCTTGACTTTCAGCCATCGCTTGGCAGGATGGAGATATAGGCCAGAGGACGAGAGACACTCCCCAGATCCCAGAGCAGTCCCAAGCCTTTTCAGTGTGATTCTGTGCAGGGCAGACACTGAGACAATCCTTCTTTGGTTCAGTGTGCACTTGTGCTCCATGTGATACCAGCCCTCCTTGTGATACTAGCCTACAGGTTTGGCAGGCACTGTAGGTGCGTCTAGGCCTATCTACCTAATGCCTTCCCTAGGAAGTTGATTACAGAATGAGCACCACTTTGTAGATGGGGAGATTCGGGAGGAGAGGCCCATCGTTTGTACAGGGCCACATCCCTAATGACATGGAGGAGCGCAGCTGCTTTCTGAAACCAGCTCTGTTCACAGAATCAGGGCCATAGCTCTTCCCATGTCTGGTTTGTGTCATTGTTCTGGGTCAGACACCGCAGGAGGTGACCTAAATTCCCTGGCAATTGATACAAACAGAAACTGGAATCTGGGGAATGAGGCATGGACATCCTAGTGGATCCCCCTCCCCAGGTTACGTGGCAATAAACATGGATCTGCTGTGTCCCCAGGTGCAGGGTTTGTGACCTCAGGAAACGTCACAATCGTGGTGAGCCTACAGGGCTGGTGATGTTAGGTCAGGTCTCAGATGAGTTGTCTTGGGCCATTGTCCAGGAGGAACCCAAAGACAAGCCTGGGAGCCCCAAACCAGTCCACCACCCTGGTGCCACCCTGTTAGCAATCTGTCCCTTGCCTGGGTGTGTGGACTGATATTGCGGGTGCATGTTCCTGTCCTGTGGTGTGGGTCTCTAAACAGAACGGGCCGGCTCATGAAGGGTGAGAAGCCTGGTGGGCCGGACACATTCACAGCAATGTCCCAAGCTGGCTGGTCCACATGGAACATGCCCAGGCAGTGCCTTTAAACTGAGCTTTATGCCAAAAACTCTAGGTTGTTCTCTTTGGTCTCAGATGGATATGTGATCAGACATAGGTCTGTGCCCGACCTGGGAGCAGAAGGTCGAGTGGGCAGAAGAAGCTCTGATAATTGCAGCATGAGTCCCTGATTCCTCTGGGCTTGGCGGGCCCTTATGCTGGTCACTGTCATGGTAGAACCCCACGTTGGAAATCGGAGAGGAGCTCAATGATGTGGACACCCAATGCCTCCTCCCGAGTGCTGGGCCAAGTCTCGCCACACCACACCCCACCCCCACTGTCCACAGGGTCAGGGCCGGGTCCAGAAGGTGTGGCCACGGAGGATTCTCTATAAGAGGTCCCAGGGTTCTACGAGGCCCAAACCTGGGCTACGAAGAGACCTCGGCACAGCCGGATCTGACCTGGAGCATCATGCTAAGTTTCCTCCCAAATCATCTGTACGCAGACCACACCAAAGAAGAGCACAAAGGTTAGCAGGATGGGGATGAATTCTGACCCCACAGGATGAGTTCCCAGAGCCTGGTCTTGGGCACATACTAAAGGGTGGCCTCTGACCACCCACTTGGTGGACTGCTATTTACAAACACATAATGAACAGAGGATTGGTATCAATGGATGTTAAGTTCTGAAGGAAGCACCCCCCCCACCAACCCCAGCCACAGAAGGTTGACAGATGGTAGAGCAAATTTCCCCCAGGAGGGTGGAGCAGACTAACAGTGGTACAACTCACAGAACTGAGGCCCATGGGCCCATGGACTATGCCTCCCCTTCCTGGATGACTCAGAGAGATGGAGAGGGAGGAAGGAGGAGACAGCCAGTTATTGCATACACCTACCTCTAACACTGGTACGCTGTCTATATTCATTCAACCAGGCAGAGGAGGGCTTTGCCATTAAAACATCATAGAAAGAAGAAAGAAGAATTATCCAACAGCAGAAGAGAGACTCCAATTGTCCCGAATCTCTGCACAGAAAATGTTGAAGGCGACCATCTCCCAAGAGAAATCAAAATAAAATAGAACAGAACTTAGGAAACTCAGTTCGGTATAACGGTAAAATTTCATTGATGCTAAAGAAATTGCTTACCTTTCTGTATACACACAACACTATCCGAATGAGAAATGAAGGGAAAAACCCCGTGGACAATGATGGTAACAACACAAAGAAAATGCCTAGGAGACCATCTAACCCACGACCTACAAGACTCGTAACTCAGAAAACGGGATGAGAGACATACTGATGAAAGACAATGAAGACGACACACACCCAACATGGAATGATAGGTACTGCTCATGGACCGGAAGAGTACGTCCTGTGCAAATGATTCCAATTCCACACTCTCAAGGAAATCCAAGAGTCGAAGCCATTCCTCTCAAAATACCCATGGATTGTCTCAGACAAGTACAGCCAAGAATTACCAAATGTGTCTGGAAATACAAAAGACCCTCGAGAGTGTCCATACACTCTTCAGCAAGAAGTGCCAATTTCAGACGCCTAAGCTCCCTGATCTCCAACTAGACTACAAACTTACCATTAACAGGAGAGCATGGTATTGACACACAAGTTATCCACATAGATGCAAGGAAGAGAATGGAGAGCTCCAAAAGAAAGCCAAGCTTGTGCGATCAAAGGAAGTGAGAAAGTCCGATAGGGACAATATAGCCCATTCCAATCATGGTCCTGGAAAAACTGGGCCACTCCATGCATACTCATCACACTAGATTCCTTTCTCGTGTAAACCAACAGCAAGAACTTCATACCAAATCGACTACCACAATGTCAAATCTGAAGTCTGGCCAGGCCTAGAAGGAACACATAGGAAGTACATTCTTGGACCTCAGCCTTAGAAGCATGTCTGTTAATCAGTCTCCTCACAAAAGAGAAACAGAAGCACAATAAAGGCAGTTGGGGCTCCAGTCGACTGAAACAGGATTTCGATGGCTAAGGAAATGCGTCCACACAAAGAGGCACTGGATCAAACGTGAGAAAACATTGATTTGCAAATGATGAAACTGAAGAGGTCGATCATCTGGAGAGCAGACCTAGAAGTTGGAAAACACAAGCCTTTGAGAAACAAAAAGCTTAACGTATGCTGAACCCAACAATGTGTGTGTGTGTATATATATGTGCACCTGTAGTTATTCTATACATGATATACCTAGATTATATGTAATAAACATATTCTATATAAAGAATTTATTATATAGAATACATTTAGGATACATAATATATATATATATGAAGGGCAGTATGTATTATATACATATTACGTATCATAAATTTTTCTACTTAATACCAATATAATAAATACATATAATGAATCATACACAGAGATACAAATTCGCGTTTGCTAATCTGCAAATACACGCATAAACCACAAGATCACAGGAGAGAATTGAGCAGAAGTCACAGAGTTTTCCTAAGTCTGTCTGTAGGTTAGGAACAAATCACAAGGTCCATTCAGCCTGGAGGGGTGGGAATATTGACAAGGATATGTGACCTGGAGGCAAGACTGCTGGGAGCCAATGCATGGGCAACCCACCCGGAGACCAAGAGGGCACATGTGGACGTTAGTCTGCCTGCAGCAGGAGGACATGGAAAGTTGTATGCCAGAGGTGTCTATGTCTGTAGTTTCTTGATGTTCAGCCATCGCCCGGCACAATGAGGATGTAGGCCAGAGGAAGAGTGACACTCCTGAGATACCAGAGCAGTCCCAAGCCAGTTTCACCTGGATTCTGTACTAAGACAGCTCCTGAGACAATCCTTCCATGGTTCAGTGTGCAACAGTGTTCCATGTCATACCAGCCCCCCATTTGATACCAGCCTACTGGTTTCTCAGGAACTGTAGGTGCTTCTAGGCCTATCAGCCTAATGCCATCCCTAGGACTTCAATGCCAGAATGAGTGCCAATTTACAGATGGTTAAATTCTGGAAGAGAAGCCCATGGTTTGGAGTGTGCCATATCCCTGATGACATGCAGGAGAGCAGCCGGTTCTGAAAGCAGCTGTGTCCACAGTGCCGGGGCCATGGCTCTTCTCATGTCGTGTTTGTGTCACTGTTCTGGGCCAGGGACCACAGGAGTTGACCTACCTTCCCTGACAATAGAGCCCAACAAAAACTGGAAGCAGGGGAACGAGGCATGGACGTCCTAGAGGAGCCCACTTCCCAGGTTCCATGGCTGTATACATGGATCTGCTGTGTCCCAGTGTGCAGGGGCTGCCTCCTCAGGAATCATCACAATCATGTTGAGCCTCCAGGGATGTTTCTGTTGGGTCATGTCTCATGTGTGTTATCTTGGGCCATTGTCCAGGAGGACCCCAAGGACAAGCCTGAGAGCCCCAAACCAGTCCACCACCCTGATGCCACCTCGGTAGAAATCTGTTCCTTGCTGGATTTGTGGAGTGATATTGGGGGTGGGTGTTCCTGTCCTGTGGAGAGGGTCTGCCTCCAGAATGGGCAGGCTCATGTGGGGAGAGAAACCCAGTGGGCTGGACACATCCACAGCCATGTCCCAAGCTGGCTGGTCCGTGTGGAGCGAGCCCAAGCAGAGCCCTTAACCTGAGGTTTATTCCAAAACTCTAGGTGGTTCTCTTTGGACATGGGTGGATATGTGATCCGAATTAGGTCTGTGCCTGACCTGGGAGCAGAAGGTCCAAAGGGCAGAAGAACTATGATAATTGCAGGCTGCGTCCCACATCTCTCTGGTCTGGGTGGGCCCTTCTGCTGGTCATGGTCATGGTAGAGCCAAACGTTGGCTATCTGTGAGGAGCTCACCGATGTGGACACGCCTCCTCCAGAATGTTGCTCCGAGTCACACCACACTGCACCACCCCCCCACAGCCCACAAGGGTGAGCGACAGCTACGGAACTTGTGGCCATGGAGAGTTCTCTTTAACCATGGCCCCGGGGTCTACAGGGCCCAATCCTCAGCTACAAATATACCTCAGCACAGCCGGATCTGACCTGGAGCATCATGTTAATCTTCCCCATGAGTCAGCTACAGGACCCAGAGCACACCAAGGAAGACCCAAAAGGTGAGCAGGATGGGCATGAATCCTGACCACACAGGGTGAGCTCCCAGAGCCTTGAATTGGGCATGTACCAAGAGCTGCCTCAGACCACCCATCTGTTGGACTGCAATTTGCCAACACATAACGAACAGAGGATTGGTCTCAATGGAGAGAAATATCTGATGGAACCCTCACCCCACACCCAAAACCACAGCCACACATGTTTCACAGATGGTAGAGCAAATTAAGCTCATGAGGGAGGGGCAGAAGAACAGAGGTACAGCTCACTGAGCTGAGGCCCATGACACCATGGCCTTGTCCTCCACTTGCTGGATAACTCAGAAAGATGGAGAAGGAGGAAGGAGGAGATGGTCAGTAATTGCATACACAAACCTCTAACACTGGTACGCAGCTACATTCATTCACCGAGGAAGAGGAAGCCTTCTCCATAATAAACGCATGGAAAGAAGAAAGAAGAATTATCCGACAGTGCAGGAAAGACTCCAATTGACCCGATTCTCTTCACAGAAAATGCTGAAGGTGACTGTACCCCAAGAGAAAACAAAACAAAACAGAACAGAAATCAGGAAACTCAGTTCGATACCAGGGTACAAACTTCACTGCCACTACAGAAATTGCTTGAATTTCTGCACACACACAACACTATCCGAATGAGAAAGGAAGGAGACCACCCCGTGGACAATGACGGTTACAACAGAAAGAAACTACCAAGGAGACCATCTAACCCACTACCTTCAAGACACGTAACTCAGAAAACGGGAGGAGAGACACACTAATGAAAGAAAATGAAGACGACATACACACAACATGGAATGATAGGTAATGCTCATGGACCAGTAGAGTCCGTCTTGTGCAAATGATTCCACACTCTTGAGGAAATCCAGTGAGTCAATGCCATTTCTCTCAATATACCCAGGGATTGTCTCGGACAAGTACAACCCAGAATTCCCAAATGTGTCTATAAATGCTAAAGACCATCAAGAGTGTCCATACGCTCTTCAGCAAGAAGTGCAGATTGCAGACACCCAAGCTGCCTTATCTCAAAGTAGACAGCAAACCTACCATCATCAACACAGCATGGTATTGGCACACAAGACATCCACATAGATGCAAGGAAGAAAACGGAGAGCCCCGAAGGAATACCAAGCTTGTGTGGTCAAAAGGGTGAGAAAGTGCGATAGGGACATGATATCCTGTGCAATGCATGGTCCTGAGAAAGTGGACTGCTCCATGCAAAAGAATCACACTGGGTTCCTTTCTCATGCCACCACCAACAGGAACCTCACAACAAATTGACTAAGGCAGTGTCAAATCTGAAGTCAGTCCAGGCCTAGAAGAAAACTATAGGCAGTACATTCTTGAACCTCAGCCTTAGAAGCATGTCTTTGGATCGGTCTTTTCAGGCAAGGGACAGAAACACAGTAAAAGCAGTTGGGTCTCCAGTCGACCGTAAAGGTATATTGACTGCAAAGGCAAAGCTGCGCACGATGAAAAGGCTGCAGAGCGAACGTGAGAAAAATTTGATTTGCGAATGATTAAACTGACGAGGGGGATCATCTGGAGAGCAGACCGAGAAGTTTCAAAACGGAAACCTTCGAGACTCAATAACCCTAAGCAAAGCTGTACCCTAACAGTGTGTGTGTGTGTATATATGTACACCTGTAGGTATTCTTTACAAAATATACCAAAATTACATATAATAAACATTCTATATCAAGAATTTATCATATAAATAAGTTTAGGACAAATAATATATATATTAAAGGCAACATGTATAATATATATATTTTGTATCATAAATTTTTCTACTTAATATCTATATAATATAATGAATCATACATAGAGATACAAATACCTGTGCGCTCATGCCCACACACACCTATAAACCACAAGGTCACAGGAGAGAATTTAGTAAAAGTCACAGAATCTTCCCAAGTCCATCTGTAGGGGAGGACCAAATCACAATGTCCATTCATTCTGGAGGGGTGGGTATATCCACAAGGATATGTGACCTGCAAGCAAGACTGCTGGGAACCAATGCATGGGCAACACACCCTGGAGACCAAGAGGACACATGTGGACGTGAATCTACATGCAGGAGGAGTACTTGGAAGGTTGTATGCCAGAGGGGTCGATGTCTGTAGTTTTGTGACGTTCAGCCCTCGCTCGGCAGGACGGGGACATAGGCCAGAAGACAAGAGACACTCTGAGGATCCCAGAGGAGTCCCTAACCTGTTTCAGCTGGATTCTGTGATAGCCCAGCCCCTGAGACAATCCGTCCTTGGTTCATTGCACACCTGTGCTCCATGTGATACCAGCCCTCCATGTGATAACAGCCTCCAGGTTTGACAGGCACTGTAGATACTTCCATGCCTATCCGCCTAATACCTTCCCTAGGAGGTTGATGTAGAATGAGAGCTTCTTTGCAGATGGGGAAATTCGGGAGGAGAGGACAATGGTTTGTACAGGGACACATCACTGATGACATGGAGGATAGCTGCTGGTTCTGAAAGCAGTTGTGTCCACAGAGCCAGTGCCGTGGCTAGTCCCATGTCGTGTTTGTGTCACTCTTCTGGCCCAGGGACCTCACGAGGTGACCTATCTTCCCTGGCAATAAAATCCTACAGAAACTGGAACCTGTAGACCAAGGCATTTACATCCTAGAGGAGCCCACTCCACAGCTCATGTGACTGTAAACATGGCTCTGCTGTGTCCATATGTGCAGTGGATGTGGCCTCAGGAAACGTCACAATGAAGGGGAGCCTGCAGGGCTGTTCACGTTGGGTCAGGTTTCACGTGAGTTGCCTTGGGCCATTGTCTGGGAGGAACCCAAAGACAAGCCTGGGAGCCCCAGGCCAGTCCATAAACCTGATTCCACCCTAGTAGCAATCTGTCCCTTGCCTTGCTGTGTGGAGTGTTTTTGGGGGTGGCTGTTCCTGTCCTGTGGGTGGGTCTGCCTCGAGAATGGGTAGCGTCATGAGTGGTGAGAGGCACGGTGGCCCGGAGACATCCACAGCCATGTCCCAAGCTGTCTGGTCAGCGTGGAGTGACCCCAGGCAGTGCTTTTAACACAATGTTTATGCTGAAAATTCTAGGTGGTTTTCCTTGGTACTGGGTGGATATGTGATCCAACCTAGGTCTGTGCCTGACCTTGGAGCAGAAGGTGGAGTCGACAGAAGAAGCAATTATAATGGCTGTGTGGGGCCCTGATCCTTCCACTCTTGGCAAGTCCTTATGCTGGTAACTGTCATGGTAAATCACCACGTTGGAGGTCAGTGAGCAGCTCACCATTGTGGACACACAGTGCCTCTCCCCGAGTGTGGGGTCAAGTCATGCCACCCCGCATCCCACCCCCAAGCCTACAAGGGTCAACACCGGTTTGGGAAAGTGTAACCATGGAGGGTTCGCTGTAAAAAGGGCCCAGGGGTATGCGGGGCCCAATTCTGGGCTACAAAGAGACCTCAGCACAGCTTGATCTGACATGGAGCATCATGATGAGCTTCCCCCCGAGTCAGCTACAGGACCCATAGCACACCAAGGAAGAGCACAAAGGTGAGCTGGCCTGGTATGAATCCTGACCTCACAGTGTGAGATCCCAGAGCCTGGTGTTGGGCATGTACAAAAGGCTGGCCTCAGGCCACCCATCTGTTAGACAGCAATTTGCCAACACATAATAAACAGAGGATTGGTCTTTATGGAGGGAAAGATCTTTGGGAACCCGCATCCTCCGATACCCAGCCACAGCAGGTTCACAGATGGTAGAGCAAATTATGCCCAGAGGGAGGGGCAGATGAACAGAGACACAACTCAACAAGCTGAGGCCCATGGGGCCATGGCCTAGTCCTCCCCTTCCTGGATGACTCAGAGTGATGGAGAGAGAAGAAGGAGGAGACGGCCAGTTATTGCATACACCTACCTCTAACACTGGTACGCTGGACACATTCATTCACCCAGACAGGAGAAGCCTTTACCACAATAACGGCATGGATAGAAGAAAGCAGAATTATCTGACAGCAGAGGAAAGGCTCCAATTGACCCGATTCTCTGCACAGATAATGATGATGGTGACCCTTCCCCAAGAGAAAACAAAACAAAACAGAACAGAACTTAGGAAACTCAGTTCGATAACAGGGTACAAACATCACAGATGCTACATAAATTGGTTGCTTTTCTGTATACATACAACAGTATCCGAATGAGAAAGGAAGGAGACAACCCCGTGAACAATGACGGTAACAACACAAAGAAAATGCCTAAGAGACCATGTAACCCATGACCTATGATACATATAACTCAGAAAACGGGACAAGAGACACATTGATGATAGAAAATGAAGATGACACACACCAGACATGGAATGATAGGTAGGGTTAATGGACCAGAAGAGTCCATCTTGTGAAAATGATACCACACACTCAAGGATATCCAGATAGTCGATGTCATTCCTCTCAAAATACCCACGGATTGTCTCAGACAAGTACAACCAAGAATTCCCAAATGTGTCTGGAAAGACAAAAGACCCTTGTGAGTGTCCATACACCCTTACCAAGAAGTGTAGATTTCAGCTGTCCCAAGCTGTCTGATTTCCAAGTAGACTTCAAACCTACCATCATCAATACAGCAAGGTTGGCACAAAAGGCATCCACATAGATGCACAGAAGAGAATGGAGAGCCCAAAATGAAAGCCAGGCCTGTGCGGTCAAAGGAGGTGAGAAAGTCCGATGGGGACAAGATAGCCTTTGCAATGAGTGATCCTGGGGATACAGGACCGCTCCATGCATAAGCATCACACTGGAATCCTTTCTCGTGCCACCCACAACAAGAACCTCACACTTAATCGACTACTGCAATGTCAAATCTTAAGTCAGTCCAGGTCAAGAAGAAAACCATAGGCAGTATATTCTTGAAGCTCAGCCTTAGAAGCATGACTGTGCCTAGGTCTCCTCAGGCAAGGGAAACAGAAGCACAATAAAGGCAGTGTGGGCTCCAGGCGACAGAAAAGTGATTTCGACGGCAAAGGTATAGCGTCCATAGGATGAAAAGGCAGTGGAGAGAACGTGAGAAAACACTCATTTGCAAACGAAGAAACTGATGAGTTGGATATCTGGAGAGCAGACGGAGAAGTTGCAAAATGCAAGCATTAGAGACACAAAAGCCCTAAATGAAGCTGGACCCTAACAGTGTGTTTGTGTGTGTATGTATGTGCACCTGTAGGTATTCTATACATAATATACCTAGATTATATATAATAAACATATTCTCTATCAAGAATTTATTATAAAGAATAAGTTTAATATACATAATATATATAAGGGCAATATGTATAATATATATATTATATATTATTATTCTAAGTAATACCTATATTATACATACATATAATGAATCATATATAGAGATACAACTACATGTGTACTCACACGAACAGACACACATAAAACAAAAGATCACAGGAGATAATAGAGTAGAAGTCACAGACTTTTCCCAAGTCCGTCTGTATCCAAGGACCAAATCACAATGTCCATTCATTCTGGAGGGGTGGGGATATCCATAAAGATATGTTACCTGGAGACAAGACTGCTGGGAGCCAATGAATGGGCAAGCCAAACCAGAGACCAAGAAGACATATGTGGACGTAAATCTACCTTCAACAGGGGGACCTAGAAGGTTGTATGCCAGAGGGCTCGATGTCTGTAGTTTCTTGACGTTTAGCCCTGGATTGTCAGGAAGAGGATGTAGTCCAGAGGACGAATGACAATCCCCAGATCCCAGAGCAGTCCCAAACTAGTTTCAGCTGGATTCTGTGCTAGGACAGACCGTGAGACAATCTTTCCTTGGTTCAGTGTGCACCTGTGCTCCATGTGATACCAGCCCTCCATGTGATACCAACCTACAGGTTTCACATCCACTGTAGGTGTTTCTTGGCCTATCCCCTAATGCCTTCCCTGGGAAGTCAATGCCGGAATGAGCAACATATTGCAGATGGGAAGATTAGGAAGGAGAAGCACATGGTTTGTACAGGGCCATATTCCTGATGACATGGTGGAGAGCAATGTGTTCTGAAAGCAGCTGTGTCCACAGAACTGGGGCCATGGCTCTTCCCATGTCGTGTTTCTGTCACTGTTCTGTCCCAGGGAACCCACGAGGTTACCTTACATCCCTAACAATAGAGCACAACAGACACTGCATCCTGGGGAACGAAGCATCGACATCTTAGAGGAGCCCACACCCCAGCTCATGTGCCTGTAAACATGACTCTGCTGTATCCACAAGTGCAGGGGCAATGGCCTCAGGAAATATCACAATCAAGTTGTGCCTCCACGGCTGCTGACTCAGGGTCAGGTCTCACATGAGTTGCCTTGGACCATTGTCTGTGAGGAACCCAAAGACAAGCCTGGGAGCCCGGGCCAGACCATCACCCTGATGCCAACCAGGTAGTAAACTGTCCCTTGACTGGGCTTGTGGAGTGACATTGGGGGTGGGTATTCATGCCCTGTGTGGTGGGTCTGCCTCTAGAATGAGCAGGATAATGAGGGTTTGAGAAGCCCATGGGCTGGACACATCCACAGACATGTCCCAGTCTGGTGGGTTGGGATTGAGCGAGCACAGGCATCGCCTTTAACACGAGGTTTATGCCGAAAACTCTAGGTGGTTCTTTTTGGTCCCTGGTGGATATGTGATCCAACCTAGGTCTGTGCCTGACCTGGGAGCAGAAGGTCGAGTGGGCAGCAGAAGAAATGATAATGGCTGGGTGAGGCACTGATCTCTCCGGTCTTGGCGGGCTCTTCTGCTGGTCACTGTCATGGTAGAGCCCCATGCTGGAATTCGGCAAGGAGCTCACCGATGTGAACACCAAATGCCTCTCCCTGAGTGTGGGCTGAGGCACGAGAGGCCGCATCCCACCCCGTCTACACACAAGGGCCAGCTCCAGCTCTGGGAAGTGTGACTATTGTGGGTTCTGTGTAACCAGGGTCTAGGGATCTACATGTCCCAATCCTGTGCTATGGAGAGACCACAGCACAGCCGAATCTGCCCTGGAGCATCATGCTAAGCTTCCCCCTGAATCAGCTACAGGACCTGATTACACCAAGGAAGAGCACAAAGGTGAGAAGGTTGGGAATGAATCCTCATTCCACAGGGTGTGTTCCCTGAGCATGGTCTTGGGCACGTACCAAAGGCTGCCCTCATACCACCCATCTGGTGGCCTGCAATTTACCAACACATAATGAAGAGCAGATTGGTCTCAATGGAGGGAAATGTGTGATGGAACCCACACACCACAACCATAGCCACAGAAGGTTCACAGATGGTAGCAAAATTACACCCAGGAGGGAGGGGCAGACGAATAGAGGTACACCCACCGAACTGAGGCTCTTGGTGCCATGGCCTTCTCCTCACATTCCTGAATGACTCAGAGAGATGGAGAGGGAGGAAGGAGGAGACAGCCAGTTATTGCATACACCTACCTCTAACACTGGTACGCTGTCTACATTCATTCACCTAGGCACAGGAAAGCTTTGCCATAATAATGGCATGGAAAGAAGAAAGAAGAATTATCCAACAGCAGAGGAAAGACTCCAATTGATCTGATTCTCTGTACAGAAAATGCCGAAGGCCACCCTCCCCCAAGAGAAAACCAAACAAAACAGAACAGAACTCAAGAAACACAGTTGAATAGCAGGGTACAAAGTTCACTGACACTACAGAAATTGCTTGCCTTTCTGTTCACACATAACACTATCCAAATGAGAAAGGTAGGTGACAACGCTGTGGACAATGATGGTAACAACACAAAGAAAACATCTAATGGACCATGTAACCCACGACATACAAGACACGTAAATCTGAAAACGGGAAGAGAGACACATTGATGAAAGAAACTGAAGACTACACACACCCAACATGGAATAATAGGTAGTGCTCATGGACAGGAAAAGTCCATCTTGTGCAAATGATTCCACACTCTTGAGGAAATCGAGCGAGTCGATGCCATTTCTCTCAATGTACCCACAGGTTGTCTCAGACAAGTACAACCAAGAATTCCCAAATATGTCTGGAAATGCAAAAAGAACCTCGAGGGTGTCAATACATTCTTCACAAGAACTACAAATTTCAGACCCCAAAGCTACCTGATCTCCAGCTGGACTGAAAACTTACCATCATCAAGACAGCATGGTATTGGCACACAAGACATGCACATAGATGCAAGGAAGAGCAAGGGGAGCCCCAAAAGAAAGCCAAGCTTGTGCGGTCAAAGGAGGTGAGAAAGTCCAATGGGGACAAGATAGCTTTTGCAATGCATAGTTCTGGGAAACTGGACTCCTCCATGCAGAAGAAGCACACTGGATTCCTTTCTTGTGCCACCAACAATAAGGACCTCACACCAAATCGACTAACACAATGTCAAATCTGAAGTCAGACCAGGCCTAGAAGAAACGGATAGGCAGTACATTCCTGGACCTTGGCCTAAGAAGCATGTCTGTGGATCGGCCTCTTCAGGCAAGGTAAACTAAAGCATAATAAAGGCACTTGGGGCTCCAGTCGACTGAAAAGGGATTTCGACAACAAAGGCAAAGTGTCCCCATGACAAAAAGCAGAGTGAATGTGAGAAACTATTGATTTGCAAACGATGTAACAGACGAGGGGGATCAACTGGAGAGCAGACTGAGAAGTTGCAAAATGCAAGCCTTCGAGACACAAAAACGCTAACCGAAGCTGAACCCTAACTTTGTGTGTGTGTGTATGTATGTGCACGTTTAGGTATTCTATACATAATATATCTAGATTATATATAATAAACATACTCTATATCAAGAATTTATTATATAGAATAAGATTAGGATACTTAATATATATATTAAGGGCAATATGTATAATATATAATGTATCATAAATTTTTCTACTTAATACCTATATAATACATACATATAATGAATCATACATAGAGATACAAATACATGTGTGCTAATGCACACACACATGCATAGACCACAAGATCACAGGAGAGAATTGAGTAGAAGTCACAGACTTTTCCCAAGTCATTCTGTAGGTGAGGACCAAATCACAATATCCATTCATTCTGGAGGGGTGGGGATATATACAAGGATATGTGACCTAGAGGCAAGACTGCTGGGAGCCAAAGCAACCCACCATGGAGACCAAGAGGACAGATGTGGACATGAATCTACCTGCAACAGGAACATCTGGAAGGTTGTATACCTGAGTGGTCGATGTCTGAAGTTTCTTGACATTCAGCACTTGCTTGGCAGGATGGGGATGTAGGCCAGATGATGAGTGACACTCGCCAGATCCCAGAGGAGTCCCAAGCCAGTTTCAGCTGGATTCTGTACTAGGCCAGTCCCTGAGACTATCCTTCCTTGGTTCAGTGTGCACCTGTGCTCCATGTGATACCAGCCCTCCATGTCATACCAGCCTACAGTTTTGATAGGCACTGTAGGTGATTCTAGGTTTATCCATCTAATGCCTTACTTTGAAGTCGATGCCAGAATGGGCACCATTTATCAGAGGGAGAGATTCAGGAGGAGAGGCCCATGGTTTTTACAAGGCCACATCCCTGATGACATGAAGGAGAGCACCCGGTTCACAAAGTGGCTGTGTCCACAGAGCCGGGCATGGCTTTTCCCATGTCATGTTTGGGTCACTGTTCAGCGCCAGGGACCCCAGGAGATCACCTAACTTCCCTGGCAATAGAGCCCAACAGAAACTGGAACCTGGGGAACGAGACATTGACATCCTTGCCAAGCCCACTCCCCAGATCACGTGGCTGTATACTTGGATCTGCTGTGTCCCCATGTGCTGGTGCTGTGGTCTCAGGAAACGACACAATCAGGGTGAGTCTCCAGGGCTCTAGACGTTGGGTCAGGTCTCATGTGGGTGTCTTCAGCCATTGTCCAGGAGGAACAAAAAGACAAGCCTGGAAGCCCCAGGCCAGTCCACCGCCCTGATCCCACCCAGGTAGCAATTTGTCCCATGCCTGGGTATGTGTAGTGGCATAGAGCGTGGGATTTCCTGTCATGTCGGGTGGCTCTGAATCCCGAATGGTCAGTCTTATGAGGGGTGAGAAGCTCGGTGGGCCAGACACATCCAGGCCATATCCCAAGCTGGCTGGTCAGGATGGAGCAAGCTCAGGCAGCGGCTTTATCCCCAGGTTTATGCCAAAAACTCTAGGTGGTTCTCTTTGGTCCCGTGTGGATATGTGATCCAACCTAGTTCTGTGCCTGATGTGGGAGAAGAAGGTCGAGTGGGCAGAAGAAGCAATGATAATGGCCGGGTGGGTCCCTTATCCCTGCAGTCTTGGCGGGCCTTTCTGCTTGTCACTGTCATCATAGAGCCCCACATTGGAGATTGGTGAGTAGCTCACCGATGTGGACACCCAATGCATATCCCTGAGTGTTGGGCTGAGTCACCCTACTCCGAACCCCACCCCCACTCACCACAAAGGACTGTGCCAGCTCCGGAAAGTGTGGCCATGGACGGTTCTCTGTAACCAGGGATCGGGGGTCTTTGGGGCTCAATCCAGAGCTACAAAGAGACGTCAGCACAGCCGGATCCGACTGGGAGCATCATGCTAAGCTTTGCCCCGATTTAGTAACAGGACCCAGAGCACACCAGGACAGAGCAAAGAGGTGAGCAGGCCGGGTTTGGATCCTCAGCCACACAGGTTGAGCTCCCAGAGCCTGGTCTTGGGCTGGTACGAAAGGTTGGGCTCAAACTGACTGCAATTTGCCAACATATAATGATCAGAGGATTGCTTGCACTGGAGGGAAAGTCTGATGTAACCCCCAACCTCCCAAACTCAGCCACAGAATGTTCACAGATGGTAGAGCAAATTATGCCCTGGAGGGAGGGGCATATGAACAGAGGTACAGCTCACTGAGCTGAGGCCCATGGGGCCATGGCTTAGCCCTCCCCTTCCTGGATGACTCAGAGAGATGGAGTGGGAAGAAGGAGAAGATGGCCAGTTACTGCATACACCAACCTCTAACACTGGTACTCTGGCTACAATCATTCACCCAGGCAGAGGAAGCCTTCGCCATAATAACGGCCTGGAAATAATAAGGAAGAATTATCCAACAGCAAAGGAAAGACTCCAATTGACCTGATTCTCTGCACAGAAAATCATGAAGGCTACACTCTCCCAAGAGAAAACAAAACAAAACAGTACAGAATTCAGGAAACTCAGTTTGATAGCAGGGTACAAACTTCATTGATGCTACAGAAATTGCTTGCCCTTCACTACACACAAAACACTATCCAAATGAGAAAGGAAGGAGACAACCCAGTGGACAATGACAATAACAACAAAAAGAAGAGGCCTAGGAGACCATCTAACCAACAACATACAAGACACGTAACTGAGAAACCGGGAGAAGAGACACATTGATGAAAGAAAATATAGAAAACCCACACCCATCATGGAATGATAGGTAGTGCTCATGGACCAGAAGAGTCTGTCTTGTGCAAATGATTCCACACTCTTGAGGAAATCCAGAGAGTCAATCCCATTCCTGTCAAAATACCTACTGTTTGTCTCAGACGAGTACAACCAAGAATTGCCAAATGTGCCTGGAACACAAAGACCCTCGAGAGTGTCCATACACTCTTCAGCAAGAAGTGCAGATTTCAGACCGACAAGCTGCCCAATCTCCAGCTAGACGACAAACCAACCATCATCAAGACAGCATGGTACTGGCATACACAACATCCACATAGATGCAAGGAAGAGAACGGAGAGCCCCAAAAGAAAGACAACCTTGTGTGGTCAAAGGAGGTGAGAAAGTCCGATGGAGACAACATAGCCTGTGAAATGCATTGTCCTGAGGAAACTAGACCATGCCTTGTGTAAGAATCACACTGGATTTCTTTCTCATGCCACCAACAACAAGAACCTCACACCAAATTGACTACCGCAGTGTCAAATCTGAAGTTAGGCTAGGCCTAGAAGAAACCATAGGCAGTACATTCTTGGATCTCAGCCTTAGAAACATGTCAGTGCGTCGGTTTTCTCAGGCAAGGGAAACAGAAGCACAATAAAGACAGTTGGGGCTCCATTCGACTGAAAAGGGATTTCGACGGCAATGGCAAAGAGTCCACACAACAAAAAGGCAGTGGAGCGTACATTAGAAAACATAGATTTGCAAACAATGAAACAGTCGAGGGGGAGCATCTGGAGAGTAGTCTGAGAAGTGGCAAAAAGCAAGCCTTCGAGACACAAAAACCCTAACTGATACTGAACACTAACAGTGTGTGTGTGTGTATGTATGTGCACATGTAGGTATTCTATATATAATATACCTAGATTATATATAATAAACATATTCTATATCAAGAATTTATTATATAGAATAAGTTTAGGATACATAATATATATATTAAGGACAATATGTATAATATATATATTATGTATCATAAATTTTTCTACTTAAAACCTATACAATACATACATATAATGTATCATACATACAGATACAAATATGGGTGCACTCACTCGCCCCGACACTCATAAACCACCAGATTTCAGGAGTGAATTGAGTAGAAGTCGCAGATATTTCCCAAGTCTGTATGTAGGCGAGGACCAAATCACAATGTCCATTCATTCTGGAGGGTTGGGGATATCTACCAGGATATGTGACCTGGAGGCAAGACTGCTGGGAGCCAATGCATAGGTAACCCACCACTAAGAGGACACATGTGGACGTGAATCTACATGCTACAGGAGGTAATGAAAGGTTGTATGCTAGAGTGGTCGATGTCTGTATTTTCTTGATGTTCAGCCCTCGATTGGCAGGACGTTGATGTATTCCAGAGGACGAGTAACACTCCACAGATCCCAGAGCAGTCCCAAGCATATTTCACCTGGATTGTGTGCTGTACCAGGACCTGAGACAATCCTTCCTTGGTTCAGTGTGCACCTGTGCTCCATGCGATACCAGCCTACAGGTTTGACAGGCACTGTAGGTGATTCTAGGCCTATCCGCCTATCGCCTTCACTAAGAAGTCAATGCCAGAATGAGCGCTACTCTGCAGACGGGGAGATTCGGGAGGAGAGGCCTATGCTTTGCACAGGACCACATCCCTGATGACATGCAGGAGAGCAGCCGGTTCTGAAAGCAGCTGTGTCCACAGTGCCGGGGCCATGGCTCTTCCCGTGTCATGTTTGTCACTGTTTGGGGCCAGGGACCACAGGAGTTGACCTAACTTCCCTGGCAATAGAGCCCAACAGAAACTGGAACCTGGGTAACGAGGCCTCAACATCCTTGAGGAGCCCACTCCCCAGTTCACGTGGCTGTAACATGGCTCTGCAGTGTCCTCATGTGCAGGGGCTGTGGCCTCTGGAAACGTCATAATCAGGGTGAGCCTCCAGGGCTGTTGACGTGGGTCAGGTCTCACATGAGTTGTCTTGGACCATTTTCCGGGTAGAAATCGAGGACAAGCCTGGGAGCCCCAGGCCAGTCCCCCAACCTGATGTCACATTGGTAGCAATCTTTCATTGCCTTGCTGTGTGGAGTGATATTGGGGGTTGTGTTCCTGTCCTATGGGGTGGGTCTGCCTGCAGAATGGGCAGGCTCATGAGGAGTTAGAAGCCCAATGGGCCTGACACATCCACAGCCATGTCTCAACATGGCTGATTGGCATGGAGCGAGCCCGGGCAGCGACTTTAACATGAGGTTTATGCCAAATATTCCAGGTGGTTCTCTTTGGTCCCGGGTGGATATGTGAACCAACCTAGTTCTGTACGTGACCTGGATCAGAAGGTTGAGTGGGCAGAAGAAGCAATGATAATGGCCGGGTGAGACACTGAAGCTTCCGGTCTTGTTGGGCCCTTCTGCTGGGCACTGTCATGGGAGAGCCCCATGTTTGAGATCAACAAGGAGCTCATGGATGGGGACACCCAATGCCTCTCTCTGAGTGTTAGGCTGACTCACAACAACCCGCACCCCATCCCCACTGCCCACAAGGGACAGTGCCGGCTCCAGAAAGTGTGGCCATGGAGGGTTCTCTGTAACTAGGGTCCAGGGGTCTACAGGGCCAAATCCTGGGCTACGAAGAGACCTCAGCACAACTGCATATGATCTGGAGCATCATGTTAAGCTTCCCCACGAGTCAACAACAGGACCCGAACCACACCAAGGAAGAGCAAAGGTGAGCAGGCCGGGGATGAATCCTGACCCCACAGGGTGAGATCCCAGAGCCTGGTCTTGGTCATGTACCAAAGGCTGGCCCCAAACCACCTATCTGGTGCACTGTATTTGCCAGCACATAACAAATAGACGTACAGCTCACCAACATTAGGCCATGAGACCATGGCTTAATCCTCCCCTTCCTGGATGACTCAGAGAGAAGGAGTGGAGGAAGGAGGAGACGGCCAGTTATTGCATACACCTACCTCTAACACTGGTACGCTGGTTATGTTCATTCACCCATGCACAGGAAGCCTTCACCATAATATCGGCATGGAAGGAAGAAAGAAGAATTATCCAACAGCAGAGGAAAGACTGCAATTGACCCGAATCTCTGCACAGAAAATGTTGAAGGCGACAGTTCCCCAAGAGAAAAAAACAAAACAAAACAAAACAGAACAGAACTCAGGAAACTCAGTTCAATAGCAGGGTACAAACATCACTGACAGACAGAAATTGCTTGCCTTTCTATACACACAGAACATTATCCGAATGAGAAAGGAGACCACATCATAGAAAATGACAGTAACAGCACAAAGAAAATGCCTAGGACACTGTTTATCCCACCACCTACAAGAGACGTAATTCAAAAAACGGGACGAGAGACATATTGATTAAAAAAAATGAAGACGACACACAACCAACATGGAATTATAGGTCGTCCTCATGGACCAGAAGATTCCGTCTTGTGCAAATGATTACACACCCTCTAGGAAATCCACAGAGTCGATGCCATTCCTCTCAATATACCCACGGATTGTCTCATACATTACAAGTAGGAATTCCCAAAAGTGTCTGGAAACACAATATATACTTGAGAGTGTTCATACACTCTTGAGCAAGAAGAGCAGATTTCAGACCCCCAAGCTGCCTCATCTCCCACTAGATGGCAAACCTACAGTCTTCGAGACAGCATGGTATTGGGACACAAGACATCCTGATAGATACAAGGAAGAGAAAGGAGAGCCCCGAAAGAAAGCCAAGCTTGTGTGGTCAAAGGAGGTGTGAAAGTCCAATGGGGACATGATAGCCTGTGCAATGCATGGTCCTGGGGAAACTGGACTGCTCCATGCATAAGAATCACACTGGATTCCTTTCTCGTGCCACCAACAACTAAAACCTCACACCAAATCAACTAAGGCAATGTCAAATCTGAAATCAGTTCAGGCCTAGAAGAAACCCATATGAAGTACATACATGTACCTCAGCCTTAGAAGCCTGTCTGTGGTTTGGTCTCCTCAGGCAAGGGAAAGAGAAGCAGCATAAAGGCAGTTGGGGCTCCAGTCGACTGAAAAGGGATTTCGATGGCAAAGACAAAGTGTACGCACGACTAAAAGGCAGCGGAGCGAACATAAAACAATATTGATTTGCAAACAATGAAACTGACGAGAGGATTCATCTGGAGAGCAGACCAAGAAGTCACAAACTGCAAGCCTTCAAGACACAAAAACCCTAACCGAAGCTCAACCCTAACAGTGTGTTAGTGTTTATGTATGTGCACCTGTAGGTATTCAATACATAATATACCTAGATTATATATAATAAACGTATTCTATATCAAGAATTTATTATATAGAATAAGTTTATGATACTAATATATATATTAAGGGCAATATGTTTAACATATATATATATATTATGTATCATAAATTTTTCTACTTAATACCTATATAATACATACATATAATGAATCATACATAGAGATACAAATACACGTGTGCTCTCTCACACACACATGCATAAACCACAACATCACAAGGGAGAGTTGAGTAGAAGTCACAGAATTTTCCCAAGTCCGTCTGTAAGCAAGGATCATATCACAATGCCCATTCATACTGCAGGGGTGGGGTTATTCACAAGGACATGTGACCTGGAGGCAAGACTGCTGGGAACCAATGCATGGGCAACCCACCCCGAACACCAAGAGGAAACCTGTGGACTTGAATCTAACTGCAACAGGAGGACCTGGAAGGTTGTATGCCAGAGAGGTCAATGTCCGAAGTTTCTTGATGTTCAGCCCTCGGTCGGCTGGACTAGGATGTAGGGCAGAGGAAGAGTGACACTCCCCAGATACCAGAGCAGTCCCAAGCCAGTTTCAGCTGGATTCTGTACTAGGCCAGTCCCTGAGACTATCCTTCCTTGGTTCAGTGTGCACCTGTGCTCCATGTGATACCAGCCATCTATGTGATACAAGCCTACAGGTTTGACAGGCACTGTAGGTGCTTCTAGGTCTATCCAACTATTGCCTTCCTTTGGAAGTCGATGCCAGAATGAGCGTCACTTTGCAGATGGGGAGATTTGGAAGGAGAAGCCCATGGTTTGCACAGGGCCACACCCCTGATTAAATGGGGTCAAGCAGCCCATTCTGAAAGCATCTGTGTCCACAGAGCCGGGGTCATGGCCCTTCCGATGTCATGTTTGTGTCACTCTTCTGTGCCAGTGACCCAAGGATGTAATATAACTTCCCTGGCAATAGAGCCCAACACAAACTGCAACCTGGGGAATGAGGCATTGACAACTTAGAGGTGCCCATTCCCAGCTGATGTGGCTGTAAACATGGCTCTGCTTTGTCCCCTGTGCTGCAGCTGTGGCCTCAGGGAATATCTCAATCAGGGTGAGCATCCAGGGCTGTTGAGTTGGGTCAGGTCTCACATGAGTTGCCTTGGGCCATTGTCCGGGAGGAACCCAAAGACAAACCTGGGAGCCCCAGCCCAGTCCACAGCCCTGATGCCACGCATGTAGCAATCTGTCCATTGCCTGGGTGTGTGCAGTGATATAAGCGGTGGGCGTTCCTGTCCTGTGGGGTGGTTCTGCCTCCAGAATGGGCAGGGTCATGACAGGTGAGAAGCCTGGTGGGCAGGACACATCCACAGTCATGTCCAAGTCTGGATGGTCTGCATGCAGTGAGCCAAGGCAGCACCTTTAACCAGAAGTTTATTCCAAAAATTCTAGGTGGTTCTCTTTAATCCCGGGTGGATATGTAATCTGACCTAGGTCTGTGCCTAACCTGGGAAAAGAAGTTCGAGTGGGCCAAAGAAGCAATGATAATGGCTGGGTGGGGCCTTGATCACTCCAGTCTTGGTGAGCCCTTCTGCTGGTCACTGTCAAGGTAGAGCCCCACGTTTGCTATTGGCAAGGAGCTCACCAATGGTGACACCCAATGCCTCTCCCCGAGCCTTAGTGCTGAGTCACACCACCCAGCACCCCATACCCACTGCTCACAATGGCCAGCACCAGCTCCTAAATTTGTGGCCATGGAGAGTTCTCGGGAACCAGGGCCCAGGTGTCTATGGGGCCCAATTCTGGGCTACGAAGAGACCTCAACACAGGCGGATCGGACCTGGAACATCATACTAAGCTTCACACCGAGTGAGTTACAGGACCTGGAGCACACCAAGGCAGAGCACAAATGTGAACAGGCCGTAGATGAATCCTTACTCCCTAGGGTGAGTTCCCAGAGCCTGGTCTTGGGCACGTACCAAAGGCTGGCCGCAGACCACCCAACTGGTGGACGGCAATTTGCCAATATATAAATAACAGAGGATTGGTCTCAATGGAGGGAAAGGTGTGATAGAACCCAACCCCACCAATGCCAACCACAGAAGGTTCCCATATGGTAGAGCAAATTAACCCTGGGAGAGAGGGCAGACGAACAGAGGTATAGATCACAGAGCTGAGACGCATGGGGCCATGGCCTAGTCCTCCCCTTCCTGGATGACTCAGAGATTTGGAGAGGGAAGTAGGAGGAGACGGCCAGTGTTTGCATAATCCTACCTCTAAAAGTGGTACGTTGGCTACATACATTCACCCAGGCAGAGGAAGTCTTCGCCATTATAACAGCATGGAAAGAAGAAAGAAGAATTATCTGACAGCAGAGGAAATACCCCAATTGACCTGGTTCTCTGCACAGAAAGTGCTGAAGGTGGCCTTCCCCCAAGAGAAAACAAAACAAAACAGAACAGAAGAGGACTCAGAAAAGTCAGTTCAATAGCAGGGTACAAACTTCACTGACGATACAAAAATTGCTTACTTTTCTGTACACACAACACTATCTGAATGAGAAAGGAAGGAGACAACCCCATGGACAACGAGGGTAACAACACAAAGAAAATGCCTAGGAGACCATCTAACCCAAGACCTACAAGACATGTAACTCAGAAAACGGGACAAGAAACACGTTGATGAAAGAAAATGTATATGACACACACCCAACATAGAAGGATAGGTAGTGCTCATGGAAGAGAAGATTCCATCTTGTGCAAATGATTCCACACTCTCGAGTAAATCCAGAGACTCGATGCCATTCCTCTCAAAATACCCACAGATTATCTCAGACAAGTACAACCAAGAATTCCCAAATGTGTCTGGAAAGGCAAAAGACCCTCGAGAGGGTCCATACAGTTTTCAGCAAGAAGTGCAGATTTCAGACCCCCAAGCTGCCTGATCTCCAACTAGACTGCAAACCTACCAACATCAAGACAGGATGGTATTGGCACACAAGACACCATTCAGATGCAAGGAAGAGAACGGAGAGCCTTGAAAGAAAGCCAAGTGTGTACAGTCAAAGGAGGTTAGAAAGTCTGATAGGGACAAGATGGCCTGTGCACTGAATGGTCCTGTGGAAACTGGACCGCTTCAAGCATAAACATCACACTGGATTCATTTCTCATGCCACCTACAACAACAACCTCACACTAAATAGACTATCACAATGTCAAATCTGAAGTCAGGCCAGGCCTGGAAGAAAACAATAGGAAGTTCATTCTTGGACCTCAGCCTTAGAAGCATGTCTGCGGATTGGTCTCTTAAGGCAAGGGAAACTTAAGCACAATAAAGGCAGTTGGGGATCCCAGCTACTGAAAAGGGATTTCGACGGAAAAGGCAAAGCACCCATAGGACGAAGAAACAGTGGAGAGTACGTGAGAAAACATTGATTTGCAAATGATGAAAGTGACAAGAGGGATCATCTAGAGAGCAGACCAAGAAGTCGCAAAATGCAAGCATCAGAGACACAAAAGCCCTAAATGAAGCTGTATCCTAACAGTGTGTGTGTGTGTATGTATGTGCACCTGTAGGTATTCTATATATAATATACCTAGATTATATATAATAAATATATTCTATATTAAGAATTTATTATATAGAATAAGTTTAGTATATATAATATATATATATAAAGGGCATATGTGTAATATATATATATATAATATATCATAAATTTTTCTCCTTAATACCTGTATACTACATACATATAATCAATCATACATAAAGATACAAATACACGTGCACTCACACGCAAACACCTGCAGAGAATTGAGTAGAAGTCACAGACTTTTCCCGTGTCCGTGGGTAGGCAAGGACCAAATCACAATTTTCATTCATTCTGGAGGGTTGGGTTTATCTACCAGCATATGTGACCTGGAGGCAAGCCTGCTGAGAGCCAATGAATGGGTTACCCACCCCGGAGACCAAAAGGACATACATGGATGTGAATCTACCTGCAAAAGGCGAACCTGGAAAGTTGTATGCCACAGGGGTCGATGTCTGTAGTTTCTTGACTTTCAGCCCTCACTCGGCAGGACAGGGATGTAGGCAAGAGGACGAATGACAATCCCAGAACCCAGAGCAATCCCAAGCCAGTTTCAGCTGGATTCTGTGCTAAGCCAGACCCTGAGACAATCCTTCCTTGGATCAGGGTGCACCTGTGCTCCCTGTGATACCAGCCCTCCATGTATTACCAAAGTACAGGTTTCACAGCCAGTGTAGGTGCTTCTAGGCCTAATCACCTAATGCCTTCCATAGGAAGTCGATGCCAGAATGAGTGGCACTTTGCACATGGGGAGATTCGGGAGGAGGGGTCCATGGTTTTTACAGGGCCACATATCTGATGACATGGAGGAGAGCAGCTGGTTCTGAAAGCAGCTATGTCCACAGACCCGGGGCCAAGGCTCTTCCCATGTAGTGTTTGTGTCACTGCTCTGGGCCAGGGACCACAGGAGGTGACCTAATTTCCTGGCAATAGAGCCCAAGAGAAACTGGAACCTGGGGAACGAGGCATCAACATCCTAGAGGAGCCCACCACCCAGGTCACTTGGCTGTAAAGATGGCTCTGCTGTGTCCCCACGTGCAGGGGGAAGTGGCCTCAGGAAACATGACAATTAGGGTGAGCCTCCAGGGCTGTGGATGTGACCTCAGCACAGCTGGATCTGACCTGGAGCATCATGCTAAGCTTCCCCCCAAGTCAGCTACAGGGCCCGAAGCACATCAAAGAAGAGCACAAAGGTGAGCAGGCTGGGGTTGAATCCTGACACAATAAGGTGCATTCCCAGAGCCTGGTCTTGCGCACATACATAAGGCTGCCCTCAGACCACCCATGTGGTGGACTGCAATTTGCAAACACATAACGAACCGAGGATTGGTCTCAATGGACGGAAAAGGCTGATGGAACCCCCATCCTCCCAACCCCAGCCACAGAAGGTTCACAGATGGTAGAGCAAATTACACCCGGGCGTGAGGGGCAGACGAAAAGAGGTACAACTCACCAAACTGAGGCCCATGGGGCCATGGCCTTGTCCTCCCCTTCCTGGATGACTCAGAGAGATGGAGAGGGTGGAAAGAGGAGATGTCCAGTAATTGCACACACATACCTCTAACACTGGTAGGCTGTCTACATTCATTCACCCAGGCAGAGGAAGGCTTCTCTATAATAACCACATCGTAAGAAGAAAAGGAATATACGAAAGCATAGGAAAGACTCCAATTGACACGATTCTCTGCACAAAAGATGCTGAAGGCGACCCTCTCAGAAGAGAAAACCAAACAAAACAGAACTCAGGAAACGCAGTTCA
Source organism: Balaenoptera borealis (assembly GCF_965194805.1). NCBI lineage: Eukaryota > Metazoa > Chordata > Mammalia > Artiodactyla > Balaenopteridae > Balaenoptera > Balaenoptera borealis. The sequence continues at coordinate 631,355 of NW_028123982.1, read as the reverse complement.
ATAGCTGGGTACAAACCTCACTGATGCTACAGAAATCTCTTGCCTTTCTCTACACGCACAACACTATCCAAATGAGAAAGGAAGGAGACAACCCCATGGACAATGACGGTAACAACACAAAGAAAATGCCTAATGGACTATCTAAACAACGACCTACAAGACACGTAACTCAGAAAATGGGACGAGAGATACATTGATGAAAGAAAATGAAGACGACTCACACCCAACATGGAATGATAGGTAGCGATCATCGACCGGAAGAGTCCGTCTTCTGCCAGTGATTCCACAGTCTGAAGGAAATCCAGACAGTCGATGCCATTCCTCTCAAAATACCCACGCATTGTCTCAGACCAGTAGAATCAAGAATTCCAAAATGTGTCTGGAAAAGCAAAAGACCCTCGAGAGTGTCCATACACTCTTCAGCAAGAAGTGGAGATTTCAGACAGAGAAACTGTCTGATCTCCAACTGGATTGCAAACCTACCATCATCAAGAGAGCATGGTATTAGCACACAAGACATGCACATAGATGCAAGGAAGAGAACTGAGAGCCCTGAAAGAAAGCCAAGCTTGTGCAGTCAAAGGAGGTGAGAAAGTCCGATGGGGACAAGAGAGCCTGTGCAATGCCTGGTCCTGGGGAAAGTGGACCGATCCATGCATAAGAATCACAGTGGCTTCCTTTCTCAGCCACCACCAACAAAAACCTGACACCAAATTGACTACCACAATGTCAAATCTGAAGTCTGGCCAGGCCTAGAAGGAACACATAGGAAGTACATTCTTGGACCTCAGCTCTAGAAGCATGTCTGTGGATTGGTCTCCTCAGGCAAGAGAAACAGAAGCACAATAAAGGCAGCTGGGTCTCCAGTCGACTGAAAAGTGATTACGACGGCAAAGGCAAAGCATCCGCACGAAGAAAACGCAGTGGAGAGAACGTGAGAAAGCACTGATTTGCAAACGATGAAACTGACGAGGTGTATCATCTGGAGAGCAGACCAAGAATTTGCAAAACGCAAGCCTTAGAGACACAATGCCCTAACTGTAGTTGAACCCTAACAGTGTGTGTGTGTATGTATGTGCATTTTTAAGTATTCTATACATTATATACCTAGATTATATATAATAATCTTATTCTATATCAAGAATTTATTATATAGAATAAATTAAGGATACATTATATATATATTAAGGACAATATAATACATATTATGTATCATAAATATTTCTACTTAATACCTATATAATATAAAAATATAGTGAATCATACATAAAGATACAAATACGTGTGCACTCACGTGCACACACATGCATAAACAACCAGATCACAGGAGAGAATTTAATAGAAGTCACAGACTTTTTCCAAGTCCGTCTGTAGGCATGGACCAAATCACAATGTCCATTCATTCTGGAAGGGTAAGGATATACAAAAGTATAAGTGACCTGGAGGCAAGCCTGTGGAAGCCAATGCATGGGCAACCCACCCTGGAGACCAAGAGGACATATGTGGACGTGAATCTACCTGCAACAGGAGGACCTGGAAGGTTGTATTCCAGAGGGGTCGATGTCTGTAGTTTCTTGACGTTCAGCCCTCGATTGGCAGGACAGGGATGTAGGCCAGAGGACGAGTGATACTCCCCAAATCCCAGAGCAGGCCCAAGCCTCTTTCACCTGGATTCTGTGCTAGGTCAGCCCCTGAGACAATCCATCCTTGATTTGGTGTGTACCTCTGCTCCATGTGGTAGAGCCCTCCATGTGATACCAGCCTATAGGTTTAACAGGCACTGTAGTTGCTTCTAGGTCTATTCACCTAATGCCTTCCTTAGGAAATCAATGTCCGAATGAGTGCCACTTTGCTTATGGGGAGATTCGGGAGGAGAAGCCCATGGTTTGTACATGGTCATATCCCTGATGACATGGAGGAGAGCAGCCGGTTCTGAAAGCAGCTCTGTCCACAGAGCCGGGGCCATGGCTATTCCCATGTCATGTTTGTATCACTATTCTGGGCCAGGGACCACAGGAGGTGACTTAACTTCCCTTGCTTTAGAGCCCAACAGAAACTGGAACCTGGAGAATGAGGCATCGACATCCTAGGAGAGCCCACTCCCCGGATCATGTGGCTGTAAACATGGCTCTGCTGTGTCCCCATGTGCAGGAGCAGCAACCTCAGGAAACGTCACAATCAGGATGAGCTCCAGGGCTGTTGACATTGGTTCAATTCCCATGTGAGTTGCCCTGGGCAATTGTCTGGTAGGAACCCAAAAGAAGCCTGGGAGCCCCAGGCCAGTCCACGACCCTGATGCAACCCAGGTAGCAATCTGTCCCCTGGCTTTGTGTGTGGAGTGGTATTGGGGGTGGGAGTTCCTGTCTGGTGTGGCGGGTCTGCCTCAAGAATAAGCAGGCTCATGAGTGGTGAGAAGGCCACTGGGCCTGAAACATCCACAGCCATGTCCCTAGCTGGCTGCTCCGGATGGAGCGAGCCCAGGCAGTACCTTTAACCCGAGGTTTATGCCAAAATCTCTAGGCGGTTCTCTTTCATCACTGCTGGATATGTGATCCGACTTAACTGTGTGCCTAACTGGAAACAGAAGGTCGAGTGAGCAGAAGTAGCAATTGTAATGGTCGGTTGGGGCCCTGATCCTTTCAGTCTTTGCCAGCACTACTGCTGTTCACTCACGTGTTAGAGCCCCACGTTAGTGATTGGTGAGGAGCTCACCAATGTGGACACCCAATGCCTCTCCCCAATTGTTGGGCCGAATCACGCCACCACGCATCACAAACAAACCCCCACAAGGGCGATCGCCAGCTCTGGAAAGTGTGACCATGGAGGGTTCGCTTTAACCAGGGCCCAAGGGTCTATGGGCCCCAACCCTGGGCTATGAAGAAACCTCAGCGCAGACGGATCTGACCTGGAACATCATGCTAAGCTTCCCTCTGAGTCAGCTACATGACCCGGAACACACCAAGGAAGAGCACAATGGTGAGCAGGCAGAGGATGAATACTGACACAACAGGGTGCATTCCCAGAGCCTGGCCTTTGGCATTTAGAAAAGGCTGCCCTTAGACCACCCATCTGGATTACTGTAATTTGACAACACATAACTAGCAGAGGAATGGTCTCAATGGAGGGAATGGTCTGATGGAAACCCTACTCCCACACCACCAGCCACAGAAGCTTTACACATGGTAGAGCAAATTATGCCTAGGAGGGAGGGGCAGACGAACATAGGTACATCTCACAGAACTGAGGTCCATGGGGCCATGGCCAAGTTCTCCCCTTCCTGGATGACTCAGAGAGATGGAGAGGGAGTAAGGAGGAGACATCCAGTTATTGCATACACCTACCTCTAACACTGGTACGCTGGCTACATTCATTCACCAAGGCAGAGGAAGTCTTCGCCATAATAACAGCATGGTAAGAAGAAAGAAGAATTATCCGACAGAAGAGGAAAGACTCCAATTGACCTTATTCTCTGAAGAGAAAATGCTTAAAGCGACCCTCCTACAAGAGAAAACAAAACAAAGAGAACAGAACTCAGGAAACTCAGTTCGATAGCAGGGTACAAATTTCACTGATGCTACAGAAATTGGTTGTCTTTCCGTACACACATAACACAATTCGAATGAGAAAGGAAGGAGACAACCCCGTGGACAATGACAGTAACAACACAAAGAAAATGCCTAGGAGACCATCTAACCCAAGACCTATAAGACACGTAACTCAGAAAACGGGACGAGAGACACATTGATGAAAGAAAATGAAGGCCACACACCCCCAACATGGAATGATAGGTATGCTCATGGACCGGATGAGTCCATCTTGTACAAATGATTCCACACTCTCTAGGAAATCCAGAGAGTTGATGCCATTGCTCTCAAAATACCCACGGATTGTCAAAGACAAGTACATTCAGGAAATCCCAAATGTGTCTGGAAACACAAAAGACCCTCAAGAGTGTCCATAAACTCTTCAGAAAGAAGTGCATATTTCAGACGTCTCAACCTGCCTGATTTCCAACTAGACGGAAAACCTAACATCATCAAGACAGCATGGTTTGGGCACACAAGATATCCATATAGATGCAAGGAAGACAACGGAGAGTCATGAAAGACAACCAACCTTGTGTGGTCAAAGGAGGTGAGGAAGTCCAATGGGGACATGATAGCCTGTGCAATGAATGGTCCTGGGAAAACTGGACCACTCCATGCATAAGCATCACACTGGATTCCTTTCTTATGCCAGCAACAACAAGAACCTCACCTTAAATCAACTACTACACTGTCAAATCTGAAGTCAAGCCAGACTTGAAGAAAGCCATATGCAGTAACTACTTGGACCTCAGTCTTGAAGCATGTCTTTGAATTAGTCTCCTTAGCCAAGGGAAACAGAAGCACATTAAAGGCAGTTGGGGCTCCAGGTGAATGAAAAGGGATTTCGACAGCAAAGGCAAAGCTACATAGGCCAAAAAGGCAGTGGAGCGAACGTGAGAAAACATTGATTTGCAAACGATGAAACTGACGAGGGGGATCATCTGGAGAGTAGACCAAGAAGTCACAAAATGCAAGTTTTTGAGATGCATAAACCCTAACAAAAACTGAACCCCAATAAGGTGTGTGTGTCTGTTTATGTGTACCTGTAGGTATTCCATACATAATATACCTAGATTTTATATAATAAACATATCCTTTATCAAGAATTTATTATATAGAATAAGTTTAGGATACATAATATATATATTAAGGGCAATATCAATAATATATATATTATGTATCATAAATTTTTCTACTTAATACCTATATAATACATACATATAATGAATCATATGTAGAGATACAAATATATGACGCAAAAACCTCAAGATCACAGGAGAGATTGAGTAGAAGTCACAGACTTTTCCCAAGTCTGTCTGTAGATGAGGACCAAATCACAATGTCCATTCATTCTGGAGAGATGTGGAATCCACAAGGATATGTGACCTGGAGGCAAGATTGCCGGGAGCCAAACCATATGCAACCCACCCCAGAGACCAAGGGGAGACATATGGACGTGAATCTACCTGCAACAGGAGGACATGGAATGTTGTATGCCAGAGGGGTTAATGTCTGTATTTACATGACGTCCAGCCCTTGCTCAGCAGAACTGGGATGTAGGCCGGAGAATGAGTGACACTCCCCAGATCCCAGAGCAGTCCCAAGCCTGTTTCAGCTGGATTCTGTGTTAGGCTGGCCCCTGAGGCATTCCATCCTTGGTTCATTGTGCTACTGTGCTCCATGTGATACCAGCCTTCCATGTGATATCAGCCTACATGTTTGACAGGCTCTGTAGGTACATCAAGGTCTATCCATGTATTGCTTTCCCTAGGAAGTCGATGCCAGAATGAACGTCACTTTGCAGATGGGGTGATTTGGGAGGAGGGGTCCATGGTTTTTACAGGGCCACATCTGTGATGACATGGAGGAGAGTAGCCGGTTCTGAAAGCAGCTGTGTCCACAGAGCCAGGGCCATGGCACATCCCATGTCGTGTTTGTGTCACTATTCTGGGCCACGGACCCCAGAAGGTCACCTAACTCCCTGGCAATTGAACCCTACAGAAACTGGAACCTGGGGAACGAGGCATCGACATCCTAGTGGAGCCATCTCCTTAGCTCACCTGGCTGTAAACGTGGCTCTGCTATGTGCCCATGTGCTGGGGCTGTGGCCTCTGGAAACGTCACAATCAAGGTGAGTCTCCAGGGCTGTTAATGTTGAGTCAGGTCTCACGTGAATTGCCTTGGGCCATTGTCCAGAAGGGATCCAAAGAAAAGCCTGGGAGCCCCAAGCCAGTACACCAACCTGATGCCACGTTTATAACAATCTGTCCCTTGCCTGGTTGTGTGAACTGATATTGGGGGTGAGTGTTCCTGTCCGGGGTGGTATGTCTGACTCCAGAATGAGCAGGCACATGAGGGGTGAGAAACCTGGTGGGCCGGACACATCCACAGCCATGTCTCAAGCTGGCTGATCGGGATGGAGCAAGTCAAGGCAGCGCCTTATACACGAGATTTATGCCAAAAACTCCAGGTAGTTCTCATTGGTCCCGGCTGGATATGTGATCAACTTAGGTCTCTGCCTGACCTGGGAAAAGAAGGTCGAGTGGGCAGAAGGAACAATGATAATGGCCGGAAGGTGCCCTGACACCAACGGTCTTGGGGGCTCTTCTGATGCTCACTGTCAAGGTAGAGCCACAGGATGAAGATCGGTGAGGACCTCACTGATGTGGACACACAGTGCCTCCCCCTGAATGTTGGTCCAAGTCATTCCACCCTGCACCCCACCCCCAGAGACCATAGGGCTAGCGCCGGCTCTGGAGACTGTGGCCATGGAGGGTTCTCTGTAAGCAGGGGCAGGGGTCTACGGAGCTCAACCTGGGCTACTAAGAACCACAGCACAGCCGGATCTGACCAGGAGCATCATCCTAAGCTTCCCCCCAAGTCAGCTACAGGACCTGGAGCACACCAAGGAAGAGCACAAAGGTGAGCCAGCCACGGATGAATCCTGACCCCACAGGGTGAGTTCCCAGAGCCTGGTCTTCTGCACATAACAAAGGGTGACCTAAGACCACTCATCTGGTGGACTGCTATTTGCCAATACATAATGAACATAGTAGTGGTCTCAATGGAGGGAAAGTTCTGATGGAACACCCATGCCCCAAACCCCAGCCACAGAAGGTTTACAGATTGTAGAGCAATTTATGCCTGGAAGGAGGGACAGACGAACAGAAGTACAGCTCACTGAGCTGAGGCCCATGGGGGAAATGGCCTTGTCCTCCCCTTTCTGGATGACTCAGAGAGATGGAGAGGGAGGAAGTAGGAGACGGCCAGTTATTGCATACACATACCTCTAACACTGGTATGCTGGCTACATTCATTCACCCAGGCAGAGGTAGTCTTCACCACAATACCAGCATGGAAAGAAGAAAGAAGAACTATCCGACAGCAGCAGAAAGACTCCAATAGCACTGACTCTCTACACAGAAAATGGTGAAGGTGACCCTCCCCCAAGAGAAAACAAAATAAAACAGAACTCAGGAAACCCAGTTCGATAGCAGGGTACAAATTTCACTGATGGTACAAAAATTAGTTGCCTTTCTGTACACACACAACCATCCAAAGGAGAAAGGAAGGAGACAAACCTGTGGACAATGACGGTATCAACACAAAGAAAATGCTTAGGAGACCATCAAACCCACGACCTACAAGACATACAACTCAGAAAACGGGACGAGAGAAACATTGATGAAAGAAAATTAAGACGACAAACAACCAACTTCGAATGATAGATAGTGCTCATGGACAAGAAGAGGTCATCTTGTGCAAATGATTCCACACTCTCAAGAAAATCCAGAGAGTCAATGCCATTCCTCTCAAAATACCCACGGATTTTAACCGACAAGTACAACCAAGAATTCCCAAATGTGTCTAGAAACGTAAAAGATCCTCAAGAGTGTCCATACACTCTTCAGCAAGAAGGGCAGATTTCAGACGTCCCAAGCTGCCTGATTTCCAATTAGACTGCAAACCCACCATCTTCAAGACAGCAAGGTATTGGCACAGAAGACATCCACATAGACGCAAGGAAGAGAAGAGAGAGCCCTGAAAGAAAGCCAAGTTTTTGTGGACAAAGGAGGTGAGAACGTCCGATGGGGACAAGAAAGTCTGTGCAATGAATGGTCCTGGGGAAACTGGACCTCTCCATGCATAAGCATCACACTGGACTCCTCTCTTGCACCACCAACAACGAGAAACTCACAGCAAATTGACTATCGCAGTGTCAAATCTGCAGTCAGAACTGGCCTAGCAGAAACCCACAGGCAGTACATACTTGGACCTCAGCCTTAGAAGCATGTCTGTGGATGGGTTTCCTCACACAAGGGAAACACAAACACAATAAATTCAGTTGGGGGTCCAGACAGTTAAAAAGGGATTTCAATGGCTAAGGCAAAGCATCCACAAGACTAAAAGGCAGCACAGCGAACGTGAGAAAACAATGAGTTGCAAACAATGAAACTGACGAGGGAGATCATCTGGAGAACAGACCGAGAAGTCACAAAATCAAGCCTTCGAGAAACAAAAACGCTAACCAAAGCTGAACGCTAACAGTGTGTGTGTGTGTATATATCTGTACCTGTAGGTATTCTGTACATCATACACCTAGATTATATATAATAAACATATTCTACATCAAGAATTTATATATACAATAAGTTTATGATACATAATATATATATTAAGGGCAATATGTATAATATATAATGTATCATAAATTTTTCTACTTAATACATATGTAATACATACATATTATGAATCAAACGTAGAGATACAAATACATGTGCGCTCATGGGCACACACACACATAAACCACAAAATCACAGGAGAGAATTGGTAGAAGTCACAGACTTTTCCAAAGTCCATCTGTAGGCGAGGACCAAATCACAATGGCCATTCTTTCTGGATGGTTGAGGATATCCAAAAGGATATGTGAACCTGAGGTTTCTGGGAGCCATTGCATGGGCAACCCACCCTTAGACCAAGAGGAGACATGTGGACGTGAATCTACCTATCTACCTGCAAAAAGCAGACCTGGAAGGTTGTATCCTAGAGGGGTTGATGTTTGTAGTTTCTTGACGTTAAGCCCTCACTCGGCAGTACTGGGATGTACGCCGGAGGAAGAGTGACAATCCACAGATAACAGAGTAGTCCAAGCTTCTTTCAGCTGGATTCTGTGCTAGGCCAGCCCCTGCGGGAATCCTTCCTTGGTTCAGTGTGCACCTCTGCTCCATGTGATACCAGCCTACAGATTTGACAGGCACTGTAGGTGCTTCTAGGTCTATCCGGCTAATGCCTTCCCTGGAAGTCGATGCGAGAATGAGTGCCACTTTGAAGAAGGGGAGATTTGGTAGGAGAGGGCCCTAGTTTGTAAGAGTCACATCCCTGATGACATGGAGGAGGGGAGCCTTTTATGAAAGCAGCTGTGTCCACAGAGCCAGGGCCATGGGTCTTCTGATGTCGTGTTTGTGTACTGTTCTGTGCCAGGGACCCCAGGTGGTGACCTAACTTCCCTGGCAATAGAGCCCAACAGAAACTGGAACCTGGAGAATGAGGTATTGACATCTTAGAGGAGCCCACTCCCCAGCTCATGTGGCTGTAATCATAGCCCTGCTGTGTCCCCAAGTGCTGGGGCTGTGGCCTCAGGAAACGTCAAAATCAGGGTGAGCCTCCAGGGCTGTTTACATTGGCTCAGATCTCACGTGAGTTGCCTTGGACCATTGTCCGTGGTGAATCCAAAGACAAGCCTTACAACCCCAAGCCATTCAACCACCCTAATGCCACCCACATAGCAATCTGTCCCTTGTCTCTTTGTGTGAAGTGATATTTGGGATCGTTGTTCCTGTCCTATGGAGTGGGTATGCCTCCAGAATGGGCAGGTTCATGAGGGTTTAGAAGCCTGGTAGGCCGGACACATCCAAAGCCATGTCCCAAGCTGGCTGGTCGGGTGGAGCAAGCTAAGGCAGAGTCTTTATCCTGAAGTTTATGCCAAAAATTCTAGGTTGTTCTCTTTGGTCCCAGGTGGATATGTGCTCTGACCTAGGTCTGTGTCTGAACTGGGAGCAGAAGGTCGAGTGGGCAGAAGAAACAATGATAATGGCCGGGTTGGGACCTGATCTCTCTGGTCTCGATGGGCCCTTCTACTGGTCACTGTCATGGTAGAGTGCCACGTTGGAAATCACTGAGGAGCTCACTGATATGGACACCCAATGCCTCTCACCGAGTTTGGGCCAAGTCGTGCAAACCCACACCCCACCCCCACTGCCCACATGAGACAGCACCAGCTTCAGAAAGTGTGGCCATAGAGGGTTCTATATAACTATGGCCCAGGGGTCGATGGGGCCCAATTCTGGGCTATGATAAGACATAAGCAGAGGTGGGTCTGACCTGGAGCATCATGCTAAGCTTCACCCTCAGTCAGCTACAGGACCCAGAGCACACCAAAGAACAGCCCAAATTGAGCAGGCCAGGGATGAATCCTGACCCCACATGGTGAGCTGCAGAGACTGGTTTTGGGCACATACCAAAGGCTGGCCTAAGACCATTCATCTGGTTGATTGCACTTTGTCAGCACATAACGAACAGAGGATTGGTCTCAATGGAGGGAAAGGTCTGAAGGAACCCCCACCCCCCAAACCCACCACAGAAATTCCACAAATGGTAGAGCAAATTATGCCTGGTAGAGAGGGGCAGACAAACAGAGGTACAGGTCACCATGCTGAGGCCCATGGGGCTATTGCCTAGTCCTCACCTACCTGATGACTCAGAGATGGAGAGGGAGGAAGGAGGAGAGGGCCAGTTATTGCATACACCTACCTCTAACAATGGTATGCTGGCTACGTTCATTCACCCAGGCAGAGGAAGTCTTCGCGATAATAACAGCATGGAAGGAAGAAAGAAAATTTATCCAACAACAGAGGAAAGACTCCAACAGGCCCGATTCTATGCACAGAAAATGCTGAAGGCAACCCTCCCCTATGAGAAAACAAAACAAACCGACCAGAATTCAAGAAACTCAGTAAGATAGCAGGGTACAAATTTCACTGACCCAACAGAAATGTTTTGCCTTTCTGGACAAACAAAACAGTATCTGAATGAGAAAGAAAGGACACAACCCCATGGATAATGACTGTAAGAACACAAAGAAAATGCCTAGGAGACTATCTAAGCTGCAAACTACAAGATACGTAACTCAGAAAATGGGCTGAGAGACACATTGAGGAAAGAAAATGAAGACGAAAAACACTAAACATGGAATGATAGGTAGTTCTCATGGACTGGAAGAGTCTGTCTTGTGCAAATGATTCCACACGCTCTAGGAAGTCCAGAGAGTCGATGCCATTCTTCTCAAAATACCCACAGATTCTCTCAGACTAGTACAACCAGGAATTCCCAAATGTGTCTGGAAACGCAAAATATCCTCGAAAGGGTCCATACACACTTCAGAAAGAAGTGCAGATTTCTGACGTCTCAAGGTGCCTGATTTCCAAGTAGACTGAAAACCTACCATCATCAAGACAGCAAGGTATTGGCACACAATATATCTACATAGGTTCAAGGAAGAGAACAGAGAGCCCTGAAAGAAAGCCAAGCTTGTGCAGTCAAAGGAGGTGAGAAAATCAGATGGGAACAAGAGAGCCTGTGCAATGAATGCTCCTGGGGAACCTGGACCTCTCCATGCATAAGCATCACACTGGATTCCTTTCTCGTGCCACCAACAACCAGAACCTCACAGGAAATCGACTACCTCAATGTCAAATCTGAAGTCAATCCAGGCCTAGAAGAAACTCATAGGAAGTACATTCCAGGACCTCAGCCTTAGTAGCATTTCTGTGGATCAGTCTCCTCTTTCAAGGGAAAGAGAAGCACAAAAAAGGCAGTTGGGGCTCCAGGCGACTGAAAAGGGATTTTGACCTCAAAGGCAAAGCCTCCATAGGACGAAAAGGCAGCAGAGTGAACATGAGAAAACATTGATTTTCAACGATGAAACTGACGAGGGGGATCGTCTGGAGAGCAGACCGAGAAGTTCCAAAACGCAAGCCTTTGAGAGACAAAAACCCTATCTGAAGCTAAACCCTAACAATGTGTGTGTATGTATGTGCACCTGTATGTATTCTATACATAATATACCAAGATTATACATAATAAAAATATTCTATGTCAAGAATTTTTTATATAGAATAAGTTTAGGATACATAATATATACATATTAAGAGCAATATGTATAATATATATATTATGTCATAACTTTTTCTACATAATACCTATATAATACATACCTATGATGAATCATACGTAGAGATACAAATATGCATGCACTCATGCACACACACACGCATAAACCAAAAGATCACAGGAGAAAATTGCGTAGAAGTCACAGACTTTTCCTATGTTTGTCTGTAAGTGAGGCCCAATTCACAATGTCCATTCATTCTGGAGGGGTGGGGATCTCCACAAGGATATGTGACTTGGAGGCAAGAATGCTGGGAGCTAATGAATGGGCCACCCAAGCCGTAGCACAAGAGGAGACATGTGGTCGTAAATCTACATGCAACTGGAATACATGGAAGGTTGTATGACAGAGGGGTCAATGTCTGTAATTTCTGACATTCATCCCTAGCTCGGCAGGACTGGCATGTAGGCTGGAGGATGAGTGACATTCCTCAGATCCCAGAGCAGTCCCAAGCCTGTTTCAGCTGGATTCTGTGCTAGGCCAGTCACGGAGATAATCCTTCCTTGGTTGAGTGTGCACCTGTGCTCCATGTGATACCAGCCTACAGGTTTGACAGGTGTTTCTACATCTTTCTGCCTAATGCCTTCACTAGGAAGTCAATGCCAGAATGAGCGCCAATTTGCAGATGTGGAGATTTGAGAGGAAAGGCCCATGCTTTGTACAGGGCCACATCCCTGATGACATGGAGGATAGCAGCCGGTTCTGAAAGCAGCTGTCTCCACAGAGCTGAGGCCATGGCTCTTCCCTTGTTGTGATTGTTTCCCTGTTCTGGGCCAGGGACCCTAGGAAGTGACCTAAATTCCCTGGAAATAGAGCCCAACAGCAACTGCAACCTGGGGAATGAGGCATTGACATCTTAGGGGAACCCACTCCCCAGCTCATATGGCTGTAAACATGTCTCTGCTGTGTCCCCATGTGCTGGGGCTGTGGCCTCAGGAAACCTCACAATCAGGGTGAGCCTCCAGGGCTGTTGATGTTGGGTCAGATCTCACGTGAGTTGTCTTGGATAACTGTCCCGGAAGAGCCTATGGACAAACCTGGGAAACCCAGGCCAGTCCACCACCCTGATGCCAACCTGGTAACAATCTGTCCCTTGCCTGGGTGTGTGGAGTGATATTGGGGCTGGGTGTTCTTGTTCTTTGGGGTGGGTCTGCCTCCAGAATGGTAAGGCTCATGAGGCGTGAGAAGCCCAGTAGACTGGACACATCCACCGCCATGTCCCAAGCTGGCTGGTCAGGATGGAGCGAGCACAGGCAGGGCCTTTAAAGCGAGGTTTATGCCAAAATCTCTAGGTGGTTCTCTTTGGTCCCGGATGGATATGTGATCCGACCAAGGTCTGTGCCTGAGCTGGGAGCAGAAAATCGAGTGGGCAGAAGAAGCAATGATAATGGCCCCATGTGGCCCTGATCCTTCTGGTCTTGGTGGGCCCTTCTGCTGCTCACAGTCATGGTAGAGCCCCACCTTGGAGATCGCTGAGTAGGTCACCGATGTGGACACCCAATGCCTCTCCCCAAGTGTGGGGCCAAGTCACGTCACCCCACACCTCAGCCCCTCTGCCCACGACGCCCAGAGCCAGCTCTGAAAGTGTGGCCATGAAGGGTTCTCTGTAACCAGGGCCCAGTGGTCTATGGACCCCAATCCTGGGATACGAAGAGACCACAGCACAGACGGATCTGACCTGGAGCATCATGCTAAGCTTCTCACTGAGTCAGCTACAGGACCCGGAGAATACCAAGGCAGAGCAGAAAGGTGAACAGGCTGGGGCTGAATCCTGGGCCCCACAGAGGGAGCTCCCAGAGCCTTGTCTTTGGAACGTACCAAAGGCTGGCCTCAAATTGACTGCAATTTGACAACACATAATGAACAGAGGATTGGTCTCAATGGGGAGAAAGGTCTGATCCAACCCCCAAAACCCAAACGTCAGCCACATAAGTTTCACAGATGGTAGAGCAAATTACGTCCGGGAAGTAAGGGCAGACGAACAGAGGTACAACACACCGAACTGAGTCCCATGGAGCCATGGACTAGTCCTCTCCTTTCTGCATGACTGAGAGAGATGGAGAGGGAAGAAGGAGGAGATGGCCAGTTATTGCACATATCTACCTCTAACACTGGTATGCTGGTTACATTCATTCACCTAGGTAGAGGAAGTCTTCGTCATAATAATGGCATGGAAAGAAAAAGAAGAAGTATCCGACAACAGAGGAAACACTAAAATTCACCCAATTCTTTGCACAGATATTGCTGAAGGTGACCCGCCACCAAGAGAAAACAAAACAAAACAGAAAAGAACTCAGGAAACTCAGTTCGATAGCAGGATACAAACTTAACTGACGCTATAGAAATTGGTTGCCTTTCTGTACACACAGAACACTATCCGAATGAGAAAGGAAGGACACAACCCCATGGACAATGATGGTAACAAGTCAAAGAAAATGCCTAGGAGACCATCTAACACATGACCTACAAGGCACGTAACTCAGAAAACGGTACATGGGACACACTGATGACAGGAAATGAAGAAGACACACCCCAACATGGAATGATAGGTAGTGCTCATGGACTGGAAGAGTCTGTCTTGTCAAAGTGATTCCAAATACTCAATGAAATCCAAAGATTCGATGCCATTCATCTCAAAATACCCACACATTGTCTCAGACAAGTACAACGAAGAATTCCCAAATGTGTCTGGAAACGCAAAAGACCCTGGAGATTATCCAAACACTCTTCAGCAAGAAGTGCAGACTTCAGACGTCCCAACCTGCCTGATTTCCAACTAGACGGCAAACCCACCATACTGAAGACAGCATGGTATTTTCACACATGACATCCCTATAGAGGCAAGGAGGAGAATGGAGAGACCAGAAAGAAAGCCAAGCTTGTACGCTCAAAGGAGGTGAGAAACTCCAATCGGGACAAGATCGCCTGTGCAATGAATGGTCCTGGGGAAACTGGACCACTCCATGCTTAAGAATCACACCGGATTCCTTTCTCTTGCCAACAACAACAAGCACCTCACACTAAATCGACTACTGCAATGTCAAGTCTGAAGTCAGCCAGGCCTAGAAGAAATACATAGGCAATTCATTCTTGAACCTCAACCATGGAAGCATGTCTGTGGATCGGTCTCCTCAGTCAAGGGAAACAAAAGCACAGTAAAGGCAGTTGGGGCTCCAGGCCACTGAAAAAGTATTTTGACGTCAAAGACAAAGCATCCACATGATGAAAATGCAGTGGAGCGAATGTAAGAAAACATTGATTTGCAAACAATGAAACTGAAGCAGTGGATCATATGGAGAGCAGACCGATAAGTCACAAAACACAAGCCTTAGAGACACAATGTCCTAAGTGAAGCTGAACCCTAACAGTGTGTGTATGTACGTTCACCTGTAGTTATTCTATACATAATAAACGTAGATTATATATAATAAAAAAATTCTATACCAAGAATTTATTATATAGAATAAGTTTAGGATACATAATACATATATTAAAGGCAATATGTATAATATATATATTTATTATAAATATTTCTACTTAATACCTATATAATACATACGTATAATGAATCATACATAGATACAAATACGCGGGTGCTCACGTGCACACACACACATAAACCAAAGGATCACTGGAGAGAAGTGAGTAGAAGTCACAGACTTCTCCCAAGTCCGTCTGTAGGCAAGGAACAAATAGCAATGTTCATTCATTCTAGTGGGGTGGGGATACCCACAAGTTTATGTGACCTGGAGTCAAGATTGCTGGGAGCCAATGCATCGACCACACAACCCAGAGACCAAGGGGAGATATGTGGACGTTCATCTACCTGCCACAGGAGGAGCTGGAATGTTCTATGCTAGATGGGTCATTGTCTGTAGTTTCTTGATGTTCAGCCCTCACTCGGCAGGACTGCAATGTAGGCCGGAGGACGAGTGACACACCCCAAATCCCAGAGCAGTCCCAAGCCAGTTTCAGGAGGATTCTGTGCTAGCCCAGCCCCTGAGGCAATCCTTCCTTGCTTCAGTGTGCACCTGTGCTCATGTGATACCATCCCTCCATATGATACCAACCTACAGATTTGACAGGCACTGTAGGTGCTTCTATGTCAATTTGCCTAATGTCTTCCCTAGGAAGTCAATGCCAGAATGAGTGCCACTTTGCAATTGGGGAGATTTGGGGGGAGAGTCCCATGGTTTGTAGAGGGCCACATCCTTGATGACATGGAGGAGCACAGTTGGTTCTGAAAGCAGTACTGTCCACAGAGCCAGGGCCATGGCTCTTCCCATGTCCAGTTTGTGTCACTGGTCTGGGCCAGGGACTGCAGGAGGTGACCTAATTCCCTGACAATGGAGCCCAACAGAAACTGGAACCTGGGGAACGAGGCATCAACATCCTAGAGGAGCCTATTCCCCAGGTCATGTGGCTGTAATCATGGCTCTGCTGTGTCCCCATGTGCTGGGGTTGTGGCCTCAGGAAACGTCACGATCAGTGTGAGCATCCAGGGATGTGGACGTTGGGTCAGGTCTCATGTGATTTGCCTTGGGTCATTGTATGGGAGGAACCCAAGGACAAGCCTTGGAGCCGCAGGCAAGTCCACTGACCTGATGCCTCCTTGGTAGCAAACTGTCCCTTGCCTTGCTGTGTGGAGTGATATTGGGGGTGAGTGTTCCTGTCCTGCGGGATGGGGCTGCCTCCAGTATGTGCAGGCTCATGAGGAGTGAGAGGCCCGGTAGCCGGACACATCTACAGCCATGTCCCAAGCTGGCTGTTTGGGATGGAGGGAGTCCAGCCAGCACCTTTAACCCAAGGTTTATGCCAAGAACTCTAGGTGTATCTCTTTGGTCCCGGGTGGATATGTGATCCGATCTAGGTCTGTGCCCGACCTGGGAGCAGAAGGTCTAGTGGGCAGAAGAAATGATATGGCCAGGTGGAGCCTGGATCCCTCTCGTCATTGCAGGGTCTTCTACTGGTCACTGTCATGGTAGAGCCCCACGTTGGAGATCGCTGAGGAGCTCACCATTGTGGGCACGCAATGCCTCTCCCCAAGTGTGAGGCCGAGTCTCACCAAACCGCACCCGACCAGCAATGCCCATGAGGGCCAGCGCCAGCTCTGGAAAGTGTAGCCATGGAGGTTTCTCTGTAAACCTGGCCCAGGATTCTATGGTGCCCATTCCTGGGGTACGAAGAGACCTCAGCACAGCCTGATCTGACCTGGAGCATCATGCTAAGCTTCTCCCTGAGACAGCTACCGGACCTAGAGCACACCAAGCTAGAGCACAAAGGTGAGCAGGCTGGGGTGGATTACTGGGCCCCACAGTGTGAGCTCCCAGAGCTTGGCCTTTGGCACGAACCAAAGCTGGGCCTCAGACCACATATTTGGTGGACAGCAATTTGCCAACACATAACGAACAGAGGATTGGTCTCAATGGAGATAAAACTCTGATGGAACCACCAGCCCCAAACTGCAGCCACAGAGTTTTCACAGATGATAGAGCAAATTAAACACGGGAGGGAGGGGCAGATGAACAGAGGTACAGCTAACCAACCTGAGGCGGATGGGGCGATGGCCTAGTCCTCCCCTTCCTGGATGACTCAGAGAGATGGAGAGGGAGGAAGGAGACATCCAGTTATTACATACCTCTACCTCTAAAACTGGTAGACTGGCTATATCCATTCACCCAGGCAGAGGAAGTCTTCGCCATAATAAATGCATGGAAAGAAGAAAGAAGAATTATCCAAGAGCAGAGGAAAGACTCCAATTGACCCAATTCTCGGCACAGAAGAAGCTGAAGGCAACACTCCCCCAAGGGAAAAAAAAAAAAAAAACAAGAGAGAAAAGAACTCAGGAAACTCAGTTCGATAGCAGGGTACAAACTTCACTAACGTGACAGAAATTGCTTGCCTTTCTGTACACACACAACACTATCTGTATGGGAAAGGAAGGAGACAACCCCGCGGACAATGACAGTAACAACACAAAGAAAATGACTAGGAGACCATCTAACCCACAACCTACAAGACACGTAACTCAGAAAACGGGATGTGAGACACATTGATGATAGAAAATGGAGATGACACACACCCAACATGGAATGATAGGTAGTGCTCATGGACCAGAAGAGTACGTCCTGTGCAAGTGATTCCACACTCTCAAGGAAATCCAGAGAGTTGATGCCATTCCTCTCAAAATACCCACTGATTGTCTCAGACAAGTACACCCAAGAATTCCCAAATGTGTATGGAAATGCAAAATATCCAAGAGAGTGTCCATACACTCTTCAGCAAGAAGTGCAGATTTCAGACGTCCCAAGCTGCCTGAGTTCCAACTAGACTGCAAATCTACCATTAAGAAGACAGCAAGGTATTGGCACACAAGACATCCACATAGGTGCATGGAACAGATCGGAGAGCCCTGAGGGAAAGCCAAGCTTGTGAGGTCAAAGGAGGTGAGAAAGTCCGATGGGGAAAAGATAGCCTGTGCAATGAATGGTCCTGGGGAAACTGCATAAGCAGTTTCCTGCATAAGCATCACACTGGACTCCTTTCTCCCGCCACCAACAGCAAGAAACTCACACCAAATCGACTACTGCAATGTCAAATCTGAAGTCTGACCAGGCTTAGAAGAAAGCCATAGGCAATACCTTCTTAGACCTCAATTTTAGAAACTTGTCTGTGGAACGGTCTCCTCAGGCAAGGGAAACAGGAGCACAATAAAGAAAGTTGGGGATCCAGGTGACTGAAAAGAGATTTCGACCTCAATGGCAAAGTCTGCCTAGGTCGAAAAGGCAGCAGAGTGAAAGTGAGAAAACATTGATTTGCAAACGATGAAACTGAGGGAGGGGATCATCTGGAGGGCCGACTGAGAAGTTGCAAAACACAAGCCTTCGAGACACAAAAACCCTAACCGAAGCTGAATCCTAACAATGTGTGTGTGTGTGTATGTATGTACACATGTATGTATTCTATACATAATATACCTAGATTATATATAATAAACATATTCTATACCAAGAATTTATTATATACAATAAGTGTAGGATACAAAATATATATATTAAGGGCAATATGTATAACATATATATTATGTATCATAAATTTTTCTACTAAATACCTATATAATACATACATGTAATGAATCATACGTAGAGATAAAAATCCACCTGCGCTCACACACACAAAAACGCATAAACCACAAGATCACAAGAGAGAATTGAGTAGAAGTCACAGACTTTACCCAAGTCGGTGTGTGGGCGAGGACCAAATCACAATGTCCATTCATTCTGGAATGGTGGAGATATCCACAAGGACATATGACCTTGAGCCAAGACTGCTGGGAGCCAATTCATGGGCCAACCAACCCGGAGACCAAAAGGAGACATATGGTCGTGAATCTACCTGCAAAGGAGTACCTGGACGTTTGTATGCCAGAGAGTCGATGTCTGTAGTTTCTTGATGTTCAGCCCTCGCTCAGTAGGACTGGGATGTAGGCTGGGTGACGAATGACACTCCCCAGATCCCAGAGCAGTCCCAAGCCAGTTTCATCTCAATTCTGTGCTAGGCTAGACCCTGAAGCAATCCTTCCTTGCTTCAGTGTGCACCTGTGCTCCATGTATTACCAGCCCTCAATGTGATACCAGCCTACAGTTTTGTCAGGCACTGGAAGTGCTTCTAGGTGTATCCGCCTAATGCCTTCACTAGGAATTCGATGCCAAAATGAGCACCACTTTGCATATGGGGTGATTTGGGAGGAAAGACCCATGCTTTGTGCAGGGCCACATCCCTGATGACATAGAGGAAAGCAGCCAGTTATGAAAGCAGCTGTGTCCACAGAGCCAGGGCCATGGCTATTCCCAAGTCGTGTTTGAGTCACTGTTCTGAGCCAGGGACCCCAGGAAGTGACCTAACTTCCCTGGCAATAGGGTCCAACAGAAACTGGAACCTGGGGAACAAGACATGGACATCCTAGAGAAGCCCACTCCCCAGTTCACGTGGCTGTAAACATGGCTCTGCTGTGTCCCAATGTGCAGGGGCTGTGGCCTCAGGGAACGTCACAATCAGGGTGACCCTCCAGGGCTGTTGATGTTGCATCAGGTCTCACGTGAGTTGCCTTGAGCCATTCTCCGTGAGGAACCCAAAGACAATCCTGGGAGACACAATCCAGTCCACCAACATGATGCCACCCTGGAAGCAATCTGTCCCTTGCTTTGCTGTGTTGAGTGATATTGGGGGTGGGTGTTCCTGTCCTGTGGGGTGGGCCTGATTGCAGAATTGGCAGGTTCATGAGAGGTGAGAAGCCCGGTGGGCAGGACACATCCACAGCCATTTCCCAAGCTGGCTCGTCAGCATGGAGTGAGCCCAGGCAGTGCCTTTAACACGAAGTTTATGCCAAAAACTCTAGGTGGTTCTCTTTTGTCCTGGGTGGATATGTGATCTGACCTCGGTCTGTGCCTGACCTGGGAGCAGAAGGTCGAGTGGGCAGAAGAAGCAATGATAATGGCCGGGTGGGACCCTGATCCCTCCAGTCTTGGTGGGCACTTCTGCTGTTCACTGTAATGGTATAGCCCCCCATTGGAGATTGGCGAGGAGCTCACTGATGTGGACAACCCATGACTCTCCCCTAGTGTGGTGTGGAGCCATGCTTCCCACCCCCAGTGCCCACCATGGTCACTGCTGTTTCCAGAAAGTGTCGCCATGGAGGTTTGTCTGTAACCATGGCCCTGGGGTCTACGGGGCCCAATCGTGGGCTACGAAGAGACCTCAGCATAGCCTGTTTTGATCTGGAGCATCATGCTAAGCTTCCCCCCGAGTCAGCTACAGAACCCAGAGCACACCAAGGTACAGCACAAAGGTGAGCAGGCCGGGGATGAACCCTGGGCCAAACAGTGAGAGTTCCAATAGCCTGGCATGGGACATGTAACAAAGGCTGGCCTCAAATTGACTGCAATTTGCCAACACATAACAAACAGAGGAGTGGTCTCAATGGAAGGAAAGGTCTGATGGAACCCCCACCACCCAAACCCCAGCCACAGAAGGTTCACAAATCATAGAGCAAATTACACCCAGGAGGGAGGGGCAGAAGAAACAGAGGAACAGGGGCTTCCCTGGTGCTGCAGTGGTTAGGACTCTGCCTGCCAATGCAGGGGACACGGGTTCGAGCCCTGGTCTGGGAAGACCCCACATGCTGTGGAGCAACTAAGCCCATGCACCACAGCTACTGAGCCTGCGATCTAGAGCCCGCGCTGCACTACTACTGAAGCCTGTATGCCTAGAGCCCAAGCTCCGCAACAAGAGAAGCCACCACAATGAGAAGCTGGCACAATGAAGAGTAGCCCCCAGTTGCCGCAAGTAGAGAAAGCCCGTGCACAGCAACAAAGACCCAGCACAGCCAAAAATAAATAAATAAAATAAAATAAAATAAAATAAATAAAATAAAATAAAATAAAATAAAATAAAGAAACAGAGATACAGCTCACTGAGCTGAGGCCCATGGGGCCATAGCCTTGTCCTCCCCTTCCTGGATGACTCAGAGAGATGGAGAGGGAGGAAGGAGGAAATAGCCAGTTATTGCATAGACATACCTCTAACACTGTTACGCTGGCTACATTCACTCACCCAAGCAGAGGAAGTCTTCGCCATAATAACGGCAAGGAAAGAAGAAAGAAGAATTATCCCACAGCAGATGAAAGTCTCCAATTGACCCGATTCTCTGCACAGAAAAGGCTGAAGGCGACCCTCCCCCAAGAGAAAGAAAACAGAACAGAACAGAACTCATGAAACTCAGTTCGATAGCAGGATATAAACTTCACTGACAGTACAGAAATTAGCTGCCTTTCTGTACACATATAACATTATCCGAATGAGAAAGGAAGGGGACAACCCTGTGGACAAAGACAGGAACAACACAAAGAAAATGTCTAGGAGGGGCTTCCATGGTGGTGCAGTGGTTAAGAATCTGCCTGACAATGCAGGGGACACGGGTTCGAGCCCTGGTCCAGGAAGATCCCACGTGCCGTGGAGCAACTAAACTCGTGTGCCACAACTAATGAGCCTGTGCTATAGAGCCCGTGAGCCACAACTACTGAAGCCTGTGCACCTAGAAACCATGCTCTGCAACAAGAGAAGCCACTGCAATAAGTCCTCACACCACAATGAAGAGCAGCCCCTGCTCGCCGCAATTAGAGAAAGCCTGCGTGCAGCAACGAAGACCCAACATAGCCAAAAATAAATAAGTAAAATAAATAAATAAAATAAATTTATAAACAAAGAAAAAAAGAAGAAAATGCCTAGGAGAGCATCTAACCCATGACATACAAGACACGTAATGCAGGAAACGGGACAAGAGACACACTGATGAAAGATAATGAAGAAGACACACACCCAACATGGAATGATAGGTAGTGCTCATGGACTGGAAGTGTCCGTCTTTTGGAAATGATACCACACTGTCGGGGAAAGCGAGAGAGTCGAATCCATTCCTCTCAAAATACCCATGGATTGTCTCAGAGAAGTACAACCAAGAATTCCCAAATGTGTCTGGAAACGCAAAAGATCCTCGACAGTGTCCATAACTCTTCAGCAAGAAGTGCCAATTTCAGACATCCCAGGCTGCCTGATTTCCAACTAGACTGCAAAAATATCATCATCAAGACAGCAAGGTAATGGCACATAAGACATCCACATAGAAGCCAGGAAGAGAATAGAGAGCCTTGAAAGAAAGCCAAGCTTGTGTGCTCAAAGGAGATGAGAAAGGCTGATGGTGACAAGATAGCCTGTGCTATGAATGGTCCTGGGGAAACTTGACTGTTCCATGCATAAGCATCACAGTTGATTCCTTTCTCGTGCCAGCAACAACAAGAACCTCACACCAAATTGACTACATCAATGTCGAATCTGTAGTCAGGCCAGGCCTAGAAGTAAACGATAAGCAGTACATTATTGGACCTCAGCCTTAGGTATCCTCAGGCAAGGGAAACGGAAGCACAATAAATGCATTTGGGGCTCCAGGCGACTGAAAAGGGATTTCGAAGGCAAAGGCAAAGCGTCCGTAGGATGAAAAGGCAGCACAACGAACGTGAGAAAACATTGATATCCCAATGATGAAACTGACGAGGGGGATCATCTGGAGAGCAGACTGAGAAGGCGCAAAACGCAAACCTTTGAGACACAAAAATACTAACCAAAATAAAACCCTAACAATGTGTGTCTGTGTATGTATGTTCACCTGTACGTATTCTATACATAATATATCAGGATTATATATAATAAACATATTCTATATCAAGAATTTATTATATAGAATAACTTTAGGATACATAATATATGTATAAAGGACAATAGGTATAATATACATATATTATGTATCATAAATTTTTCTACTAAATACCTATATAATACACAAATGTAATGAATCATACATATAGATACAAATACATGGGCACTCACTCACACACACACGCATAAACCAAAGATCACAGGAGAGAATTGATTAGTAGTCACAGACTTTTCCCAAGTAAGTCTGTAGGTGATGACCAAATCACAATGTCCATTCATTCTGGAGGGGTGGGGATATCCACAAGGATATGTGACCAGGAGGCAAGACTGCTGGGAGCCAATGCATGAGTCACCCAGCCCTGAGGCCAAGAGGAGACATGTGGACGTGAATCTACCTGCAATGTAGGACTTGGAAGGTTGTATGCCAGAGAGGTTGATATCTGTAGTTTCTTGAAGTTCAGCTGTCACTCGGCAGGACTGGGATATAGGCCATAGGACGTGTGACACTCCACATATCCCAGAGCAATCACAAGCATATTTCAGCTGGATACTCTGCTAAGCCAGCCCCTGAGACAAGCCTTCCATGGTTCAGTGTGCACCTCTGCTCCATGTGATACCAGCACTCCATGTGATACAGGCCTACAATTTTGAGAGGCACTGTAACTGCTTCTAGGTCTATCTGCCTAATGCCTTCCCTAGGATGTCGATGCCAGAATGAGCACCACTTTGCAGATATGGAGATTTGGGAGGAGGGGCACATGGTTCCTACATGGCTACATCCCTGATGATATGGATTAGAGCAGCCAGATCTGAAAACAGCTGTGTCCACAGATCCGGGGCGATGACTCTTACCATGTTGTGTTTGTGTCACTGTTCTGGGCCAGGGACCCCAGGAAGTGACCTAACTTCACTGGCAATAGAGCCCAACAGAAACTGGAACCCAGGGGACAAGGCATCGACATCCTGGAGGAGCCCACTCTATATCTCACATGGCTGTAAACATGGCTCTGCTGTGTTCCCATGTGCTGGGGCTTGGCCTAGGAAATGTCACAATCAGGGTGAATCTCCAGGGCTGTTGACGTTGGGCCTGGTCTCATGTGAGTTGCCTTGGGCCACTGTCTGGGAGGAACCAAAACAGAAACCTTGGATCCCCAGGCCAGTCCACCACCCTGACACCACCCTGGTACAAATCTGTCCCTTCCCTGGGTGTGTGGAGTGATATTCTGGCTGGGTGTTCCTGTCCTGTGGGGTGGGTCTGCCTCCAGTATGGGCAGGCTCATGCAGGTGAGAAGCCCTGTGGGCCAGACACATCCACAGCCATGTCCCAACCTGGCTGGTTGGCATGGAGCGAGCCCAGGCACCACCTTTAAGCTCAGGTTTATGCCAAAACTTCTAGGTGGTTCTCATTGGTCCCAGGTGATATGGGATACAACGTAGGACTGTTCCTGACCAGGGAGCAGACAGCTAAGTGGGCAGAAGAAGCAATTATATTGGCCGTGTGGTGCCTGATCACTCTGGTGTTGGCTGAACCTTCTCCTCGTCACTGTCATGGTAGTGCCCCATGATGGAGATCCACGAAGAGCTCACTGATGTGGAAACCCAATGCTTCTCCCCAAGTGGGGGGATGAGTCATGCCATCCCGCACCCCAACCCCACTTCCCACAAGAGCTAGTACCGGCTCCAGAAAGTGTAGCCATGGAGGGTTCTCTGTAACCAGGGTCCAGGGGTCTATGGGGACCAAGTCTGGGTTATGATGAGACCTCAGCCGAACAGGGTCTGACCTGGAGCACCATGCTCAGCTTCCCCATGAGTCATCTACAGGGCCCAGAGCACACCAAGGTAGAACACAAAGGTGAGCAGGCAGGGAATGAATCCTGGGCCCCACAGGGTGAGCTCCTAGAGCCTGGTCTTGAGCACATACCAAAGGCTGGCCTCAGACACCCATCTGGTGGATTGCAAGTTGCCAACACATAACGAGCAGAGGATTGGTCTAAAAGGAGTTTAACTTCTGATGGAACCCCACTCCACCAACCCCAACCATAGAAGGTTCACAAATGTGGCAAATTATGCCCGGGATGGAAGGGCAGATGAACAGAGGTACAGCTCACTGAGCTGAGGCACATGGGGCCATGGCATACTACAACACTTCCTGTATGAGGCAGAGAGATGGAGAGGAAGGAAAGAGGAGATGGCTAGGTATTGAATACACCTACCCCTAACACTGGTATGCTGGCTACATTCACCAAGGCAGAGGAAGTCTTCCCATAGTAACAGCATGGAAAGAAGAAAGAAGAATTATCCAACAGCAGGGGAAAGACTCCAATTAATCCAATTCTCTGCACAGAAAATGTTGAAGGCGACACTCCCCCATGAGAAAACAAAAGAAAACAGAATGAAACTCAGGAAACTCAGTTCGATAACAGGGTACAAACTTAACTGATGCTGGAGAAATTGCTAGCCTTTCTCTACACACACAACACTATCTGAATGAGAAAGGAGGGACACAACCCCGGGGACAATGATGGTAACAACACAAAGAAAATGCCTAGGAAACCATCTAGCCCACGATCTGCAAGACACGTAACTCAGAAAATGGGACGAGAGACACATTGATGACAGAAAATGAACACGACCCATACCCAACATGGAATGTTAGGTAGTGCTCATGGACTGTAAGAGTCCGTGTTGTGCAACTGATTCCACACTCTCGAGGAAATCCAGACAGTCGATGCCATTACTCTCAAAATACCCACAGATTATCTCAGACAAGTACAACCAAGAATTCCCAAATGTGCCTGGAAATGCAAAAGATCCAAAAGAGTGTCCATACACTCTTCAGCAAGAAGTGCAGATTTCAGACGTCCCAAGCTGCCTGATTTCCAACTAGACCGCAAACGTACCATCATCAAGACAGCATGGTGTTGTCACACAAGGCATCCACATAGATGTAGGGAAGAGAACTGAGAGTCCCAAAAGAAAGCCAAGCTTGTTTGGTCAAAGGAGGTGAGAAAGTCCAATGGGGACAAGACAGACTGTGCAATGAATGGTCCTGGGGAAACTGGACCTCTCCCTGCATAAGTATCACACTGGATTCCTTTCTTGGGCCACCAACAACAAGAACCTCACCCCAAATCGACCACGGCAATGTCAAATCTGAAGTCAGGCCCGGCCTAGAAGAAACCCATAGGCAGTACATGCTTGGACCTCAGCCTTAGAAGCATGTCTGTGTATCGGTCTCCTCAGGCAAGGGAAATAGAAGCACAATAAAGGCAGTTGGGGCTACAGGCGACTGAAAAGGGATTTCAAAGGCAAAGGCAAGGCGTCCATAGGAGGAAAAGGCAGTGGAGTGAACATGAGAAAACATTGATTTGCAAACTATGAAACTGGCGAGGGGAATCATCTAAAGAGAAGACAGAGAAGTCACAAAACGCAAGCCTTTGAGACACAAAAACTGTAAATGAAGCTGAACCCTCACAATGTGTGTGTGTGTATGTATGTGTGTAGTATCCCTAGATTATATATAATAAACATATTCTATAGCAAGAATTTTTTATATAGAATAAGTTTAGGATACATAATATATATATTAAGGACAATATGTAAAAAATATATATATACTATGTATCATAAATTTCTCTACTTAATACGTACATAATACATACATATAATGAATCATATGTAGAGATACAAATGTGCATGCACTCATGTGCAGAAATAACGTATAAACCACAAGCTCAGAGGAGAGAACTGAGTAGAAGATACAGAATTTTCCCAAGTCCATCTGTAGGTGAGTACCAAATCACAATGTCCATTCATTCTGGAGGGTTGGGGATATACACAAGGATATGTGACCTGGGGGCCAGATTGCTGGGAGCCATAAATTAGTCACCCACCACGGAGACCAAGGGGAGACATGTGGACGTGAATCTATCTGCATTAGCAGGACCTGGAAGATTGTATGCCAGAGGGGTCAATATTTGTAGTTTCTTCACTTTCAGCCCTCACTTGGCAGGACTGGGATATAGGCTGGAGGACAAGTGACACCCCCTAAATCGCAGAGCTGTCCTAAGCCAGTTTCAGCTGGATTCTCTGCTAGGCCAGCAACTGAGGCAATCCTTCCTTCGTTCAGTGTGCACCTGTGCTCCATGTGATACCAGCCCTCCAGCCCTCCATGTCAAACCAGCCTACAGGTTTGACAGGCACTGTAGGTGCTTGTAGGTCTATCCACTTAATGTCTTCCCTAGGAAGTTGATGCCAGAGTGAACGCCATTTTGCAGATGGGGTGATTAGGGAGGAGGGGTCCATGGTTTTTACAGGGCCACATCTGTGATGACATGGAGGAGAGTAGCCGGTTCTGAAAGCAGCTGTGTCCACAGAGCCGGTGCCATGCCTCTTCCCACGTCGTGTTTGTGTCATTGTTCTGGGCCAGGGACCCCAGGAGGTGACCTGACTTCCCTGCAATAGAGCCCAACAGAAACCTGAACCTGGGTAATGAGACATCAACATCCTAGGGGAGCCCACTTCCCAGCTCACGTGGCTGGAAACATGGCTCTGCAAGGTCCCCTTTTGCTGGGGCTGTGCCCTCAGGAAGTATCACAATCAGGGTGAGCCTCCAGGGCTGTGGACGTGGGGTCAGGTTTCACGTGAGTTGCCTTTGGCCATTGTCCGGGAGGACACCAAAAACAAGCCTGGGAGTCCAAGGCCAGTGCACCAATCTGATACCACCTTGGTAGCAATTGGTCCCTTGCCTTGGTGTGTGGAGTGATATTGGGGCTGGGTGTTCCTGTCCTGTGGGGTAAGCCTGCCTCCAGAATGGGTAGGCTCATAAGGGGTGAGAAGTCCAGTGGGCCAGACACATCAACAGCGATATCCCAAGTAGCTGTTCGGGATGGAGAGAGCCCAGCCACACTTTTAACTCAAGGTTTATGCCCAAAACTCTAGTTAGTTCTCTTTGGCCTCGGGTGGATATGCGATCCTGCCTAGGTCTGTGCCTCAACTGGGAGCAGAAAGTTGAGTGGGCAGAAGAAGCAATGATAATGGACGGGTGGGGCACTGATCCCTCCAGTCTTAGTGGGCCCTTCTGCTGGTCACTCTATGGTATAGCCCCACGTTGGAGATCGTCGAGGAGCTCAACAATGTGGACACCAAATACCTCTCCCAGAGTGTGGGGCTGAGTCACGCTACCCTGCACCCCACCCCACTGCCAACAAGGGTGAGCGCCAGCTCCAGAAATTATGGCAATGGAGAGTTTTCTGTAACCAGGAACCAGAGGTCTATGGGGCCCAATCCTGCTCTTAGAAGAGACCTCAGCACAGCTGGATATGCCCTGGAGCATCATGATAAGCTTAGCCCCGATTCAGCTACAGGACCAGAGCAAAAGAAGGCAGAGCACAAAGGTGAGCAGGCTGGGGATGAATCCTGGGCCCCACAGGGTGAGTTTCCAGAGCCTGGTCTTCGACACATACGAAATGCTGACCTCAGACCAACCATCAGGTTTACAGCAATTTGCCAACATATAACGAACTGATGATTGGTCTCAATGGAGGGAAAGGTCTGATGGAATCCACACTCTCACAACCCCAGCCCCAGAATGTTCACCGATGGTGAATAAATTATGCCCAGAGGGAGGGGCAGACGAACAGAGGTACAGCTCACAGAGCTGAGACCAATGGGGCCATGGCCTAGTCCTCCCCTTCCTGGATGACTCAGAGAGATGGAGAGGGAGGAAGGAGGAGACATCCAGTTATTGCATACACCTACCTCTAACACTGGTACGCTGGCTACATTCATTCACCCAGGCAGAGGAAGTCTTCACCATAATAATGCCATGGAAAGAAGAAAGAAGAGTTATCCAACAGCAAATGAAATACTCCAATTGACCAGACTCTCTGCACAGAAAATGCTGAAGGCAACCTTCCCACAACAACAACAACAAAAAACAGGACAGAATGCAGGAAACTCAGTTCTATAGCAGGGTACAAACTTCACTGATGCTACAAAAATTGCTTGCCTTTTTGTACACACACAACACTATCCGAATGAGAAAGGAAGGAGACAACTCTGTGGACAATGATGGTATCAACACAAAGAAAATGCCTAGGAGACCATCTAACCCATGATATAAAAGACACGTAACTAAGAAAACGGGATGAGAGACACAATGATGAAAGAATATGAAGATGACACACACCCAACATGGAATGATAGGTAGTGATCATGGACCAGAAGAGTCCATCTTGCGCAAATGATTCCGCACTCTCGAGGAAATCCAGAGAGTCGATGTCATTCCTCTCAAAATACCCACGGATTGTCTCAGGCAAGTACAACCAAGAATTCCCAAATGTGTCTGGAAATGCAAAATATCCTCGAGAGTGTCCATACACTCTTCAGCAAGAAGTGCAGATTTCATATGTCACAAGCTGCCTGATTTCCAAATAGAATGCCAACCTACCATCATCAAGACAGCATGGTATTGGCACACAAGACATCCACATAGTTACAACGATGAGAACGGAGAGTCCCGAAACAAAGCCAAGCTTGTGTGGTAAAAGGAAATGAGAAAGTCTGATGGGGACAAGGTAGCCTGTGCAGTGTATGGTCCTGGGGAAACTGGACCTCTCCATGCATATGCATCACACTGGATTCCTTTATCGTGCCACCAACAAGAAACTCACAGCAAATTGACAACCACAATGTCAAATATGAAGTCAGACGAGGCCTAGAAGAAAGCCATAGGCAGTACATACTTGGATCTCAGACTTAGAAGCATGTCTGTGGTTTGGTCTTCTCAGGCAAGGGAAACAGAAGCACAATAATGGTAGTTGGAGCTCCAGGCGATTGAAAAGCAGTATCGACGGAAAAGGCAACGCATCCACACGACGAAAAGGCAGTGGAGCGAACGTGAGAAAACATTGATTTGCAAACGATGGAACTGTCAAGGGGGATCATCGGGACCGAAGACCGAGAAGTCACAAAATGCAAGGTTTCGAGACACAAAAACCCTAACCGAGTGAAGCCTAACAATGTGTGTGTGTGTATGTATGTGCATCTGTAGGTATTCTATACATAATATAGGTAGTTTATATTTAATAAACATATTGTATGTCAAGAATTTATTATACAGAATAAGTTTAGGATACATAATATATATATTAATGGCAATATGTATAATATATATGTATTATGTATCATAAATTTTTTTACTTAATACCTACATAATACATACATATAATGAATCATACGTAGATGGACTAGATGGACTCCTAGTTATTTTCTATGTGTGTTCCCTTCATTGTCCACGAGTTTGTCGCTTTCTTTCTCATTAGGATAATTTGTTTTGTGTGTACAGAAAGGCAATCAATTTCTGTAGCGTCAGTGAACTTTGTACCCTGCTATGGAAATGAGTTTCCTGAGGTCTGTTCTGATTTGTTTTGTTTTCTCCTGGGGGAGGCTCGCCTTCAGCATTTTCAGTGCAGAGAATCGGGTCAATTGGAGTCTTTCCTCTGCTGTCAGATAATTCTTCTTTCTTCTTTCCATGTCGTTATTATGGCGAGGATTTCCTCCACCTTGGTGAATGAATGTAGCCAGCATACCAGTGTTATTGTTAGGTGTATGCAATAATTGGCTGTCTTCTCCTCCCTCCCTCTCCATCTCTCTGAGTCCTCCAGGAAGGGCAGTACTAGGTCAGGGACCCATAGGTCTCAGCTCGATGAGCTGGAATGCCGTTCACTTGGCACTCCTTCCCAGGCATAATTTGACTTACCATCTGTGAACTTTCTGTGGCTGGGGGGTGCAGGGTTTGGGTGGCGACAGGTTTCATCAAAATTTTCCCTCCATTGAGACCAAGCCTCTGTTTGTTATGTGTTGGCAAATTGCAGTCCACCAGATAGGTGGTCTTAGGCTAGCCTTTGGTATGTGCCCAATACCAGGCTCTCGAGGCTCATTCTGTGAGGCCCGGGATTCATCCCAGGCCTGCTCACATTTGTGCTCTGCCTTGGTGTGCTTCAGATCCTGTAGCTGGCTCGGGGGGAAGCGTAGCACAATTCTCCAGGTCAGATCCGGCTGGCTGACCTCTCTTGGTAGCCCAGGATTGGGACCCGTAGAAACCTGGGCCCCTGTTCCAGAGAACCCTCCATGGCCACACTCTCTGGACCTGGTGCTGGCACACATGGGCAGTGGGGGCGGGTGCTGGATGGCATGACTCGGCCCGACACTAGAGGAGATGCTTTGGATGTCCACATAGTTGAGCTCCTCACCGATCTTCACTGTGGGGCTCTGCAATGACCATGACCAGCAGAAGGGCCGGCCCAGCCCCGAAGGATCAGGGTCCCACCTGGCCATTATCATTGCTTCTTCTGCCCCCTCGACCTTCTGATCCCAGATCAGGCACAGACCTAGGTCTGATCACATATCCAACCGGACCAAAGAGAACCATTTAGAGTTTTTGTCATAAACCTTGGGATAAAAGGCTCTGCCTGGGCTCGCTCCATCCCAACCAGCCATATTGGGACACAGCTGTGGATGTATCTGGGCAAGTGGGCTTCTCACCCATCATGAGCCTGCCCATTCTGGAGGCAGACCAATCACACAGGACAGGAACACCCACCACCAACAGCACTCCACAATCCAAGCAAGAGACCAATTACTACCACCCTGGCATGAATGTGGTGTCCTGGCCTGGGGCTCCCAGGCTTGCATTTGGGGTCCTCCCAGACAGTGGCCCAAGGCAATTCGTGTGAGACCCGACCCAATGTCAATAGCCCTGGAGGATCACCCTGACTGTGAAGTTTCCTGATGCCACAGCCCCAGCACATGGGGACACAGCAGAACCATGTTTTCAGCCATGTGAGCTGGGAAGGGGGCTCCAATAGGATGTGGATGCCTCGTTCCCCAGGTTCCAGGTTCTGTTGGACTCTATTGCCAGGGACGTGGGGTCACCTACTTGGGTCCCCTGGTCAAGACCAGTGACACCAACACGGCATGGGCAGAGTCATGGCCCCTGCTCTGTGGACACTGCTGCTTTCAGACCCGGCTGCTCTCCTCTGTGTCATCAGAGATGTGGCCCTGTACAAACCATGGGTCTCTCCTCCCCAGTCTCCCCATTTGAAAAGTTGTGCTCATTCTCGCATTGACTTCTTAGGGCAGCCATTAGGTTGATAGACCTAGAAGCACCTACAGTGTCTGTCAAACCTGTAGGCTAGTGTCAAATCAATGGCTGGTATCACATGGAGTGCAGGTGCACACTGCACAAAGGAAGGATTGCCTCAAGAGCGGTCCTAGCACAGAATCCAGCTGAAACTGGTTTGGGTCTCCTCTGGGATCTCGGGAGAGTCACTTGTCCTCCAGCCTGCATCCCAGTCCCACCGAGGGAAGGCTGAACATCAAGAAATTTCAGACATCAAACCCTCTGGCGTACAACCTTCCAGGTCCTCCTGTTGCAGGTAGATTCACGTCCACATGTGTCCTCTTGGCCTCTAGTGTGGGTTGCCCCTGCATTGGTTCCTGGCAGTCTTGCCTCCAGGTCACATATCTTTGTGGAAATCCCCACCTCCCAAGAATGGATGGACATTGTGATTTGGTCCTCGCCTACAGATGGACTTGGGAAATGTCTGTGACTTCTACACAATTCTCTCCTGTGATCCTGTGGTTTTTGTGTGTGTGTTCGCATGAGCGCAGGCGTATTTGCATCTCTACATATGATTCATAATATGTATGTATCATATAGGTATTAATACAAAAATTTATGATACATAATATATATGTTAAACATATTGCCCTTAATATATATATATATTATGGATCATAAACCTATTCTATATAATATATTCTTGATATAAAATATGTTTATTATATATAATCTAGGTATCCTATGTATAGAAATCCTACAGTTGCCCATATACATAGACACACACACACATTGTTAGGGGTCAGCTTCCATTAGGGATTTGTGTCTTGAAGCCTTACATTTTCGACTTCTCAGACTGCTTTCCAGATGACCACCCTCCTCAGTTCCATCATTTGCAAATCAGTGTTTTTGCACATTCACTCCACCACCTTTTATTCATGGGGACGCTTTGCCTTTTCCATTGAAAACACTTTTCAGTCGTCAGGAGACCCAACTGCCTTTATTGTGCTTTTGTTTCCCTTGCCTGAGGAGACCGGTCCACAGACATGCTTCTAAGACTGAGTTCCAAGAATGTACTGCCTATGGGTTACTTCTAGGTCTGGCCTGAATTCAGGTTTGACATCGCAGTAGTCGATTTGGTGTGAGGTTCTTTTTCTAGGTGACATGGGAAAGAAATCTAGTGTGATGCTTTTGCAAGGAATGGTCCAGTTTCCCCAGGACAATTCATTGCAGAGGCTGTCTTTTCCCCATTGGACCTTCTCACTTCCTTCGACCACACAAACTTGGCTTTCCTATGGGGCTCTCTGTTCTCCTCTTTGCATCTATGTGGATGTCTTGTGTGCCAATACCCTGCTGTCTTCCTGATGGTAGGTTTGCCATCTAGTTAGAAATTAGGCAGCGTGGGATATCCGAAATCTGCACTTCTTGCTGAAGAGTATATGGACACTCTCAAGTATCTTTTACATTTCTAGACACATTTGGGAATTCTTGGTAGTACTTATCTGAGAAAATCCGTGGGTATTTTTAGAGGAATGGCATCGACTTTCTGGATTTCCTCGAGACTGTGGAATCATTTGTACAAGAGGGACTCTTCTGATCCATGAGCACTACCTATCATTCCATGTTGGGTGTATGTCGTCTTCATTTTCTTTCATCAATGTGTCTCTCGTCCTGTTTTCTGAGTTACAGGTCTTGTAGGTCCTGGGTAGATGGACTCCTACGTATTTTCTTTGTTTGTTACCATCATTGTCCGTGGAGTTGTGTCCTTCTTTTCTCTTTAGGATAGTTTGTTGTGTGTGTACAGAAAGGCTACCAATTTCTCTAGTGTCAGTGAAGTTTTTACCCCGCTATCAAACTGAGTTTCCTGTGTTCTGTTCTGTTTTGTTTTGATTTCTCCTGGGGAAGGATTGCCTTCAGCATTTTCTGTGCAGAGAATCGGGTCAATTGGAGACTTTCCTCTGCCATTGGATAATTCTTATTTCTACTTTCCATGCCATTATTATGGCGAGGATTTCCTCCACCCTGGTGAATGAATGTAGCCAGCGTACCAGTGTTAGTGTTAGATGTATGCAAAAACTGGCTGTCTTCCCCTTCTCCCTGTCCATCTCTCTGGGTCCTCCAGGAAGGGCACAACTATGCCAGGGCCCCATAGGGCTCAGTTCACTGAGGTAGAATGCTGTTCGTCTGGCACTCCGTCCCCCATGAAATTTGATTTACCATCTGTGAACTTACTGTGGCTGGTGGTGTGGCATTGGAGGCGGGGGCGTAGTGGTTCCATCATACCTTTCCCTCCATTGAGACCAATCCTCTGTTCGTTATGTGTTGGCAAATTGCAGTCCACCAGATGGGTGGTCCGAGGCTAGCCTTTGGTACGTGCCCAAGACCAGGCTCTGGGGCTCACCTTTTGTGACCCAGGATTCATCCCCGACCTGCTCATATTTGTGCTCTGCGTTGGTGTGCTCTGGGTCCTGTACCTGGCTCAGGGGAAGCGTAGCACAATGCTCCAGGTCTGATCTGGCTGGGCTGAGCATTCTTGGTGGCCCAGGATTGGGCCCCATATAACCCTGGGCCTTGGTTCCAGAGAACCCTACACGACCACTCTCTCTGGATGTGGCGCTGGCCCTCGTGGGCACTGGAGGCGGGGAGTGGGGTGGCGTGACTCAGCCCCACACTAGAGGAGATGCATTGGGTGTCCACATCGTTGAGCTCCTCATGGATCTCCAATGTGTGACTCTGCCATGTCAGTGACCAACAGAAGGTTCAGCCTCACTCGGAGGGATCAAGGCCCCACGTGGCCATTATCATTGCTTCTTCTGCCCACTCGACTTTCTGATCCCAGATCAAGCAGAGACCAAGGTCGGATCACATATCCAACTGGGACCAAAGTGAAGCACCAGAGGATTTGGCATAAACCTCGGGCTAAAAGGCGCTGCCTGGGCTTGCTACGTTCCGACCAGCCAGATTGTGACATTGCTGTGGATGTGTCCGGCCCACCGAACTTCTCACCCCTCACCAGCCTGCCCATGCTGGAGGCAGACCCACACCACAGGACAGGAACACCCACCCCCAACAACACTCCACACATCCAGGGAAGGGACAGATTGCTACCAGACTGACATTAGTGTTGTGTCCCGACCTGGGGCTCCAAGTCTTGCCTTTGCGGTCCTCACGGATAGTGGCCCAAGGCAACTCACGTGAGACCTGACTCAACTTCAACAACCCTGGAGGATCACCCTGATTTTGACGTTTCCTGAGGCCTCAGCCCCAGCACATGGGGATCCCAGCAGCCAAGTGAGCTGGGGAAGTGGCTCCATTAGGATGTGGATGCCTCATTCCCCAGGTTCCCGGTTCTGTTGGGCTCTATTGCCAGGGAAGTGCGGTCACCTCCAGGGGTCCCTTAGCCCAGACCAGTGACACCAACATGGAATGAGCAAAGTCATGGCCCTGGGACTGTGGACACAGCTGCTTTCAGACCAGTCTGCTCTCATCCATGTGTCATGAGGGATGTGGCCCTGTAAAAACCATGGACCCCCTCCTCCCTAATCACCCCATCTGCAAAGTGGCACTCATTTTGGTATCGACTTCCTAGGGAAGCCATTAGGTTGACAGACCTAGAAGCACCTACAGTGCCTATCAAACCTGTAGGCTAGTGTCACATGGAGGACTGGTATCACATGGAGTGCAGGTGCACATGGCACAAAGGAAGGATTGCCTCAGTGGCTGGCTTAGCACAAAATCCAGCTGACACAGGCTTGGGTCTCCTCTGTGATCTCGGGTGAGTCACTCATCCTCTGGCCTACATCCCAGTCCCCCCGAGGGAGGCCTGAAAGTCAAGAAATTTCAGACATTGACCCCTCTCTCATAAAACCTTCTAGGTCCTCCAGTTGCAGGTAGATTCACATCCATATGTCTCTCTTGCTCTCCAGAGTGAGTTGCCCCTGCACTTGCTCACAGCAGGCTTGCCTCGAGGTCCCATATCATTGTGGAAATCCCCACCTCTCCAGAATGGAGGGACTTAGTGATTTGGTCCTCACCTACAGACTGACCTGGGAAAAGTCTGTGACTTCCACTCAATTCTCTCCTGTGATCATGTAGTTTGTGTGTGTGTGTGCGAGTCAAGGCCCGCTTAATTGTATCTCTAAGTATGATTCATAATATGTATGTATTATATAGGTATTAAGTAGAAAAATTTATGATACATAATACATATATTATACATATTGCCCTTCTTATATATATTATGTATCCTAAACTTATTCTCTATAATAATTTCTTGATATACAATATGTTTATTATATATAATCTAGGTATATTATGTATAGAATACCTACAGCTGCACATACATACACACAAACTCAATGTTATGGTTCATCTTTG
This sequence comes from Balaenoptera borealis, assembly GCF_965194805.1. Classification (NCBI taxonomy): domain Eukaryota; kingdom Metazoa; phylum Chordata; class Mammalia; order Artiodactyla; family Balaenopteridae; genus Balaenoptera; species Balaenoptera borealis. The sequence goes on along the minus strand of NW_028123982.1, from coordinate 594,769 downwards.
TTTAGGGATTTTGTGTCTCGAAAGCTTACGTTTTGCGAATTCTCAGTCTGCTTTCCAGATGATCCCTCTCGTCAGTTCCATCGTTTGCAAATAGATGTTTTCTCACATTTGATCTGCTGTCTTTTCGTCGTTTGGATGCTTTTCCTGTTCCGTCGCAAAACCTTTTCTGTCGTCTGGAGCCCCAACTCCATTATTGTGCTTCTGTTTCCCTTGCCTGAGGAGGCCGTATCACAGACATGCTTCTAAGGCTGAGGTCCAAGTATGTACTGCCTATGGGTTACTTCTAGGCCTGGCCTGACTTCAGCTTTGACATTGTGGTAGGTTATTTGTTTTGAGGTTCTTGTTGTAGGTGGGAAGAGAAAGGAATACAGTGTGATGCTTGTGCATGGAGTGGTCCAGTACCCCCAGAACCATTCAATGCACAGACTATCTTGTCCCAATCAGACCTTCTCACTGCCTTTGACTGCACAAGCTTGTCTTTGTTTTGGGCCTCTCCATTCTCTTCCTTGCATATATGTGTAAGACTTGTTTGCAATTACCATGCTGTCTTGATGATGGTAGGTTTGCAGTCTAGGTTTGCCTGTTTGGAAAACAGGCAGGGTGGGATGTCCGAAATCTGCACTTCTTTCTGAAGAGTGTATGGACACTCCCAAGGATCTTTTGCGTTTCCAGACACATTTGGGAATTCTTCGTTGTACTTTGTCTGAGAAAATCCGTGGGTATTGTGAGAGGAATGGCATCGACTCTCTGGATTTCCTCGAGAGTTTGGAATCATTTGCACAAGACGGACTCTTCCAATCCCTGAGCACTACATATTATTCCATGTTGGGTGTGTTTCATCTTCATTTTCTTTCATCAGTGTGTCTCTCGTCCCGTTTTCTGAGTTACGGGTCTTGTAGGTCATGGGTTAGATGGTCTCCTTGGTATTTTCTTTGTGTTACCATCATTGTCCATGGGGCTGTCTCCTTCCTTTGTCATTTGGATCATGTTGTGTGTGTAAAAATGGCAACCAATTTCTGTAGCACCACTGAAGTTTGTACCCTGCTCTCGAACTGAGTTTCCTGAGTTCTGTTCTATCTTGTTTTGCTTTCTCTTGGGGACAGTCACCTCCAGCATTTTCTGTGCAGTGATTCGGGTCAATTGGAGTCTTTCCTCTTCTGTCGGATAATTCTTCTTTCTTCTTTCCATGTGGTTATTATGGCGAGGACTTCCTCCTCCTGGGTGAATGAATGTACACAGTGTACCAGTGTTAGAGGTAGGTGTATGCAATAACTGGCTGTCTTCTCCTTCCTCCCTCTCCATCTCTCTGAGTCCTCTAGGAAGTGCACGACTAGGCCAGGGCCCCGTAGGGCTCTGCTCAGTGAGGTGAACTGCTGTTCGTCTGCCCCTCCCTCCAAGGTGTAATTTGCTCTACCATCTTTGAACCTTCTGTGGCTGGGGGTGGGGGGTTGGAGGGGTGGAAGTCCCATCAGACCTTTCCCTCCATTGAAACCAATCCTCTGTTCGATATGTGTTCACAAATTGCAGTTCACCAAATGGGTGTCCTGAGGCCAGCCTTTTGTACATGCCCAATACCATGTTCTTGGGGCTGATCATGTGGGGCCCAGGATTCATCCCCAGCCTGCTCACCTTTGTGCTCTGACTTGGTGTGTTCCGGGTCCTGTAGATGGCTCTGGGGGAAGCTTAGCATGATGCTCCAGGTCAGAACTGGTTGTGCTGAGCTCTTTTCATAGCCCAGGATTGAGCCCCGTAAACCCCTGGGCCCTGGTTCCAGAGAACCCTACATGGCCACACTCTCTGAAGATGGCGCTGTTCCTCTTTGGAAGTGGGGGCGGGGTGCAGGGTTGTGTGACTGCCCCACACTTGGGGAGATGCATTGGCTGTCCACATCAGTGAGCTCCTAGCCAATCTGCAACGTGGGGCTCTGCCATGACAGTGACCAGCAGAAGGGCTGGCCCAGACTGGAGGGATCAGGGCCCCACTCGGCCATAATCATTGCTTACTCTGCCACTCCACCTTCTGCTCCTAGATCAGGCACAGACCTATGTCGGATCACATATCCACCCGGCACCTAAGGAAACCACCTAGAGTTTTGGCATAAACCTTGGGCTAAAGGATGCTGCTTGGGCTCACTCCACCCCAACCATCCAGCTTGGAACATGGCTGTGGATATGTCTGGCCCACCAGGCTTCTCACCCCCCATGAGCCTGCAAATGCTGGAGGCAGAACCACCCCACAGGATAGGAACAACCACCCCCGGCAACCATCCACACATCCAGACAAGGGAGAGATTGCTAGCAGGTTGGCATTACGGTGGTGGCCTGCCATGGGGCTCCCAGGTGGCTTTTGGGGTCCTCCCAACAATGGTCCAAAGCAACTCCCGTGAGACCTGACCCAACATCAACAGCACTGGAGGATCACCCTGACTGTGACATTTCCTGAGGCCACAGCCAATGCACATGGGGACACAGCAGAACCAGGTTACAGCCACATGAGCTGGGGAGGAGCTCCTCTAGAATGCAGATGCCTCATTCCCCAGGTTCCAGTTTATTTTGGGCTTTATTGCCATGGAAGTGAGATCACCTCCTGGGGTTCCCTTGCCCAGACTGTTGACCCAACACGGCATGGGCAGAGTCATGGCCCCAGCTCTGTGGACACAGCTGCTTTCAGTCCCGGCTTCTCTCCTCCGTGTCATCAGGGATGTGGCCCTGTACAAACCATGGGCCTCTCCTCCCCAGTCTCCCCATCTGCAAAGTGGCACTCATTCTGTCATCGACTTCCTAGGGAAACCATTAGGCCAATAGACCTAGAAGCCCCTACAGTCACTGTCATACCTGTAGGCTGGTATCACATTGAGGGCTGGTATCACATGGAGCGCAGGTGCACACTGCACAAAGGAAGGAAGGATTGCCTCAGGGGCTGGCCTAGAACAGAATCCAGCTGAAACAAGCTTTGTTCTGCTCTGGGATCTAGGGAGAGTCACTCATCCTCCCGTATACATCCCAGTCCCACCAAGGGAGGGCTGAACGTTAAGAAACTTCAGACATCGACCCCTCTGGCATACAACATTCCAGGTCCTCCTGTTGCAGTTACATTCACGTCCACATGTCTCCTCTTGGCCTCCGTGGTGTGTTGCCCCTCCTTTGGCTCCCGGTAATCTTGCCTCCAGGTCACATATCCTTGTGGATATTGCCACCCCTGCAGAATGGATGAACATTGTGATTTGGTCCTCACCTACAGACGGACTTGGGAAAACTCTATGACTTCTACTTGATTCTCTACTGTGATCGTGTGGTTTGTGCATGTGTGTGCCCGTGAGCGCATGAGTATTTGTATCTCTATGTATGATTCATAATATGTATGTATTATATAGTTATTAAGCAGAAAAAATTATGATACATAATATATATATTATACATATAACCATTAATATACATATTATGTATCCTAAGCTTATTCTTTATAATAAATTATTGATATAGAATATATTAATTATATATAATCTAGGTATATTATGTATGGTATACATAGAGGTGCCCATATATACACACACACACATTGTTAGTGTTCAGCTCCGGTTAGGGTTTTTGTGTCTCGAAGACTTACTTTTTGTGACTTCTCTGTCTGCTTTCCAGATGTTCCCCCTCGTCAATTCCATCTTTTGCAAATCAATGTTTTCTCACGTTCGCTCCGCTACCTTTTCTTTGTTAGGACGCTTTTCCTGCGCCCTCAAAAGCACTTTTCAGTAGCCTGGAGCCCCAACTGCATTTATTGTGCCTCTGCTTCCCTTTCCTTAGGATACTAATCCACAGACATGCTTCTAAGGCTGAGGTTCAAGATATACTTCCTATGGGTTTCTTCTAGGCCTGGACTGATTTCAAGTTTGACATTGCAGTAGTAGATTTGGTGTGAGATTCTTGTTGTATGTCGTATGAGAAAGGAATCCAGTGTGATGCTTGTGCATGGAGTGGTCCAGTTTCCCCAGGACCATTCATTGCACAGGCTATGGTGTCCCCATCGGACCTTCTCACCTCCTTTGGCCGTTCAAGCTTGGCTTTCTTTCAGGGCTCTCGATTCTCTTCCTTGCATCTATATGGATGTCTTGTGTGCAAATAGCATGCTGTCTCGATGATGGTAGGTTTACAGTCTACTTGGAAATCAGAGTTAGGCTTATGCAATAATTAGCAATCTTCTCCAGCCTCCCTCTCCATTTTTCTAAGGCCTCCAGGAAGGGCACGGGTAGGTCAGGGCCCCATAGGACTCAGGTCGGTGAGCTGGAACACTCTTCATCTGCCCAGCATCCTGGCAGTAATTTTCTCTACAATCTGTGACCATTCTCTGGCTGGGAGTGGGGGATGGAGTGGGTGGCTGTGCCGTCAGATCCATCCCGCTTTGAGACCAATCATCTTTTCCTTCTGTGTTGGCAAATTGCAGACAAACAGATGTAGGTCGGAGGCCAGCTTTTGGTCCAGAAATAAGACCAGCCTCTGTGTGCTTACCCTGTGGGGCAGGGCATTCATACCCGCCCTGCTCACCTTTTTGCTCCACATTGGTGTGCTCTGGGTCCTGCACCTGACTCGGGAGGAAGCTTGGCACAGTTCTCCATGTCAGAGCATGCTGTGATGAGCTCTTTCCATAGCCTAGGATTGGGCCCCATAGACTTTTGGTTCCTGGTTCCACAGCATCAACGGCTATCAGTGTCACTGGAAATCAGTGTCCCCATATAAAACAAGGGCAATCACAGCATCAATGGTTATCAGTCTCACTTGTAATTTGTGTCCATATATAACAAGGGCAGCCACTGCATCAACAGCTATCAGCCGCCCTGGAACTCAGTGTCTACATATAATAAGGGGAAGCACAGATCCCCACCTAAGAGTCTCACTGGAAATCTTTGTACACATATAACAAGAGCACCACAGGTCAACGGATATCACTTGCACTGGAAATCAGTGGCCAACTACAACAAGGGAAAAACAGCATCAATGGATGTCAGTCTCACTGGAAATGAGTGTCCACATATAACAAGTTCATCCACAGCATCAAGGACTATCAGTCTGACTGGAAATCATTTTCCACATATAACAAGGTCAACTACAGTTCAACTGCTATCTGTCTCACTGAAAATCACTCTCCACATATAACATGGGACACCACAGGTCAACGACTATCAGCCACACTGGAAACAAATGTCCACATATAACAAAGGCAAACACAGCACCACTGGGTTTCATTCTCACTGGAAATCAGAGTCCACATATATCACATGCAAACACAGGTCAACGGCTATCAGTCTCACTGGAAATCATTGTCCACATATAACAAGTGCAACCGCAGCATCATGGGTTATCAGTCTCACTGGTAAAGTGTCCACATATAACAAGGGAAACCACAGAGCAACAGCTATCAGTTTGATTGGATATTTGAGTCCAAATATCACAAGGGAAACCATAGCATCAATGGCTATCAGTCTCACAGGAAATCAGTGTCCACATATAACTAGGGAAAGCAGAGCAACAAAGGCAATCAGTTTCCATGGAAATCAGTTTCCACATATATCAAGAGCAACCACAGCATCAACAGATGTCAGTCTCACGGGAAATCAGTCTCCACATAAAACAAGTGCAACAAGAGCATCAACGGCATTCATTCTCACTAGAAATCAGTGTCCACATATAAAAAGTGCAATGACAGCATCGAAGGCTATGAGTCTCACTGGAAATTTTTGCCCACATATAACAAGGGCAGCCACTGCATCAATGGATATCACTCTCACTGGAAGTCTTGGTTCACATGTAACGAGGGCAGCCACAGTTCATCGGGTATCAGTCTCACTGGAAATCAGTGTCCACCTATAATAAGGGCAATGAAAGCATCAACGACTATCAGCTTCACTGGAAAACACTGCCCAACTATGACAAGGGCAACCACAGTTTAACGGCTATCAGTCTCAATGGAAATCAATGTCCACATATAAAAAGGGCAACCTCAGCATCAATTGCTATCTGTCTCTCTGGAAATCAGTGTCTACATATAACAAGGGGAACTACAGGTCAGAGGTTACCAGTCTCACAGAAAATCAGTGTCCGCATATAACAAGGGCAACCTCAGCATCAATGGCTATCAGTCTCACTGGAAATCAGTATCCATGTATACAAAGGGCAACCACAGCATCAACCACAGCTATTTGTCCCTCTGGAATCAGGATACACATATAACAAGGACAGCCAGAGCATCAAATGATATCAGTCTTACAGGAAATCATAGTCCATATATAACAAGAGCCTCCACAGCCTCAACAGTTATCAGTCCCACTGGAAATCTGTGAACACAATTAAAATGTGTCCCCACAAAATCAATGGCTATCAACACCCTGTAAATATTTTTCCAAATATAACAAGGGCAATAACAACTAAACAGCTGTCAGTCTCACTGTAAATCAGTGTCCAGATATATCAAGTGCAAACACAGGTCAACCTCTATGTGTCTCACTGGAAATCACTGTACCAATATAACAAGGAGAACCACAGATCTACGACTATGTCTAATTGGAAATCACTCTCTACATATAACAGTGGCAACCACAGCATCAATGGCTATCAGTCTCTCTGGAAACAGGGTCCACATGTACTAAGGCCAGCCACTGGTCAAAGGCTATCCATTTCACTGGAAATAAGAGTCCACATTCATCAAGCCACAGCATCAAGAACTTTCAGTCCCACTGGAAATCAGTGTCCACATATAGCAAGGGCAAACACAGCATCAACAGCTATAAGTGTCACTGGAATTGAGTTCACATATAACAATGGCAACCACACCTTCAATGGCTATACGTATCACTGGAAATCAATGTCCACATATAAGAAGGACATCCACAGCATCAAAGGTTATCAGTCTCATTGGAATTCAGGGTCTACATATAACAGGGGAAACCACAGGTCAACGACAATCAGTCCACTTGAAATCAGTGTCCACATATAACAAGGGCAACTGCTGGTCAACATATATTTGTCTCACTGGAAGTCAGTGTTCATATATAACTAGGGCAGTCACACCATCAACAGCTATCACTCCCAGTGGAAATCAGAGTCCTCATTTAAAAAGTGCATCCAGAGCATCAATGGCTATCCGTCTAACTGGAAACCACTGTCCACATACAACAAGTGCAACCTAAATTCAACGGATATCCGTCCAACGGGAAATCAGTGTCCACATATAACAAGGTCTATTACAGCATCAGTGGCTATCTGTCTCAATGGAAAGCAGTATCCACATATAACAAGGTCAACGACAGCCTCAACTGCTAACAGTCTCTCTGGAAATCAGTGTCCACATATAACCAGTGCAACCACAGAATCATTGACTATCATGCACACTGGAAATCAGTATTCACATATAATAAGGGCACTGACAGAATCAATGGTTAACAGTCTCACTGGAAATCAGTGGCCACATATGCCAAGGGCAACCACAGTATTAATGGCTATCAGTCACACAGTAAATCAGTGTCCACGTATATCAAGGGTAACCACAGGTCAACGGATATCATTCTCACTGGTTTCTGTGTCCATATATATCAACGGCAACCACAGCATCAACCGCTAACACTCACTGGAAATCAGTGTCCTCCTATAACAAGGGCAACCACAGCATCAGTGGCTCTAAGTCTCACTGGAAATAAGGTCCACATATACCAAGGGCAGCCACAGTTCAATGGCTAGCTGTCTCATTGGAAATCAGTGTCCAGATACAAGAAGGGCAGCCACAGCATCAACCACTATTAGTGTCACTGGAAATCAATGTCCACATATAAAAGGGCAAGCACAGCATTAATGGCTGTCAGCCTCACTGGAAATCACTCTCCTCATATCTGTTGTAGCACTTGAGCTAATCACACAGCACGTAAAGTCAGGGAACTGGAAATAGTGTAACTCCTGTTTCTGATTTAATTTACAGAGGATTTGGGTGGTCAGACTCAGTTAGTCCAAATAATTAAGAAATCAGTTGGAAAGAAATCATCACCTGAGTTCTACTTGTTGGCACAGTAACACGATGTGTGCCTGGCGAGTAGAGGGTATTCACATGATGATGAGAGGAAGACTTGACATTCCAAAGAATGAATAACAAATACGATATAGAACATACAAATAAGGTGTTATGGTCCATTCTTCAGAGATGTCTCATCTGAATTTAAACACTTAAATTACAAATCTCCAACCTGTCACTTTCTCAAATATATATCTTAAGAGAATCTGGATAAAACAGGGGCTGCATTTGACGTTCAAAAAAATGTTGCTTGATAATGAGTCATACACAGTTACTGGACAGGTGAGCTGGTCAGCAGTGCACTGGCAAGAGGGACAAGGAAGGTATGTGGGATCTCGGAAGATCCTTTTACTATAGTAGGAAGATCAAAGTTGGGCAAGGGAAAGCAGATGGAGTTCTCTGATTTTTTAGAAGTATTTGACCTATATTTAGAAATCCATTTCTATGTAACTTAATATCTGATTTGTTGTTTAACTAGGAAGAAAAATAATTCACTCAAGCCTAAATGTCTCTTTCCTAATCATATATTAGGGAGGAAACGTGTTTCACGGACCTTACTTGCAGCACTGATAAGAATACATTTACGATATAACAGCAATAATGTTGTGAACGTTACCCAGGGAAGTCAGCTAACTTACCCAAGGTCATTGCATATCCAGAAAAAGAAAGTAAATTTTCCTACCTCCAACTAAGCAGATAAGCTTTCCTGCAGTACAAAGAGCCTATACACTGAGACCCTGAAAATGATGGTTTTTAAAAAAATCCAAGCTGAATACAACTTGATATTCTGGTTGGATTAAATATGTAACAGAGCTTCTAGTATTACCCAATGGAAAGAAATAAAAAACAAATGGAAGTGGTAAGATGTTCTGGCAATTAACAAGGTACATTTATAGTTTACAAACATTAATTTAAACCTTGGTTCATAGTATTAATTTTGAAAAAGTTACTTAATCTCCTTGAACTTCCAATTTTCCTGGGTACAGTGAGGATAGTATGAGTTAATTTTTGCAAATCACGGTGCTTCAAGCTCTGGTAAATGCTTGATAAATAGTACCAACTGTATTTATTAATAATAGTTAATATTGTAATAATTTGCTACTCTCACCTTCCAATGACCCAGAAAATAAAGCTATTATTTCTCTCAGTGACTGACACCTCAAGGAATGCATTAACCTAATATAACAATGACTAAGAGAACACAATTTTAGTGAAGCCACACATGCCCACACATCTCCCATCACTACACACACATTTCAGTTCTCGGAAATAATTAACTGTGAGCAACTGTTTTATTCCAGATACACTGTAAATGCTGTAAAGTGATCTACATTTCTACAGCTTTAGAAGATGGTCACCCCATGAAGTATTAGCTAACAGCACAACACTGCAGGGGGAAAAATGACCTGTCAGAATGAACAAAGAAAACTGTTAGGTAAATTCATAGTTTGATAAAGTCCTTAGTTACACACCGTCTAAAAAAAAAAAAATCTTTAACTTTCATTTTCTGGATTTCAGAAGTACAATTAACGGTAAATGAACTTCAAATTGAAAATTCTGTTCTTCCACTCTTCCTAAAGCTTTCAAAAACCTTCTGAAGTGGCAAAATAAATATTTGTTTGTTTCTAGACCACATTTTTCCTTCTTTCTTCTCACCTTTCCCACGTATTATTGCTCAGACGATTAACAACTGTGTCTGTTCATCCTCGGTGACCGTTACCAACGTGCAAATGCTCAAATTCCACGTTTGTGGTCAGAACATTTTGCTTTACTTTTTTGAGAGACAAGGCCTGACACAGCTCTTTTATTTTGCATGAGGCCTTCCCACCACAAAAGTGGATTTCTCTTACCATCCCAGGGTCCAACAGCCTGTCAGCTCTGGCCTGCTCTAATTCAGAGGTTGGAAGCATTAAAAAAAAAAAGAAAATCCTCCTTGGAGGCAAGTGCATGGCCGGTTTGAGAGACAAGCCTGCCGGGCACCACCTGCCACCCCATCACCATGGAGGAAGCCAGGTTCCTGATGCAGCGTGGCTTCCCCAGAAAGCCTGTGAAAACAAAGCATGCACAGCAGAAATGAATTAAACAGAAACTCCTCTGCAGAGATTTAAGAGTTTTGAGCAACTAATCAATAAATATTAAGTGTCCTAAAATGAAATTTCATAAGAACTGACTGGGTTGGAATTTAAATAAATGCTTTTGATCTGCCTCAAACCAAGCTGAATGCTTCCCTCTGCATGGGCCTTCTTCTCAGTGACACACATTCATAACAATCCCAAGTTCTAGCCACTATTAAACAAAGGCATCTAATTAACTTTGATGTGCCAACTTTCAGTTAAATGATGTAACTATGGAGTCCTTTTGTAAACTAACAAACTGTGAATTGTTCAGAAATTTTGACAGTATGAATTATTAAAAATTAGTCAAAAATTACATCCTCCATCCAGTCTCCCAAACTAGAAACCTTGGCTTTTGACAACCTTTCACATCCTAAATCCAGTCAGTCGCCAAAACCAATCATCTCTAACTCAGACAGGCCTCTAGTATTAGACTCTCCTTCACCCCAACCATTTTCATTCTTGGACATAGTTTGAACGATTTCAATACTCTCTTCCTTGGTCACAAGTCTCTTGCATCCACCTCTCAACATGCAGTAAGACCTCACCAAAAGCAAAGATAAGCATGCCCATCTTTGCCAGGAAAAAACCTTTAGATCTCCAGTGATTCTGAGATGGAATTCCGGGTCCTGGTCTGGCCTGTGATGATTCCCTCATGGATGACCACCTGCCAACCCATCTCCTCTTTTCCTTCTCAAGTCCCCCTTTGTTTCTGCCGCCCAGGATGCCTCCCTATTTCTTGTATGTGACAGGACCCATCAGAGCCTCTGGGGCAGAATGAGCTCTTCTCTCAAAGACAGCTCAGCTTTACACCTGGTAAACTCCTATTGACCTTCCACTGCCACTTTGAATGCCTCCTCTTTATGGGGGGCTTCTCCCCCTTTTCCTTCCCCAGGCTGTTGAGTACATCATCGTGTGTTCCCGCAGCACGTTTAGCATCTGTAGCAGCATTTCCTCTGTGTGAGTGTTGTCTGTGTGCTGCCCTGTCCCCAGCAAGAGCATGAGTTCCCATAAGACATGAACCACGTACTATTCCTAGGCTGGTATGAATGCTAACATTTACTGAATCCTCTACTGCATGTTAGCTTCATCATGATGTAACACAAAGTACATGAAATTAAAGCCAGGCAACTCCTGGGTTTAAATCATAAATCCTAGCATTGTCTTCTAGAAACTTAGGTGAGGAGCCTTGTGCTTCCTCACCCATAAACTACTAACACAACCAGCTCATGGGGAGGGGGTGTTAGGGAGGGATGGAGGGAGAACTATGGAAGATTAAATGAGATGATACATGAACACTGCCTGGAAACATCTGGGCATGAATAAATGTATCAATGATAACAAAGGTAAAACGGCCCTGGCACCCACTCTGTGCTGTCATGAGGTTAACAACCTCCCCATCTAACCAACTAGTAACAAAGGCCCATGGAGGACACAGGAGCTGACTAATGCCACAGTGTAAGTGCCAGCAAAGCAAAGACTCAAGGCCAGTTGGGGATCTAACCATAAGCTCCGAACATTACTTCACTTACCTAAGTACCCGATAATTTATCTGATCCTCATTAAAATTCCTTTTACTTTCGTCATTTTATGGATGAAAAAACTGAGCCTCAAATAAATAACTTGCCGCAAATCATTCTTACAGTTACAGGGTAAACAAGCTAGGATTCAAATCCAGTGTGCCTAAACTCAAAACACTTCAGTCAAAATTTCATAGGTTACTATCAATATAAAAGGTGCAGACATACTATAAAACAGAAGACTGGCATGAACCTCAGGAACAGCACCTGTGTGGTGGTGATTCAAAATGAAGCCAGATTCCCCCTGGTTAAGGTGATCAGGAAACCTTCCTGGAAGGTTTTAAAAAGTATTAAAAAAATAAAATTTGACATTAAAAAAATGAAAATTATTATTGGCAACCAAAAAAATATGGCTGGAGAGCATTCGGGAAAAGAGGGAAATCTGCAAATCAGGGGCAGAGTATCACAGGGTCCTAGGAGACCAAGAGAGGGTCAGAGCGAGGAGGGCAAATGCCAGGGCGTGCGGATACCACAAAGGTGTGCACAACATGAGCAGGAAATAAGGCAGACGTGGTCTTGGTGAGAATAAGCCACAACGAGAAGGGGATGGGCTATACGGGGACTGATCCAGGCAAGAGGTCCAGAGCAGAGATATGGTGGGGTCCCTGGGCTGAGAGGCAGACTTCCCAGGAGCTGAGGGGCGCAGGTGGGGGCCACAGGGCCTCAGTACAGGGGAAGGCAAGGCTTTACGCCTGGAAGAAAGCCACAGTCATGTCCTTGAGATAGGAGGACCACATGAGGTCATTTCGCAAAGAGTCTGATTTCAGGTAAGTTGAATCTGAGATGCCAGTGGAACACCGGGGTCAAGTCTCTCAGCAGCCAGACAGAGGCATAGTCAGAGCTTGCAGATGTGACTGAAGCTGGGTGTCTGCATACAGGCCAATCCATGTGCACCTGCGTGTGTGAAGACAAAGAAGGGGGGGAGGGAGGAGAGAGAAACTCAAGGACTTGACTTTCTACATTTTAGGAGCAGGAAGAAGAAAGGAGGAAAAATCGTGCTTTGCAGCAAGCAAAGAGGAGTTTACAGGAAACATTTTCTAAAACCGCCTCAAATCCTACTAGAAGTTAAGGAAAGTGAATTCTCAAAACCAAGGGAACAGACATCTTTTTATAAATATCTGAAAAATGCTGATGGGCCTGGAAATTGGATAGTTATGATGAAACAGTGGTAGAAAAGTAGAAGCAGGTTTTCCAGAAATCTTGCAAGAAAAATTAGTCCATATAAGATGAAATTTAGGAAGGTCACATAAAACTGCAAACCTCCCAATAAAATGAGAAAGAGTTCCAGCTCAGAACATACGAGTGGCTGGAAGGTTGCTGAGAAGAAGGAAAGACATTTGCTCACCACTAGAGCTGTGATCATCCTCATTCAGAGACCAGCCACTCTCCAGAGCGCAAACACAGCTACACAAAACAGAGGCCTTGACAAGCCACTTCCCAAGACCAAGCACTTATACTAATGTCACAATCGGGACTTAGAACAAACAAATTTATCGATATGAGCCATATATCCACAGGCTATCCAGGGAAGATAGTTTATTAGTTTCATTTTAGAACATATCACTTATTTTCTGAAGTTATTAACAAAGGAAGCCTCCTGTTAGAACTTGTGCATTTGCCTTAGACCATACTTAAGAGATGCTAACATGTTTGTGTCCATAGACTGTACTGATTCTAAAAGAGATTCAATGGCCTCTGCATGACAGACACAGTCATCAAGAGGAGGCGTGTCAGAGTTCTACAGACTTTGATGGGGACCATTTCCTGCTAATTACAATGCCCAGTCTCCCTCTCTCTAAAATAGACATTAATAATAATACCTCCAGGGTGTTATAAGGTATGCAAGATCAAATGACATGTGTAAAATCCTTAGCAAAGTAACGGCTCCACAAATGTTACTGTTATTTGAAGGGTCATGGAGTTAGAATTCCTTTTACAAGTGAGGTAACACAACTACTAACAGAGCTTAGAGACAAAATCAATTTTCATCCCCTAGCTCAGTGCTCTTCAGTTGGATTTTAATCTCAAATTATTATTAAATGTCAGTGTGATCTTAATTAAAGCCATGACCCAACAAGATCCTGAGCAGGAGGTGCCTTAATTGTGTTTGATTAGTCTTACCTTGTGGAAACATTGCTCATGCTCAAAGACACTGCTTCTTGCTCATAGCTAAGGAGAACATGGGGTGACCTGGTGTCTTGTTTAATCAATGGTAGTTTACTGCTGGGTTCAGAAGAGGTTAAAAGGTTCCCATCAGTACTCTGTGTTCACTACGTCTGATTTGTAGCTCATCATATCTGTAAGCATCCATGATCTTTATATCTTTTTTTTTTTAATTGATTAGATGTGCTGATATTTTCTTAGGATTTTTTTTAACATCTTTATTGGAGTATAATTGCTTTACAATGGTGTGTTAGTTTCTGCTTTATAACAAAGTGAATCAGTTATACATATACATATGTTCCCATATCTCTTCCCTTTTGCATCTCCCTCCCTCCCACCCTCCCTATCCCACCCCTCTAGGTGGTCACACAGCACCGAGCTGATCTCTCTGTGCTATGCAGTTGCTTCCCACTAGCTATCTATTTTAAGTTTGGTAGTGTATATATGTCCATGCCGCTCTCTCACTTTGTCACAGCTTACCCTTCCCCCTCCCCATATCCTCAAGTCTATTCTCTAGTAGGTCTGTGTCTTTATTCCCGTCTTGCCACTAGGTTCTTCATGACCTTTTTTTTTTTTCTTTCTTAGATTCCATAGATATGTGTTAGCTTGATAAAAGCTCCTTCACAACGTTTTGCACGAATCTTTAAAAGTGAAAGAATATTTCAATACAAGTTAATCCTTTAGCTAACGAACATAATGGCTTAGCAAATTCATCTTAATGAAATTTGATTTCTCTAAAAGGGAAGGTGTGTTGTTTTAACCAAAAACTCAACTGAAGGGAAGGGAGTTATCCCAAACTTAACTCAAAAAGTGCTGGGTCACTCAGCCATAAAAAGAAATGAAATGGAGGTATTTGTAATGAGGTGGATGGAGTTAGAGTCTGTCATACAGAGTGAAGTAAGTCAGAAAGAGAAAAACAAATACAGTATGCTAACACATATATACGGAATCTAAGGGAAAAAAAAAAAAAAAAGGCCATGAAGAACCTAGTGGCAAGACGGGAATAAAGACACAGACCTACTAGAGAATGGACTTGAGGATATGGGGAGGGGGTGGGGTGAGATGTGACAGGGTAAGAGAGTGTCATGGACATATATACACTACCAAATGTAAAATAGATAGCTAGTGGGAAGCAGCCGCATAGCACAGGAAGATCAGCTCGGTGCTTTGTGACCACCTAGAGGGGTGGGATGGGGAGGGTGGGAGGGAGGGAGATGCAAGAGGGAAGAGAAATGGGAACATATTGTATATGTATAACTGATTCACTTTGTTATAAAGCAGAAGCTAACACACCATTGTAAGGCAATTATACTTCAATAAAGATGTTTAAAAAAAAAAAAGTGCTGGGTCAGAAGAGTACAAAAAATCCTGTAACCTCATCAACATCAGCATTCAAAATATTAGATTAGTTTCTCTAATATGACTGTAACCAGAACTATATCTATATTTGTTTTCATCTGTACTTAGAGAAAGAAAACTACAATGACTCTTTTCTTGAGCAATGTAGAGAGCAGCTTACATTTCTCTCCAATTTTAAAAATTTGCTAAATGAACGTATATTTTAAATTTTAAAAATCAAAAGTACTACAATTAACTTTCCAGTGAATATATTCTGTGGTGCTGAAGTTTTAAAACGTCTTCCAGCAACTGTGTAACCTTGGAAATTACAGCTGACCCTTGAACAACAAGGGTTTGAGCTGCGCAGGTCCACTTATACTCGGATTTTCTCAATAGTAAATACTGCAGCCCGACCAGCTGGTTGAACGGCAGACATGGAGAGCTCACTATAAATTATAAGCAGCCTGTAGACTTCTCGGAGAGTAGCCCTCACCCCAGGTTGTTTGTTCAAGGGTCAACTGTAATCCTGTTCTGGGAATTCACTTTCCATAATTTGAAATCACCAGAAGAGTGCAGAGCTAAATATGTGATGAATATTGGGCATGAATGAGAAGAAACTTTCAAAATGAAGCTGAGTTCTAATTTTGAATGAAATTTAGTACCTCAGTTGCAATATTTGCTGAGTGTAGAGACTTACCTAGAAGAAATGGCCACCTAATTTCTCTTATGCACAAACAGGGGAATATAAATCAACACTGCAATAGAATAAATGCAGTAGAAATGCTTGACAATTAACAGAACAAAGACATAGAGGAATCTAACATTTATAGTACCTTGCTCATTTTATGCATACGTATTTATGTGAAACAATTAAATAGCTTACAAATCAAATCAGAAATAACTTGGTATATGTGATAATGGTACAGATAAAAATATCTGTAAAAATGCATCTGTAAAAAATAACTTTATCTGTATCTGTATATGCAGTCCATAACAACTTCTTAAGCTATAATACATATGCCGTAGAGAAGATTATTGAAAAGTTAAAAATTTTTTCTCTCTTGGATGGTTTGATACTTTGATAAACTCACAGATAATTATTCTCAGTCTTAATATTCTGTAACTACAATGTTCCACCCCTGACACTTCAAAGTAAAATTCAGAAGAACATGCTTATAAATATATAAAGGAAAAAAAAATCCAGCGATTATGCCCGGGGCCAGAGTAAATATTGAATAAGATTAAATTTAATAATTTTTTTTGTTAAAGATAGGGATTTCTTCAGAGTTACAATTCCAGGTCTGAATATCTTCATTTTAACATCTCAACATTTTTCAAATAAAAACAATGAAATAATTAAACAGAGAAAGTTCACGTAAGAAATTAGAGGTGGCATTATCTCCACTGAAGAGTCTGTCAACAACCTGGAGACCAGCTCCATCTCTCTCAGCTTAGCAGCTTCTCAATTGCACACAGAAAGTGAACCAAAGCCTTAACCAGCCTTCTGGGGAAGATGTTTGGTCAATAAGCTTAGTGCTCACCCAGTGGACCTCATCAGCTGAGCTCAAACTCTAGAGAATTCAAAGGTAGGACCTCCTTGCATTTGAAGAACAAAGGCAAAAAACAGCTTCCAAAGCAAAGCAGCAACTAATTTTCACAGAACACATTTTCTGGAGCAAGGCTTTCCCAAAACTAACTGATCAAAACCCCTATTTCCAGAGTCCAACCTCAGGCTTAGCCAGTCAGACTTTCCAGAATTGGAGGCCAAACTAGAATGTTAGGAGATGCAGACCCAGCCAGGAGCCCGCTGAGGGAGGGCCCTGCAGGAATGAGTGAGGGCTCTGAGGCTGCCTCAGGTGACAGTGAGCATCTCCAGCAGGTGATGGGATTGCTCGTCGGTGGAGAAGGAGCTGAGGCACAAGAGCGGACACGGAGGCCAAGTAGGAGGCACAGAGGTGATGTGCACCAGAGTGATGACAACCGAAGAGAAACAAGGCCAGAGTTTCTAGATAGACAGGTGACCCCTGAACAACACGGGTCTGATGGGTGCATGTCCACTTACACGTGGGTTTTGTTCAAGAGGAAACACTTCAGAACCACACGCTCTGCAGAGAGAACCGCGGCTGCAGTTGGAGGGCCGCCTGTAACTTATGGGAGGATACTCCACTGTGGGAGTTCGGAGGTCCTGGCCCCTGCACTGTTCAAGGGGCAGCAGCATCTCTGAATCAACAGCTTTGGCAAGAGATCAGTTACCGGTGGTGAAGAAAATGCAGGAGACATGGGGTCAGCTTTCCTGGGTGTGGATTCCACCTCTGCTGCTTACAGAAATGTGGGACTTAGCTAGTAACACTCTTTAAGGCTCAGTTTTCACACCAGGAAATGGAAGTAAGGTTAAATAAATAAATGTTTAAATGAAAATTAATCAGTTTAAGTGATCCATGTTAAACACCTAGCACAGGGCTTGGCCCTTAGACTAAATATTCGCTGCTAGTCATGGGTTTTGTTAATGATGCTGTTGTAAAAACATCATTCGTTGAGACCTACTTTGGGCCAGGCATTGTGAATATAAAGACTTTTTTGGAAACGGAAAAAAAGCTCCCCTGATGACAAATGTGTGGTCCCTAAGACCACTTTCAGTTTCCCCCATAATTGCTGCTGACATATTTTTTTTTTTTTTTTTTTTTGCAAAACAGAGAAGTGGTGAAGTATGGAAACAATCTAGTTATGTTACCAGGATCCTCAAAGCCACAGATCATCTACAGTATGTATCTCATGACATCAAGAAAAAGAAAGAAATCCCAGTTTTCTGACTCTCCTCATTCCTAACACCTGGACTGAGGGAACCAAACAGACCCACTTGGGTTCACTTAACCTGCATCTGCCGTGAACCTAATCACTCCCTCTCATGATTTCCTGCTCACACTAAGGAAAGCATTGCCCACCTTTAGGTTTTTATTGCCTATATCCACAGTGAGTCTGAAATTCCTGCTTTGTCAAGATACGTGTGTATCTGTGTCCTCTATCTAATTCCTTGTTGCATGCATGGAAATTCACTCTTTAACTGTGACTTCTCTCTCTGAATCATGAACACACTCTTCTTGACTGGACATTACCAGAATCACAAACACAAGCTTAACCATAAAAACTCTCCCTGAGCCCACATCATTCCCCACCACCAGCTACTGTCCCATTTCTTTGTTTCCTTTCACATCAGAACAGGTAGCTATATCATCAAAATACATACAAATAACAAATGTTGAAGAGGATGTGGAGAATAGGGAACTTTCATACTCTGTTGGTGGGAATGTAAATTGGTGCAGTAACAACGAAAAACACCACGGAGGTTTCTCAAAAAACTAAAATTAGAACTACCATATGACTTAGCAATTCCACTGCTGGGTATATATCCAAAAAAAATGACTTAAAAAGACACATGCACCCCAGTGTTCATAGCAGCACTCTTTACAATAGCAAATATATGAAAGCAACCTAAGTGTCCATCAACAGATGAATAGATAAAGATGATGTGGTACATATATAAAATGGAATATTAATTTGCCATAAAGAATGAAATCATGCTATTTGCAGCTACATGGATGAACACAGAGATTATCATACAAAACGAAATAAGTCAGAAAGAAAAAGACAAATACCATATGATATCACTTATATGTAGAATCTAAAATATGATACAAATGAACTTATTTACAAAACAGAAACAGACTCACAAACATAGAAAAACTCATGGTTACCAACGAGTGGGGAGGGACATATAAGGAGTATGGGATCAAGAGACACAAACCACTATATATAAAACAGATAAACAACAAGGATTTACAGTATAGCATAAGGAATTATACCCAGTATCTTGTTATAACTTATAATGGTATTCAACCTCAAGAATACTCACTTTGCTGTACACCTGAAACTAACACAACAATGTAAATCGACCCTACTTCAATTAGAAGAAACCTAGTAGCCAGAATTACCCACACCTGCCACCTCTGACCCCTCCCTCCTGGCTCAGCCCACTCTGCATTTAATCTCTCCGGAAATTCTCACTGTGGACTCACTCTGACTCCTTAGAACACTTTCCTCTCACCCCCTGATGCTCCGTCTGTTCTCTCCACCTCGCAAGGCACGGTCTCTCTAGACGCCTTTCCTGGCTGCTCTGCTCAGCGTGTTCAGGCTCATTTGATGTCCTCCTCTCAACTCTTCCCGTTTTCATGCCTATGGACTCACTCTAGCTGCAAATACTCCTCCCCTTCAAACAGGCAGACCCCTGTTACTGCATCAGCCAGCAGAGGATAGGAGAAGTGGCATCCCTCTCAGGAAGAAGATGAGAAATCAAAACCTCAAACTAGGCACCGAGAGTTTTTTCCTCCAGGGTCTTTCAACCCGGACTCAAGGAACCCTGAAACCCAGAAGTGGGTATCAGAATTGACTGGGGAAGCTCTCAGGGGCAATTTGGCCATGTGTGTCAGTAATCTTTAAAAATTCACTCCTTGACCCAAAAATTCCACTTTGGAAAACATGTTATATGAAACTATCCCAGAGTGATGCATCACAGGATTACTGTGAAGATTAGATGAGATAATACATGTAACGTGCTCAGAACAGTTCCTGGTACAATAATAAATGGACCGTTATTAGTTAAAAAAAAAAAAAAAGGAAAGAAACTAAAATGTTCAACTGTAAAGACATGTTTTAAAAAATGACAGTTTATATAGATGAGAGCTTACTTGCAGCCGTCAGAAGTCATGTTTGTATAGAAAGATTAATGACTCAATTAATTTAAACACATTGAATATATGAAAAGGAATAAGAAAAGTAAAACTAAATAGATGTCACTGGAGAATGCTAGTGCACCAATTGCCACTGATAACAGAAAAATAATGGGAAATAAATAAAGCATTTAATCTGCCTTTCCAGTACGAACTGGATTTTGGGTTAACAATCATACCTAGTGATTAAATTTTTCATTACAGGAAAATTCCACCTAAAAATGAAAAGAAATGACAAAATGAGAAAACTGCAATCCCTAATGGTTCACTTAATGAATAGATGGAAAACCCATCATAAAATGGTCAACTGAAAAATCTGCAAAGAAGACATCAAGCTGTCATCCACAAACCCACAAGTCATTCAGAGTCAACACAAGAAGACAGGTAAACCTGGTAAGCCCCTCAATGGTGGAACTGTAAAGTCCACAGCACTGCCCACCAAGCACCCAAGCTGTCCATGTGGGAAGAGAGAGAAGAGGCCTAAGCATGGGTCACACCATGTCAGCCTGGACCTATTCTCATCCAGGGTTTCAGACAGTCTGTGAATGCGTAGTTAACAGACTAGTGATGTCTGTTGAGGTTAGGGCTACCCTAACACTAGCCCTAAACAATGATTTCTATGTGCTTTCAATATAATGATGCCATTGTGGTATATTAAAAAGTGCATTTTTGAGATGCAGACTTAAGTATTTGAGATACACATAACATGATGCCAGGAAGTTGTCCAAATAAGTCCATAAAAAAAAAAGGGTGGTGAGGGGTGGAGGTGATGAAGTTATTACAGGGTAAATAATGCTGATAATTATGGGAAGTGGGTGGTGGGCCCATGGAACTTCATCACACCTCTGCTTTTATGTAGGACCAAACTTTCACAATTAAAATCTTCAATCATGCTATTAAAAAGTTTTAATGACATAGAACAACATGTCAAAAATAATATGTGAGATCCTCAAGATTATACAGTTTAACAAGGTATGCTCCTGATTCTGAAAAATAGCAGAAATGACTTCTCTTAAAAAGAGTCAAATCACTGCAGTAGGAATATGACAATTTTTTTTTTCGATGACCTGCACACCAGCTGGACTTAACAGAACACCTCTTATGACCAGCAGGATGTAATTTGACCACAGTGGGGGGAACAGGCAGAGACACGACCTTCTGTTTTGCTTCTTGCACTGATGGCTGGGTTTTAATGTTTGTGCATGGAGTGGTCCTGTTTCTCCAGCAGCATTCATTGCAAAGTTATCTTGTCCCCATGGGACCTACTCACCTCCTCTGACGGCACAAATGTGGCTTTCTTTCGGAGGTCTCCGTTCTCTTCCTTGGATCTATTGGATGTGTTGTGTGCCGATATCATGCTGTCTTGATGATGGTAGTTTTGCAGTCTATTTGGAAATCAGGCAGCATGGGATGTCCGAAGTCTGCACTTCTTTCTGAAGAATGTATGGACACTCTCTATGTTCTTTGGGTTTCCATACACATTTGGGAATTCTGGGTTATACTTGTCTGAGACAATCCATGGGTATTTTGAGAGGAATGGCATCGACTCTCTGGATTGCCTCGGGGTGTGGAATCATTTGCACAAGATGGACTATTCCGATCCATGAGCACCACCTATCTTTCCTAGTTGGGTGTGTGTTGTCTTCATTTTCTTTCATCAATATGTCTCTCACCCGTTTTCTGAGTTATGGTCTTGTAGGCCGTGTGTAGGATGGACTCCGAGGTATTTTCTCTGTGTTGTTACCGTCATTGTCCATGTAGCTGTCTCCTTGTTTTCTCATTTGGATAGTTTGTTGTGAGAGTACATAAATACAACCGATTTCCATAGTGTTGATGAAGTTTGTACCCTGCAATCGAACTGAATTTCCTGAGTACTGTTCTGGTTTGTTTTATTTTTCTTTGGTGGGGGACGCGTTGCCTTCAGGATTTTCTGTGCAGAGAATTGGGTCCATTTGAGTCTTTCCTCTGGTGTCAGATACTTCTTCTATGCCGTTATTATGGTGAGGACTTCCTCCGCCTTGGTGAATGAAAGCAGCCAGCATGCCACGGTGAGAGTTATGCATATGCAATAACTGACCCTCTTCTCCTTCCACCCTCTCCATCTCTCTGAGGTCTCCAGGAAGTGTAGGACTAGGCCATGGCCCCATAGGGCTCAGCTTCGTCAGCTGGACCACTGTTCATCTGCCACTCCAACCCAGGCGTTATTTGCTCTACCATCTGTGACCCTTCTGTGGCTGGTGGTGGTGGGTTGGGCGTGTTGGGGGCTCTTCAGAACTTTCATTCCTTTGAGACCAAGCCTCTGTTCCTTAGGTTTTGGCAAATTGCAGTCCAACAGTTGGGTGGTCTACGGCCAGCCTTTGGTCTGTGCCCAAGACCAGCCTCTAGGGGCTCACCCTGTGGGGCCCAGCATTTAACCCCCCTGTGCTAACCTTTGTTCTCTGCCTTGGTGTGCTCTGGGTCCTGTAGCTGACTAGGGGGGAAGCTTGGCACAGTGCTACAAGTCAGAAACGGCAGTGCTGAACTCTCTTTGTAGCCAAGGACTGGACCCCAGAGGTCCATGGGTCCTGGTTCTGGAGAACCATCCATGGCCACAAGCTCTGGAGCCAGCACTAGCCATTGTGGGTAGTGGGGGCGGGGGGGGCAGGACTCGGTCCCACACTCAGGGAGATGCATTGAGTTTCCACATTGTTGAGCTCCTCGCCAATCTCCAACGTGGGGCACTGCCATGACAGTGACCAGAAGAAGGTCAGGCACGGCCCGGAGGTATCAGGGCACCACCCCGCCATTACCATCGCTTCTTCTGCCCACTCAAACTTCTGATCCCAGACAGGTACAGACCTGGTCAGATCACATCCAAATGGGAACAAAGAGAACTATTTAGAGTTTTTGGCATAAACCTCAGGCTAAAGGGTGCTGCCTGGGCTCGCTCCATCCCAACCAGCCAGTTTGGGACAAGGCTGTGGATGTGTCCGGCCAACCAGACTTCTCAACCCACATGAGCCTGCCCATGCTGGAGGCAGACCCATCCAAAGTACAGGAACACCCACCCCCAACAACACTCCACACATCCAGGCAAGGGAGAGATTGTTACCAGCCTGACATCAGTGTAATGTTCTGGCCTGGGGCTCCCAGGCTTACATTTGGGGTCCTCCCGGACAGTCGCCCAAGGCAACTCATGTGAGACCTGACCCAACTTAAACAGCCCTGGAGGATCATCCTGACTGTGACGTTTCCTGAGACCACAGCCCCAGCACATGGGGATACAACAGAACCATGTTTGCAGCCAAGTGAGCTGGGCAGGGGCTCCAGTAGGATGTGGATGCCGCATTCCCCAGGTTCCAGGTTCTGCTGGGCTCTATTGCCAGGGAAACAAGGTCACATCCTGGGGCCCCTTGGCCCACGTGAGTGAAACCAACACGGCATGGGCAGAGTAATGGCCCTGGCTCTGTGGACACAGCTGCTTTCAGACCTGGCCTCTCTCCTCTATGTCATCAGGGCTGTGACCCTGTACAAACCGTGGGCCTCTCCTCCCAGGTTTCCACGTCTGCAAAGTGGTGCTCATTCTGGCATTGACTTCTTAGGGAAGCCATTAGGAGGATAGACCTGGAAGCTCCTACAGTGTCTGTCAAAGTGCAGACTGGTATCATAGGGAGGGCTGGTATCACACGGAGCACAGGCACACACTGCAGAAAGGAAGGAGTACCTCAGGGGCTGGCCTAACAAAGAATCCAGCTGAAAAAACCTTGGGCCTGCTCTGGGATCTCGGGAGAGTCACCCGTCCTCTGGCCTACATCCCACTCCCACCGAAGGAGAGCTGAAAGTCATGAAAATTCAGACATCAACCCCTCTGGCATAAAAATTTCCAAGTCCTCCTGTTGCAGGTAGATTCACGTCCACATGCCTCCTCTTGGCCTGCGGCATAGGATGCCTCTCCATTGGCCCCCGGCAGTCTTGCTTCCAGTTCATATATCCTTGTGGCTATCCCCACCACTCTAGAATGTATGGACATTTTGATTTTGTCCTCGCTTACAGACAGACTTAGGAAAGGTCTGTGAATTCTACTCAACTCCTCTCTCCTGTGATCGTGTGGCTTGTGCTTGTGTGCACGTGTGAGCGCACACATATTTGTATCTCTAAGTATGATTATAACATTTATGTATTAAGTAGAAAGTTTTATGATATATAATATATATTAAACATATTGCCCTTAATATATATGTTATGTATCCTAAACTTATTCTACATAATAAATTCATGATATAGAATATGTTTATTATATATAATCTAAGAATATTATGTGTAGAATACCTACAGGTGCACATACATACCCACACACATATTGTTAGGGTTTAGCTTCAGGGTAGGGTTTTTGTGTCTCGAAGGCTTGCATTGTGCGAATTCTCCATCTGTTTTCCAGCTGATAGCCCTCGTCAGTTCCATCATTTGCAAATCAATGTTTTCACACGTTCGCTCCCCTGCCTTTGCATCGTGTGGACGCTTTGCCTCTTCTGTCAAAAACACTTTTCTGGAGCCTGGATCCCCAACTGCCTTTATTGTGCTGGTGTTTCCCTTTTCAGTGGAGACCAATCCACAGACATACTTCTAAGGCTGAGGTCCAAGAATGTACTGCTTATGGGTTTCTTCTAGGCCTGACCTGTCTTCAGCTTTGACATTGCAGTAGTTGATTTGGTGTGAGGTTCTTGTTGTAAGTGGCATAAGAAAGGAATCCAGTGTGATGCTTGTGCATGGAACAGTCCAGGTTCCCCAGGACCATTCATTGCACAGGCTCTCTTGTCCCCATGGGACCTTTACACCTCCTTTGACTGCACAAGCTTGGCTTTCTTTTGGAGCTCACCGTTCTCTTCCTTGGATCTATGTGGATATCTTGTGTGCCAATACCATGTTGTCTTGTTGATTGTGGGTTTTCCGTGTAGTTGCAAATCAGGCAGTGTGGGACCTCCATATTCTGCACTTCCTTCTGAACAGTGTATGGACACTCTCGAGGTTCTTTGGGTTTCCAGACACATTTGGGAATTCTTGGTTACTTGTCTGAGAAAATCCGTGGGTATTTTTAGAGAAATGGCATCGACTCTCTGGATTTCCTCAAGGATGTGGAATCATTTGCACAAGACAGACTCTTCCGATCAATGAGCACCACCTATCGTTCCATGTTGGGTGTGTGTCGTCTTCATTTTCTTTCATCAATGTGTCACTCGTCCCATTTTCTGAGTTGTGGGTCTTGTAGGTTGTGGGTTAGATGGTCTCTTAGGTATTTTCTTTGTGTTGTTACCGTCATTGTCCACGGGGTTGTCTTCCTGCTTTCTCATTCTATTAGTTTGTTTTGAGTGTACAGAAAGGCAACCTACTTATCTAGCATCGATGAAGTTTGTACCCTGCGATCATCTTCAGCATCATCTATGCAGAGAATCGGGTCAATTTGAGTTTTTCCTCAGCCGAGGGTACTTCTTGTTTCTTCTTTCCATTCTGTTATTATGGTGAGGACTTCCTCCACCTTGGTGAATGAAAGCAGACAGCATGCTAGCGATAGAGTTAGGCATAATCAATAACTGGCCGTCTTCTCCATCCTCCCTCTCCATCTAAGTCCTCCAGGAATGGCAGTACTAGGCCATGGCCCCATAGGGCTGAGCTCAGTGAGATGGACCACTGTTCATCTGTCCCTCTGTCCCAGCCATAATTTGCTCTACAATCTTTAACCATTCTCAGGCTGGGAGTGGGGGTTGAGGGGGTGGGTGTACCTTCAGACCCATCCCCCCTTTGAGACCATTCGTCTGTTCGTTATGTGTTGGCAAATTGCAGTGAGACAGATGGAGGTCTGTGGCCAGCCTTTGGTCCAGACCTAAGACCAGCTTCTGCAGGCTTACCCTGTGGAGCAGGTTATCCATCCCCAGCCTGCTCAGACTTGTTCTCCACACTGGTATGCTCTGGGTCCTGCACCTGACTCGGGAGGAAGCTTGGCACAGTTCTCCAGGTCAGAGCCTGCTGTGATGAGCTCTATTCATATCCCAGGATTTGGTCCATAGACTTTTGGTTCCTGGTTCCAAGGCATCAACGGCTATCAGTCTCACTGGAAATAACTGTCCACATATAACAAGGGCAACCACAGCAACAAGGATTATCAGTCTCAGTGGAATTCAGTGTGCACATATAACAAGGGCAACCACAGCATCAATGGCTATCAGTCTCACTGGAAATCATTTTCCACATATAACAAAGGCAGCCCCAGCATCAAACTCTATCAGTGTCACTGGAAATTATGGTCGACACATAACGAGGTCTGCCACAGGTCAACAGCTATCAATCTGACTGGAAATCCGTATCCACATTAAACAAGGGCTTCCACAGGTCAACAGCTACCAGTCTCAAAGAAAATAAGTTTCCACATATAACAAGCGCAACCATAGTATCAACGGCTGTCAGTCTCACTGGAAAACAGTGTCCACATATAACAAGGACAACCTCAGCATCAATGGTTATCATTCTCACTGGATATTAGGGTACACATATAACAAGGATAACCACAGGTCAACGACTGTCAGTACACTTGAAATCAGTGTCCACATATAAAAGGGGCAGTCACACAGTCAAGCTATCACTCACTGGAAATCTGAGTCCACATGTAAAAAGTGCATCCAGAGCATCAACAGCTATCAGTCTAACTGGAAATCACTGTCCACATACAACAAGTGCAACCAAAGTTCAACCATAATCCGTCCAACGGGAAATCAGTGTCCAGATATAACAAAGTCTACCACAGCATGAAGGCTATCAGTCTCACTGGAAAACAGTGTCCACATGTAACCAGTGCAACCACAGAATCAACAACTATCAATCACACTGGAAATCTTTATTCACGTATAACAAGTGCAATGGCAGTACAACTGCTAGGAGTCACATGGGAAATCATTGTCCACATATAACAATAGCAACCACAGGGCAACGGCTATCAGTCTCACTGGAAATCATTGTCCACATATAAGAAGGGCAAACACAGGTCAACAGCTATCAGTCTCACTGGAAATCTGTGTCCACATATAACGAGGGGAGCCACCACATCAATGGATATCAATCACACTGGAAATCATTGTCCACATAAAACAAGGGCAACCACAGGTCAACTGCTATCAGTTCACTGAAAATAATTGTCCATATATAACAAGGGCAACCAGAGAATCAACAGCTATCAGCCTCACTGGAAATCAGTGTCCACAGATAACAAGAGCAACCACATCTCAGTTGCTACCAGTCTCACTGGAAAGCAGATTTCACATGTAACAAAGGCAAGCACACAGCAACGGCTATCAGTCTCACTGGAAATTAGTGTCCACATATAACAAGGGCAACTACAGATAAACGGCTATCAGTCTCACTGGAAATCAGTGTCCATATATAACAGGGGCAAGCACATATCAAGAGCTATCAGTCTCACTGGAAAACAGTGTCCACATTTAAAAAGGGCAATCACAGTTCAACTGCTATCAATCTCACTGGAAATCAGTGTCCACATATAAGAAGAGTTACCACTGAATCAAATGCTATCAGTCTCACTGTAAATCAGATTCCACATATAACAAGGGCAACCACAGGTCCACTGCCATCAGTGTCACAGGAAATCGGTGTCCATATATAACAAGGGCATGAACAGAATCAACGTCAATCAGTCTCACGGAAAATCAGTGTACACTTATAACAAGTGCAACCCCAGCATCAAGAGATATCAGTCTCACTGGAAATCAGTGTCTCGTATAACTAGGGCAGCCACAGCATCAATGGCTATCAATCTTACTGGAAATCATTGTGCACATAAAACAAGGGCAACCACAGTTCATCTGCTATCAGTCCCATGCAATTTCTGTGTCCACATATAAGAAGGGAAAACACAGGTGAACGGCTATCATTCGCACTGGAAATCAGTGTCCCCATACAACAAGGGCAACCACAGGTCAACTGCTATCTGTCCACTGGAAATAAATGTCAACATATAACAAGGGCAACCACAGAATCAAGAGCTACCAGCCTCTCTGTAAATTCAGTTTCTGTGTATAATAAAGGCAACCACAGAAACAACGGCTATCAGTCCCACAGGAAATCACTGCCCAAGTATATCAACTGCAAGCACAGGTCAATGGTTATTATTCTCACTGGAAATCAGTGCCCACATATAACAAGGGCAACCAGAGCATCAACAGCTATCAGACTCACTGGAAAACAGCATCCACATTTAAAAAGGGCAAGCAAAGTTCAATGGCTATCAGTCTCACTGGAAATCAGTGTCCATATATAACAAGTGCAACCACAGGTCAAAAAATATTAGTCTCAATGGAAATTTGCATCCACATATAACATGGGCAACCATGGCATCAACTGCTATCAGTCTCACTGGAAAACAGTATCCATATTTAACAAGGGCATGCAAAGAACAATGGCTATCAGTCTCACTAGGTATAATTGTCCACATATAATAAGGGAAATCATAGCATCAACGGCTATCAGTCTCACTGGAAATCAGTGTCCACATATAACAAGGTCAACCACAGCATCAACATTTATCAGTCCAACTGGAAATAAGTATTCACGTATAAAACATGGAACCACAGTATCAGTGGCTATCAGTCTCACTGGAAATCAGTGTCCATATATAACAAGGGCAACCACAGCTCAATGGCTATCAATCACAATGGAAATCTATGTCCACTTATAAATAGGGAAAGCATAGAATCAATGGTTAATAGTCTCAAGGGAAATCAGTGTCCACCTACAACAAGGGCAACCATAGGTCAAAGGCTTTCAGTCTCACTGGAAATCAGGGTCTACATATAACCAGGCAGCGAAAAGTCAACGGCTATAAATCTCACTGGAAATCAGTGTCTACATATAATAAGGGGACTACAGGTCAACGTCTATCAGTCTCACTGGGAATCAGTGTCCACATATAACAAGGGCAAGCAAATCGTCAACGTTTATCAGTCACCCTAGATATCAGTGTCTGCATATAACAAGCACAACCAGAGCATCAATGGCTATCAGTCTCACTGGAAAAGTGTCCACATATAACAAGTGTACCCAGAGGGCAATGGGAATCAGTCTTACTGGAAATAAGTGTCCACCTATAACACGGGCAGCCACAGCATCAACGGCTATCGGTCTCATGGAAATCGGTTTTCCCATATATCATGGGCAGCCACAGCATCAACAGCTATCACTCACACAGGAAATCAGTGTCCACATATAAAAACAGCAACCCCAGTATCAACAGCTCTCAGTTTCACAGATAACGAGGGTCCACATAACACAAGGGCAACCAGGGTCAACTGCTAACACATCCAATGAAAATCAGTGTCCACATATAACAAGGGAAACCACAGGTCTAGAGCTATCAGTCACACTGAAAATCAATGTCAACATATGACAAGGACAACCAGAGCATGAACGCCTATCAGTCTCATTGGAAAAGAGTGGCCACATTTAACAAGGGCAAGCACAGTTCAACAGCTATTAGTCTCACTGGAAATCAGTGTCCACATATAATAAGGGCAACCAAAGCATCAACGGTTATCAGCCTCACTGAAAATCAGTGTCCACATATAATAAAGGCAACGGCAAGTCAACGGCTTTCAGTCTCACTGGAATTCAGTGTCCACTTATAACAATGGCAACCTTCATCATCAATGGCTTTCGGTCTCACTGGAAACCTGGATCCACATACATCAAGGCAGCCACAGGTGAATGGCTATCAATCTCACTGGAAATCACTGTCTACATGTAAAAAGGGGAACTAGAGGTCGTCTATCAGTCTCATTGGAAATCATTGTCCACATATAACAAGGGCACCGACAGTATCAACGGCTGTCACCCTGCAAATCAGTGTCCACGTATATCTTGGCAACCACAGGTCAAAGGCTATCATTCTCACTAGAGATCAGTGTCCATATATAACAAGGGCAACCACAGAATCAATGGATATCAGTCTCACTGGAAATCAGTGACTGCATATAACAAGGGCAACCAGATTATCAACGACTATCAGTCACACTGGAAAACAGTGTCCACATTTAAGAAGTCAAACACAGCATCAATGACTATCAGTCTCCCTGGAAACAAGGTCCACATGTAAATAGGGCAGCCACAGGTCAATGGTTATCCATCTCACTGAAATAAGAATCCACATACAACAAGGGTAGCCACAGCACCAAGAGCTACCAGTCCCACTGGAAATCAGTGTCCACATATAACAAGGACAACCACAGCACCAAATGTTATCAGTCTCACTGGAATTCAGGGTCCACATATAACAAGGGCAACCACAGGTCATCGACAATCAGTCCACTTGAAATCAGTTTCCACATATAACAAGGGCAGTCACACCATCAACAGCTATCACTCCCACAGGAAATCAGAGTCCACGTATAAAAAGTGCATCCAGAGAATCAATGGCTATCAGTCTATCTGTAAATCACTTTCCACATAAAACAAGTATAACCAAAGTTCAATGGCTATCCATCCAACGGGAAATCAGTGTCCACATATAACAAAGTCCACCACAGAATCAAGGTTATCAGTCTCACTGAAAACAGTGTCCACATATAAACAATGTAACGACAGAATCAATGACCATCAATCACACTGGAAATCTTTATTCACTTATAACTAGTGCAACGACAGTTCAGTGGCTAAGAGTCAAACTGGAAATCATTGTCCACATATAAGAATGGCACTCACTGGGCAACTGCTATCAGTTTCACTGGAAATCACTGTCCACATATAAGAAGGGCAACAAAAGGTCAGCAGCTATCAGGCTCACTGGAAATCAGTGTCCACATATAACAAGGGCACCAACAGTATCAATGGCTATAAGTCCCATTGGATATCAGTGTCCACGTATATCATGGCAACCACAGGTCAACAGCAATCATTCTCACTGGAGATCAGTGTCCATATATAAAAAGGGCAACCACAGAATCAAAGGATATCAGTCTCACTGGAAATCAGTGGCCACATATAACAAGGGCAACCTCAGTATCAACAGCTCTGAGTCCCACTGGAAATCACTGTCCACGTATATCAAGGGCAACCACAGGTCAAAAGCTATCAATCCCACTGGAAACCAGTGTCAACATATAATAAGGGCAACCACAGGATCAGTGGATATCAGTCTTATTGGAAATCAGTGTCCACATATAACAAGGGCAAATACATAAAAACTGCTATCAGTCCCAATTAAATCATTGCCCACCTACAAAAAGTGAAACCACAGGTCAACTGCTATCAGTCTCACTGCAAATCAGTGTCCACAAATAACACGGGCATCCACAGCATCAATGGGGATTGGTCTCATGGTAATCAGTTTCCCCATATATCATGGTCAACCACAACATCAACGGCTACCACTCACACAGGAAATCAGTGTCCACATATAACAGTGGCAACCACAGCATCAAGGGCTATCAGTTTCACTGGTAATGAGGGTCCACATAACACAACGGCAACCACAGGTCAACTGATATCATGTCCACTGAAAATCAGTGTCCACATATATCAAGGTAAACCACAGGTCACCAACTATCAGTCACACTGTATATCAATGTCCCCTTATAACAAGGGCAACCGAACGTCAACATCTATTAGTCCACTGGAAATCAGAGTCCACATATTACAAAGGCACCCACAGCATCATCAGCTGGCAACCCCACTGGAAATCAGTGTCCACATATAACAAGGGCAACCACAGCTTAATGGCTATCAGTCTCACTGCAAATCACTGTCCAAATATAAAAAAAGCAACCTCAGCCTCAACAGCTATTGGTCTCTCTGGAAATCAGTGTCTACATATAACAAGGGGAACTACAGGTCAATGGCTATCAGTCTAACTGTAAATCAGTGTCTGCATATAACAAGGGCAACCAGATCATCAAAGACTATCAGTCTCACTGGCAAACAGTGTCCACATTTAACAACTCAAGCAAAGCTCAAAGAGTATCAGGCTCACTGGAAATCAGTGTACACCTATAATAAAGATACCACAGCATCAATGGTATCAGTCTCACTGGAAACAGTGTCCACATGTACCAAGGGCAGCCACAGGTCAATCTCTATCCATCTCACTGGAAATAAGAATCCACATAACACAAGGGCAACCACAGCATCAACAGCTATAAATGTCACTTGAATTGGGTCCACATATAACAATGGCAACCACATCATCAATGGCTATACCTATCACTTGATATCAGTGTCCACATATAACAAGGACAACCACAGCAAAAAGTTTATCAGTCTCACTGGAATTCAGGGTCCACATAAAACAAGAGCAGCCACAAGTCAACTGCTATCAGCCTCACTGGAAATCACTGTCCACATATAAAAAGTGAAGCCACAGTTCAACGGCTATCAGTCTCCCTGGAAATCTGTGTTAACGTTTAAAAAGGGAAAGAACAGGTTAATGCCTATCAGTCTCACTGGTAATCAGTGTCCACCTATAACAAGGGCAACCTCAGCATCAATGGCTATCAGTCTCACTGGAAACCATGGTCCACATATAATAAGGCAGCCACACGTCCACAGCTATCAGTCTCACTGGCAATCAGTGTCTACATATAACAAGGGGAACTACAGGTCAAGATTTATGAGTATCACTTGAAATCAGTGGCCACATAGGACAAGGGAAAGCAGAGCATCAATGTCTATCAGTCACACTGGAATTCAGTGTCCGCATATATCGAGTGCAAGTGCAACCAGAGCATCAATGATTATCAGTCTCACTGGAAAATATTGTCCATATTAAACAAGGGAAAGCACAGTTCAACAGCTATTTGTCTCACTGGAAATCGCTGTCCACATATAGCAAGGGCAACCTCAGAAACAATGGCTATCAGTCTCTTTGGAGATCAGTGTTCACATAGGACAATGGCAAGCAGAGCATCAACGTCTATCAGTCACACTGGAAATCACTATCCACATACAACAAGGGCAAGCAGATCATCAACGATTATCTGTCTCAATGGAAAACAGTGTCCACATTTAACGAGTCAAGCACAGCTCAACGGCTCACAGTCTCACTGGAAATCAGTGTCCACATATATTAAGGGCAAGGACAACATCAAAGACTATCAGACTCACTGGAAAACAGTATCCACATTTCACAAGGGCAAGCAAATTTCAATGGTATCAATCTCAATGGAAATCTGTGTCCACATATAAATAGGGGAAGCATAGCATCAACGGCTTACAGTCACAATGGAAATCAGTGTCCACATATAACAAGGCAGCCACAGGTCAGTGGCTATCAGTCTAACTGGAAATCAGTGTCTACATATAACAATTGGAACTACAGTTCAACGTCTATCAGTCACACTGGGAATCAGTGTCCGCATATAACAAGCACAACCAGAGCATCAGCAGCTAAAGCTCTCACTGGAAAACAGTGTCCACATTTACCAAGGGCAAGCACAGCTCAACAGCTATTTGTCTCTATGGAAATCAGGGTCCACATATAATAAGGGCAACCAAAGCATCAACGTCTATCAGCCTCACTGGAAATCAGTGTCCACACCTAACAAGGGGAAATACAGGTCAACGGCTATCAGTCTCACTGAAAATCAGTGTCTGCATATAACTAGAGCAACCAGATCATAAACGACTATCAGTCTCACTGGAAAACTGTGTACAAATGTAATCAATCAAGCACAGCTCAACGGTTATCTGTCTTACTGGAAATAAGTGTCCACCTATAATAAGAGCAACCACAGCATCAGTGGCTGTCAGTCTCACTGGAAATCATTGTCCACATATAACAAGGGTTACCACAGCATCAACAGCTATCAGTCTCACTGGAAATCAGTATCCACATATAACAAGTGTAACCACAGCTTAACGGCTATCAGTCTCACCACAAATCCGTTTCAAAGTATAACAAATGCAATGACAGGTTAATGGCTATCAGTCTTAAAGGAAACTAGTGTCCATGTATAACAAGTGTGGAGAGAGGAGAAGATGGTGGAAGAGTAAGACACGGAGATCACCTTCCTCCCCACAGATACATCAGAAATACATCTACACGTGGAACTGCTCCTATAGAACACCCACTGAACGCTGGCAGAAGACGTCAGACCTCCCAAAAGGAGAGGGGATTCAGAGCACCACCTAAACGAGTTCCAGAGATGGGCGCGAGCCACGGCTAACAGCACGGACCCCAGAGACGGGCATGAGACGCTAAGGCTGCTGCTGCCGCCACCAAGAAGCCTGTGTGCAAGTACAGGTCACTCTCCACACTGCCCCTCCCGGGAGCCTGTGCAGCCTGCCACTGCCAGGGTCCCTTGATCCAGGGACAACTTCCCCGGGAGAACGCACGGTGCGCCTCAGGCTGCTGCAACGTCACGCCGGTCTCTGCCGCTGCAGGCTCGCCCCACATCCATACCCCTCCCTCCCCCCGGCCTGAGTGAGCCAGAGCCCCCGAAGCAGCTGCTCCTTTAACCCCGTCCTGTGTGAGCGAAGAAAGATTCCCTCAGGCGACCTACACACAGAGGTGGGTCCAAATCCAAAGCTGAACCCCGGGAGCTGTACAAACAAAGAAGAGAAAGGGAAATTTCTCCCAGCAGCCTCAGAAGCAGCGGATTAAAGCTCCACAAACAACTTGATGTACCTGCATCTGTTGAATACCTGAATAGACAACAAATCATCCCAAATTGAGGAGGTGGACTTTGGGAGCAGGATATATTATTTTTTCCCCTTTTCCACTTTTTGTGAGTGTGTATGTGTATGCTTCTGTGTGAGATTTTGTCTGTATAGCTTTGCTTTCACCATTTGTCCTAGGGTTCGGTCCGTCTGTCTTTTTTTGTTGTCTTTTTGGTTTTTTTTACTTAAAAAAATTTTTTTTTAATAATTATTTTTTATTTTAATAATTTTATTTTATTTTATCTTACTTTATTTTATTTTATCCTCTTTCTTTCTTTCTATTTTTTCTCCCTTTTATTCTGAGCCGTGTGGATGAAAGGCTCTTGGTGCTCCAGCCAGGCATCAGGGCTGTGCCTCTGAGGTGGGAGAGCCAACTTCAGGACACTGGTCCACAAGAGACCTCCCAGCTCCACGTAATACCAAATGGTAAAAATCTCCCAGAGATCTCCATCTCAACACCAAGACCCAGCTTCATTCAATGACCAGCAAGCTACAGTGCTAGACATCCTATGCCAAACAACTAGCAAGACAGGAACACCACCCAAGCCATTAGCAGAGAGGCTGCCTAAAATCATAATAAGGCCACAGACACCCCAAAACACACCACCAGACGTGGACATGCCCACCAGAAATGCAAGATCCAGCCTCATCCACCAGAACACAGGCACTAGTCCCCTCCAGCAGGAAGCCTACACAACCCACTGAACCAACCTTAGCCACTGGGGACAGATACCAAAAACAACAGGAACTATGAACCTGCAGCCTGCAAAAAGGAGACCCCAAACACAATAAGATAAGCAAAATGAGAAGACAGAAAAACACACAGCAGATGAAGGAGCAAGGTAAAAACACACCAGACCTAACAAATGAAGAGGAAATAAGCAGTCTACCTGAAAAAGAATTCAGAATAATGATAGTAAAGATGATCCAAAATCTTGGAAATAGAATAGACAAAATGCAAGAAACATTTAACAAGGACGTAGAAGAACTAAAGAGGAACCAAGCAATGATGAAAAACACAATAAATGAAATTAAAACTCTAGAAGGGATCAATAGCAGAATAACTGAGGCAGAAGAATGGGTAAGTGACCTGGAACATGTATAACAAGGGCAATCACCGTATCAAGAGCTATCAGTATCAGTGGAAATCAG
Organism: Balaenoptera borealis; assembly: GCF_965194805.1. NCBI lineage: Eukaryota > Metazoa > Chordata > Mammalia > Artiodactyla > Balaenopteridae > Balaenoptera > Balaenoptera borealis. The sequence continues at coordinate 558,904 of NW_028123982.1, read as the reverse complement.
TGTCCAAATATATCAAGAGCAAACACAGGTCTAAGGTTATGAGTCTCATTGGAAATCAGTATCCATATATAAAAAGGGCAACCACAGCATCAATGGCTATCAATTTCACTGGAAATCAGGGTCCACATATAACAATGGCAGCCACAGGTAAACGGCTATCAGCCTCACCGGAAATCACAATCCACATATTACATGGGCAGCCACAGGTCAATGGCTGTCAGACTCATGGAAATCCGTGTCCAAAATTAAAATGTGTAGTGACAGCATCAACGGCTATCAAATCACTGTAAATATTTGTCCACATATAACAATGGTAACAACAACTCAACAGCTATCAGTATCACTAAAAATCAGTGTCCAGATATATCAAGTGCAAACAAAGGTAAACGGCTATGAGTCTCACTGGAAATCAGTGTCCACATGTAACATGGGCAACCACAAGTCAACAGCTATCAGTCTCACTGGAAATCAGTGTCCACATACAACAAGGGCACTGACAGAATACGGCTATCAATCTCACTGGAATTCATTGGCCACATATAACAAGAACAACCACAGTATCAATGGCTATCAGTCCCACTGGAAATCAGTCTCCATATACAACAAGGGCAACAGCAGAATCAATGGATATCAGTCTCACTGGAAATCACTGTCCACTTATAACAAGTGTAACCACAATTCAACTGCTATCAATCCCACTGGAAATCATTGTCCACATATAACAAAGTCAGCAACAACATCAACGTCTATCAGTCTCACTGGAAATCAGTGCCCATATATAACAAGGGCACCCACAGCATCAACAGATATCATTCTCACTGGAAATCAGTGTTAACCTATAACAAGGTCAACCACAGCAACAACGGCTATCAGTCTCACTGGAAACATGGTCCATATATATATTGGGCAACCACAGAATCAACAGATATCAGTCTCACTGGAAATCAGTGTCCACATATAACTAGGACAAACACAGGTCAATGGCTCTCAGTCTCACCGAAAATCAGTGTCCCCGTATAACAAGGGCAACCAGAGGTCAACAGCTATCAGTCTACTCAAAATCAGTGTCCAAATATGACAAGGGCAACCACAGCATCAAAGGCTATCAGTCTCAATGTTAATCAGTGTCCACATATAAAAGGGGCAGCCACAGCATCAAGAGCTATCTGTCCCACGGGAAATCAGGGTCCACATATAACAATGGCAGCCACAGCATCAACGGATATCAGTCTTACAGAAAATCATGGTCCATATATAAGAAGAGCAGCCACAGCTTCAACAGCTGTCAGTCCCACTGGAAATCAGTGAACACAATTAACAAGTGTACCCACAGAATCAACGGCTATCAACTCACTGTAAATATATGTGCACAAATAACAAGGGCAACAACAACTCAAGAGCTATCAGTCTCACTGGAAATCAGTGTCTAGATATATCAAGTTCAAACATAGGTAAACGCCTGTGAGTCTCACTGGAAATCAGTGTACCCATATAACAAGGGGAACCACAGGTCAACAGCTATGTTTCACTGGAAATCAGTGTCCACATATAACAAGGGCAACCACAGCATCAACTGCTATCAATCTCACCTGAAACAGTGTCCACATGTACCAAGGGCAGCCACAGGTCAACGGCTATCCGTCTCACTCCAAGTAAGATTCCATGTACAACAAGTGAAATCACAGTGTCAAGAGCTATCAGACCTAATGGAAATCAGTGTCTACATATAACAAGGGCAACCACAGCATCAAAGGTTATCAGTCTCACTGGAATTCAGGGTCCACATATAACAAGGGCAACCATATGTCAACGAAAATCAATTCACTTGAAATCAGTGTCCACATATCACAATGACAATCGCAGATCAGCAGATATTTGTCTCACTGCAAGTCAATCCACATATAACAAGGGCAGTCACACCATCAACAGCTATCAGTCCCCCCGGAAATCAGTGCCCACATATAAAAAGTGCAACCAGAGCATCAATGGCTATCAGTCTAACTGGAAATCTCTGTCCACATACAACAAGGTCAACCAAAGTTCAATGGCTATCAGTCCAACCGGAAATCAGTGTTCACATATAACAAGGTCTACTACAGCATCAACGGCTAAGAGTTTCACTGTAAAATCAGTGTCCACATATCACAATGACAAGCACAGCCTCCATGGCCATCAATCTCACTGGAAAACAGTGTCCACCTATACAAAGTGCAACCACAGCATCAACGGCTATCAGTCACTGGATATCAGGACTGCCACAGTTCAATATACCAAGGGCTGCCACAGTTCAATATACCAAAGGCTGCCACAGTTCAATGGCTATCGATCTCACTGTAAAACAGTATCCACATATAACAAGCGCAACCAGAGCATCAACGGCTATCTGTCTCACTGGAAATCAGTGTCCACATACAACAAGTGCAGCCACAGCATCATCATCTATCAGTCCCTTTGGAAATCACTGCCCACATATAAATAGTCAAGCAAAGCATCTATGGCTATCAGCCTCACTGTATATCACTGTCCATATATCTTTTGCAACATTTGAGCTAATCCCACAGCATGTATATTCAGGGAACTGGAAACAGTGTAACTCCTGATTCTGGTTTAATTTACAGAGGATGTGGGTGGTCAGACTCAGTTAGTCCAAATACTTAAGAAATCAGTTGGATAGAAAACATCACATGAGTTCTACTTGTTGGCACAGTAACATGGTGTGTGGCTGGGGAGTAGAGGGTATTCACATGATGACGAGAATATGACTTGAGATTCCAAAGAATGAATAACAATTATGATATTGAACATACAATACGGTGTTATGGTCCGTTTTTCAGAGATGTCATATCTGAATTTAAACACTTAAATTACAAATCTTCAACCTGTCATTTTCTCAAATATAGATCTTAAGAGAATCTGGATAAAACAGGAGCTTCATTTGAGGTTCAAAAGAAGGTTGCTTGATAATAAATCATGCACAGTTACAGGACAGGTGAGCTGGTCAGCAGTGCACTGACAAGAGGGACAAGGCAGGTATGTGAGACATTGGAAGAGCCTTTTACTATAGTAGGAGGATCAAAGTTGGGCAAGGGAAAGCAGATGGAGTTCTCTGATTTTTTATAAGTATTTGACCTATATTTAGAAATCCATTACTATTTAACTTAATATCTGAATTGTTGTTTGACTATGAAGAAAAAATTCACTTAAGCATAAATGTCTCTTTCTTAATCATATATAACAGAGGAAACGCGTCTCAGAGACCTCACTTGGGGCACTGATAAGAATACATTTATGATATAACAGCAATAATGCTGTGAACATCAGCCAGGGAGGTCAGCTGACTTACCCAAGGTCATTGCAAATCCAGAAAAAGAAAGTAAGCTTTCCTACATCCAACTAAGCAGATAAGCTCCTTCCTGCAGTACACAGAGCCTATACTCTGAGATCCAAAAAATGATGTTGTTCTAAAAAAAAATCCAAGCTGAATACAACTTGACATTCTGGCTGGATTATGTATATAACAGAGCTTCCAGTATTATTCAGTGGAAAGAAATAAAAAAAAAAAAGAAAGTGGTAGGATTCTCTGATAATTAGCAAGGTACTTTTAGAGTTTACAAACATTAATTTAAACCTTGGTTCATAGGCTTAATTTTGAAAAAGTTACTTAATCTCCCTGAACCTCACAATTTCCTGGATACAATAAGGATAGTATGAGATAATTTTTGCAAATCACAGTGCCTCAATATCTGGTAAATGCTCGATAAATAGTACTAATTGCATTTATTAATAATAGTTAATATTGTAATCATTTAGTGCTCTCACCTTCAGATGACCCAGACAGCAAAGTTATTATTGCTCCCAGTGACTGACACCTCAAGGAAAGCACTAACCTAATATAACAGTGACCTAGAGAACACCATTTTAGTGAAGCCATGCACGCCCACACATCTCCCACAACTAAACACACACTTCAGTTCTTGGAAATAATTAACTGTGAGCAACTATTTTATTCCAGATACACTGTAAATTCTGTAAACTGATCTACATTTCTACAGCTTCAGAAGATGGTCTTCCCATAAAGTATTACCTAGCAGCACAGCACTGCAGGGGGAACAATAACCTGTCAGAGTGAACAAAGCAAACTGTTAGCTAAATCCATAGTTTTATAAAGTCTATATTTACACACCTTCTATGACCAAAAAAAAAAAAGGTTTAACTTTCATTTTCTGGATTTCAGAAGTACAATTAAGGGTAAATGAACTTCAAATTGAAAATTCTGTTCTTCCACTCTTCCTGAATCTTTCAAAAGCCTTCTCAAGTAGCAAAATAAATTTTTATATGTTTCTAGACCTTATTTTTGATTCTTTCTTCTCATCTTTCCCACGTGTTATTGCTCAGACAATTAGCAACTGTGTCTGTTCATCCTCGGTGACGCTTACGAACATGCAGATGCTCAAATTCCATATTTGTGGTCACAACATTTTGCTTTATCTTTTTGGGAGACAGGTTCCGACAGCTTTTCTATTTTGCATGAGGCCTCTCCACCACAAAATTGGATTTTTCTTAACATCCCAGGGTCAAACAGCCTGTCAGCTCTGGCCTGCTCTAGTTCAGAGGTTGGAAGCATTTAAAAAAACCAAAAAAACAAAACAAAAAAACCCCAAAAAAAAACCTCCTGGGAGGCAAGTGCATGGCCTATTTCAGAGACAAGCCTACTGGCCACCACCTCCCACCACATCACCATGGAGAGAACCAGGTTCCTGATGCAGCGTGGCCTCCTCAGAATGTCTCTGAAAACACAACATGCACAACACAGATGAATTAAATAGAAACTCCTCTGCAGAGACTTAAGTCTTTTGAGCAAGTAATCAATAAATCTGAAGTATCCTAAAATGAAATTTCATAAGAACTGACTGGGTTGGAATTTAAACAAATGCTTTTGATGTGTCACAAACCAAGCTGAATCTTCCTTCTGCATGGGCCTTCTTCTCAGTGACACACATTCATAAAAATCCCAAGTTCTAGCCACTATTAAACAAAGGAATCTCATGAGTTTGATGTGCCAGCATTCAATTAAATGATGTAACTAAGGAGTCCTTTGGTAAACTAACAAACTGTGAATTGTTCAAAATTTTTGAGAGTATGAATTATTAAAAATTAGTCAAAAATTACATCTTCCATCCAGTCTCCCAAACTAGAAACCTTGGCTTTTGACAACCCTGCACATCCTAAATCCAGTCAGTTGCCAAAATCAATCATCTAAAACTCAGACAGGCCTCTAGAATTAGACTCTCATTCACCCCAACTGCTTTCACTCTCAGACCTAGTTTGAACGATTTCAATATTCTCTTCCTTGGTCGCCAGTCTCCTGCATCCACCTCACACCATGCAGTAAGACCTCACCAAAAGCAAACGATAAGCATGCAAATCTCTTGCCAGGAAAAACCTTGTAGATCTACAGTGATTCTGAGATGGAATTCCAGGTCCTGGTATGGCCTCTGACGATGACCTCACAGATGGCCATCTGCCTACCTGTCTCCTCTCGTCCTTCTGAAGTCCCCCTTTGTTCCTGCTGCCCAGGATGCCTCCTCATTTCCTGGATGTGCCAGGATCCATCAGAACCTCTGGGGCAGAATGACTTCTTGTCTCAAAGACAGCTCAGCTTTCCGCCAGGAAAACTCCTACTTAAACTTCCATTGCCGCTTTGAATGCCTCCTCTCTATGGGGGGCTTCTCCCTCTTTCCTTCTCCAGGCAGTGAGTGCATGATCGTCTGTGATTCAGCAGCAAATTTAGCATCTGTATCAGCATTTCCTCTGTGCGAGTGTTGTCTGTGTGCTGCCCTCTCCCCTGCGAGCGCATGAGCTCCCAAAAGACGGAACCACGTACTATTCCTAGTCTAGTATGAATGCTAACAATGACTGAATCCTCTACTGCATGTTCGCTTCATCATGATGTAACACAAAGTACATGAAATTAAAGCCAGGCAATTCCTGGGTTTAAATCATAAATCCTAGCACCGTCTTCTTCTAGAAACTTAGCTGTGGAGCACTGTGCTTCCTCACCTGTAAACTAGTAACACATCCAGCTCATGGGGAGGCAGGGGGAGAGGGAGGGAGGGAGGGAGAACTATGGAAGATTAAATGAGATGATACGACCACTACCTGGAAACGTCTGGGCATGAATATATTTATTAATGATAACAAAGATAAAACGGCCCTGGCACCCACTCTGTGCTGTCATGAGGTTAACAACCTCCCCATCTAACCAACTAGTAACAAAGGCCCATGGACGACACAGGAACTGACCGATCCCACAGGGTAAGTGCCAGCAAGCCAAGACTCAAAGCCATTTGGGGATCTAACCATAAGCTCCGAAAATTCCTTTACTTACATAAGTACCCGATAATTTATCTGATCCTCACCAAAATTCCTTTTACCTTCCTCATTTTATGGATGAAAAAACTGAGCCTCAAATAAATAACTTGCCACAAATCATACATACAGTTACAGGGTAAACAAGCTAGGATTCAATTCCAGTGTGCCTAAACTCAAAACACTTCAGTCAAAATCCCATGGGCTATTATCAATATAAAATGAGGAGACATACTATAAAACAGAAGACTGGCATGAACCTCCGGAACAGCACCTGTGTGGCGGTGATTCAAAATGAAGCCAGATTCCCCCTGGTTAAGGTGATCAGGAAACTTTCTTGGAAGGTTTCTAAAAGTATTTAAAAAAATAAAATTTGACATTTAAAAAATGAAAATTATTATTGGAAACAAAAATATGGCTAGAGAGCATTCAGGATAAGGGAGAAATCTGCAAATCAGGGACAGAGAAGCACAGTGTCCTCAGGGTACCAGAGGAGGGTCAGAGTGGGTAGGGCAAATGCGGGGAGTGGGGATCCAACAAGGGTGTGCACCACATGAGCAGGAAATAAGGCAGACCCGGTCCTGGTGAGAATAAGCCACAAAGAGAAGGGGATGGGATGTACGGGGACTGATCCAGGCAAGAGGCCCAGAGCAGAGACATGGTGGGAGCCCTGGGCGGAGAGGCAAACTTCCCAGGAGCTGAGGGACACAGGTGGGGGTCACAGGGTTTCAGTGCAGAGGTGGGCAAGGTTTTACACATGGAAGAAAGCCACAGTCATGCCCTTGAGAAAGGAGGACCACTTGATGACGTTCTGCAAAGGAGTCTGATTTCAAGTAAGTTGAATCTGAGATGCCAGTGGAACACCGATGTCAAGTTTTTCATCAGGCAGACAGATCCACAATCAGAGGTGCAGGTGTGACAGGAGCTGGGTGTCTGCATGCAGGCCAGCCCATGGGCACATGCATGTGTGAAGACAAAGAACGGGGGGAGGGAGGGGAGAGAAACTCAAGGACTTGACTTTCTACATTTTAGAAGCAGGAAGAAGAAAGGAGAAGAAATCGTGCTATGCAGCAAGTGGAGTTTGCAAGAAGCGTTGTCTAAAGCTGCCTCAAATCCTACTAGAAGTTAAGGAAAGTGTATTCTCAAAACTAAGGGAACAGACATATTTTCATAAATATCTGAAATATGTTGACGGGCCTGGAAATTGGATAGTTAAGGACAAAACGGTGGTAGAAAGGTAGAAGCAAGTTTTCCAAAAGTCTTGCAAGAAGAAGTAGTCCATATAAGATGAAATTGAGGAAGGTCACATAAAACTGCAAACCTCCCAATAAAATGAGAAAGAGTTCCAGCTCAGAACATACGAGTGGCTGGAAGGTTGCTGAGAAGAAGGAAAGACATTTGCTCACCACTAGAGCTGTGATCATCCTCATTCAGAGACCAGCCACTCTCCAGAGCGCAAACACAACTACACAAAACAGAGGCCTTGACAAGCCATTTCCAAAGACCAAGCACTTATAGTAACGTCACAATCGGGACTTAGAATCAACAAATTTATCGATAAGACCCATGTATCCACAAGCTATCCAGGAAAGATAGTTTATTAGCTTCATCTTACTACATATCACTTATTTTCTGAAGTTATTAACAAAGGAAGCCTCCTGTTAGAACTTGTGCATTTGCCTTAGACCATACTTAAGAGATGCTAACATGTTTGTGTCCATAGACTGTACTGATTCTGAAAGAATTTCAACGGCCTCTGCATGACAGACAGTCGTCAAGAGGAGGCATGTCAGAGTTCTACGGAATTAGATGGGGACCATTTCTTGCTATTTACAATGCCCAGTCTCCCTCTCTCTAAAATAGACATTAATAATAATACCTCCAGGGTGTTATAAGGTGTGGAAGATCAAATGACATGTGTAAAATCATTAGCAAAGTAACGGCTCCACAAATGTTACTGTTATTTGAAGGGTCATGGAACTGAACTTCATTTTACCAGTGAGGTAACACAACTAGTAACAGAGCTTAGAAACAAAATCAATTTTCATCCCTTAGCTCTGTGCTCTTTAGTTGGATTTTAATTTCAAAGTATTATTAAAGGTCAGGGTGATCTTAATTAAAGTCATGACCCAACAAGATCCTGAGTGGGAGGTGCCTTCATTTTGTTTGCTTGGTCTTACCTTGTGGAAACTTTGCTCATGCTCAAAGACACCACTTCTTGCTCATAGCTAAGGAGAACATGGGATGGCCTGGTGTCTCGTTTAATCAACGGTAGTTTACTGCTGGGTACGGAAGAGGTTAACCGGTTCCCATGAGTACTCTGTGTTCACTATGTCTGATTTGTAGCCCATCATCATATCTGTAAGCATCCATGATCTTTATATCTTGATATAAGCTCCTTCACAAAGTTTTGTACAAATCTTTAAAAGTGAAAGAATATTTCAATACAAGTTAATCCCTTAGCTAAAGAAGATAATGGCTTAGCAAATTCAACTTAATGAAAATTGTTTTCTCTAAAAGGGAAGGTGTGTTGTTTTAACCAAAAACTCAACTGAAGGGAGTTATCCCAAGCTTTAACTGAAAAAATGCTGGGTCGGAAGAGTACCAAAAATCCTATAACTTCATCAACATCAGCATTCAAAATATTGGATTATTTTCTCTAATATGACTGTAACCAGAACTATATCTATACTTGTTTTCATCTGTTCTTAGAGAAAGAAAAGTACAATGACTCTTTTCTTGAGCAATGTAGAAAGCAGCTTACATTTCTCTCCAATTTTAAAAATTTGCTAAACGAACAAATATTTTACATTTTAAAAATCAAAAGTACTAAAATTAACTTTCCATGGAATATATTCTGTGGTGCTCAAGTTTGAAAACGTCTTCCAGCAACTCTGTAGCCTTGGAAATTACAGCTGACCCTTGAACAACAAGGGTTTGAGCTGCACAGGTCCACTTATACTTGGATTTTCTCAATAGTAAATAGTGCAGCCCAACCAGCTCCTTGAATGGCAGACATGGAGAGCTCACTATAAATTATAGGCAGCCTGTAGACTGCTCGGAGAGTAGCCCTCACCCCACGTTGTTTGTTCAAGGGTCAGCTGTAATCCTGTTCTGGGAATTGCCTTTCCATAATTTGAAATCATCAAGAGGGCAGAGGTAAATATGTGATACTTGGATTCTCGGGGCATGAATGTAAAGAAACTTTCAAAATGAAGCTGAGTTCTACTTTTCACTGAAATTAACACCTCACTTGCTCTTTTTGCTGAGCATAGAGACTTACCTAGAAGAAATGGCCACCTAATTTCTCTTATGCACAAACAGGGGGATAAAAATCAACACTGCAATAGAATAAATGCAGCAGAAATGCTTGACAATTAACAGAACAAAGACATGGAAGAATCTAAGATTTATAGTACCTTGCTCATTTTATGCATATGCATTTATGTGAAACAATTAAATAGCTTACAAATCAAATCAGAAATAACCTGGTATATGTGATAACAGTAGACATTAGAATATCTGTAAAAATTAATCTGTAAAAAATAACTTTACCTGTATCTGTATATGCAGTAGGTAAAAACATCTTAATCTAGACTACTTACCCTGTAGACAAGTTTATTGAAAAGCTTAAAAATTTTTCTCTGTAGAATTGTTTGATACTTTGATAAACTCAAAAATAATTATTCTCAGTCTTAATATTCTCTAACTTCAATGTTCCACAACCCCTTATACTTCAAAAGTAAAATTCAGAAGAACATGCTTATAAATATATAAAGGAAAAAAATCCCAGGGATTATGCCTGGGGCCACAGTAAATATTGAATAAGATTAAATTTAATAACTTTTTTGTTAAAGATAGAGATTTATTCAGAGTTACATTTCCAGGTCTGAATATCTGCATCTTAACATCTCAACATTTTTCAAATAAAAACAATGAAAGAATTAAACAGAGAAAGTTCCCCTAAGAAATTAGACGTGATATTATCTCCACTGAAGAGTCTGTCAACCACATGGAGGCCAGCTCCATCTCTCTCAGCTGAGCAGCTTCTCAATTACACACAGAAAGTGGACCAAAGCATTAACCAGCCGTCTGGGGAAGATGTTCTGTCAATAAGCTTAGGGCTCACCCAGCGGATCTCATCACTTGAGCAAAAACTCTTGAGAATTCAAAGGTAGGACTTCCTTGGAGTTAAAGGAAATAGGCAAAAAGCAGCATCTACAGCAAAGCAACAACTAATGTTTACAGAACACATTTTCTGGAGCAAGGCTTTCCCAAACCTGGCTGATCAAAACTCCTATTTTCAGAGTCCAAACTCAGGCTTAGCCAGTCGGACATTCCAAAACTGGAGGCCAAACAAGAATTTTAGGAGCTGCAGACCCAGCCAGCAGCCCGCTGAGGGAGGGCCCTGCAGGCATGAATGAGGGCTCTGAGGCTGCCTCAGGTCAGAGTGAGCATCTCCAGCAGGTGACGGGATCACTCGTCGGTGGAGAAGGAGCTGAGGCGCAAGAGGGGACACGGAGGCCAAGTAGAAGGCACAGAGGTGATGTGCACCAGAGTGATGACAACAGAAGAGAAACAAGGCCAGAGTTTATAGATAGACAGGTGACCCCTGAACAACACGGGACTGATTGGCGCGGGTCCACTTATATGCGTATTTTGTTCAAGAGGAAACACTTCAGAACCACATGGTCTGCAGAGAGAATCGCGGCTGCAGGTGGAGGGCCACCCGTAACTTACGGGGGGATGCTCCACTGCGGGGGTTCGGAGGCCTGACCCCCGTGCTGTTCAAGGGGTAGCAGCATCTCTGAATCAACAGCTTTGGCAACAGATCAGCTACAGGAGGTGAAGAAAAGGCAGGAGACATGGGGTCAGCTTTCCTTGGTGTGGATTCAGCCTCTGCCGCTTACAGAACTGTGTGACTTAGCAAGTAACACTTTCTAAGTCTCAGTTTTCACACCAGGAAATGGAAGTAGGGTTAAGTACATAAATGTTTAAATTAAAATTAATCAATTTAAGTGATCTATGTTAAACACTAAGCACAGGTCTTGGCCCTTAGACTAAATGTTGGCTGATATTCATTGGTTTTGTTGTTAATGATGCTGCTGTAAAAATATCATTCGTTGAGACCTACTTTGGGCCAGGCACTGTGAAAATAAAGACTTTTTTTGAAAGGGAAAAATAGCTCCCCTGATGACAAATGTTTGCTCCCCAAGACCACTTTCAGTTTCCCCCATAATGCCTGCAGACCTATGTATTTTTTTGCAAAACAGAGAAGTGCTGAAGTATGGAAACAATTTAGTTCTGTTACCAGGATCCTCAAGGCCACAGATCATCTACAATATGTGTCTCATGGCATCAAGAACAAGAAATTAGCCCCAGTTTTCTGACTCTCCTCATTCCTAACACCTGGACTGAGGGAACAAAACAGACCCACGTGGGTTCACTTAACCTGCATTTGCCTTGGACCTAATCACTCCCTCTCTCATTTTCCCGCTCACACTAATGAAAGCATCCCCCACCTTTAGGTTTTCATTGTCTGTGTCCACAGTGACTCTGAAATTCCTGCTTTGTCAAGATACCATTTTAAAGAATGCGCCTATAGCAGTTGTCAACTGAATTGACACAATACTACTATCAGACTGGTGCCTGATAAATCAGGGGCAGCTTCTTAAATATCAACTCAATATATCCTGTATGAGAGTAAATTTTTCTTATTAGACAGCAAACAAGATGTTATACTCCTCAGTATATATTGTACTTCTCCCAAGTACTATGGGAGTCAGCATATGTAGACCACTGTCTTTCAGTTCTGTAACTGACACCTGGGAACAGGAGTGATGGATGCATCAATGGGGGCCCCTCAGAGACCCTCTGCCTCTTGTTGCACGAATCTCAGAGCCTGTGTTGCAGAGCATTAATCAAGATCAGCATTCTAAGTTGCATAATGCAGGATTTCTCCTCGGATCTTGCCTTGGCTTCTGTTGCCATCTATTTTGAATCTGAAAATCACCTCATACTGCAGTAAACATTGGTTGCATTTGTAATAGAAAACTGGAAAGGCCTTCTCCACTGCGTCCTGTGACCCTCCTCAGGACACAACTGTCCTCCTTCTCCACCTCCATGTGCCCAGATGTCCTCTTCCCCGTCCACCTTCAGTAAATATATAGAAAACATACAACCAATATTTACTACAAAAGGAGGCCACTTTCAGATTCAGATTCCATTAATGTCAATCCCTAACCTCAGTTATATTTTGACTTTGCATCAGATGCTTTGTTTTCAAGGATACCCTATTCTAATGCCCCTGACGGGATCAGTAAGACCTTCTCTACGGCCCATTTGGTATCTCGAGAAGCTTGGCCTTAAAAAACCATGGTGAAAACAACCAGGAGCCTTACTCCTAACCTGCAGGCTCACATGTTGTCTCTGTAGACTCACAGGTATCAGGACATGCCAACACGTTTCTGAGCTGCACCCATGGCCAATCCCTTCAGTCTCTCAACAAAACTGACCTCCTCCCAGGCGGCTCCTCCAAGTGAACTTGTGACACTGAGGTTTTCATATGGAACACTGTGGGAAAATTCTCGTTTTTAAAGTTCTCCTTTCAGGGCAGTATTTAAAGTACGTCTTCAGGTACTGATTTTCCATGCAGATTTCTTCGGCTACTAATACTAGCTCCATTCTTCCTAGGCCGTGTTCCATCTTTGAAACCCCAGTATTTACTTACAAGGATTCCCAAAATCTTTTTCAAACAGCTTTAAAAATATCCAGGGCTTCCCTGGTGGTGCAGTGGTTGAGAATCTGCCTGCCAATGCAGGGGACACGGGTTCGAGCCCTGGTCTGGGAAGATTCCACATGCCGCGGAGCAACTGGGCCCGTGAGCCACAACTACTGAGCCTGCACGTCTGCAGCCTGTGCTCCACAACAAGAGAGGCCGCGGCAGTGAAAGGCCCGCGCACCGCAATGAAGAGAGGCCCCCGCTTGCCGCAACTGGAGAAAGCCCTCGCACAGAAAAGAGGACCCAACACAGCAAAAAATAAATAAATTAATTAATTAAAAAAAATATCCAGGATTCTTTACAGCACATTCACCTGACCCAGAAGTCACACAATTGCTTTATTAAAGAAATACTCATTACCAACCACAGTTAAGGAATGCGATGGTACCATTAGCCACCAAGAACATGGGGAAAGTTAGAATCTGTTTCTAGTGGAAGTTTTTCCTTCTCTCACAGAGGCAGGGTGGTGTGCGGGAAAGTGACTGACTTGAGTGTCAGGAGACTTAGATTTCTGGCTCTGCCCAAAGTATTTCGGCCACAGGTAAGTCACTTCCCCTTTCTAAGCTGGAGTGACCTCATCTGTAAGCTGTTTCCACTCCCAACTCCCATCCTCACTCACCTTCAGATGCATCACCCGGCACAGTGCCAGCCTGAGTTCCATGCCTTGCTTTGCCTTTGCCACACCTAGTGCTGCGGCAGAGCTGACATTAACCCACCACCCTGAACCTCCGCCGGCCTCCACCGCACCCCCATCCCTACCACCAGCCCTCAGGCCCAGTTCTGGGACATCCAAATGAACCGTTTACACACCATTTTCAAACATCTGGCCTCAAACACCCCTACTCACCCAATGCAGAGGTGGACGTCACCTAATGCACAGTGAAAACGGAAGGTGCCAGCACTCCCTCACCTTCCTGTGAATCACCTAGAAAGCCCACCTGCACTGTGTCCCCCTTCTCACGGCTGTTTTCACACACGTGTTCCTGTCCATGTCCCAGGCCAACCCCCACCTGAGCTACACATGCCCTCCCTCTGCTTTCCAGGACCACAGGCTATCCATCAGTTCGCCTTTTCTATTGGATCCCTCCCATCACCATCTGCACAGGCTCTAAACATTCCCAAGCTTGTTTAAAAAGAGGTACTTCTCTTTCCCCACTCATAACCCCCCTGACACGAAGCCGCTGGCTCTCATCACACACTTGCGCTGACCCCCTCGATCTCCCTATCTGACCCTGACTCTCCATCCAGCCTCAGCCTGCAGAGGCCTGGCCAGCGACCCTGCACCCCACCCAGACTGCTCTCTACATCTGCAAGTATATTGACGATTACTTTGGCAAATTCAATGACTACTTTTCAGTCTTGCTCTTCCTTGACTTCTAAGCAATATTTTACATCACTTAATACACAATCTGTTTTCTTAATCTTTATTTCTGCCCCACTTCTGACTGCACTTTATCTGCCCCATGGGGCTTTCCACCTGCCCATTGCATACACATTCATCTGTATGTCAGGCCCTGCTTTATTCTCACCCTGAAGGCAGTTTTCAATGCATAACATCTTCAGGGATCATCTACGAGGTGAAGATTCCTCCATCTCTCTCTCTCTAGGCTCTGTTTCCTGATGCCTAGACACAAATAACCAGTTACAGTTGAGTATCTTTCAGGAGATTATCTGTAAATTCAGTAAGACCTAAACTGAATTAACTGTTCTCCCAAACTGCTCCTCTTGTACTTCACACAGTAAACAGCACCACCCTTTCCCCTGTCGCCCAAGCTGGAAATCTGGTCACATACCCTCCTTTTTCCTGCCCTCTCCCTCGCCTTTATACCATCAGCCAAATCTCTGAGGCTCATCATCTGGACCTTCCAAGGCAGAGCTTCTCAGAAGGTGGTCCCGGACCACCAGCAGCAGCATCACCTGAGAACCCAGCTCAGACCTCCTGCCTCAGAACCTCTGGGGTGGGCCCAGCAATTTTGCTCACGTGTCCTCCAGGTGATTCAATACTTGCTCACTTTGGGAGAACCACTAATCTATCAGTATCATCAGAACTGCCCTTTCTGCATCCTGAGCACCACGTCCATAGCTAAGGGCAGCACCTGTGCTCCCCTGGATCCCCACATCATTTACTCAAAATCTTCCAGCCTCCAAGTCAGACTCACAGAACACCCCTTGGTCCAGACTCCACAAACACCTAGAAAGGTGTCTCTAAAACACTCCTCTGCTGAGTTTAGGTCTGTGCTTTGTCATCTCAGCATCCATGTCTTGTGCCTGCCCTCCCTCTCAGGAGAAGGGCCATGCCTGTCTCTGCTAACAGATGCTAACTGCTAACAGGGTGGATTGTGGTGGGTAGTGGGGGTGAGGCCTGGGAACTCTCCTCACCCTTTGGAAGCAGTTCCCTGGCTAGGGGCAAGTTGTGGCTCAAGAAGGTGGCTCCTGGGTGTAGTTAAGCCATGGCCCAGAAGCCCTCCATGGAACTGTCAGTCCAGGCAAATCCAAGAGCATCTGAGTGTGTCTCTGACTTCCCAGTGACAGCAGGTTGCTCAAAATTTGAATTTAGTGAAACAGGGTGTAAGTTTTCCACACTCTGTGTGGTCTGGCCTTGCAGGGAGGGAGAAGTCAGTCTAATTAAAGATTGTGCAGGTCCTCGTGACATATGCCAGAGGTTACGATACGTGTTTCTTGTGTCTGTTGTATAGTATGAATAAATGCTTGCAGCTCTTAGACCTTTGTTGATCAATGAAGCACTTTTTTATTACTGTTTTTCGTCATATGTCAAGGAGGAACCGTAACTCTCCACAGCTGTATATATAACACTTTTCTCCTAAAGAGGAGTTGCTCAGTGCTCCTGTATTTTTTTCATTTTTTGTCAAAGCAAGAAGTAAATACTTTAGAACTGTTCAATATATAAATAAAGTGAATAAAGTTTAGTGTTCTGCATGGTAATAAATAAATAAACAAAACATTCCTCTGTGTAAAACTCATCAGTGGTTCCCCACCACTCCCAGGATTGAGTTCCAATTCCTAAACCCGTCTTCCAGAAGCCTCCACCAAGGGTTCTGGGTACCAAGCAGAATCTTCTCTGCAGATAACCCCCCCACGCCCGCCCCTCACACTGGACACCGTGCTCCAGCCACAGTGACGACTTGGAACTCAAGTCTTCTGTCACCAGGAAACACTGTGCCATTGCATCTTCCTACCTGGCAGGCCTTTGGACAGTGAGCGACATAGCACAGGGAGAGGAGCTGCATTTTTCATGAAAAAAAGTCAGTAACTATTATGTGACTGGCTGGTGACCACATATGATTACAGGCAGAAAGAAAGTCACACTGACACAATACATTTACATTTTACGTTTTACCTAAGTATAGACCAGGGGGCAGCAAACTGCAGCTGCTGCCCGTGTTTGTAAATGAAGTCTTGCTAGGAAATAACAGCCATGCTTATTCACTGCACGTTTTCCATGGTGGCTCTCACAGGATGACAGCAGAGCTGGGTTCTGTGACAGAGGCTGTAAAACAGTTACTAAAGCCTAAGATAGCTTCCCTCTGGCCAATTTTAAGAAACTGTGCCAACCCCTCATCTAGACAATAATGTAATACAAAGGAAATAAATCATCTTTCGGATTTCCAAAGGCTAGTAAAACTCTGGAGGAAAAGCCCTCTAAGCTCCTGGTTAGCTGGTGTCCTCTGTGTTCAAGGGCCTTTCAAGTTCTGCACTCTTCCTGGCTCTTGAGATGGGAGAGGAGGCCACCAAAATATACTTGTTTATAATGGTGTGTTAGTTTCTGCTTTATCACCAAGTGAATCAGCTATACATATACATATATCCCCATATCTCTTCCCTCTTGCGTGTCCCTCTTTCCCACTCTCCCTATCCCCCCACCTCTAGGTGGTCAAAAAGCACCGAGCTGATCTCCCTGTGTTATGTGGCCGCTTCCCCCTAGCTATTTTATATTTGGTAGTGTATATATGTCCATGCCAATCTATCACTTCCCAACTTACCCTTCCCACTCCCCATGTCCTCAAGTCCATTCTCTACATCTGCGTCTTTGTTCCTTTCCTTTCACTAGGATCTTAAGAACCTTTTTTTTTTTTTTTAATCCATATATATGTGTTAGCATACGGTATTTTTGTTTTTCTCTTTCTGACTTACTTCACTCTGTAGGATAGACTCTAACTCCATTCACCTCACTACAAATAACTCAGTTTCGTTTCTTTATATGGCCAAGTAATATTCCATTGTATTTATGTGTCACATCTTTGTTATCCATGCATCTGTCAGTGGACACTTAGGTTGTTTCCATGTCTTGGCTATTGTAAATAGAGCTGCAATGAACATTGTGCTACATGACTCTTATGAAATATGATTATCTCAGGATATATGCCCAGCAGTGGGATTGCTGGGTCGTTTGGTAGTTCCAATTTTAGTTTTTTTTTTTTTTTTTAACATCCTTATTGAAGTATAATTGCTTTACAATGGTGTGTTAGTTTCTGCTTTATAACAAAGTGAATCAGTTATACATATACATATGTTCCCATATCTCTTCCCTCTTGCATCTCCCTCCCTCCCACCCTCCTTATCCCACCCCTCTAGGTGGTCACAAAGCACCGAGCTGATCTCCCTGTGCTATGTGGCTGCTTCCCACTAGCTATCTATTTTACATTTGGTAGTGTATATATGTCCATGACACTCTCTCACCCTGTCACATCTCACCCCTCCCCCTCCCCATATCCTCAAGTCCATTCTCTAGTAGGTCTGTGTCTTTATTCCCGTCTTGCCACTAGGTTCTTCATGACCTTTTTTTTTTCCCTTAGATTCCATATATATGTGTTAGTATACTGTATTTGTTTTTCTCTTTCTGACTTACTTCACTCTGTATGACAGACTCTAACTCCATCCACCTCATTACAAATACCTCCATTTCATTTCTTTTCATGGCTGAGTAATATTCCATTGTATATATGTGCCACATCTTCTTTATCCATTCATCTGATGATGGACACTTAGGTTGCTTCCATGTCCTGGCTATTGTAAATAGAGCTGCAATGAACATTTTGGTACATGACTCTTTTTGAATTATGGTTTTCTCAGGGTATATGCCCAGTAGTGGGATTGCTGGGTCGTATGGTAGTTCTATTTTTAGTTTTTTAAGGAACATCCATACTGTTCTCCATAGTGGCTGTATCAGTTTACATTCCCACCAACAGTGCAAGAGTGTTCCCTTTTCTCCACACCCTCTCCAGCATTTATTGTTTCTAGATTTTTTGATGATGGCCATTCTGACCGGTGTGAGATGATACCTCTTTGTAGTTTTGACTTGCATTTCTCTAGTGATTACTGATGTTGAGCATCCTTTCATATGTTTGTTGGTAATCTGTATATCTTCTTTGGAAAAATGTCTATTTATGTCTTCTGCCCATTTTTGGATTGGGTTGTTTGCTTTTTTGATATTGAGTTGCATGAGCTGCTTGAAAATTTTTGAGATGAATCCTTTGTCAGTTGCTTCATTTGCAAATATTTTCTCCCATTCTGAGGGTTGTCTTTTTGTCTTCTTTATGGTTTCCTTTGCTGTGCAAAAGCTTTTAAGTTTCACTAGGTCCCATTTGTTTATTTTTGTGTATATTTCCATTTCACTGGCAGGTGAGGCAAAAAGGATCTTGCTGTGATTTATGTCATAGAGTGCTCTGAGTGGGTTGTCCACTAAGAGTTTTATAGTGTCTGGCCTTACATTTAGGTCTTTAATCCATTTTGAGTTTATTTTTGTGTATGTTGTTAGGGAGTGTTCTAATTTCATTCATTTACATGTATCTGTCCAGTTTTCCCAGCACCACTTATTGAAGAGGTTGCCTTTTCTCCATTGTATATTCTTGCATTCTTTATAAAAATAAGTTGACCATAGGTGCATGGATTTATCTCTGGGCTTTCTAGCGTGTTCCATTGATCTATATTTCTGTTTTGTTGCCAGTGCCATACTGTCTTGATTACTGTAGCTTTGTAGTATAGACTGAAGTCCGGGAGCCTGGTTCCTCCAGCTCCGTTTTTCTTTCTCAAGATTTCTTTTGTTATTAGGGGTCTTTGTGTTTCCATACAAATTGCGAAAATTTTTGTTTTAGTTCTGTGAAAAATGTCAGTGGTAGTTTGATAGGAATTACATTGAATCTGTAGATTGCTTTGGGTAGTATAGTCATTTTCACAATGTTGATTCTTCCAATCTCAGTGCCTTATAGTTTCTGCATCCAGGTCTTTTATCATCTCAGGTAGGTTTATTTCTAGGTGTCTTTTTCTTTTTGTTGCAATGGTAAATGGGAGGGTTTCCTTAATTTATCGTTCAGATTTTTCATCATTAGTGTATAGGAATGCAAGAGATTTCTTTGCATTAATTTTGTATCCCTCTACTTTACCAAATTCATTGATTAGCTCTAGTAGTTGTCTGGTAGCATCTTTAGGATTCTCTCTGTATAGTATCATGTCATCTGCAAACAGTGACAGATTTACTTCTTTTCCGATTTGGATTCCTTTTATTTTTTTTCCTTCTCTGATTGCTGTTGCTAAAATTTCCAAAACTATGTTGAATAATAATGGTGAGAGTGGACAACCTTGTCTTCTTCCTGATCTTAGAGGAAATGTTTTCAATTTTTCACCATTGAGAATGATGTTGGCTGTGCATTTGTCATATATGGCATTTATTATGTTGAAGTAAATTCCTTCTATGCCTACCTTCTGGAGGGTTTTTATCATAAATGGGTGTTGAATTTTGTCAAAAGCTTTTTCTGCATCTATTGAGATGATCATCTGGTTTTTATCTTTCAATTTGTTAATATGTCATATCACACTGATTGATTTGTGTGTATTGAAGAATCCTTTCATTCCTGGGATAAACCCCACGTGATCATGGTGTATGATGCTTTAAATGTGCTGTTGGATTCTGTTTGCTAGTATTTTGTTGAGCATTATTGCATCTATGATCATCAGTGATACTGGCCCATAGATTTTTTTCTCTGTGACATCTTTGTCTGCTTTTGGTATCAGGGTGACTGTGACCTCGTAAAATAAGTTTGGGAGTGTTCCTCCTTTTGTTATATTTTGGAAGATGTTGAGAAGGATAAGTGTTAGCTCTTCTCTAAATGTTTGATAGAATTCACCTGTGAAACCATCTTTTCCTGGGCTTTTGTTTGTTGGAAGAGTTTTAATCACAGTCTCAATTACAGTGCTTGTGATTGGTCTGTTAGTATTTTCTATTTCTTCCTGGTTCAGTCTGGAAGGTTGTGCTTTTCTAAGAATGTGTCCATTTCTTCCAGGTTGTCCATTTTATTGGCATATAGTTGCTTGTAGTAATCTCTCATGATCCTTTGTATTTCTCCAGTGTCCGTTGTTATTTCTCCTTTTTCATTTCTAATTCTATTGATTTGAGTCTTCTCCCTTTTTTCCTTGATGAGTCTGGCTAATGGTTTATCAATTTTGTTTATCTTCTCAAAGAATCAGCTTTTAGTTTTATTGATCTTTGCTATACTTTCCTTCCTTTCTTTTTCATTTATTTCTGATCTGATCTGTATGATTTCTTTCCTTCAGCTAACCTTGGGGGTTTTTTGTTCTTCTTTCTCTAATTGCTTTAGGTGTAAGGTTAGGTTGTTTATTTGAGATGTTTCTTGTTTCTTGAGGTAGGATTTTATTGCTATAAACTTCCCTCTTCGAACTGCTTTTGCTGCATCCCATAGGTTTTGGGTTGTCGTGTTTTCATTGTCACTTGTTTCTAGGTATTTTTTGATTTCCTCTTTGATTTCTTCAGTGATCTCTTGGTACTTAAGTAGTGTATTGTTTAGCCTCCATGTGTTTGCATTTTTTACAGATTTTTTTCTGTAATTGATATCTAGTCTCACAGTGTTGTGGTCAGAAAAGATACATGATACAATTTCAATTTTCTTAAATTTACCAAGGCTTGATTTTTGACCCAAGATATGATCTATTCTGGAGTATATCCCATTAACACTTGAGTAGAAAGGGTATTCTGTTGTTCTGATGGAATGTCCTATAAATATCAATTAAGTCATCTTGTATAATGTACCATTTAAAGCTTGTGTTTCTTTATTTATTTACATTTTGGATGATCTGTCCATTGGTGGAAGTGGTGTGTTAAAGTCCCCTACTATGATTGTGTTACTGTCATTTTCCCCTTGTATGGCTGTTAGCATTTGTTTTATGTATTAGGGTGCTCTTATGTTGGGTACATAAATATTTACAATTGTTATATCTTCTTCTTGGATTGATCCCTTGATCATTATGTAGTGTCCTTCTTTGTCTCTTTCAATAGTCTTTATTTTAAAGTCATTTTGTCTGATATGAGAATTGCTACTCCAGCTTTATTCTGATTTCCATTTGCATGGAATATCTTTTTCCGTCCCCTACCTTTCCGTCTGTATGTGTCCCTAGGTCTGAAGCAGGTCTCTTGTAGACAGCGTTTATATGAGTCTTGTTTTTGTATCAATTCTGCCAGTCTATCTCTTTTGGTTGGAACATTTAATCCATTTATATTTAAGGTAGTTATCGATATGTATTTCCTATTACCATTTTCTTAATTGTTTTGGGTTTGTTACTGTAGGTCTTTTCTTCTCTTGTGTTTCCTGCCTAGAGAAGTTCCTTTAGAATTTGTTGTAAAGCTGCTTTGGTGGTGCTGAATTCTCCTAGCTTTCGCTTGTCTGTAAAGGTTTTAATTTCTCTGTCGAATCTGAATGAGATCCTTGTTGGGTTGCGTAATCTTGGTTGTAAGTGTTTTCCTTTCATCACTTTAAATATGTCCTGCTTCTCCCTTCAGGCTAGCAGTGTTTCTGCTGAAAGATCAGCCATTAACCTTATGGGGATACCCTTGTATATTATTTGTTGTTCTTCCCTTGCTGCTTTTAATATATTTTCCTTGTATTTAATTTTTGATAGTTTGATTAATATGTGTCTTGGCGTGTTTCTACTCAAATTTATCCTGTATGGGACTCTCTGTGCTTCCTGGACTTGATTGACTACTTCCTTTCCCATATTAGGGAAGTTTTCAACTATAATCTCTTCAAATATTTTCTCAGCCCCTTTCTTTTTCTCTTCTTCTTCTGGGACCCCTGTAATTCGAATGTTGTTGTGTTTAATGTTGTCCCAGAGGTCTCTGAAACTGTCCTCAATTCTTTTCATTCTTTTTTCTTTATTCTGCTCTGTGGTGGTTATTTCTACTATTTTATCTTCCAGATCACTTATCCGTTCTTCTGCCTCAGTTATTCTGCTATTGATCCCTTCTAGAGAATTTTTAATTTCATTTACTGTGTTGTTCATCATTGTTTGTTTGCTCTTTAGTTCTTCTAGGTCCTTGTTAAACGTTTCTTGTATTTTCTCCATTTTATTTCCAAGATTTTGGATCAACTTTACTATCATTACTCTGAATTCTTTTTCAGGTAGACTGCCTCTTTTCTCTTCATTTGTTTTGTCTGGGGTTTTTAACTTGCTGCTTCATCTGCTGTGTGTTTCTTTGTCTTCTCATTTTCTTAACTTACTGTGTTTCAGGTCTCCTTTTCGCATGCTGCAGGTGCATGGTTCCTATTGTTTTTGGTGTCTGCCCCCAGTGGCTAAGGTTGGTTAAGTGGGTTGTGTAGGCTTCCTGGTGGAAGAGACTGGTGGCTGTGTTCCAGTGGATGAGGCCGGATCCTGTCTTTCTTGTGGCAGGATGGCATCCAGTGGTGTGTGTTGGGGTGTCTGTGACCTTATTATGATTTTAGGCAGTCTCTGTGCTAATGGATGGTGTTGTGTTCCTCTCTTGCTAGTTGTTTGTCATAGGGTGTCCAGCACTGTAGTTTGCTGGTCGTTGAATGGAGCTGTGTCTTAGCGTTCAGAAGGAAATCTCTGGGAGAGCATTCTCCATTTAATATTACATGGATCTAGGAGGTCTCTGGTGGACCAGTGTCCTGAACTTGTCTCTCCCACCTCAGAGGCACAGGCCTGACACCTGGCAAGACAATGAAGACCCTCTCAGCCAAAGGGCCCAGGTCACTCAGTGGCTGGGACAGGATGGAGAATGTCTTTTGAGGATTCTGGATTCCCAGCTTTCCCCAATAAGTATGTATTATATACGTTTTATGTAGAAAAATTTATGATACATAATATATATATTACACATATTGCCTATAATATATAAAGTATGTAACCTAAACTTATTCTATATAATCAATTCATGATATAGAATATGTTTATTATATATAATCTAGGTATATTATGTATAGAATACCTACAGATGCACATACGTACACAAACACACCTTGTTAGGGTTCAGTTTCGAATTAGGGTTTTTGTGTCTGAAAGGCTTGCGTTGTGTGACTTAGTCTGTATTGGAGCTGATCCCCTTGTCAGTTCCATCGTTGGCAAATCAATGTTTTCTCACGTTCACTCAGCTGCCTTTTCATCGTAAGGACAGTTTTCCTGTGATGTTTAAAATACTTTTCAGTCGCCTGGAACCCCAACTGCCTTTATTGTGCTTCTGCTTCCCTTGCCTGAGGAGAACAATCCACAGACATGCTTCTAAGGCTGAGGTGCAATAACTTACTGCCTATGGGTTTCTTCTAGGGCTGGCCTGGCTTAAGGTTTTACGATGTGGTAAATCGACTACGATGTGGTAGTCGATTTGGTGTGAGGTTCTTGTTGTACATGGCACAAGAAAGGAATCCAGTGTGATGCTTGTGCATGGAGCGGTCCAGTTTTCCCAGCACCATTCAATTCACAGGCTATCTTCTCCCCATGGACCCTCTCACCTCCTTTGATGGCTTAAGCATGGCTTTTTTTCGGGGTTCTCCATTCCCTTGCTTAGATCTATGTGGTTGTCTTCTGTACCAATACCATGCTGTCTTGATGATGCTAGGTTTGCAGTCTATTTGGAAATCAGGCAGTGTTTGATGTCCGAAGTCTGCACTACTTTCTGAAGAGTGTATGGACACTCTCTACGTTCATTAGGGTTTCCAGACCCATTTCGGTATTCTAGGTTGTACTTGTCTGAGAAAATCTGTGGGTATTTTGAGAGCAATGGCATCAACTCTCTGGATTGCCTCGGGTGTGTGGAATGATTTGCACAAGATGGACGCTTTCGATACATGAGCACCGCCTATCTTTCCATGTTGCATGTATGTCATCTTCATTTTCTTTCATCAGTATGTCTCTCATCCAGTTTTCTGAGTTACGGGTCTTGTAGGTCGTGGGTTAGATGGACTCATAGGTATTTTCTTTGTGTTTTACCGTCATTGTCGATGGGGTTGTCTTCTTCCTCATTCAGATAGATTGTTGTTAGTGTACAGAAACACAACCGATTTCTGTAGCGTCAATGAAGTTTCTACCCTACAATCAAATTGAGTTTCCAGAGTTCTGTTCTGTTTTGTTTTGTTTTACTTTTTGTGGGGGAGCTGGGGTTGCCGGCAGCAGGTTCTATGCGGAGAATTGGGGTCAACTGGAGTCTTTCCTCTGCTGTCAGATACTTCTTTCTTCTTACCATGCTGTTATTATGGCGATGACGTACTCTGCCTTGGTAAATGAAAGCAGACTGTGTGCCAGGGTTAGAGTTAGGTGTATGTAATAACTGGCCCTCTTCTCCTTCCTCCCTCACCATCTCTCTGGGTCCTCCAGGAATGGCAGGACATGGCCAAGGCCCCATAGGACTCAGCTCAGTGAGCTGGATGGCTGTTCGTCTGCCCTCCTTCCTGTACGTACTTTGGTCTACCATCTGTGACCCTTCTGTGGCTGGGGGTTGGGGCTTGGGGGTTGTGGGTGCCTTCAGACCTTTCCCTCCTTTGAGACTAATCCTCTGTTCATATGTGTTGGCAAATTGCCATCCACCAGATTGGTGGTCTGAGGCCAGCCTTTGGTCCAGGCCCAAGACCAGCACCTGGGGTCTCACCCTGTGGGGCCCAGCATTCAGCCCCGGCCTGCTCACCTTTGTACTCCTCCTTGGAGGGCTCTGGGTCATGCAGCTGACTTGGGGGGAAGCATGGCATGGTGCTCCTGGTCAGAGCCAGCTGTTCTGAGCTCTCTTCATAGCCCAGGATTGGGAACTGTAGTCCCCCGTGCCCAGGATCCAGAGAAACCTCCATGGCCCCACTCCCCAGAGCCAGTCCTGGCCCTCGTGGGCAGTTGGTGCAGGGTGCGGAGTAGAGCAACCTGTCTCCACGCTCGTGGAGACTCATTGGTTGTCCCCATCAATGAGCTCCTCTCCAATCTCCAACCTGGGGCTCTGCCATGAGAGTGACCAGAATACAGGCAGGCCTGGCCTGAAGGGATCATGGCCCCGCTTGGCCATTATCACTGCTTTTTCTGCCCACTCGACCTTCTGCTCCCAGATCAGGCACAAACCTAGGTCAGATCACATATCCACCTGGGATCAAAGAGATCGACCTCGAGTCTTTGGCATAAACTTCGGGCCAAAGATCGCTACCTGGACTCACTCCATACGGACTGGCCAGCTTGGGACAGGGCTGTGGACGTGTCCAGCCCACCAGGCTTCTCACCCCTCATCAGCCTGCCCAAGCTGGAGGCAGACCCACCACACAAGACAGGAACACCCACCCCCAAACCCACTCCATGCCTCCAGGCAAGGGACTGAGGGCTACCCACCTGGCGTCAGGGCTGTGGCCTGGCCTGGGGCTCCCTGGTTTACATTTGGGGTCCCCCGGTCCAATGGCCCAAGACAGTTCAGGTGAGACTTGACCCAAGGTTGACTGCCGTGTAATACACCTTGACTGTGACCTCTCCTGAGGTCACAGCTGCAACACATTGGGACACAGCAGAACCATGATTGCAGCCCCATGACCTGGGGTGAGGACTCCTCTAGGATGTGGATGCCTCATTCCTCAAGTTCCAGGTTGCATTGGGCTCTATCACCAGGGAAGTGAGGTCAAGTCCTGCTGTCCCATGGCCCAAACCAGTGACACCAACATGGCTGGGGCAGAGCCAGGGTGCCATCTCTGTGGACACAGCTGCTTTCAAGACCTGGTGACTCTCCTCCATGTCATCAGTGATGTGGCCCTGTACAAGCCATGGGCCTCTCCTCCCCAGTCTCCCCATCTGCACAGTGGTGCTCATTCTCATATCAACTTCCTAGGGAAGCCATTAGGCGGATAGACCTAGAAGCACCTACAGTGCCTGTCAAACTCGTAGGCTGGTATCAAATGGAGGGCTGGTATCACATGGACACAGGCACAAACTGCACATAGGAAGGAAGGCATCACGGGCTGGCCTAGTGCAGAATCCAGCTGAAACAAGCCTAGGTCTACTCTGGGATCTCCAGAGAATCACTCATTCTCCAGCCTACATCCCACTCCTGCCGTGGGAGGGCTGAAGGTCAAGAAATTTCACACATTGCCTTCTCTGGCTTACAACCTTCCAGCCCCTCCTGTTGCAAGTAGATTCAGGTCCACTTGTCTCCTCAGCCTTTGGGGTGGGCAGCCCCTGCATTGGCTCCTGGCAGTCTTGCCTCCAGGTCACATATCCTTGTGGAAATCCCCACCCATCCACAATGGATGGACATTGTGATTTGGTCCTTGCCTATAGACGGACATAGGAAAAGTCTGTGACTTCTACTCAATTCCTCTTCCCTGTGATCGTGTGGCTTGTGCGTGTGTGCGTGCATGAGCACACAAGTATTTGTATCTCTAAGTATGATACATAATATATATGCAGTATATACATATTGTGTAGAGAAATTTATGATACATAATATATATAATACATATTGTCTATTATATATATATATATATATTATGTATCCTAAACTTATTCTATATAATAAATTCATGATATAGAATATGTTTATTATATATAATCTAGGTATATTATGTATAGAATACCTACAGGTGCACATACTTACACACACACACACATTGTTAGGGTTCAGCCTCAGTTAGTGTTTTTGGGTCTCAGTGGTGTGCATTGTGGGACTTCTCAGTCTGTTATCCAGATGATCCCCTCTTCATTTCCATCGTTTGCAAATCAATGTTTTCTCACGTTCGCTTCGCTGCCTTTTCGTAGTGTGGATGCTTTCTCTGTGCCATCTAAAACACTTTTCAGTCGCCTGGAGCCCCAACTGCCTTTATTGTGCTTCTGTTTCCCTTGCCTGAGAAGACTGATCCTCAGACGTGCTTCTAAGGCTGAGGTCCAAGAACGTACTGCCTATGGGTTTCTTCTATGGCTGGCCTGGCTTCAGGATTTAAGTTGCGGTAGTCGATTTAACGTAAGCTTCTTGTTGTAGGCGGTATGAGAAAGGAAACTAGTGTGATGCTTGTGCATGGAGCGGTCCAACTTCCCCAGCACCATTCATTGTACAGGCTATCTTGTCCCCATGGGACCTTCTCACCTCCTTTGACCGCACAAGTGCGGCTTTTTTCGGGGCTCTCCATTCTCTTGCTTGGATCTATGTGGATGTCTTGTGTGCCAATACCATGCTGTCCTGATGATGCTAGGTTTGTAGTCTAGTTGGAAAACAAGCAGCATTGGACGTTTGAAGTCTGTACTTCTTTCTGAAGAGCGTATGGACACTCTCTAGGTTCTTTTGAGTTTCCAGGCCCATTTCGGTATTCTAAATTGTACTTGTCTGAGAAAATCTGTGGGTATTTTGAGAGGAATGGCATCGACTCTCTGGATTGCCTCGGGGGTGTGGAATCAATTGAACAAGACAGACTCTTCCGATGCATGAGCACTGCCTAACTTTCCATGTTACATGCGTGGCATCTTCATTTTCTTTTATCAGTATGTCTCTCGTCCCGTTTCTGAATTGCGGGTCTTGTAGGTCAGAGGTTAGATGGACTCATAGGTATTTTCTCTGTGTTTTACCATCACTTTCAATGGGGTTGTCTTCTTCCTCATTCAGATAGATTGTTGTGAGTGTACAGAAAGGCAACCGATTTCTGTAATGTTGATGAAGTTTCTACCCTGCAATCGAACTGAGTTTCCAGAGTTCTGTTCTGTTTTGTTTTGTTTTACATTTGTGGGGGGGGGGGGATCGCCTTCAGCATTTTCTGTGCAGGGAATCGGGTCAACTGGAGTCTTTCCTCTGCTGTTGAATACGTCTTCATTCTTCTTCCCGTGCACTTATTATGGCGATGATTTCCTCTGCCTTGGTGAATGAAAGCAGCCAGTATGCCAGGGTTAGAGTTAGGCATATGTAATAACTAGTCCTCTTCTCCTTCCTCCCTTTCCATCTCTTTGGGACCTCCAGGAATGGCAGGACATGACCAAGGCTCCGTAGGTCTCAGCTCAGTGCACTGGATGGCTGTTTGTCTGCCCCTCCATCCCGTGCATAATTTGCTCTACCATCTGTGACACTTCTGTGGCTGGGGGTGGGGTTTGGGAGGTGTGAGTGGCTTCAGATCTTTCCCTCCTTTGAGACCAATCCTCTGTTCGTTATATGTGGGCAAATTGCAGTCCACCAGATGGGTCATCTGAGGCCAGCCTTTGGTCCAGGCCCAAGACCAGCACCTGGGGTCTCACCCTGTGGGGCCCAGCATTCAGCCCCGGCCTGCTCACCTTTGTACTCCTCCTTGGAGGGCTCTGGGTCATGCAGCTGACTTGGGGGGAAGCATGGCACGGTGCTCCTGGTCAGAGCCAGCTGTGCTGAGCTCAATTTGTAGCCCAGAATTGGGAACCATAGTCTCCTGTGCCCAGGATCCAGATAACCCTCATGGCCAAACTACCCATAGCCGGTACTGGCCCTCATGGGCAGTTGGGGCAGGGTGTGGGCTGGGACAATGTGTCCATACACTCGTGGAGATGCATTGGTTGTCCCCATCAATGAGCTCCTTGCAGATCTCCAACCTGGGCCTCTGCCATGACAGTGACCAGCAGATGGGCAGGCCCGGCCCGAAGGGATCAGGGCCCTGCCCAGCCATTATCACTGCTTTTTCTGCCCACTCGATCTTCTGTTCCCAGATCAGGCACAAACCTAGGTAGGATCACATATCCATCTGGGATCAAAGAGATCGACCTCGAGTCTTTGGCATAAACTTCGGGCCGAAGATCGCTGCCTGGACTCACTCCATACTGACTGGCCAGCTTGGGACGGGGCTGTGGACGTGTCCAGCCCACCGGGCTTCTCACCCCTCATCAGCCTGCCCATGACGAAGGCAGACCTATCCCCCAAGACAGGAACATCCAGCCCCCAAACGCACTCCACACATCCAGGCAAGGTTCAGAGGGCTACAAGGTTGGCACCAGGGTGGTGGCCTGGCCTGGGGCTCCCTGGTTTACCTTTGCAGTCCTCCAGGCAAATGACCCAAGTCTTGCGGGTGAGACCTCACCCAATGTCGACAGAACAGGAGGAAACCTTGACTTTGACCTTTTCTAAGGCCACAACCCCAGCACAAGGGGCTGATCTTTCAGCAGAAGCTATGCAAGTCAGAAGGGAGTTGCAGGACGTATTTAAAGTGAGGAAGGAGAAAAACCTACAACCAAGATTACTCTACCCAGCAAGGATCTCATTCAGAGTTGACGGAGAAATTAAAACCTTTACAGACAAGCAAAAGCTAAGAGAATTCAGCACCACAAAACCAGCTTTACAACTAATGCTAAAGGAACTTCTCTAGGCAGGAAACACAAGAGAAGGAAAAGACCTACAATAACAAACCCAAAACAATTAAGAAAATGGTAATAGGAACATACATATCGATAATTACCTTAAATGTAAATGGATTAAATGCTGCACCCAAAAGACATAGACTGGCTGAATGGATACAAAAACAAGACCCATATATATGCTGCCTACAAGAGACCCACTTCAGACCTAGGGACACATACAAACTGAAATGGAGGGGATGGAAAAAGATATTCCATGCAAATGGAAATCAAAGGAAACCTGGAGTAGCAATTCTCATATCAGACAAAACAGACTTTAAAACAAAGACTATTATAAGAGACAAAGAAGGATACTAAATAATGATCAAGGGATCAATAAAAGAAGAAGATATAAAAATTGTAAATATTTATGCACCCCACATAGGAGCACCTCAATACATAAGGCAAATACTAACAGCCATAAAAGGGGAAATCGACAGTAACATAATCATAGTAGAGGACTTTAACACTCCACTTTCACCAATGAACAGATCATCCAAAATGTAAATAAATAAGGAAACACAAGCTTTAAATGATACATTAAACAAGATGGACTTGATATTTATAGGACATTCCATCCCAAAACAACAGAATACACTTTCCTCTCAAGTGCTCATGGAACATTCTCCAGGATAGATCTTATCTTGGGTGACAAATCAAGCCTTGGTAAATTTAAGAAACTTGACATCATATCAAGTATCTTTTCTGACCACAACGCTATGAGACTAGATATCAATTACAGGAAAATATCTGTAAAAATGCAAACACATGGAGGCTAAACAATACACTACTTAATAAACAAGAGATCACTGATGAAATCAAAGAGGAAATCAAAAAATACCTAGACACAAATGACAATGAAAACACGATGACCCAAAACCTATGGGATGCAGCAAAAGCAGTTCAAAGAGGGAAGTTTATAGCAATACAATCCTGCCTTAAGAAACAAGAAACATCTCAAATAAACAACCTAACCTACACCTAAAGCAATTAAAGAAAGAAGAACAAAAAAAAACCCCAAAGTTAGCAGAAGGAAAGAAATCATAAAGATCAGATCAGAAATAAATGAAAATGAAAGGAAGGAAAGTATAGCAAAGATCAATAAAACTGAAACCTGGTTCTTTGAGAAGATAAACAAAATTTATAAACCATTAGCCAGACTCATCAAGAAAAAAAAGGAGAAGACTCAAATCAATAGAATTAGAAATGAAAAAGGGGAAGTAACAACTGACCTTGCAGAAATACAAAGGATCATGAGAGATTACTACAAGCAACTCTATGCCAATAAAATGGACAACCTGGAAGAAATGGACAAATTCTTAGAAAAGCACAACCTTCCGACACTTAACCAGGAAGAAATAGAAAATATAAACAGACCAATCACAAGCACTGGAATTGAAACTGTGAATAAAAGCTTCTAACAAACCAAAGCCCAGGATCAGATGGCTTCATAGGTGAATTCTATCAAACATTTAGAGACGATCTAACACCTATCATTCTCAAACTCTTCTAAAATATAGCAGAGAGAGGAACACTCCCAAACGCATTCTACAAGGCCACCATCCCCCTGATACCAAAACCAGACAAAGATGTCACAAAGAAAGAAAACTACAGGCCAATATCACTGATGAATATACATGCAAAACTCCTCAAGAAAATACTAGCAAACAGAATGCAACAGCACATTAAAAGGATCATACACCATGATCAAGTGGGGTTTATCCCAGGAATGCAAGGATTCTTCAATATATGCAAATCAATCAATGTGATACACTATATTAACAAGTTTAAGAATAAAAACCATATGATCATCTCAATAGATTCAGGAAAAGCTTTTGACAAAATTCAACACCCATTTATGCTAAAAACCCTACAGAAAGTAGGCATAGAGTGAACTTACCTCAACATAATAAAGGCCATATATGAAACCCCCACAACCAACATCATTCTCAATGGTGAAATACTGAAACAATTTCCACTAAGATGAGGAACAAGACAAGGTTGCCTACTCTCACCAGTATTATTCAACATTGTTTTGGAAGTTTTAGCTACAGCAATCAGAGAAGAAAAAGAAATAAAAGGAATCCAAATCAGAAAAGAAGAAGTAAATCTGTCACTGTTTGCAGATGACATGATACTATACATAGAGAATCCTAAAGGCTCTCCCAGAAAACTACTAGAGCTAATCAATGAATTTGGTAAAGTAGCAGGATAAAAAAATTAATGCATAGAAATCTGTTGTATTACTATACACTAATGATGAATAATCTGAAAGTGAAATTAAGAAAACACTCCCATTTACCATTGCAACAAAAAGAATAAAATACCTAGGAATAAACCTATGTAAGGAGAAACAGACCTGTATGCAGAAAACTATAAGACACTGATGAAAGAAATTAAAGATGATACAAATAGGTGGAGCGATATACCATGTTTCTGGATTGGAAGAATCAACATTGTGAAAATGACTGTACTACCCAACGCAATCTACAGATTCAATGACATCCCTATCAAACTACCACTGGCATTTTTCACAGAACAAGAACAAAAATTGTCGCAATTTGTATGGAAACACAAAAGACCCCGAATTGCCAAAGCAATCTTGAAGAAGAAAAACGGAGCTGGAGGAATCAGTCTCCCTGACTTCAGACTATACTACAAAGCTATGGTAATCAAGACCATATGGTACTGGCACAAAAACGGAAATACAGATCAGTGGAGCAGGATAGAAAACCCAGAGATAACCCCATGCACATATGGTCACCTTATCTTTGATAAAGGAGGCAAGAATATACAATGGAGAAAAGACAGCCTCTTCAATAAGTGGTGCTGGGAAAACTGGACAGCTACAATTAAAACAATGAAATTAGAACACTCCCTAACACCATACAAAAAAATAAACTCAAAATGGATTAAAGACCTAAATGTAAGGCCAGACATTATCAAACTCTTAGAGGAAAACATAGGCAGAACACTCTATGACATAAATCCGAGCAAGATCCTTTTTGACCCACCTCCTAGTGAAATGAAAATAAAAACGAAAATAAAAAAATGGGATCTAATGAAACTTAAAAGCTTTTGCACAGCAAAGGAAACCATAAAGAAGACAAAAAGACAACCCTCAGAATGGGAGAGAATATTTACAAATGAAGCAACTGACAAAGGTTTACTCTCCAAAATTTACAAGCAGCTCATGCAGCTCAATGTCAAAAAAACAAAAAACCCAATCCAAAAATGGGCAGAAAACCTAAATAGACATTTCTCCAAAGAAGACATACAGATTGCCAACAAACACATGAAAGAATGCTCATCATCATTAATCATTAGAGAAATGCAAATCGAAACTACAATGAGATATCATCTCACACCCGTCAGAATGGCCATCATCAAAAAATCTACAAATAAATGCTGGAGGGGGTGTAGAGAAAAGGGAACCCTCTTTCATTTTTGGTGGGAATATAAATTGATACAGCCACTATGGAGAACAGTATGGAGGTTCCTTAAAAAACTAAAAATAGAACTACCATATGACCCAGCAATCCCACTACTGGGCATATACCCTGAGCAATCCATAATTCAAAACTAGTCATGTACCACAATATTCATTGCAGCTCTATTTACAATAGCCAGGACATGGAAGCAACCTAAGTGTCCATCATCAGATGAATTGATAAAGAAGATATGGCACATATATACAATGGAATATTACTCAGCCATAAAAAGAAACGAAATGGAGTTATTTGTAGTGAGGTGGATGGAGTTAGAATCTGTCATACAGAGTGAAGTAAGTCAGAAAGAGATAAACAAATACCGTATGCTAACACATTATATGGAATGTAAAAAAAAAAAAGTTCATGAAGAACCTAGGGGCAAGACAGGAATAAAGATGCAGAACTACTAGAGAATGGACTTGAGGACACGGGGAGGGGGAAGGGTAAGCTGGGACAAAGTGAGAGAGTGGCATGGACATATATACACTACCACATGTAAAATAGATAGCTAGTGGGAAACAGCCCCATAGCACAAGGAGATCAGCTCGGTGCTTTGCGATCACCTAGAGGCATGGGATAGGGAGAGTGGGAACGAGGGACACGCAATAGGGAAGAGATATAAGGATATATGTATATGTATAGCTGGTTCACTTGGTAAAAAGCAGAAACTAACACACCATTATAAACAAGTATACTCCAATAAAGATGTTAAAAAAAAAAAAAAGACTAACATATTGTGGGCAAAGTTCTACATTTCTCATATGCATGAATTTATTTAAGGATTATACATATCTGACTGGGCTTCTCATCCTCACCATCCCTCAGATGATATCTGACCACCTTTGTCTTCAGTTGGAATCCTGTCAGGTCAGCTTAGCCAGAGTCTCCCTTAATTATCCATGCTGTCGCCTCTTAGGAACTTTCCATCCAGTGACACCTGCCTCCCCTCCTCCTTGGCTATAAGTTCCCACTTGCCCATGCTGTGTTCAGAGTTGAATGCAATTTCTCTCCCGCAGTGTAAAATCCTATGGCAGTGGTCTGTATCCCTATCTTAACAGTCCTGAATAAAGTCTGCTTACTATGTTTGATAAGTATCAGTGACTGTTTTTTTCTTTAACAGCACACACATACACATGCTTGAGCACATCCCTCAACTCAACCAACGGCCCAGATTTTCTCTTGGCTCTTGATTCTCTTCGTGTTCAGGGTGATTCAGAAAAATCTCCTTGATGGATCCCAAGACCCCAGGTAGAACTGCAGATTTTTATCCTCAAAGTTAAGAATGACTGTCACAACCACACCATGACCTCTGTGACCCCTCCAAAATATGCCCTGCATATTGGCCACCAGGGAGCAGAATATGTTAAGTCTACAAATTCCTGGCCTAGTGCTTCTCTATTTAGAAATCATGCCTGACCCTGTCACATCTTACCCCTCCCCCTCCCAGTGAGAGAGTGGCATGGACATATATACACTACCAAATGTAAAATAGATAGCTAGTGGGAAGCAGCCGCATAGCACAGGGAGATCAGCTCGGTGCTTTGTGACCACCTAGAGGGGTGGGATAGGGAGGGTGGGAGGGAGGGAGACGGAAGAGGGAAGAGATATGGGCACATATGTATATGTATAACTGATTCACTTTGTTATAAAGCAGAAACTAACACACCATTGTAAAGCAATTATACGCCAATAAAGATGTTTAAAAAAAAAAAAAAAGAAATCATGCCTGCTTGCTTGTATGTCTCTATGAAAGAGTGAGAAGTCTGTTCTTCAGAATACATCCAGAGCCTTTACAAATCATCAAAAACAAAAAGACAACCCAATTGTCTGAATAGAAAAGGACTTGAACAGACCCTTCTCTAGAAGAGAAATGCAAACAGTCAATAAGCACGTAAAAAGATGTGTACCAAGAAGAAAGGAAACCCACAAGATGGAACTGTGTCCAAAAAAAGCAGGAGTGAATTGTACAACCAAATACTGTTCTGCTGATATATAACGAAAAGCTTAAAATAAAAATCTGGGTGGAGTGTGCACAATAGTAAAAAATAAATGATTAAACAGTGTGTGTGTGTGTGTGTGTGTGTGTGTGTGTGTGTGTGTGTGTGTGTTTATAAGTTATGTTTAATACAAATCTCCTATGTGGAAGAATTCCAAATAGTTGATGTTTGTACTCAGTCACTTATTAAGAAGATAGGGTTAACTTCCATCTCCTGACGTGTGGGTTCTGCATAGTGACTTCATCCTAAAGAAAACACACAGTACAGACTTGGGGAAAAAGTAATGTCACAGTGGGGAAAATCTGACAAACACTACCTGAGCCAGGAAGGCCAAGTTAACATGAACAGTGATAAGCTGCCTTGAAGTACGTTCCCATGATAAAAAGTCATGCAATATACTTCCTCAAAATGCAAAACCCCATGCTAAACACAAGAAAAACACGAAGTTATTTACTAAGTGATACAGTCTACAATATACATGACTAGTCCTCCTGAACACTGCCTAGGTCACTGAGAGAAGGATACTGTGAGAAAATGTCAAAGCCAAAAAGATCCTAAAGTGACATGATGACTCAATGCCATATGATACCTTGGATGGGATCCAATGGCATAAAAAGTAGAATTAAAGGAACCAGAATAAAGTATGGACTTTAGTTCATAATAAGGTATCCATATTTGTTCATTGACTGTGATAATTCTGTAGAAAACTAGGATGAGAGGTGAAATTGAAAATCTAATAAGAGCAAGCTATTACATCGCCCTGTAAATCTAGAATAAAAAATAACACACAAAACGAACCCTAAAATACGGAAAATACAAGCACACCAATGAACCATCCTATGACCCTTTCTCTGGGCTAGTTCTTCTCTCGCTATTCTAGGGTTTCCCTCTCCTGGGACATAGACGAAACAGGCACAGAGCTGTTTGGCAGCTCCCCTAAGATCTGACCCCACCCAGTGGCTTCATCTCCCCAAGACATGCCCGCCCAATTGGTCCTGATGTGTCAGGCTTTTTTGATTACAAGGGACTAGAAATGCTTACTCATGTCAAGTAAATTAATATTATTATAAATGATAGAAATAAATTAATACTTACAAGAGACAAGCTGAAAAGTTGGGTTGGAGGTGTCAGGCCCAAGGGCTCATGTTCTCCTAGTGACCTGGTCCCTCTCCAACCGTCCGTCCTGCTGAGTACCTGAGACATCCATGCACAGGCACAGTCTCCCTCACTGCATCCAGGGCCTCCAGCAACTCCAGACGGGCACCCACTCCACGTCCATTCTACCTGGAAGGGATTTGCCTTCCCTAGGACTCCATGAAAACACATGATTTGGAATGCCTTTGGCCTGGCTTGGGTCACATTCTCATCCTTGAACCCATCACAGCAAGCAGAGGACAGAAAATGGGATTGACTAGACTTCGATCATCCATCCATCTTCCAGGTGGGTGGAATGTGGGGTCAGCCCTCTGAAACTGTTTGGACTGGAAGCAGGTGAGATGTAGTTCCCACAGGAAAGCTGATGTGTTGCACTTGGACATGAGGACAGATGCTGCCTCAGTGAAAGCAGCAGATTCCATATCAGTGATGGCCTGATGCACAGCACGGAATCTGAAGCACAAGGAAGGAAAGCATTCACGTAGGGTCAGGGCTGCAGCCACCCACCCGAGGCTCTTGCTGTCCTCCCACGAGAGCAAGAAATTCTTTATTTGCTGAAAAGCAAGGTTGAGGACGGTGGTAAACTCAAGGATCCTGCCTTGGCTGTCGGGTCCTTGCATCTCAGACACTGGCCCAGAATAGCACATGTGCCCTAGGAAACCACACGGACCTCATTCTATTTTTTTTTTTTTTTCCGGACCTCATTCTTGTTCCTGGGAGGTGGTGGCCCAGGATGCATGCCTGCTCCCTGGCCACGTTACTCACCATCCTCGAAGAACAACGTTGCTCATTTTCCAGTCTCTTCTCTCTCCTGTACAAAGAGTAGAGACCAAAGGCTAGGGAGGTAAGGAAACTCTTGCTCAGTGAAGAACTGGGAGGCTCAAGGATTATTCAATACCACAGAATTCATAGTCGACAGACTTTTCAAAGTCCACCTGGGTGCACTTGGCTCACCAATGCCACACAGCCCCTGGGAAACCACCAGTTGGGAGGCCCAGTTGCCCCCATATCTTTGATGCTTAATAAGTATAAATGTCAAAAGTTTATAACGACTAGAAGACCAAAGGGTTGCAGGGACATGATCTGCCACATGGTTCTTGTTGCAGGACCACACTCAACATTTTGAGGGTCATTACCTGTCTTGGCAGGCTAAGAGGCTCTGAGGGAGGAGACACTTTTCTCAACCACAGGGATGTTGGTAATGGAAACATCCCTAGGGGCTGTCTATGCAGCTTGGGTGTAATTGGTCATGGGGGCTTGACAGGGCTTAGGCTGCCTGAACTGGAGAAACAACGGGTGCCTAGCTTGATGGTCAGAGGTCAAGGGTTATCCTGTCTGAGATTTCATTTTCTTTTGATGCCTGCTCAAATGGGACAAAGGATCTATCAAGTCCCAGGAGGGCCCAACAGCCCTCAAGAAGGCAGCACCTAAGGGCCAGCTGGTCACTGCACACAGTCCTGTATAAGTACACACATGTCTTCTGAGTGCCCTCGTGTCAGAACTGTGCTGGAACCTGGGACTGCCCAGGCAGAGTGGGGCCAGCACCACCCTTTTCAGGTGGGAGGAAGGGCAGAGGGAAACACTGTGTGACTTCAGATGCCCTCCACAACCCTCGACTGAGGTTGAGTTGTATTTGAAACAGTCAGAGACAAGGACACACATTTCATTCTTCTCTTAGAGCTCAGGACAGGGAGGGGATGGCGGGGCAGGAAAACAATGATACAGCTCACCTACCTGACTCAGGTGTGACCCTGGGAGAATCCTGTCCATCCTGGAGGCCTCAGGGAGATGGAGAATGGAGAAGGAGTATGAGGTCAGGTTACACTTAAACCTAACTGTAACCCTAACCCTAACCTATAACCCTCATTTCCTAACTTATAACCCTACACCTAACAATCTTAACCTGGGAATTTAGACCTTCCATCCCGACACCCCAGCTCTAATCCCTGACCCTGACCCTTAAACCATCACCTTCTCCCCTGACTCTCCAATGCTGAACCATAACCCTGACTATAACCCTAAACCCTGACAGTGGCTCTAACCACAGACTGAAACCCTAGCAAAGTGGATACCAAGGGAAGACTCTATAATCCCTTAAATAAAACAAGGGAATAAGTCTTCAAGACCTTGCATTTAGCAGTCGATTCTTAAAGGTGACACCAAAGAACAAGCTTTAAAGAAAAAGTTGATACACAGTATTTCCTCAAAGTTAAAAACTTTATCACATCAAAAGTGCTATCTGGAAAGTGAAAAGACAGCCCACAGAATGGAAGAAAGTATTTTCACACTATACATCTAGTAAGAGTCTGTTATCCAGAACATATCAGGAAACTCATCAACAAAACCATAAAGAACTCATTTTTTTCCCTTTATTTTATTTTTATTGGCTGGGCCATGCAGCATGCAGGATCCAAGTTCCCCAACCAGGGATCAAACATGTGCCCCCTGCAGTGGAAGTGTGGAGTCCTAACCACTGGACCACCAGAGAATTCCAAGAACTCAATTTCTTAAATGCACAAAGGGCATGACCAGACTCTTCTTCAGGCAAGACATAAAAATGGTCAACAAGGACATGAAAAGATGTAAAACATCAGTAGAGCTGATGGAAATGCAAACTAGTACCGTAATGCAATACCCTTTCAAACACACTAGAATTCTTATAGTCAAGAAAAATTAGGAGAGACCTTCAAGATGGTGGGGGAGTAAGATGTGGATATCACCTTCCTCCCCACAAATACATCAGAAATACATCTACATGTGGAACAATTCCTACAGAACACCTACTGAACGCTGGCAGAAGATCTCAGACTTCCCAAAAGATATATATTTTTTTTTCCTTTTTCTCTTTTTGTGAGTGTGTATATGTATGCTTCTTTGTGTGATTTTGTTTGTATAGCTTTGCTTTTACCATTTGTCCTAGGGTTCTGTCTGCTCGTTTTTCTTTCTTCTTTTCTTTTTTTTAGTATAGTTTTTAGTGCTTGCTATCATTGGTGGATTTGTTTTTTGGATTGGTTGCTCTCTTCTTTCTTTTTCTTCTATTTATTACTTAATTTTTTAAATTTTTAATAATTTTTTCATCTTTTATTTTAATAACTGTATCTTACTTTATTTTTTCTTTCTTTCTTTCTTTTTTTCTCCCTTTTAGTCTGAGCCATGTGGCTGACAGGGTCTGGGTGCTCTGGCCGCATGTCAAGCCTGAGCCTGTGAGGTGGGAGAGCAAAGCTCAGGACATTGGTCCACCAGAGACCTCCCAGCTCCATATAATATCAAATGGTGAAAGCCCTCCCAGAGATCTCCAGCTCAACGCTAAGACCCAGCTCCACTCAATGAGAAGCAAGTGACAGTGCTGGACACCATATGCCAAACAACTAGCAAGACAGGAACACAGCCCCACCCATTAGAAGAGAGGCTGCCTAAAATCATAATAAGGTCACACACCCCAAAACACACCATGAGACATGATCCTTCCCACCAGAAAACAGGATCAAGCCTCATCCACCAGAACACAGGCACCAGTTCCCTCCACCAGGAAGCCTAAACAACCCATTGAACCAACCTTAGTCACTGCAGGCATACACCAAAAACAACAGGAACTACAAACCTGCAGCCTGCAAAAAGGAGAGCACAAACACAGTAAGTTAAGTAAAATGAGAAGACAGAGAAACACACAATAGATGAACGAGCAACATAAAAACCCACAAGACTAAACAAATGAAGTAAAAATAGGCAGCCTACCTGAAAAAGAATTCACATTAATGATAGTAAAGATGATCCAAAATCTTGGAAATAGAGTGGAGAAAATACAAGAAACATTTAACAAGGACCTAGAAGAACTAAAGAACAAACAAACAATGATGAACAACAAAATTAATGAAATTAAAAATTTTCTAGAGGAATCAATAGCAGAATAGGCAGAGGAAGCTTATTCTGAGGCAGAGAAACGGATAAGTGACCTGGAAGAGAAAATAGTGGAAATAACTACCACAGAGCAGAATAAAGAAAAAAGAATGAAAGGAATTGAGGACAGTCTCAGAGACCTCTGGGACAACATTAAACACACCAACTTTCGAATTATAGGGGTCCCAGAAGTAGAAGAGAAAAAGAAAGGGATTGAGAATATATTTGAAGGGATTATAGTTGAAAACTTCACTAATATGGGAAAGAACATTGTTAATCAACTCCAGGAAGGGCAGAGAGTCCCATACAGGATAAATCCAAGGAAAAAGACGCCAAGACACATATTAGTCAAACTATCAAAAACTAAATACAGAGAAAAAATATTAAAAGAAGCAAGGGAAAAACAACAAATAACAAAAAAGGGAATCCCAATAAGGTTAACAGCTGATCGTTCATCAGAAACTCTGCAAACCAGAAGGCAGTGGCAGGACATATTTAAAGTGATGAAAGGGAAAAACCTACAGCAAAGATTACTCTACCCAGAAAGGATCTCTTTCAGATTTGATGGAGAAATTAAAACCTTTACAGACAAGCAAAAGTTAAGAGAATTCAGCACCACCAAACCAGCTTTACAACAAATGCTAAAGGAACTTCTCTAGGCAGGAAACACAAGAGAAGGAAAAGATATGCAATAACAAACCCAAAACAATTAAGAAAATGGTAATAGGAACATACATATCGATAATTCCCTTAAATGTATGTATTAAATGCTCCAACCAAAAGACATAGACTGGCTGAATGGATACAAAAACAAGATCCGTATATATACTGTCTACAAGAGACCCACTTCAGACCTAGGGACACATAAGGACTGAAAGTGAGGGGATGGGAAAAATATTCCAAGCAAATGGAAATCAAAAGAAAGCTGGAGTAGCAATTCTCATATCAGACAAAATAGACTTTAAAACAAAGACTATTACAAGAGACAGAGAAGGACACTAAATAATGATCAAAGGATCAATCCAAGAAGAAGATATAGCAATTGTAAATATTTACGCACCCAATATAGGAGCACCTCAATACATAAGGCAAATGCTAATA
Source organism: Balaenoptera borealis (assembly GCF_965194805.1). Classification (NCBI taxonomy): domain Eukaryota; kingdom Metazoa; phylum Chordata; class Mammalia; order Artiodactyla; family Balaenopteridae; genus Balaenoptera; species Balaenoptera borealis. The sequence continues at coordinate 517,502 of NW_028123982.1, read as the reverse complement.
GCCATAAAAGGGGAAATCGACAGTAACACAATCAGAGTGGGAGACATTAACACCCCATTTTCACCAATGAAGAGATCATCCAAAACTAAAAAATAAGGAAACACAAGCTTTAAATAATACATTATACAAGATGGAATTAATTGATATTTATAGGACATTCCATCCCAAAACAACAGAATATAATTTCTTCTCAAGTGCTCATGGAATATTCTACAGGATAGATCATATCCTGGGTCACAAATCAAGCCTTGGTAAATTTAAGAAAATTGAAATCATATCAAGTATCTTTTCCAACAACAAAGCTATGAGACTAGATATCAATTACAGGAAAAAATCTTTAAAAAATACAAACACATGGAGGCTAAACAATACAGTACTAAATAACCAAGAGATCACTGAAGCTATCAAAGAGGAAATGAAAAGATACCTAGAAACAAGTGACAATGTAAAAACAACGACCCAAAACCTATGGGATACAGCAAAAGCAGTTCTAAGAGGGAAGTTTATAGCAATACAACCCTACATCTAGAAACAAGAAAAATCTCAAATAAACAACCTAAACTTACACCGAAAGCAATTAGAAAATGATGAACAAAAAAAACCCCAAAGCTAGCAGAAGGAAAAAAATCATAAAGATGAGATCAGAAATAAATGAAAAAGAAATGAAGGAAACAATAGCAAAGATCAATAAAACTAAAAGCTGGTTCTTTGTGAAGATAAACAAAATTGATAAAACATTAGCCAGACTGATCAAGAATAAAAGGGAGAAGACTCAAATCAATAGAATTAGAAATGAAAAAGGAGAAGTAACAACTGACACTGCAGAAATAGAAAGGATCATGAGGGATTACTACAAGCAACTCTATGCCAATAAAATGGACAACCTGGAAGAAATGGACAGATTCTTAGAAAAGCACAACCTTCCAAGACTGAACCAGGAAGAAATAGAAAATAGAAACCGACCAATCACCAGCACGGAAATTGAGACTGTGATTTAAAATCTTCCAACAAACAAAAGCCCAGGTCCAGATGGCTTCACAGGCGAATTCTATCAAACATTTAGAGAAGAGCTAACACCTATCCTTTTCAAACTCCTCCAAAATATAGCAGAGGGAGGAACACTCCCAAACTCATTCTACAAGGCCACCATCACCCTGATACCAAACCAGAAAAAGATGTCACAAAGAAAGAAAACTACAGGCCAATATCACTGATGAACATAGATGTAAAAATCCTCAACAAAATACTAGCAAACAGAATCCAACAGCACATTAAAAGGATCATGCACCATGATCAAGTGGGGTTTATCCCAGGAATGCAAGGATCTTTCAATATACGCAAATCAATCAATGTGATAAACCATATTAACAAACTGAAGGAGAAAAAACTATATGATCATCTCAATAGATGCAGAAAAAGCTTTTGACAAAATTCAACACCCATTTATGCTAAAAACCCTCCAGAAAGTAGGCATAGAGGGAACTTACTTCAACAAAATATAGGCCATATATGACAAACCACAGCCAACATCTTTCTCAATGGTGAAAAACTGAAACCATTTCCTCTAAGATCAAGAACAAGACAAGGTTGTCCACTCTCACCACTATTATTCAAAATAGTTTTGGAAGTTTCAGCCACAGCAATCAGAGAAGAAAAAGCAATAAAAGGAATCCAAATCAGAAAAGAAGAAGTAAAACTGTCACTGTTTGCAAATGACATGATACTACACATAGATAATCCTAAAGATGCTACCAGAAAACTATTAGTAGCAGGAGACAAAATTAGTGCACAGAAATCTCTTCCATTCCTATACACTAATGATGAAAAATCTGAAAGAGAAACTAAGGAAACACTCCCATTTACCACTGCAGCAAAAAGAATAAGATACCTAGGAATAAACCTACCTAAGGAGACAAAAGACGTGTATGCAGAAAATTATAAGGCACCAATGAAAGAAATTAAAGATGATACAAACAAATGGAGAGATATACCATGTTCTTGAATTGGAAGAATCAACATTGTGAAAATGACTCTACTACTCAAAGCAATCTACAGACTCACTGCAATACCTGTCAAACTACCAATGGCATTTTTCACAGAACTAGAACAAAAAATTTCACAATTTGTATGGAAACACAGAAGACCCCGAATAGCCAAAGCAATCTTGAGAAAGAAAACAAGAGCTGGAGGAATCAGGCTCCCTTTGACTCTACTACGAAGCTACGGTAACCAAGATGGTATGGTCCTGGCACAAAAACAGATATATAGATCAACGGAACAGGATAGAAAGCCCAGAGATAAACCCACGCACCTATGGTCACCTTATTTTTGATAAAGGAGGCAAGACTATACAATGGAGAAAAGACAGCCCCTTCAATAAGTGGTACTGGGAAAACTTGACAGCTACATGTAAAAGAATGAAATTAGAACACTCCCTAACAACATACACAAAAATAAACTCAAAATGGATTAAAGACCTAAATGTAAGACCAGACACTATAAAACTCTTAGTGGAAAACAGACACAGAACACTCTGACATAAATCACAGCAAGATCCTTTGTGACCCACCTCCTAGAGAAATGGAAATGAAAACAAAAATAAACAAATGATACCTAGTGAAACGTAAAATCTTTTGCACAGCAAAGGAAACCATAAACAAGATGAAAAGACAACCCTCAGAATGGGAGAAAATAGTTGCAAATGAAGAAACTGACAAAGGATTAATCTCCAAAATTTACAAGCATCTCATGAAGCTCAATATCAGAAAACAAGCTACCCAATCCAAAAATGAGCAAAGACCTAAATAGACTTTTCTCCAAAGAAGATATACAGATTGCCAACAAACACATGAAAGGATGCTCAACATCCCTAATCATTCGAGAAATGCAAGTCAAAACTACAATGAAGTATCTCCTCACAACAGTCAGAATGGCCACCATTAAGAAATCTACAAACAATAAATGCTGGAGTGGGTGTGGAGAAAAGGGAACCCTCTTGCACTGTTGGTGGGAATGTAAATTGATACAGCAACTATGGAGAACAGTATGGCAGTTCCTTAAAAAACTAAAAATAGAACTACCATACGACCCAGCCATCCCACTACTGGCCATATACCCTGAGAAAACCGTAATTCAAAAATAGTCATGTACCACAGTTTTCATTGCAGCTCTATTTACAATAGCCAGGACATGGAACCAACCTAAGTGTCCATCGACAGATGAATGAATAATATTCCACATATATACAATGGAATATTATTCAGCCATAAAAAGAAACGAAATTGAGTTATTTGTAATAAGCTGGATGTAACTAGAGACTGTCATACAGAGTGAAGTAAGTCAGAATGAGAAAAACAAATACCGTATGCTAACACATATATATGGAATCTAAAAAGAAAAATAAAAAAGGTTCTGAAGAACCTAGGGGCAGGACAGGAATAAAGACGCAGACATAGAGAATGGACATGAGGACACTGGGAGGGGGAAGTGTAAACTGGGATGAAGTGAGAGAGTGGCATGGACTTATATATACTACCAAATGTAAAATAGATAGCTAGTGGGATGCAGCCACATAGCTCAGGGAGATCAGCTCGGTGCTTTTTGACCACCTAGAGGGGTGGGATAGGGAGAGTGTGATGGAGGCGCAAGAGGGAGGGGATATGGGGATATATGTATACGTATGACTGATTCACTTTGTTATAAACCAGAAACTAACACACCATTGTAAAACAATTATACTCCAATAAAGATTTAAAAAATAAATAAAATAAAATTGCTTTCTAAGTAATAGATTAAAAGAGTCTGAGTAGGCATGTACCCATGGTTACAGCGGTAATAGTATCAAAGATTTCTGAAGATGGCATTTTCATCCTAGATTTTTATAGAGTTTCTATTTATTAATCTTCCTTCTGGTTTGTTCAACACTTTCTATATGATTTGAAAACTTGTTTGCCAGGTTTTTTTTGTTATTAAAAATCTTTAGTAACATTTAAAAAAAAGAAAAATTCAAAATACCGAATATTGGCAACAATGTGGAGCAAATGGAATTTTTAAACATTGCTTGTGGAAATGGAAAATGGTGTAGCTTATGTGTACAATACTTTGACATTTCCTCAAGAATATAAATGTACAGTACAATTTGGTTCAGCAACTCCACTCCTGGTGTTAGACGCTCAAGGAGTGAAGACAGGTGTTCAAACAAAAACTTGTACACGAATATTCACGGCAGCACTGTTCACAATAGCCACAAGGTCAAAATACTTAAAAGGCCCATCAACAGGTGTGTATATAAATAAAATGCAGCACATCCATGAACTGACATATTAGTCTGCCATGTACACCAATAAAGTAAAATGGTGCAGCCACTGTGGAAAACAGTATGGCAGCTCCTCAAAAAGTTAAACACAGAGTTAACATATGATCTGTCAATTCTACTTCAGGGTATTTACTCAAAACATTTGAAAGCAGGGACTGGAACAGATATATGTATACTCATATTCATACCAGTATCATCAACAATAACAAAGGCTGGAAAATCCCCCAAGTGTCCACAGACAGATACATGGATAAACAGAATGTGGTACATACGCAAGAAGATATTATTTAGCCTTGGTAACTAAGGACATTCTGACACATGCTACAATGTGGTTGAACCTTGAATTTACTATACTAAGTGAAATAAGTTGGTCAGAGAAGAACAAATTCAATGATTCCACTTACATATGGTAGCCAAATGAGTCACATGCATAGACAGGAAGAATGCGGTTGTGAGGAGCTGTGGGGACTCAGTGGTTAATGGATACAGTTTCACTTGGGAAAATGAAAAAGTCCGGGAGAGGGATAGGGAGGATATTTTGATAACAATGCAGGTGTAGTTAAAGCCATGGTTTGACTGGTAAGTGTTACATTATGTGTTTTTAATCACAATGAAAAAACTGAAGGATTAATTCATGCTACAACATGGATGAACACTGACAATGTCCTAAGTGAAAGAAGCCACATAGGAAATGCCACCCAGATCACATGCTTATCTTGTGCTTTAAATCCATCAAGCTTTTGAATATAAGGGAGAGTCTCAGTCAGAGTTCCAGAAAAAAAGAAAGAAAGAAAGAAAGAAAGAAAGAAAGAAAGAAAGAAAGAAAGGAAGGAAGGAAGGAAGGAAGGAAGGAAGGAAGGAAGGAAGGAAGAAAGGAAGAAAGAAAGAAAGAAAGAAAGAAAGAAAGAAAGAAAGAAAGAGAAAGAAGGGAAGAAAGAAAAAGAAAGAAAGAAGGAAAACTAAGTTAGAATGGAAAAAGACACTTCCATAGAGTTGGGGCAGCTGGTGAAAGTTGAAGTGGACTTGTAGATTGGATTATTATAAAAAACTGTAGTGATCCTCATTTGGGGGTTATGTGCTGGCTTCCTGGGAGAGTGTCCTTGTTTGGGATAAAACACACTGGAGTATTTTGTGTGAAGGGGCAAATGTGAGTACTTTGAGTACTGCTATTGAAAATTTTCTGTACGTTTGAAATGACTGGAAAATAAATTACTTCTCAAAACAACCATGTCAACACAAGAACAGAGAAGTTGAGAAGACATCAAACTTGGTTACAGAGGCCAAGCCCTACCCAGATCCTTCTAACCCAAAGTGATGATGCAAGTCACTCTTGTAGGGTTTCACCTGTTTCTAAGGGAAACTGTGGGAAGATTCTATTAGGAGCCACCGTGTCTTGGGTGTTATGGATGACCTGGATGTGGTAGAAACAGAGGGATTTCTAGTTCCTGTTTTCCACATCAAAGCACCAAAAAGCTCTTAGAACTAATAAATGAATTCAGTAAAGCTGCAGGATACAAAATCAACACACAAACTTCAGTCGTGTTCCTGTACACTAATAATGAACCATCAGAGAGAGAAGTTAAGAAGACAATCCCATTTACAATAACATCAAAAGAACAAAACACCTAGGAATAAATGTATCCAAAGATATGAATTATCTGCACACTGAAATCGTTGAGACATTGATGAGGAAATTGAAGACTCGGATAGATGGAAAGAGATCCTGTGCTCATGGATGCAAAGAAGTGGTAGTGATGAAATGTTCATTCTACCCAAAACAGTACATGCATTCAATGCAATTACAACCAAAATTCCAATGGCATTTTTCACAGAAACTGAACAAACAATCCTGACATTTGTATGGAACTACGTAGGACCCCAAACAGCCAAGGGGATCCTGAGAAAGGAGAACAGCAGCTAGAGGAAACTCATTGCGTGACTTAAACCATATTACGAAGCTACATAAGCAAACCATGTTGAAGTGGCACAAAAAGAGGCACATGGGCCAGAGGAATAGAAGACAGAATGCAGGAGTAAGCCCACACATATGTGGTGAGTTAGCTGATGACAAAGCTGCAAAGGACATACACCAGGGAAAGGACAGTCCCCTCAATAAATCGTCTGGAAAACAGAACACCACAAGCCAAAGAAGGACACTGGACACCATCAACACTGCACACAAAACTCACTAAAACCCACAATTTTCCTCTGAAGACGGACACCCTCCCAGCAGTCAGCCACACACAAGAAACTTCTCCCCACTTTTTCCTCATCTTTTCTTCCCATGGCGGCCCCTCCCAGCTGGTCCTGAGGAAAATGAGCTCCTCTCAGTGTGAACGCAGCCCCAGTTGTCCCAAGGCCAAACCCCAGTGGGTCCTGAGGAGACCAGGCTCCTGTCAGCTGTGCACAGAGCCAAGACTGCGGGCAGAACAGACAGGCACTGCCCTGGAAAGAGAGGCGGGCTTGTCGCCCTCTGGCTGCTAACTGTGAAATGCAGGCTGCACCTGCCCACAGTTCAGTGGAGGCCTAGATCCCTGCTGGCCATCCTGCTGAAATAACTACATTTTGGAAATCCAAACAGATGCAGGCAAAGATCCCCAGACTTCTAGAAAAATAGTTATAGAACAGTTAGAAACCATATGCAATGAACTGAATGTAGATACAAACTTTACAACTTACACCAAAAGTCATTCAACATTGTCCACAGACAAATTTAAAATAGAAAACTACAAATAATATTAAAAAATAACATAGAAGAAAACATACATGGCCATGGGTTTGGTCACAAAGATCACGAGGTTTGACTTTTAACACACAACATGCACAGCCCACACACAAAAGGAAAAAAATTAGTAACATGTACTTTATAAAATTTAAAAAAACTTTCTACTCGGTAAAATATTCAGAAAACCAAAAGACAAGCAAAAAAACTGAGAGAGAAACATTTGCAAAACACATATTTGATAAAGAATTTGTGCTCACATTACACAAAGAACTATAAAACAAACAGCTGCATAAAAAACTGGGTAAAGATCGAAACAGACACCTGGTCAGAGAAGATATACAGATAATAAGTGGACAAAAATAGGATCAGCACCGTATACCATCAGGGAATCACAAAGTAAAACAACAATACAGCTCTACACCCCAATTAGAACTGCTAAGCTCCTCACACAATGACGATAGAGATCACTGGAGGGTGAGGAACAACAGCAACTCTCCATTGCTGATGGAACGCACACACGGCCTCTTGAGATACAGTTTGGCAGTATTTTCCAAGCCAAACAATTTTCACACCTTAAGATCCACCCATCATGCCTCCAGTTTTCACACAATGGCACTGCTAAACTATATCCAAACAGAAACAAGGACGCTATTATGCACGGAACTCTACTCATAATGTCTAAACCTTAAAGGAATCAGGATGTCTTCAGATGAATGCATAAGCAAATCGGGGTACACCCGTGTGAAGGGGAGCAGAATAGGACACCCCAAAATATGGGATTTCAAGAGACCCCAAAGAGCCAAGACAATTTTTGGAAAGGAAATCAAAGTTGGAGGTGCACACTTCCCCACTGTGTGGGAACACACTGTGACACTGGCATTAAGATATACATATAGACGGAAGCGGACTTCCCTGGTGGTCCAGTGGTTAAGACTCCGCACTTCCACTGCAAGGGCACGGGTTTAATCCCTGGTCCGGGAACTAAGATCCTACAAGCTGTGTGGTGCGGCCAAAACATCAACAACAACAAATAAAAACATATAGACAGATGGAATTGATTCCTGGTCTGGGAAGACCCCACATGCTGTGGAGCAATTAAGACCGTTCACCACAACTACTGAGCCTGCGCTCTAGAGCCCGTGAGCCACAACTGCTGAAGCCCACATGCCACAACTACTGAAGCCTGTGCTCTGCAACAAGAGAAACCACCGCAGTGAGAGGCTCGCGCACCACAATGAAGAGTGGCCCCCGCTCACAACTGGAGAGGGCCTGCGTGCAGCATCAAAGATCCAATGGAGCCAAAAATAAAATTAATTAATAAAAAAAATAAGTACAAAAATAACAAATGTTGACAACAATGCAGAGAAGTTAGAAACTTTAAACACTACTTGTGGAAATTGAAAAGGATGCAACCTATGTTTACGATGTGAATATACAATTACAATACAGCTCAACAACTCCACTCCTAGATATATACCCCAAAGAATTGAAAACAGGTGTACACGTATATTGATAGCTGTGCTGTTCACAAGAGACAAAAGGTAGAAATGGTGTAAATACCCACCGATGGGTAAATGGATAAACAACATAGGGTTGATCCATAAACTGCCCTATTATTCTGCCATAAAAGGAATCAAGTGAAATGGTGCAGCCTCTATGGAAAACTGTGTTCCTGTTCCTCAAAAACTTCAACATAGAATTAACCTATGATCCACTAATTCCACATCAGTGTATACACCTAAAAGATTGAAAGCAGGGACTGGAACAGATATGGGTATACTCATCTTCAGATCAGCATTCATCACAATAGCAAAAGGTGCAAGTAACCCAACTGTCCATTGATGGATGAGTGGATAAACTAAATGTGGTTGTATACACACAGACGAATGGAATTCAGGCTGAAAAACGAAGGACATTCTGACACGTGCTACAACATACATGAACCTTGAAGTCATTATAATAAGAGAAAAACCCTGTCACAAACAGAACAAAATGACATGATTCCACTTATATGAAGTACCCGTAGAAGTCAAATTCAAAGGGAGAAAGTAGAATGTGTTTGCCAGGGACTGAGGGGAATTCGTCTTTAATGGGTACACAGATTCACTGGTGAAAATAGAAAAGTTCTGAATATGGATGGGGAAGATATTTGTACAACAATGTGAGTGTGGTTAATACTATAGAACGGTGTACTTAAAATGGCTTAAATGGTAAATGATCTGTACAATTAATCACACACACATACATGCACACAATGAATGAAGTACTGATACACGTTACAATACAGAAAAGGTCACTCAGATCATACTCATCTTGTGTGCTTTAAATCCATCAAGGTTGTGAAAATGAGGGAAAGTATCAGTCCTAGTTCCAGGAAAATAAAACTGGATCAGAATGGGAAAAGATATTTCCCTAGAGTTGGAGCAGCTGGTGAAATTTGAAGTGGGCCTGTGGATTGGACTGTAACATGGAAACCATCATAATTTCCTCATTTGGAGGTTACATGCTGGTTCCCTGGAAGAGTGGCCCTGTTTTGGGTAAAATGCACTGGAGTATTTTGTGTGAAGTGGCAAGTGCAGTAAAGCAAGGACAGCTGGGAAATCTGAGCATGCAGATATACAGGACTTTGTTCTGCTATTGCAAGTTTTCTGTATGTTTGAAATTACTGGATAGTAAATCACTTTCCAAAACACCGTGTCAATCCCACACTAGAAAAGCAGAGAAAATGTCACACTTCCTTATAGAGGCCAAGCCTTGTTACCCAGATCCACTTCACACAAAGTCGTGAACCTAATCGCCCCTGTATGAGCCCACAAGGAATTGACAGGCACTCTGTTAGATGCTAGTAGGAGCCACTATGTCTTCCATGTTATGGATGACCTGGATGTGATAGAAACAGTGGGATTTTCGAGGAGTCCCAATTTTCTACATCATTCCATCAAAACACCATTAGTCTAATATGTGAACTCAGTAAAGTTACAACATCAATACACAAAAATCAATTTCACTTCTAAACACAAAAAACAAACCATCAGAAAGAGAACGAAAACAATCCAATTGACAACAGCATCAAAAAGAACAAAATACCAAGGAATACATTTAACCAAGGAGTTGAAAGACCTGCACACTGAACACTTCCAGACGTTGATGAAGAAAATGAAGAAGACACAGATAAATGGAAAGCTATCCCACGCTCATGGAATGGAAGAACTCGTATTTTTAAAATGTCCATTCTTCCCAAAGCGATGTATACTGTGAATGCAATCTCTGCCTAACTTCCAACGGTATTTTTCACAGACATAGAGCAAATCCTCTTAATATTTGTGTGGAAACACAAAGGACCCCAAATAGCCACAGTGATCCTCAGAAAGGAGAACAGGCTGGAGGCATCTCACACTCTTACTTCAGACAATATTGCCAAGCAACGGTCACCTAAACAGTGTAGAACTGGCCAAGAAAGCAGGTGCACAGACCAGAGGAACAGGACGTTACCGAGCCCAAGCTCACTCTGCTCCCGCATGAAGGGCCAATACGCCCCGAGACGAGTTGCTGCAAGAAGGAATAACGACTTTAATAGGAAAGCTAGCCCACCGAGGAGATGGCCGATCAGCACCTCAGAAAAGCATCTCCCCTCAGTCCCAGCTGGGGCTCCTTCTATACAGAAGGGGGAGGGATGGGGCCCGCGGCGCCGGCCAATGGCTACGGCTCGCGCCTGCCCCGCCCCCACTACAACTGCATGACGTCAGGCAGGCGGTGATAGGCGCTGAGAAGAAAGGAAGCCGGTTAAGGGGTAAAGACCCCCAGCTGCTTTTCTTGCGGGGTGCGGCAGAGGTGGTTCTGCAGGAACCTGAGGGTCGCCGTTCCCGTGCCGCCTCACCGATGCTCGGAGCCAGGCTGTCGAGTAACAGCCCAGAGGCCGGCCTGTCACCGTGACCCGCCCCGGTTCCCGGCCCTCACGGAGGCGCGTCTCAGGCCGCCCCGCGCCTTTCTGCACGCCGGTTTCCGCCGCGCCCGCACGCTGGCGCAGGGAGGGCCGGGTCACCGGAACCGGGCCCGGTCGCCAGGGCAGGCTGGTTCCCTGGCTCCGCTGCGCGACGCCGGAGTGGTGGAAGCCTTCGGCCTCGGCCTCTCGCCGCCTCCTGTTCTCTGCGGGGCCGACTCTTCCACGCGGTGGCGGGCTCTTCGGCCTCCGTGTTCCACGCTTTTCCCTCAGCCCTTCCCTTCCTTAGAAACGTCTCCTCACGTCCGCCAAACTCCCATTTGGAACGTTTAAGACCTCCCTTGAAACCGGCTCCCGGGTGACGTCAGCGCCGCTGCCCGCCCCGCCCGGGACCCCGGGCATCCAGCCCCCGAGCCGCAATAAACTTACCTTAGCTCCCACCACAAAGTCCCTTTCTGCGGCTCAGGCGACATCCCTGGCCGTCCTTGCTCCTCAGTCTCGCCTGGTTGCAGGTCCTGAGAGAAGCGAGGCTCCCGGTGCCTACAGGGCCTCCTCGTCTCCCCCGCACTCACCTCTTCCTCATCCCTCTGCATTTAGCACTCTGCACTCTTTGAACTGGGCATTACAATGAGTTTTAATTGTTGCTTTACACGTTTATCCCCCAACTTGACATTTAGTTCCTTTCCTTTTTAGTGTTTGAAATTATTTTTTATTGTGCTAACACTGATTTATAATATTACATAACTCTCACGTGTACACTCTATGTCGACTTCTGTACACACCACAGCCCGCCCACCGCCAAAAGTTTAGATTCTGTCCATCATCATACAGTTGGCATTTTACCCATTTCACCCTCCCTCCACATTTTCCTTTTAAAATGTCAGTTATTAGCACCAGGCCTTGGCACAAAGGAGATGACAAGCCAGTGTACAGGTGATGAAAAATTAGATCAGACCTAAATGCAAAGATTATTTATGAAGAAAGTCTTTTCATGCTTTTCCATTAGCATAATGCTTCCTTTTTATTCCTTCTATTTCCCTGTCTACATCCATCTTTTTGCACCAGAATGTCCTCTGCCTTATCGTCTTCCAATAACCCGTCACCACTTAATCTGTATCAGATGAATTTTTTGCATATGATTTCTAACTTTTAGAAAAAATACTTCTCAGATATTAATACACTGGTGTCCATAAGTGGGAAATACTTCTTCCTTAAAATTGCATAAGGAAAATTTTTTTAAAATGTTTTGATGTAGCACAATGATTATTTTATCTCTCAAAACCAACATTCATTAAATACTTCACTACTAACAATTGATAAGCCTGAAATAAGAAACGTTAAAGATCTTCAAGACCTAAATAGACATTTCTCCAAAGAAGACATACAGATAGATAGCCAACAAACACATGAAAAGATGCTCAACACCACTAATCATTAGAGAAATGCAAATCAAAACCACAATGAGGTATCACCTCCCACCTGTCAGAATAGCCATCATCAAAAAATCTACAAACAATAAATGCTGGAGAGGTTGTGGAGAAAAAGGAACCCTCTTGCACTGTTTGTGGGAATGTAAATTGATACAGCCACTATGGAGAACAGTATGGAGGTTCCTTAAAAAACTAAAAATAGAACTACCATATGACCCAGCTATCCCACTACTGGGCATAGACCCTGAGAAAACCATAATTCAAAAAAATACATGCAATGTTCACTGCAGCACTATTTACAATAGCCAGGACATGGAAATAACCTAAATGTCCATCGACAGACAAATGTATAAAGAAGATGTGGCACATATATACAATGGAATATTACTCAGCTATAAACAGAAACGAAATTGAGTTATTTGTAGTGAGGTGGATGGACCTAGAGTCTGTCCTACAGAGTGAAGTAAGTCAGAAAGAGAAAAACAAATACCATATGCTAACACATATATATGGAACCTAGAAAACTGGTACTGATGAACCTAGTGGTAGGGCAAGAATAAAGATGCAGATGTTGAGAATGGACTTGAGGACACAGGGCGGGAAGGGGAAGCTGGGATGAAGTGAGAGAGTAGCACTGACATATACATATTACCAAATGTAAAATAGATAGCTAGTGGGAAGCACTGCTTAACACAGGGAGATCAGCTCGGTGCTTTGTGATGACCTAGAGAGGTGGGATAGGGAGGGTGGGAGGGAGGCTCAAGAGGGAGGGGATATGGGGATATATGCATACTTATAGCTGATTCACTTTGTTATACAGCAGAAACTAACACAATATTGTAAAGCAATTATATGCCAATAAAGATGTATATAAAAAAAACAATAAAAAACAAAGAAAAACAAAAAAGATCTTCAAGACCTAAGTAGACATTTCTCCAAGGAAGACATACAGATGGCCAACAAACACATGAAAAGATGCTCAACATCACTAATTATTAGAGAAATGCAAATCAAAACTACAATGAGGTATCATCTCACACCAGTCAGTATGGCCATCAACAAAAAATCTAGCAACAATAAATGTTGGAGAGGGTGTGTAGAAAAGGGAACCCTCCTGCACTGTTGGTGGAAATGTAAATTGATACAGCCACTATGGAGAACAGTATGGAGGTTGCTTAAGAAACTAAAAATAGAACTACCATATGACCCAACAATCCCACTGTTGGGCATATACCCAGAGAAAACCATAATTCAAAAAAGCACATGCACCCCAATGTTCATAGCAGCAGTATTTACAATAGCCAGAATGTGGAAGCAACCTAAATGCCCATCAACAGAGTAATGAATAAAGAAGATGTAGTACATACATACAATGGAATATTACTCAGCCACTAAAAGGAATGAAGTTGGGTCATTTGCAGAGACGTGGATGGACCTAAAGAATGTCATACAGAGTGAAGTATGTCAGAAAGAGAAAAGCAAATATCATATAATAATGCATATATGTGGAATCTAGAAAAATGGTATAGATGATTTTATTTGCAAAGCAGAAATAGAGACACAGATGTAGAGAACAAATGCATGGATACCAAGGGGGCAAGGGGTGGGGTGGGAAGAGTTGGGAGACTGGGATTGACACATATACATTATTGATAGTATGTATAAAATAGACAACTGATGGGAACATACTGTATAACACAGGGAACTCTACCTAATGCACTGTGGTAACTTAAATGGGAGGGAAGTCCAAAAGGGAGGGGATATCTATGTGTATGGCTGATTCATTTGTTTTTGTGCAGTGAAGGCTAACACAACATTGTAAAGCAACCATACTCCAATAAAAATTAATAATAGGGGGCTTCCCTGGTGGCGTAGTAGTTAAGAATCCGCCTCCCAATGCAGGGAACATGAGCCCTGGCCTGGGAATATCCCACATGCCATGGAGCAACTAAGCCTGTGTGCCACAACTACTGAGTCTGTGCTCTAGAGCCTGCAAGCCACAACTACTGAGCCCATGTGCCGCAACTACTGAAGCCCGTGTGCCTAGAGCCCGTGCTCTGCAACAAGAGAAGCCACCACAATGAGAAGCCTGTGCACCACAACGAAGAGTAACCCCGCTCGCCGCAACTAGAGAAAGCCCGCGCGCAGCAACGAAGACCCAATGCAGCCAAAAATAAAAATAAATAAAATAGATTTATTTTTTAAAAATTAATAATAATAAAAAAAGATCTTCAGACATAGACGATCTAACTTAATTCCGCCCCCATGGTAAGTATTTTGCAAGTATCTTTAGGTGATACATACACAATAGGCACAGAACTCTTTTATTATTCATTTTATTTTCATATAAATTAACATCCTAGAAAAATTAAAATAGAAACACTAAATACAGTATTGCACATAGCGATCTCTGTTAAATGCCCTATTATATCATTGAAGAAAGTCATGTACACATGGAGGGGCCGAAGGAGACAGGAGAACAGCAGAACAGCAACCCGAGAGCCACTACTGTGTCTGTGCATGTCGACTACAGATTGAAAGCTAAGGACCATACTCTACATAAATACAAACATAGTTATGATTCAGAGTTTCTTTTTAAGTTGATTCCATAATTGGTTTGCATTAGCAACACATTCTCCCCTTTATTCACAGCTGTACCCCAAAACATATCATTAAAAGAATTTTTAAAAATATCTATTAATGTTAGACAAAACCATCACAACACATCAGGAGCTGACTTTAAAATACTTTCAGAGAGAGTGGAAGATTTACTTTTTTCCTCTCAAACTAAAATAAAATCTTTTCCTAGGCTCCTTTAGATCATAAATCCTTGCATACTCATTTCATAGTTTTTAATCAACTGCCATAACACATAAAGACAACCCCAATCAGGTCACAATACTCAGGCAGCTGGGTTTCATTAACAAGTTCTAGGTAGATGCCAATCCATCTAAAAGTTACTCTTTTTTTGCCAACAGTTAGTCATGTTTGACAATTTTATGAGCATCGTTTATTTAAATTCCTTAAAAGTATTGTGTCATTTTCTTTGTGAAGGGCAATGGTAAAAGTACAGAGAGGCACAACTTTGGTTTAATTGACCTTTGCTGCAGATTGGCTTTATGTAAGGTCCCAAAGGACATAGTTGATAAACACCCTCATTTCTGATTCCTGATTATTTTAAATGATTTATAGGAAGGGTTTTCCTTTTGCTATATTCTTTTCTATTCATTATCTGATGAGTAAAAAAAAAAATGATAATCTTCTTTCACAAATATATAGTTACAGAGACCAACCCAAGAGCTGGGAAAGCCTTGACTATGACATATATAAATGGTACTTCGATTTCAAAATAGAAAATTTATATGTAGACGTGAAACTGATACAAACAATTCACTAGAAATAACATTTTAACCATAACTCTAAATACAGTGACGTGGAGTACTGGTCGTCAGTAGAAAGGAACGTATTTCACTGTAACAGGGCTATTTGCACATCAGTAAATTGGAGGTTACTGTTTAGCATGTTCAGAATTAATGCAGATACTGCCTCTTACACATGCTGTTTTGGTCTATCGGTAAAATACCATAAACTTTTACAAAAAGAAAAGGTGTCACATTCTCCACTGGCCTACTGCTTTTGTTTTTTTTTTTTTGTTTTTTTTTAATATACGGTAGAATTCAACAATCAGTGAACTGTCTGGAAAACACAGAGATTATGCAAGAGGCCAAGAAGAAAAGTGATCAAAATGATGAGTTTCCTTCCTGCCCTCAGGTCGGCTGAATTCTGTGGAAGTGGCTGCAGGGACTCATTTTCGTTCTGCTTTTCGTTGTTCAGGTTTTCATGCTTATTTTCGCTTTCTGAAAGTAAATGCACCAGGGAAGATTTATAGTTAGAAGGAAGAACTTTAAAAAATGTATGGCGTTTAGAATAGCCCAAACAAGGTCTTTTCATTTGGATCAAATTCTTTGAAAAAAGGTTAAAGATCCACAAGGTCGTAAAGGAAAAAAAATAGAAGTAGACTCTGTTTTATCTTTTAGAATTTTCACTAAGACAAATCACTGAATGTTTTTGAGAAAAAAAAAGTTTTGAAAATTTAGCTTCTAATTGACATGAAAGAATACCAGCTCACCTTTCTCATTTTCTCATATTTATGTGTGCAAATACATAAATGTGAAAATTGAATCGAGGCTTCATCTCATGGTTAATGTGATTTAATTCTCTTCTATCCTTATAATACCGTAATTGTGGTTAATAAATAACTCTTCCTGCTCATTCTATACACGTAGTTCAAGTTTGTACTTTCATCAAAAAGACAGAACATAAACCAAACCATAATATAATACTTGTTGTTACATAAGATTTTTATACAGAGAACTGAAAGGAAAATATCTTTTAAATGAAGATATAATTTCTAACTTTTTCTAAATAAAGCTGTTTAATCGTATTCCAATTTGGGTTATTTGAATATCTTCCATTTAGACTATATTAGACTAACTCAATTCAAACTGCTCCTATTTTAAGGCCTAAAACATCATCATTTACTTACTCTGTGGGGTCAAATGACAACCCCTCGAACACTCAGCAAAACATTGACAGTATCGCAAGGGAAAACTCGTCATTTCCACCACCCTTTCCTCTCTGGGGGCACAACTTGGCATTTTATTTTGAAGGGGAGAGCGGACAAAGAGGGAACACCTTGGCTTGTTACACTCGGGCTGTGGGCTGACAGCCGCTGGGCAGCCGACTCCACAGAGCCTGAGCCCTGGTCCCGGCAAAGGACAACACTGCACCTGGCATTTCATGTGTTAGATCCCAAGGGTGCTCATCCAATTACAACAGCTGTGCTGTGACCCGTGTGTGATGAGGAAAGTGAACGATGGTCCCCAACTCTGCCAGCAACCCCACACACATACGTGCACCCCCTCAGTGGATTTATCTTAATTGTTAGTCTTTGAACGCTGAACGCTGAGATTCTTTTAGCCTTTGGGGCCTGATTAAAGGCAGAAGGAAAAGGAGATTCTTTAAGTCAGAGGCTCATTATTTGTTCAAACTTAAGAGGAAAATAATTAAAATATTATTAGATGAATTTGTATATATTGAAAAAAGAGTGCTTAAAAGCCAAAGAAAATCACAAGTTAAGAAAACAGAATAAATACTTACAATTCCAGAGTCATGTCTTGGTTTTATTTTATAAAGTGATTTTCCCTTTTTCTGCCTACACACCTCTTCAGCTTCTTTTACTCTGGGTGGGGGAGGAAACACACAATTTAAACAAAGATTTAGAAAGCTCACTAAAATCCACCTATAGCAGGTGATTTATTAGAGAAAAATAATACCACATACCACAATGTCACCCGCTATTTGATTTAAAAACAGAATGTTAGAGCTAGAGGCGAATTCACCTAGTGGTTCTTAACTTGGAATCAAAGGATGTGGAATGGAATAGAATACAGCACATTTATATTTTTAGGCTACACTTTATCCTATACTAACGGAGTCTTACATTCAGGAGGAAAGTAAAGAAATATCCTTCATTTTCAGGTGAGGGTGCTGAGCTTGGCTCCATTACATAAATGGGGCTGGCACTATTACATAAATCAGAAGCATTAAATAACTAAATAAGCAGTACCATATAAAAAAAACTCATATGTTTATTTAAAACGGTCTCAGGTTCAGTTTCCACGTTGCGTTTCCCCAGGCATGGAAGTCTGTGCAATGAATACTTGGAGCGGTTTTTTAAAAATTGAGCTTCATCAAGCATGGGAATGAGTCATTCGAAAGCAGAAAATAGAGAGTGAGCAGTAATGTTTGAATGCGCCTAGGATTTCTTTTTAAACACACGCTCCAAGGGAAAACAGTGTTGAGTTTACCAGAGGAACAGTTAAAAGAGGACGGCATGGGGAGGGAGATTGTGCAGCAAGTCTGGCTCTGCTGTCTGATGCTGGGTAATATCTGCTCGCTCTGCCCTCTGTGTCCCTCAGGAAGGACAAGGGCTCGACAATGCAGAACAGCATCACTAAGAAGATCACACAGAGCTGCTGCAAAGGTCCAAAAAGTTTTACTTTAAAAGTTCTTTATAGTAACACAATTATACTCCTATAAGGATGTTAAAAAAAAAAAAAAAATCAGTCCATGACTTTAGAAACAGACATATTTATATATAAAAAAAAGTTCTTTATAAAATACTGTAAAATGTTACGAATGATTGCTTTAACTAAACAAATAGTAAGAAATCTGTAAACTGGAATTCTGTTAATAAAAATAGGTGCCATAAGAAAGAAAATAACCTATTAGGTTAATTTGTTTTTATTACTGTGGTTTTCCTCGGGAATTAAAAATAGAGTATTTCTGGAGAAACTGAAAAGGCCGTGACTTATCTTAATAAAAGACTTAGATCTTGAAACCTGTTTCCTGGAAGAAATGAGTTTTAAATACATTTCTTGAGCCTGATGGTAAAAGTTCTAATGATAGAATTCATCTCTTATGCAGTTGAAAGAACCCCTGTTTTTAAACAGCAGAAGGAAACAAATCATGGAGTACAGCAGCTATGAGGTTACTGTTGCAGCTCACAGTAAAGCGTGGCAGATCAAAGTAACTCCTTTGGGACGTAAAATGCCTGCTGAGTTGCTAATGTCAGTAATTCCAGAAAATGATGACAGTTTAGAAGACAATCCATTGTTACCACTTCTACGACTTTCTTCCCAAGCCATAAATTTGCCTTTAATCTTTTCTCCAAACATTTGAATACAAACACATTATAACAAACTAAGGATTGCAGAGTTCCCATCTTCCTCTGAAATAACTACCAGTTAATATAAATTGAAATATTTGGACAAGAAATTAAGGAAAACTTTTTTTTTTTTAGCAGTTAGAAAAAATCCAGTAGATCCCCTTTTAAATTTACTTGGAGCTCTTTAAAGCGTTTTGTGACATTTAAAAAAATCTATGGGGCTTCCCTGGTTGCACAGTGGTTAAGAATCCGCCTGCCAACGCAGGGGACACAGGTTCGACCCCTGGTCTGGGAAGATCCCACATGCCGTGGAGCAACTAAGCCCATGCGCCACAACTACTGAGCCTGCGCTCTAGAGCCTGGGAGCCACAACTACAGAGCCCCTGTGCCTCAACTACTGAAGCCCGCATGCCTAGAGCCCGTGCTCCACAACAAGAGAAGCCACCACAGTGAGAAGCCCGCTCACTGCAACGAAGAGTAGCCCCGCTCGCCGAAACTAGAGAAAGCCCATGCACAGCAACGAAGACACAATGCAGCCAAAAAAAAAAAAAATCTACTTCACAAGTTTATAAATCACCAAAGCATCTTAATTTTCTCACTATCTTACTTATTTTGTTCTTAAAACAGTTTTTTCTAAGTACCACAGGAAGCTGAGTCTAATACAAGCATACTAAATTTTACACAAAAACAAGTCCAACCATTCCCACAGCAGACACAAGGAGAGCTAGAGAGAGTGGTCAGGGAGCCCTCGCAGTGCCTGGGCACCGGGCTAAGGACACTTAAGCCCGGCGTCTGGCAGGGGAGAGGCCCGTGCCCACAGAGGCTGGGGCGCTCGGAGCCCAGCGCCGGGTTCGGGGTCTGTGCCCCGAGGGGACCCTGGGGTTGGCGGGTGGGGTTCCCGAAATCCTTCGGAGGCAGGTCGACAGCTGAGCTTCGTTTCAAAGAGAAATCTTAATTTTCCATACTTTTCTTGGAAGGCGAAATGGGGCTGAGGGTGAGGGGAGAGGGCTTGTACAGAGTAACCTGGGGGTGCCGCGGGGACCCTGCTGCCTGGGACCCGCCACCGAGGCCAGAGCTCCCCCGCCCCGCTGCTTCCCTGTCCAACCGGGGCGAGTGGTCCCTGCGTCCCCAGACCCCGGCCGCGCACATGTCTCCCGCACACGGCTCCCGAGCGGTCGCTCAAAGTCAGGAGCAGAGGAATCACGGAGAATCAGATAAAACGCAGCTCCCGGGCCCCCGCGTGCCTGTTCTGGGTCAGGTGTCTCTGCTCCCCCACCGTAGCCCCCCCCCTCCCCCGACAGGACGCGCTCGGAGGCAGCACTGGGAGAGTCTGATCTGATGTGGGCGCCCGTGGGCGACACCGGGAGAAGCTGCGTCCCAGAACCGAGGCGGTGGTTCCCCACGCCGCGCCCCGGGACCCCGGCGCTCCCGCCCCCTCGAGGCAACGCCGTGAACCCCCGGGTCACGACCCCAAACCGCAGGAATGGGCTCCCTGCAGTCCCCTTGGGGCCCAGCCATCCTAAGTCTCCTAGCAAATGCTGCTTCTTCCGAAGGCCAATTTTATTTCAACAAAACTCTGACAACAAGACATTTTCCCCACACTTTGGGCAGGAAAAAAGAACGTGTCCCTGGAGGTGAGCTTGCCGCCAGAGTTGGCAGAAGTAAGAGGAAAAATAATGAGGGAAGCCGGAAGGGAGAGGGCCCCCCAGTGCCCTCCTACTTGGGCCTCCCTCTGGGGGCCAGGAGGAGTTCTCGGCTCCAAGTGCAGGCCTCTTGAGTAACCCTCTTCCCTCCTGCCTCGCCCCTCATTCAATGAGCACTAAAATTTCCTAAACTGAGTAGGAAAAAGATGTTCATTTCATAACTAGATATTAAGTGAAAAGGCACAGTGGTGATAACTTTTCAAATAACAAAAATGACCTACAAGTCTTATTTGGAAAGGAGGAGGGGAGTGAAAAGAAGGATAGTACTTCGTTTATAAAGAGAAAGCAGTCACATGAGGAAGGAGGAAGTCAGGGCTTGGCTGAAGGGGACAGTCCTTGGCCTGCACTTGAGTTTAACCTCCAGTTAGGAGGGGTCTGTGGTTGGCGTATGGATTCATAGCTCTTGTGCATGATTCACGAAGATGATTTCTTTTTAATGTGGCTGCATTCACACAAAAGGGACTGCCAGGGCGTTCGTTAATCAAGGTTTTACTCTATTAGTCAGTCTCCCAAGGCAACAGAAATAAAAGCAAAAATAATGGGACCTGATCAAACTTACAAACTTTTGTACTGCAAAGGAAACCATAAACAAAATGAAAAGACAACCTACTGGCTGGGAGAAAATATTTGCAAATGATGCAACTAACAAGGGCTTAATTTCCAATATACAAACAGCTCACATAACTCAGTAATAAAAAACCAAACAACCCAACTGAAAACTGGGCAGAAGATCAAGACGTTTCTTCAAAGAAGACATACAGATGGCCAAGAGGCACATGAAAAGATGATCAACATTGCTAATTATTAGAGAAATGCAAATCAAAACTACAATGAGGTACCACCTCATACCATTCAGAATGGCCATCATCAAAAAGTCTACAAATAACAAATGCTGGTGAAGGTGCGGAGAAAAGGGAACCTTCCCACTGTTGGTGGGAATGTAAATTGGGGCAGTCACTATGGGAAACAGTCTGGAGGTTCCTCAAAAAACTAAAAATAGAGTTACTGTATGATCCAGCAATCCCACTTATGGGCATGTATCCAGACAAAACTATAATTCAAAAAGATACATACACCCCTATGTTCATAGCAGCACTATTCACAATAGCCAAGACATGGAAACAACCTAAACATCTATCAACAGATGAATGGATAAAGAAGATGTTATATATATATGCAATGGAGTATTACTCAGCCATAAAAAGAATGAAATAATGCCATTTGCAGCAACATGGATGGACCTAGAGATTATCATACTAAGCAAAGTCAGAAAGAGAAAGACAAATACCATATGATATCACTTATATGTGGAATCTAACATATGACACAAATGAACTTATCTACAAAACAGAAACAGACTCACAGACATAGAGAACAGACTTGTGGTTGCCAAGTGGGAGGGGGCTGAGGGAGGGATGGCTTAGGAGTTTGGGATTAGCAGATGCAAACTATTATATATAGGATGGGTAAACAACAAGGTCCCACTGTGTAGTACAGGGAACAATATTCAATATCCTATGATAAACTATAATGGAAAAGAATATAAAAATGCATATGCATGTATAACTGAATCACTTTGCTGTACAGCAGAAATTAACATTGTAAGTCAACTATACTTCAATAAAATAAACTAAAAAAAAAAAAAGATTTTACCTTATTAGATAACTAAAAAGGGAAGTAAAATTTTTTCAGATGACATCTTTGGTAGGCTAATTCTAACAACTGCAACTTCTAACCAGAAATCTAGACAACAAAGAAAATATGAACAAAAACAAATGATATGATAAGGAAAACTCTTCTCTCATCACTTTTAGTGGTTTTGGAAAAACAACAACACAGAAAGCAGAGACTAGAAAACAGGAAACGTAGACAGAACAGAAGGATACAAACAATATATCATGGTCATGAAATTTGATGTTTATGTTAAATTTTGGTGTAATATCTTTTATTGTCCATAAAACTTCAGACACAACAATGTGCTGAATACTTTTCAAAAGTATGCACTTATCCCTCAAATGAAGGACCAAAAGTAATAAAAGAATATGAGGCACTCCTTGATCTTTTAAGGGAGAATTTAATCATGGGAAAAAACCAAAAAACAGATGGAATCAGGTTTGGCAAACAGAGTAGGTGACCAATTTGAGAAAATATTTTTTGTTCTTAACTTTTGTCCTGGCAATGGGTCAGAAAGAGTTAGATAAATGAATGGGTGATTCCCAGTAAGTGGAAATTCACTCCCTACAAGGACCAATCTTTGTATAACCAATTTTGAATAGACTTTTTGAAAAAATGAAACTTTTCTCTTTCTTAAATAAATGGAAATACTTAACCTTTACTTGATACCACCTTCATCACTGTTGTGATGTGCGGACTCAGGCCTCCCTCAAGGCCCCAAAGGCGTAGACAGCAGCTCACCCACTCTGACACCACACTGTGCTCTGTTGGACTTGACCTCACAGCCAGTTTTAAATCCCCTGTCTGTTCCTAAGATGGTACGTTGTGATCCCTCCTCGCGGTGCCAGCATATCTGCCTTACGTAGAGTCTCTCTCTTCTTTAAAAAATTCCTGTCTTCTCTAGAGGGGAAAACCAGACAACTAAGCTCATTTAAATGAGCCTCAATTTAGAGCAATAACACTCTGAGTTCAGTCCCAGCTACACAGATACAGCTCCTGGGCCTGGAGGCAGTCCTGTCAGCTGCCAGGGCTTCTCCCCCACACACCGCCCTCCACCTCCCACAGCTGGGTCTGGAAGGTTAGGGCGGCCAGGAGTCTGACTCACAGTCAGGCAGGACAGGACAGCGTTCAGCGCTCAGTGTCTCTGGTGAGAAGATCCTAAGATACCGCACCACCCAACCTGCCCATTCAGCAGCTTGTTTGGGAAGATGTCAAGTGAGGCTGGAATGAATGTGAAACCTGAAATTCAAGCTTATCAAGGTAGAGAAGTGTGACACCATTAGTCGGTAATGACAGATTTTGTGATGCTACAGAGAATACAGGATAAGGAGTGAGCATTTTGTGAGCAATGTGACTATGAGATGAGTCCTCCGTTGAAACTGTTGTCTGGGCAAAAATGACCGGAGGAAAACATAACATCTCTATGTGTTAAAGCTTAACATTTCAAAAAAACTCTTATACTAAATTTATCTTCTAAAAAATAAAGTTGTAAATGTAATCTAAAAAGAAGCTAAATAAATTTCAATACATCTATATAGATTTTTATTCCCTACATGCAAAAATTTTCAGTTGTAACAGCTTCATTTGGCTTTAAGATATTAAGCTTAGAAGTTATTAAGCATAGAAAATTTGAGTCCAGGAGACTGAGAATATTTTTAAGGTTTATATCACAGAGAAGACAAACGTAGGTGACAGAACGAAAAATATTTTTTTATCATAGAATTTCTTGAAACAGCATAATCTATAAAAATACTGAATCACTATGTTGTACACCTGAAACTAATATAATGTAAGTCAACTATACTTCAATTAAAAAAAAGAAACTAGTTTAAATTCCAATAATAATTTTGTCCTTAATACAACTGGATACATTTATACTAAAGGTTTTTCTAAACAGAGAGTGGTTTCTGATTTCTCTCCTAATAAAAATGCATATTTCTCTGCACTTTCCTTCCCAAGCCCCATACCCATTTACTGTAAGGCAAACATACAAAAAGTTCAATGTGATTCAGTGTAAAGACAGTTTGTGAGATGCTACAGTGACACAGACACAGAGAAGAGAAACCACCCGTCCCTGTGGCCCGCAGGCCGGCCGAGTAATCTTTATCTACTTTGTAGAGCAAACACCCGGCGGCCTCAGCCTCATTAAGAAAACAGATACGCTATCTTCATTCAATGGAATGAGAAGGAAGCCACTCCTGCCACTGAGCTGTAACAATCTGGTCTAAGTGAGTGTCGGGCGGCCGGGTTCACTGCCAGCCGGGGCAGGGGCGCGGGGTTCCCTCGCGGAGATGGGTCTCCACCCACCCCCTGAGAGCAGACCACTCCTCCGCCCAGCTCAGCGGAGTCCCCACGGCTGCCTACTAAGCCCAGGGAAACCATTCTAATCCAAAAGAGAGGGGAGGGGGCTCTGGACGGAGGCTGGGTGGGAGCTGGCTTGCGGCTCCAGTAGAGACGGAAGCAGGTGTAGACGCCCTGTGGACTCGACTCCGTCTCGGCCTGCCCTCCTTTATGACCGGGATGCTCACCACCAACCCCCCAAACCCCCTGAAAATACAGTGGAAACAATCAACCACAACGCTCCTTATCACCGCAAGGGAAAAGAACTGAAGTTTTGTCAGGCACGTATTTCTGAATTTGAGTCTAATTTCTGAATTTCATCGCTGATACTCTCTGACTCTTTCAGAGAAAACCGCCTCTGCGCCTCCAGGGCTGATGGCGCAGTTAGAACCAGCGAGCGCACGGCTGCAGCGACTCAAGGCGGCCACGCTTTACACGACCCCCGCCCGGGGACCGGCCTGGGGACCCCCACCTGGGGACCACGCCTCAGGGACCGGCCTGGGGAACCTCGCCAGGGGACGGTGACCCAGAGACTGGCCTTGGGACCCCAGCCCGGGGACCAGCCTGGGGACCCCCGCCCCTGGACCACGCCTCGGAGTAGAGGTGGGTCAAAAGACAGGAATTATTCATTCATAAGAAAACACATTCAAGCAGTCAAATGAATTCCTTACAGTCGGCATCTTTTTGATAACTGTCTAATGTTCTACAAATGTAGGACATTGTAACTCATGGATGAGCTACCATAGGAAGAAATGTTTCCCCCTGGGTTTGGAAAGGCTGTAGGTGAGGAAAGATGGGTCTGGAGGACACGGCTGGGTTCTCTGGCTGGGCTCTCACTTCAAGGCAAACAAAACAAAAAATCACACACACACATCTCAGAATAACCCCGTGAGGTGGGTACTGCTGTTACCCAACTTTTACAGTGAAGAAACTGAAACTTAAAATGGTCACATTACTCACTCAGGGTCAGAAACCAACGTGGCAGATCCAGACAGACACAGACAACACCTGCTCAGCTCTAGCTGTAATAGGCATCGCTCTGTGTGGCCTCCTCACAAGGCAAAGGCACGGGATGACGAAAAACACGGCCACCAAAATCTTCCTCTAGTTATTTATATGTACACAGTTATTTACATTTATGTATTTACACTTATCATGTATTTATATATTTACATACATTATATTAATTTATATTTATTATTTTTATTTTTACTGTTTGTTTAGCAGCATTTAATTTTAAAAGACTGAATTTTCTAAAACTCTGAACATATAAAACGTGACAGGTTAAAATGGTTTTTGAAAGAGAAACTATTTAGGAAAGTGGGTGCATGTGTTTTACTAGCTCCTGGGGAGAAGCACTCTAACTGGACAAATTCTGAACCCTATTCAAGGAAAAGTATTAAATGGAAACACAGTGAGCTGTAGTGTTCATCTTTGAAAAAGGAAAGCATGCAAGATCATCCGGAGAAAAAACTACCAGCACATTTTCTTGATTCTAATTTCTAGGAGGAATTCTTGATGGTGGCCCTCTACATAAGGGATGTGAACTGTAGTCAGTAAAAATCTAAAAATACAGAAGACAGAGAAACTTTTCCAGTGGCTTTTCTCTTTTTAAACACAAATCCTCAATATAAACCGCAACTAAATTTTAAGCTTTAACTCAATGAAGGCGTTTCTGAGGAAAGGGGAGTCGGCACACACTTGGAGTGTGTTGTGCCCTTGCTTTTTGGTGATCTAACCTGATAGAGGGCTACAACTCTGAGAAACCCGGAAGGACAGTGAGCACATTTCCCCCACTATCTCAGATCCCAATGGTCTCAACTGAACAGCAGTCAGTAGGTGGTTAGAGTCTTTGACAAATGTCGGAAATGCCGACACTCTGTGCTGCTGAAGACGGGAGATGCATTTACCTTAGGAACTAAATGATTAGACAGTAATGTTCACACTCCACTGTGTAAATAAAGACCATGAATTATATTCTGTCAAACCAGAGTATCATTTTCTCATGTTCTCCCACAAGGAATTTACCGTGGTATCAAAAAAAGTTGAGAAATCTGGAAGGTGCCATTTAGAACGTTTAAAAATGCTTAGATGATAAGCTTTTAACAGTTACTGAAAATAGTAATATTTGTATTCATAAACATGTTAGGATTTTAAAGCTCTGATAACATAGTTTTCACTGTTAATTTAAAATCTCTCATTTAAAAAAAAAGGTTTCTTTTTCTCATGGCTCTTGTAGTAGATACTATTTTAATTCTATATTAGACCCAGATTTACATGGAATTTACAGAAGTAGCTCAGCTGATGTGCCCTTCATCTAAGTCCCGTAACAATGACCATGTTCTTTCTGTAGGTATTGAGGATGTTTTACATTTCCTCAATAAAATGGTTAAAATGACAGTTCCTGGTCTCACAAATTTATGATAGTAAATAAAATGAACTTCTGTCATACATGATGGCCAAAACTATTATAAAATCACATTTGACAGCAAAGTACCTCTTTTATTACAGGAGACCAGTGTTGTTTACTACATTTGACATTTTTTGTGCAAACATCCTTTTTACTATTTCCACCTGTGTTAAGATATTTTCTTAATTTCAGCAATTCCTTTTTTTTTTCTTTTGCATATGGTTCAGAAAAGTGTCTGATTATAGCTAGTGAGATACAAATTTAAGTTCTACTGGTACTCACACTATGGTTTTTGTTTTGACAATTCAATACCAAGGAGGATGTGGGTGAATAACCTGGATCCTATTCTTCTAGAAAAACCTTTTTTTGATGGGGCAGGAACTCAAGGGCTATTAGACATAGGGATTAGTTTATAGTGGGTTTATCACGTTTCTTCCCTGTAAAACTCAAAAAAGAGTACAACAGAGCTATTAATATCATAATGGTTTAGAATCTTGCGAGAGAGAGATGTGGGCGATACAACACAGGAATGCATCAAGGAAACACACATATTAAGGGAGAACAAAAACACGTAATTTTTTCCTCTACTGGATGATTCTTATCAGGCTAAAAATATGCTGTTCATCCCCCCATCAAATAAAAAATATCTCTCATCCCCCTCCCCCTCCAGCGAGACCTTCCTTCTCTGCCACCCTTTACATGTACTGGTCCCTCCAGAGAGCTGCCCATCATCCCCTTCTCCACGTCCTCTGTGCCCATCTAACCAGGCGTCTGTCACGGATCACATGATGGCGCCTGCTCTTGTGATGTCGCCGTTTCCCCCAAGTTCCCAAATCCAAAGGTCTATTTTCCTCCCGCTCCCGCAAGCACCAGCAGCTCTGCTTTGTGGCCTCCTTCTGGAAGTCTCACTGACCTGGTCCACCAGCCTCCACAATCTGCCCCAGCACCCCTCTCTACAGCCCAGCCATCTTCTACCTTTCTCCTCCTGCTCACTCTGTTCCAGCCATTGCAGCCTCTCCCCAGGGCTGTGCACTTGCTGCTCCGTCTGGAATGTTCCGTCTCGAAATCCCCTGGTTTCTTCCATCACTTCCTTCAAGTCCCGGCTTATCAGTCGCTTCTCAGAGAGCACTGCCCGCAGGCTTTCATGCACCACTAGCACCTCCTCCAGCCCTCTTTTCCCTCTGCCCAAAGTCCCCAGAGGACAGAGCGGGCCTCTCTCTTGACTGAGCAGTGACACAGGGTACCTTCAGAGAACTCTGGACAATACAAGGCAGGTGCAGCTCACGCTGGGAGGACCATATGCCCTTTTAGTAAATGCAGAGCGACCACATCCTCTCTGAGGCACGGCTACCCAAACAGGACTCTGTACAGCTCAGCATCAAGCTTTAAATCATTCAAGGGAGGGAGGGGTTTATAAGGAGACATATCAGCCTTTCTCCAGAGAGATCAAAGAGATCGTGGACGTGAGAGCAGGAACACTTTATCTAGAACAGAGTGTGACACACAGGTGACAGCATAACCGCTGTTCCTAAAGGAAGGGGCGACCTTTGTAATCAGCTTGGGGTGGAGTATGGCCAGGGCTGTGGGGGACAATGGGGAGAAAGCTGAAGGATTATCCAGAGAATGTCAACATCCCTCAACAAGATAAAATGACAGATGAAGCTGATTAAAGTTTTCAAACTTAGAAAGACATTCAAGGTATCAGGGATCTTAAGCATTTTATTACCAATCTTACTCAGGAAACAAAAGCAAAATAAATCAAAATGGAATGAAATAAAGTAAAATAAAATGCTCCTGGGCTTCATATAAGACAACATTCAAAAAGAGCAAGCATAAGTTGGTGCAGCCACTATGTAAAACAGTATGGAGGGTCCTCAAAAAATTAAAAATAGAGTTACTATATGATCCAGCAATCCTACTCCTGGGCATATATCTGGACAAAACTATAATTCAAAAAGATGCATGCACCCTTATGTTCATAGCAGCACTATTTACAATAGCCAAGACATGGAAACAACCTAAATGTCCATCAACAGATGAATGGATAAAGATGTGGTATATATATACAATGGAATATTACTCAGCCATAAAAAAGAATGAAATAATGCCATTTGCAGCAACAAGGATGGACCTAGAGATTATCATACTAAGTGAAATAAGTCAGAAAGACAAATACCATATGATATCACTTACATGTGGAATCTCACATATGACAAATGAACTTTTTTATGAAACAGAAACAGACTCACAGACATAGAGGACAGACTTCTGGTTGCCAAGGGGGTGGGTAGGGGAGGGAAGGACTGGGAAGCTGGGATTAGCAGATGAAAACTATTATTTAGAGAATGGATAATCAACAATGGCCTACTGTATAGCACAGGGAACTATATTCAATATCCTGTGATAAACCATAATGTAAAAGAATATCAAAAAAATGTATATATGTAAAACTGAATCACTTGCTATACAGCAGAAATTAACACAACATTGTAAATGAACTATACTTCAGTTAAAAAGAAAAGAGCAAGCTGACAAACCTCTGGTGTATCCATAAGCTAATAATATCATATTATCATTAGAAAGCCTAAATTGAAAAAAGAAGACTTGCATCGTTTTAGGAACCATATTAGGTATGATATGATTTTCATTTTTTTGGTTCTGCAATATTATCACTCTTAAAAATTGCAAATCATAGCTCCTAAAACTCCAAGAGCATTAGAATTTGAGTTTGATATGAAATTATAATATGCATATAAGAAATATCATGCATGTATAATAACTTAAATGATGATGATGACCACGGTGACAATGACCTAAAGGTCCTTCTAAGGAGGAACAAATCATAAACAAGAGCTTTCCACATAAACCAAGGAACCCAGGGTGGGGGAAACTTATTTGCTATGATAGCTGTTCAACGGTGGACACCTGAATTGACTAGAAATGCCCGTGTCCAGACCACGCTGTACTTCCATGGCCAGTTCTGCAGCACCAGCATGGCCAGTCCTCACTGAGGGCCCACTGGCTAGGAAGCACCGTATAAACAGTCTGTCCCTGCCCCCAAAAATGTCTGCTTTCTTCACATGGACTCAAAATTCCTCTCCTGACCTAGCAGCTGCCCATGGTTCACGTTTCTAAGCCTAACTGTTTATGACAAGCAGAAGCAGTGACCTGGTCAGAGGCCCGTGGGGAGGGTCCCGAGTGAGAACTCAGATGCCAGGTAAGGGCCGGCGGGCAGGAGTAGGGAAACATTCTGGTGAGAGGGTGGAGACCTCATGAAACACAAGTGAGAGATGGGGCTTTACCCCATAGCAAATGCAGACAAACTTCTTCCCCTTTTTATTTATTTTCACCATTATTATATCCACTTTTTTCCCCCGAAGTATTTATCTCTTCTCCATTAGAAATACAGTTTAAGAAAACTTGGACAATCTGACTCCCCCCATGGAGATTAGATTTGAAAAAAGTTTATTTAGAATAGATGAGTAATTTCAGAATAGACACATGTACTGTATGTATGTGTATTTTTAACATGAATTAAGGTTTCCTGAGTCTGAAGTTTACACAGGGAAAGCACTAGTCATTTCATCACTACAGAGTCAAGCTATTATAAATCACTAAGTATTTAAATAGATGGAGATCTTTTTGATCTTGGAATTAACTGTGTGATTTTTTACAATTTTTGCCAGCAGATTTGTCTCTGAAATTTTGATTTAGCTCATTTATTCATGTTAGTAGTTAAAAGATTTGCTTTCCTTGAGTACGTCCCCTGGGCACAGGGGAAATGGCCAGGAGTGGACCAGGCAGGAAGAAAAGTAACCGATGTATGATTTCAAAACTGTGACCAACCTGAACAGACCGCTGAGGGTGGGACTTTCAATCCAGGTCCACTTTTAGGCTTAGTGGTTAATGTGAGAATTCTATTTACTTTCTTCAAAAAAAAAAAAAAGCTTTATTGAGATATCATTAGCGTACTATTAAATTCACCCATTTAAAGTGGACAATTCACAGAGCCAAACAGGGAATTTCCTGGTGGTCTCCTGGTTAGGACTCCTCACTTTCACTGCCGAGGGCCGGGGAGGGGTCGGGGAAGTAAGATCCCACAAGACGCATGGTGCAGCCAGAAAACAAACAAACAAAAATGGAAAAAACAAAACAAAACCCTAACCCACAGGGCTATGCAGCCATCTAGTTTTAGAACATTCCACCCCACAAAGAAACCTCATCGGCAGTCACTTTCCATTCCTCTCTGCCCCCAGCCCCCGACAAGGGCTAATGTGCTTCCAGATCCTATATACTTGCTAATTCTGGGTGTTTCATATAAATCAAAACACACCACATAGTCTTCTTCTGTGACCATCTTCTTTCACTTAGCACCCATGTTACAGCCTGTATCAGTGCTTCATTTCTTTTTATCTCGTAACGCTATTCCACTGTAAGGATATGCCGTGCTTTATTTATGCACTTCTCAGTGGACAGACCTCCGAGTTGTTCAGGTGCCATGAGTGACACTGCTGCATGTCCACAGGCCTCTTCTGCAGACCCGTGGTGGGAGCTGCGGGCCCCATGGCAGCTCTAGGCTCACTTTTTTTTTTTTTTTTTTAATTTTCCCTGCAGCTTGTGGGATCTTAGCTCCCCGACCAGGGATGGAACCCGTGCCCCATGCAGTGGAAGCGTGGAGCCCTAACCACTGGACCGCCAGGGAAGTCCCTAGTCTGCCCCCTTTGAGGAAAGGCCTGTTTTCCAAAGTGGCTTCACTGCTCACAGTACCCCCAGCACGTGAACGTCCCATACACTCAAAATTGAGTTTCACGCCTTATCACAGTTGCTTCTTAAATGTTAACCAGATTTTAGCAGGCAAAACCAGTGAGTTGACTGCTCTTTGTCCAATAAAATGATGCTGCAATGTCTGAGTCTAATGTTGCCATCAGCTGCAAACCTGCTGTAGAGACCAATACCTACATCTTGGGGACGATCTCACCCACCCCCACCTCTCACGACTAGCTTTGAGTACTCATTACTGACCCCACGATCCCAAATTTTTAAATGTAGAAGGAACACCTTCTATTTCTCTGCACTACCCGCGCCCCCCGTGTCTGAGGGAGGAGTCCCGAGGCGGACAGGAGGAAGGGTGTCCGGCCAGTGGGCTCCTCTACCGGGGGCTCTGAGTCAGCCAGGAAGATGTCACAGGGGGGTGGCTGCGGGGACATTTGTCACTACCTAAAAAATTCAGGCTCCGGCAGAAGTCCACACAAACCTAAGAATTCGGCGTTGGACAAATCTAACAAGTCTGGCCCCCTCCTCCGGCAGGTTATAACCATCACATTGTTTGAGAGGCTCCTACAGAAATTTAAAACGACCCCCAAATAACAGCTTGCTGGTACAGATATAGCTTGTTCTAGGAGCTAGTTGCAGCTCATATAAGCTGCATGATGTTATTTTTTACAGGTAATCTTAAATATCTTTACTCCATGAAGCATATTTTTAGCCAATACAGCTTTATGACAAACTTTGCTAAGACACCAAAAAATATTTTTAGCAAATGCTGAAGGGAAATTAATAATTGCTCAGATACCTTTACAAGCCTCTGCAAACTCAGCAGAAGGTACAACAATGTTTAAATCCTTTTAAAGCAAAAAAGTCTGTGGACAAGCTATTTTCTTGACTCTTGGCCCCAGCTGTCTGTTGGGAGTTGGAACCACAACCTTTAAGGGTGATTTTCTTCCATTTTTGAACATGAGGCTTTGAGACAGGATTTTCCAAAATTTAAAAAGATCTCTTGGAACATGGAAAGATGAAGTAAATTCATAGATTTTTTTCCATCTAACCTTCACCTTAGGATTTTACCTCATTTTTGGAGAACTGTTTTAGAAAGTAAATTTCCTGATACCCAGGGTGTCAGACCTTGTAAATCATTTTAGGAGAAGAAAGGGGGAAGCTCACTTTCCTGATCTCTAAGGTCTGGTTAACATAAGCTCATCAGTCATGGAGCTGAGACTAGACTTTTCTGACCACCAGAGCTGTCCCAGCCAGGAACCCGTGATAACATGTGTGTGTAGGGTCCCAGCACCCTCTTCCCATCTCCTCTGCTGCCTCTCCTAGTCCAGAATATCACATCTTTCACCTGGGCCACCTCAGGTTACTGAGGAGTTACCTCAGTAATCCCTAACTTGCTTCTCAATACCACCGTCCAATTTCCTACCCATTGAGCCAACCATCTCTTCTCTGCATGAATCATATCAGGTTGTCCTCTTTCAAAAGCCCTGTGATGGCCTTCTAAGGCACCCACGATAGAAGTCAGCCTCTTACCATGACTGCAAGGGTCGGAATGGTCAGGCCCCTGCCTGTTTCCTCAGATTCACCTCTGACCTGGAGGGCAGTCAGTCTTTTCTGCCAGGCTGCTGTGACTTTCCCACACCTCTACCTGCCAGGCTCACCACCGTACCCCTACACCAGCCTCAAATTCTTTAGGTGTCAACGTAAATGTTGCCTCTTCAGAAAGGCCTCCTCCGACCAAACTTTCTAAATGAAACTCTTCTGCTTTTTATTGTGCAAAAATGGTTCACTGTTTACTTTCCTCATAGTGCTAATTTCAACCTATAATTTTAAAATGTGCGTGTTTACTTTTTTATTGTCTGCGTCTCTCACTAGAGGGTAAGATCCACAAGGCCAGGGAATTTGCCGAGCACAGAGTAAGGAATAAATAATTGTTGAATTAATAAATTCATGAATTTAATTTCCTACTACGTCTTAATGCATATTAATTACTCCTTTAATGAGCATAGGTCACATTCCCTACATATTCTCAGGCACCATTTGCACTGTCCTGTCTTGTTTGTCAATTTCCTGCCAAGGCTTCCACTACAGGGGTCAGAACTAGGAAGAG
Source organism: Balaenoptera borealis (assembly GCF_965194805.1). Classification (NCBI taxonomy): domain Eukaryota; kingdom Metazoa; phylum Chordata; class Mammalia; order Artiodactyla; family Balaenopteridae; genus Balaenoptera; species Balaenoptera borealis. Next base: position 483,352 of record NW_028123982.1, on the reverse strand, counting down.
GGTTTCTTTATGGGTCGTTCCTGTAGAAACTGATGCCTGAATTAAAGGGGTAAGTGGTTGGCCAACTTCACGTACTGCTCCAATGTGACAGTGCTGAGCAGAGGTCCAAGAGGCAGTTCCACTTATGTGTCCAACAAACACATGACTACAGAATAATAAGCCTCTTTCCTTAGCTCAGGTTTATTTTCAGTTGCTTTGAAAGTGGTTGCTTCCTTCTACTCTGATGACATCATACTTCAACCTCAACAGCTCAGTGTATGAGGTGCCTCTGGTCTAACGTGTACCCTCCTAAGGCCAGACCCTCAGACGCTTTCCCTCTAACCACAGACCAGCTGGGCAGAGACCAGACCTGACTACCACAGGCTCGTGCAGCTGGAGGAGTAGCTGCCCTTTCTCCTGGTTCCTCAAAGACCACCTGCCTCAGAATAAAGTGAACCAGCAAATTAAGTTAGACAGTACTTTAAACACAACTCTTACTAATGTCACCACTGATTTATGAAATCAAAATGTCTTAAGCTGGGACTCCCCTGGTGGTCCAGTGGTTAAGACTCTGTGCTGCTAATGCAGGGGGCCTGGATTCCATCCTTGGTCAGGGAACTAGATCCCACATGCCACAACTAAGACCTGGCACAGGTCTTATATAAATAAATAAATATTTTTTAAAAACTCTTAAGCTGACTACAAGTGAAATGGTGATAGGCTGCACTGCACACGATGGGGATTGAGGCCCGGCTGCCAGAGCCCAATTTCCTAGTTTAGGACGTCCTCACCTCCCAGGACCGTCTGGGAAGCTCCTACTCGACTCAGATCTGTGTCAAAAGAATAATTCTGGAGGCACTGATGCCCTCTCTTACTTCCCCCGCCTGTGACACCTCACCAAGGCTAGGCTGTCAGCTCCAGGGAGACAGGGCTTTCATCAAATGATCGAGGGTCTCCTGTGCCTGGACACTTAACATGGAATGAGAGGATGACCACACATGACAAGCTGGACTCTGCCTGAAAACTGAGTCTGGCTACAACAGAGCAAAAGTGGGCAGTGAAACTGTCTCCCCCAGGACCACAGTCCCTCCATCACGGTGGAAAAGCACAAGTGTGCCTAGTACCCTGTGCTAAGTCGTCTGACCTTCCCTGGGCCTCCAAGTGGTTCGGTGATGCTGACGGCTTCCTGTAGATAAGACACGGGTCACCTGGGACCTCACGCATGGACACTGTGCTCTGTGAGGCCTTGGGGAGAGGCTGGGCACCGTTCATGTCAGTTTGTCCCCATATTCTGGACAGAGTCGAGCTGACATTTTTTAAGTTATTTTTCATATGTTTTGTGTTGCTCAGTAATAACTAGTCCAGATTTCTTTGAAGAAGAATTTCTTATTAACAAGTGTACAAGCCTAGTTGCAAGTATATGAAGAAATATTTTTTCTGACTCACGACGAAACCAATGGGTCAGCTGTCTAAAGCATCAAAACAGGAGTAGAGCATAATGTAAATAAGAAGGGATAGGTCACATGAACACTGTCAAACAAAAGTTCATCCATAGACTCAGAATCAAGACATTTTACCAATGAAGAAAGCAACTGAGTCACAATAATGCCTTGTATTTACAGATGTGTTATTTATATAGATATTTTTTAGTCATCTGTTTTATACACATCAGTGTATACATGTCAATCCCAATGGCCCAATTCATCACACCACCACCACCAACCCCCTGCAGCTTTCCCCCCTTGGTGTCCATACATTTGTTCTCTACATCTGTGTCTCAACTTCTGCCCTGCAAACCGGTTCATCTGTACCGTTTTTCTAGGTTCCACATACATGCGTTAATATACGATATTTGTTTTTCTCTTTGGGCCTTACTTCACTCTGTATGACAGTCTCTAGATCCATCCACGTCTCAACAAATGACCCAATTACATTCCTTTTTATGGCTGAGTAATATTCCATTGTATATATTTACCACATCTTCTTTATCCATTTGTCTGTCGATGGTCATTTAGGTTGCTTCCATGACCTGGCTATTGTAAATAGTGCTGCAATGAACATTGCAGTGCATGTGTCTTCTTGAATTATGGTTTTCTCTGGGTATATGCCCAGTAGTGGGATTGCTAGATCATATGGTAATTCTATTTTTAGGTTTTTAAGGAACCTCCATACTGTTCTCCATAGTGGCTGTATCAATTTACATTCTCACCAACAGTGCAGGAGGGTTCACTTTTCTCCATACCCTCTCCAGCATTTGTTGTCTGTAGATTTTCTGATAATGCCCATTCTAACTGGTGTGAGGTGATACCTCATTGTAGTTTTGATTTGCATTTCTCTAATAATTAGTGACGTTGAACATCTTTTCATGTGCTTCTTGGCCATCTGTATGTCTTCTTTGGAGAAATGTCTATTTAGGTCTTCTGCCCATTTTTGGATTGGGTTGTTTGTTTTTTTTAAATCGAGCTGCAAGAGCTGTTTGTATATTTTGGAGATTAATCCTTTGTCTGTTGATTCGTTTGCAAATATTTTCTCCCATTCTGAGTGTTGTAATTTTGTATTGTTTAAGGTTTCCTTTGCTGTGCAAAAGTTTTTAAGTTTCATTAGGTTCCAATTGTTTATTTTTGTTTTTATTTCCATTACTCTAGGAGGTGGATCAAAAAAGATCTTGCTGTGATTTATGTCAAACAGTGTGCTTCCTATGTTTTCCTCTAAGAGTTTTATAGTGTCCAGTCTTACATTTAGGTCTCTAACACATTTTGAGTTTATTTTTGTGTATGGTGTTAGGGAGTGTTCTAATTTCATTCTTTTACATGTAGCTGTCCAGTTTTCCCAGCACCACTTATTGAAGAGACAGTCTTTTCTCCATTATATATCCTTGCCTCCTTTGTTATAGATTAGTTGACCATAGGTGTGTGGGTTTATCTCTGGGCTTTCTATCTTGTTCCATTGATCTATGTTTCTGTTTTTGTGCCAGTACCATATTGTCTTGATTACTGTAGCTTTGTAGTATAGTCTAATATCAGGGAGTCCGATTCCTCCAGCTCCGTTTTTTTCCCTCAAGACTGCTTTGGCTATTTGGGGTCTTTTGTTTCTCCATACAAATTTTAAGACTTTTTGTTCTAGTTCCATAAAAAATGCCATTGGTAATTTGATAGGGATTGCATTGAATCTGTAGATTGCTTTGGGTAGTATAGTCATTTTCACAATATTGATTCTTCCAATCCAAGAACATGGTATATCTCTCCATCTGTTGCTATCATCTTTAATTTCTTTCATCAGTGTCTTATAGTTTTCTGCATACAGGTCTTTTGTCTCCCTAGGTAGGTTTATTCCTAGGTAATTTATTCTTTTCATTGCAATGGTAAATGGGAGTGTTTCCTTAATTTTTCTTTCAGATTTTGCATTATTAGTGTATAGGAATGCAAGAGACTTCTGTCTTTTGTATCCTGCAACTTTACCAAATTCATTGATTAGCTCTAGTAGTTTTCTGGTGGCATTTTTAGGATTCTCTATGTATAGTATCATGTCATCTGCAAACAGTGACACTTTTATTTCTTCTTTTCCAATTTGTATTCCTTTTATTTCTTTTTCTTCTCTGACTGCTGTGGCTGGGCCTTCCAAAATTATGTTGAATAATAGTGGTGAGAGTGGACATCCTTCTCTTGTTCCTGATCTTAGAGGAAATGCTTTCAGTTTTTCACCATTGAGAATGATGTTTGCTGTTTGTTTCTCGTATATGGCCTTTATTATGTTGAGGTAGGTTCCCTCTATGTCCAATTTCTGGAGAGTTTTTTATCATAAATGGGTGTTGAAGTTTGTCAAAAGCTTTTTCTGCATCTATTGAGATGATCATATGGTTTTTTCCTTCAATTTGTTAATATGGTGTATCACATTGATTGATTTGCATATATTGAAGAATCCTTGCATCCCTGCAATAAATCCCACTTGATCATGGGAATGATCCTTTTAATGTGTTGTTGGATTCTGTTTGCTAGTATTTTGTTGAGGATTTTTGCATCTATATTCATCAGTGAAATTGGTCAGTAATTTTCTTTTTTTGTAGTATCTTTGTCTGGTTTTGGTATCAGGCTGATGGTGGCCTCATAGAATGAGTTTGGGAGTGCTCCTTCCTCTGCAATTTTTTGGAAGAGTTTGAGAAGGATGGGTGTTAGCTCTTCTCTAAATGTTTGATAGAATTCACCTGTGAAGCCATCTGGTCCTGGACTTTTGTTTTCTGGAAGATTTTTAATCACAGTTTCAATTGCATTACTTGTGATTGGTCTGTTCATATTTTCTATTTCTTCCTGGTTCAGTCTTGGAAGGTTATCCCTTTCTAAGAATCTGTCCATTTCTTCCAGGTTGTCCATTTTATTGGCATAGAGTTGCTTGTAGTAGTCTCTTAGGATGCTTTGTATTTCTGCGGTGTCTGTTGTAACTTCCCCTTTTTCATTTCTAATTTTATTGATTTGAGTCCTCTCCCTCTGTTTCTTGATGAGTCAGGCTAATGGTTTATCAATTTTGTTTATCTTTTCAAAGAACTAGCTTTTAGTTTTATTGATCTTTGCTATTGTTTTCTTTGTTTCTATTTCATTTATTTCTGCTCTGATCTTTATGATTTCCTTCCATCTGCTAACTTTGGGTTTTGTTTGTTCTTCTTTCTCTAGTTCCTTTAGGTGTAAGGTTAGATGGTTTATTGGAGATTTTTCTTGTTTCTTGAGGTAGGCTTGTATAGCTATAAACTTCCCTCTCAGAACTGCTTTTGCCACATCCCATAGGTTTTGTATCGTCGTGTTTTCATTGTCATTTGTCTCTAGGTATCTTTTGACTTCCTCTTTGATTTCTTCAGTGATCTCTTGATTAGTTAGTAACGTACTGTTTATCCTCCATGTGTTTGTGTTTTTTACGTTTTTTTCCCTGAAATTCATTTCTAATCTCATAGCGTTGTGGTCAGAAAAGATGCTTCATATGATTTCAATTTTCTTAAATTTACTGAGGCTTCATTTGGGACCCAAGATGTGATCTATCCTGGAGAATGTTCCATGCGCACTTGAGAAGAAAGTGTAATCTGCTGTTTTTGGATGGAATGTCCTGTAAATATCAATTAAATCTATCTGGTCTATTGTGGCATTTAAAGCTTCTGTTTCCTTTTTTATTTTCATTTTGGATGATCTGTCGATTGGTGTAAATGAGGTGTTAAAGTCCCCCACTATTATTGTGTTACTGTCGATTTCCTCTTTTATAGCTGTTAGCAGTTACCTTATGTATTGAAGTGCTCCTATGTTGGGTGCATATATATTTATAATTGTTATATCTTCTTCTTGGATTGATCCCTTGATCATTATGTAGTGTCCTTCCTTGTCTCTTTTAACATTCTTTATTTTAAAGTCTATTTTATCTGATATGAGTATTGCTACTCCAGCTTTCTTTTCATTTCCATTTGCATGGAATATCTTTTTCCATCCCCTCACTTTCAGTCTGTATGTGTCCCTAGGTCTGAAGTGGGTCTCTTGTAGACAGCATATATATGGGTCTTGTTTTTGTATCCATTCAGCAAGTCTGTGTCTTTTGGCTGGAGCATTTAATCCATTCACGTTTAAGGTAATTATCAATATGTATGTTCCTATGACCATTTTCTTAATTTTTTGGGGTTTGTTTTTGTACGTCCTTTTCTTCTCTTGTGTTTCCCACTTAGAGAAGTTCCTTTAGCATTTGTTGTAGAGCTGGTTTGGTGGTGCTGAATTCTCTTAACTTTTGCTTGTCTGTAAAGCTTTTGATTTCTCCATCAAATCTGAATGAGATCCTTGCCGTGTAGAGTAATCTTGGTTGTAGGTTCTTCCCTTTCATCACTTTAAGTATATCATGCCACTCCCTTCTGGCTTGTAGAGTTTCTGCTGAGAAATCAGCTGTTATCCTTATGGGAGTTCCCTTGTATGTTATTTGTCATTTTTCCCTTGCTGCTTTCAATAATTTTTCTTTTCAATAAGTTTTCAACTATAATCTCTTCAAATATTTTCTTGGGTCCTTTTTCTCTCTCTTCTCCTTCTGGGGCCCCTATAATGTGAATGTTGTTGTGTTTAATGTTGTCCCAGAGGTCTCTTAGGCTGTCTTCATTTCTTTTCATTCTTTTTTCTTTATTCTGTTCTGCAGCAGTGAATTCCACCATTCTCTCTTCCAGGTCACTTATCCGTTCTTCTGCCTCAGTTATTCTGCTATTGATTCCTTCTAGTGTAATTTTCATTTCAGTTATTGTATTGTTCATCTCTGTTTGTTTGTTCTTTAGTTCTTCTAGGTCTTTGTTAAACATTTCTTGCATCTTCTTGATCTTTGCCTCTATTCTTTTTCTGAGATCCTGGATCATCTTCACTATCATTATTCTGAATTCTTTTTCTGGAAGGTTGCCTATCTCCACTTCATTTAGTTGTTTTTCTGGGGTTTTATCTTCTTCCTTCATCTGGTACATAGCACTGTGCCTTTTCATCTTGTCTATCTTTCTGTGAATGTGGTTTTTGTTCCACAGGCTGCAGGATTGCAGTTCTTCTTGCTTCTGCTGTCTGCGCTCTGGTGGATGAGGCTATCTAAGAGGCTTGTGCAAGTTTCCTGATGGGAGGGACTGCTGGAGGGTAGAGCTGACTGTTGCTCTGATGGGCAGAGCTCAGTAAAACTTTAATCTGCTTGACTGTTGATGGGTGGGGCTGGGTTCCCTCCCTGTTGGTTGTTTGGCCTGAGGCAACCCAACACTGAAGCCTACCTGGGCTCTTTGGTGGGGCTAATGGCAGACTCTGGGAGGGCTGACACCAAGGAGTACTTCCCAGAACTTCTGTTGCCAGTGTCTTTGTCCCCACGGTGAGACACATCCACCCCCCGCCTCTGCAGGAGACCCTCCAACACCAGCAGGTAGGTCTGGTTCAGTGTCCCCTGGGGTCACTGCTCCTTCCCCTGGGTCTCGATGTGCACACTACTTTGTGTGTGCCCCCAAAGGGTGGAGTCTCTCTTTCCCCCTGTCCTGTCAAAGTCCTGCAATCAAATCCCACTAGCCTTCAAAGTCGGATTCTCTAGGAATTCCTCCTCCCGTTGCCGGACTCCCAGGTTGCAAAGCCTGATGTGGGGCTCAGAACCTTTACTCCAGTGGGTGGACTTCTGTGGTATAAGTGTTCTCCAGTCTCTGAGTCCCCACCCAGCAGTTATGGGATTTGATTTTACTCTGATTGTGCCCCTCCTACTGTCTCATTGTGGCTTCTCCTTTATCTTTGGATGCGGGGTGTCTTTTTTCATGAGTTCCAGTGTCTTCCTGTCACTGATTGTCCAGCAGCTAGTTGTGATTATGGTGTTCTCACAAGAGGGAGTGAGAGCACATCCTTCTACTCCACCATCTTGGTTCAGGGCTCATACAGATGTGTTCTTAACACGCCTTACCAGAATGTCACATGACCTTGTGGGTTGTCATGATCAGGACGTCATTTATATTAAATCATGGAGAAACAGCCACTGAGCATCTAGCTTGGAGACACTGTGTTACACTATACTCTAATATATAACCTCATTTAGTTACACAGTCTCACTGCAGAACAGGTATTACTGTCTCCATTTTGCTGACTTTGAAACCATGCCTTGGGACTTCCTTGGCAGTCCAGTGGTTAAGACTTCACCTTCCAATGCAGGGGTTGTGTGTTCCATCCCTGGTGGAGGAACTAAGCTTCCCACATGCCTCACGGCCAAAAAACCAAAACACAAAACGGAAGCAATATTGTAACAAATTCAATAAAGAATTTAAAAATGGTCCATATCAAAAAAATCTTTAAAAAAAAAAAAAAAAGCATGCCTGCCTAGGACTCAAGTGAGCAAAAGGGAGAGCTAACTCAAATGCTCATGTTTTCCACACCACATCAATGAGAAGGACAGCAGACCTTTTCACCATAGACTAGAAGTTTACCATTTCAAGAAAAACATCTACTAACTCATGCGAGTCATTAGGAAAAGCCAGAAAATACGTTACTACCACTCCGTACTCAAACACCAATTAGAAGGAATGGGATGAGGACATTTTATAGAGTATTTACAACCTTAAACATATTATTCAATGTATACATTCCAAATATGAGCAAGGAAAACTTGATCAGAAAAGAAATTTTCAACCACACCATTAAACCATCTTTTGGGTTATTTCTACCATGCTAAGACATTCTGCTAATTACACAGGTTATCTTTAAAATCTTAATAAATTAGGGCTAGTAGATTATTATTTACTTTCTTTGGGCAACTGCTCTCCCTAACTCCAGTGACAGTGCTGAGAAGGAGACTGTCGACCATGGCAGCACTCCCCTCTGGCTGCTGGACTGGGTCTGTGAACTGCTGAACCAACCACGGTATCCATGCCTTTGGTCACTGTGGCTGATCCAAAGATGAACACGACTCCTCTGGAGTTCCTCCCTGGGATTCTTCTACAGGGTGGAGAATGCCTTCTCCTCCTGGGTTGGGAGAACGTGAGCCATGGCTGGACTGATGGCCAGGGGTCCACCCATAAAGAAACAGCCTGGCCTGGAAGTTAGGCTGGAGCACAGAGCAGGTGGGAGGGAGGGCGTTAGAAGGTGAGAGAGGGTGAGAGAGTGAGGATGAGAGAAAGAGAGGAGGAGAGGGAGGAGAGGGCATTTAAAAGACAGGTGGAGGGCGGCAGGTACAGACACACCTGACTAACAGCCCCCCCACCCCGCCCTGCACAGCTGTGGTTGGTTAGGATTTCCGTACTCAGGCATCCACAGGCACCTTCCATCCTGCTCTTCTGTGGTTTGACCGTCTAAACAAAGTCTCCCTTTTTGCTTCCAGTGTTTGGAGTGGGGTTTTTATTACCTCCAGTGGCAAACTTAAATTACCTAAGAAAACACATTCATTACTTTACTAGGCTAAGTTCTTATTTCCGTGTCTGCGTCAAATACAATGTAACAAGTCAAATCAGCAAATATGTATGGAAACACCAAAAGGGGGCACTGCGGCCTAGAGGCCCTGAGAGCGACACTGAAAAAGAAGACACAAAACACCATGTCCGGGAAACAAAGACAAATGCAAACATGGAAACAGTCATGGTATAAAGTAAGAGCAGCACAGGACTATGAAAATATGCAGCCAGTATATATCACAGGAGAAGAGGAGGGAACGCTCAGGTTGGGGAGAGCATCCCACCTGAAGCACATGTCACTTGAAGCCTTGCTCACACTGACATCGGTGTGTCAGGGGTTTAACCCCTCCATTGGCTGCACCCCATGTCCTGTACACATCTGGGGGCATCAGAGCATTCCTGAAACACCCTTTCACCTAACCAAACAGCACGTGCCAGCAAGCTTACACCAGGGCAATGCCGCCTTCAAGGGTGGGCGTTTGTGCAGCACACAGGGCCCCCTCTCAGGGCTCTGCACTTGGTTTAACCGTTTGCTGTCTTGAAATTGTTAATACTTTTTGAATAAGGGGCCCGCCGTTTTTATTTCACACTGTTTCCTGGAAATTGTGTGGCTGGTTTTCCACTAAGGAAAGGGACAAAATTTTGCTACAAACAATTCAGACCAACAGTCTTACTTTTCAAACCAGTCTCTTTGCCAAGAGACGTAATATAGTTTGGGAGTCAGAGGGCAAAGAAGCTCTCTCACCTGCCACATGTTCTTCCTTAGCCTTTCATTAAAAGCAAATGATTTAGGAAAATGAGAAGTGCAGTGGAGAGCACCTGTCACATGCCAGTTCACAGCACTGCCAAGTTGAAAGTGAAGTCACCAAGGGTGACTCAAAAAGCCCATCGTATTTTTTTAGCAAAGGATGAAGTATAAAAAAAGGATTGGGTTGATTTTATGAGATATTCAGTGGGCATGTCCAATGCATAAACTATCATAAATAGTGGACTGTTAACCGTAGCGTTACCTGGAAACACAACTCTATCTCAGAGAGCACAGGCTGCAAATGGCTGGTCCTTCCCGACATCACCTCCACTGGGGCCTCTCAGCAGCTTCCCTACAGGCCACGCAGTAATGGGAGCTCAGACGAGAGTCCCCCTGCCATCTCACGCCAGGACCTCCAGAGCCACCTCCACAGGTCCTGCGGCCTCTGCTGCAATTCACTTGCTCACCATGTGCCCTCAGGGCAGCTGCCCCCCAACCATGGTCTCCTCACTCCTGCCCTGTCCATGCCTATATCCCACCATGTCCACTCTCGTCAGGATCGTCCCAGCTCCCTTGCAAAGTGAAACACTGATCTTTCCGTTTTGTTCCCGAGTGTGAACGAGCCCCAGGCCCTTCCTAGGGGCCCAGGCTTAGATCAGAGCTGAAGGAGGCACGTGGGGAGTAGCGGGAGTCAGGAAGGGAGGTTATCTGTGACATGCTGACGTTAAAACCAGTTTCCTCCTCACCGTTGTCCAAACTGAGCAAGCCTTGCTGGGTGAAAACCTGGAAACATACAGCTAAGTCTGAAAGAAGTGAACGGTGGTCCAAATGTGTCCGTGTTTACACGATTCTCCCTCCTGTCTCACCTGCATGGACTTCTGACTAACATCTCATCTTTTATGTTAACTCCTGGTGATGTGTTTTGACGTAGAATAAGCTCAGTGTTTTCCTTCCGCTCAGACGGCTCTCTTTTTGCGTCCGTTGTTCACTGAAGCAGACTCCCTTCTCTGATGGAGCCTGGGTTCTAGGTAGATAATTCTGTGAGTGAGCACAAGCCAGGCACAGTCCACACGCTCAGGACGTGTCCTCAATTAACTTCACCTGATTTAAGGATGGATGAGAATCTACTTACAGATGAAGACTAGGCAGGCGAGTGTGGTTTTGTATGTAAGCAAGACCAAAATGAAGATGATAAGCCAAAAACTGGAATTTTGTGCTCTGATGGATAAAGTCCCTTAGGAGGTAAGTTTTCTAAAGCAAAGTCCTTGTTAGGACCAGGATGTTGGAAAGCGCAGTAATTGGTTCAGGATTAGGGTTTGGTTTCCTTTTCCTTCTCCCTCCAGACCCAGCTACTTGGGGATGCTGCAGTGCGTGGGCCAGCCTGCTTCCTGATTTGGTAACAGGACACCTCTGTGACCTTCATAATCAAGTGACAGAGACTCTATTTCATGGACTTAAGAAGAGAAACTTCCCTTCATTCCTGAAAGAATTTACTTAAGGAAACGCGATGTGATCTGATAAGATTCTTGAAAAATCTTTTAAAAAATATTGATCATCAGTTTCTTGGTGACACCTGGGAGAAATTTTGATACGAATGGTGAAATTTTGACAGTATCTAATGAATTGAGTGAAAATAAAACCAAACTGATTTATCTTACCTTATGGTCTTTTGAAGTGAGTGGGTTTGTCATCTCGGCAGGGGTCTTTCACTCCTGTTCTTACCTTGTTTGCTTCTGTGTGGCCTCCTCATCACAGAAGCTGTTTTACCAGAAGGTGGTCCTGGCAAACCATCACCCTAGCTGTCCTTTGTAGCATCACAGCCATTGTGCTGACTTTTCTTACTCAGGCTGAAAATACTGTCCGATCTCAGCACCCTCTCAGACTGGACACCCAGGGTTAGGACCTAATTTTTCATTCAGGCTATAAAAGTTGGCAAGCCGTAATTGGCCATACCCGAGAAAACACCAGTTTCAAAGTGCCACTGTGTAAATGAAAAACACCTACCTCTCTTGTAGAATAAGTTTGTTTTCTTTCTTCCAAAAGTCTTTAAAGTCGGAGCTGAATTCATGCCAGATACTGAAGAAAACATTTGGGGACACCTCCTTCTCTCCAATTTTTGGTCTCATGAAGAAATAGGCTGTAGTCTCCAAAAAGCTGTCAAAGCACGTACACACACACACACACACACACAAACACACACACACAAGTATTAAAGCTATGATTACTTTCCAATATGGGATATTCTTTCCCCATCCAAATGCTGATTTCATTCATGCAGTTATTATTACCGAGAGGACTCAACTCCTCAGGCACCAACAGTAGTTCTCTTAAGGTTTCATGTTAGGGTTTTTGGACACAGATGTTAGCAGCTGACAATAGTCCTCCATATACTGGTAACTATCCCTGGTCCAACCATTTTGAAAATTAATCACTATGTGTCCAACCTATTTCAGAAATGAACCTGTAATCAAGTTGGGACATAAGGGAAATGGTGGGTCTATACTTTCCTTCTAGACTCTAAACAAATGAAATATCAGCTCTTTGTCCCCAGACTAATATGTATCTATATGTGTATTATACTGCTTCTATACTATGGGCTTCCTACATTGCTGGTGGGAAAAAAAAAGCAACAGCCCCGGGAGATGCTGACAAAGGCTCCCACTGGAGATCATGGCAGCACCAAAGAGTGGGTACCAGCAGGGCGGCCAGCATTGTGACAGTGGGTGGCAGTGCCCATATCCAGAAGGTGCCATCGAGGCTGCTTCATATTACAACTACAAGACACTCAGAAGGGTTTCAAAGAGTTATTTGACAAAGAACATACAACTAGTAAGTGGTAGATTTATGCTGCACCTTGACTTGGACCTCCCAGCCTCCAGAACTGTGAGAAGTAAATGTTCACTGTTTAAGCCACCCAGTCTATGGTATTTTCTTATAACAGCCAGAACTGACTAAGTCAAGGACAAATGATCTAGATTCTTCAATACATAAATGTCAAGGGAAAAGAAGTCTACTATAAAGACTTAAGAGATATTGTCTGATTATAATGGTTTGAATTTCTTTATATATTGCTTCAAACAAACTGTAAGAAAATGAAATCATTTCTTACATATATGAACTAATTGGACTTTCGAACAGAGACTGGGTATTTGGTGACATTAGGGATTATTATTATTTTTAGGGGTGAAACTGGTGCTGGTTATTTTTTAAAGGGGATTTTTAAGCGATACATACTACAATATATATGGATGAAATTATACCTGCTGAGGATTTGCTTCACAAACAATATGGGAGCGGGCAAGTGGGCAGGGGTGTAGATGAAACCAAGTCAGGAACTGCTGGGTGATGAGTGCTTGATGATCACTGTACATTTTGTTTACCATCTCTAAATCACAGCCAAGTTCCTCATCTGCATGGTCTTTCATCTACCTACCCCTACTTCCTTTAGGAAAGTATCAAATCCACTGTCTCCTATTTCCAGCATCCAAAATCTCTTATTACTAGGTTTTCCTTCTGATCCTAAGAGCATATGAAGATTTCTGCATCTATAAATATTCTCTCATCCATGCAGACTCACTGAAAGACACCATTATTTATATACAGTTGCTTTATAATTCAATGCTCCTGTGTCCTCACTTGTTTTGAAATCTGGCTTCATAGGCCACCTTCACTACTTTCTCCCAAGAGTCTCTTATCTAAACCTACATCTTTTAGCAATTTTCATTCTCATGTCCTAAAATAATGGAACCATTACTGTCCTGTTTACTTGAACTTAAAAATGAGAAATTATTAACAGAGCTTTTCTTTTACTCCTTTATGTTAAACCGATGCAAACTGAATTAAATGTATTATTACCATTTTCCCTTTATGAAACTCTCAATTATAGGAGACAGCTGAGGTAATGATCACCTATTTCATGGCCTTACTTTGTATTAACTTCAGATTTACAGAAAAGTTGAAAAGATAATATAGAGTTCAAGTATGGCCTCCACTCACCTTCTTCTAATAACATCTTACCCAGACACAGTACGCTTAACACTGAAAGTGAGAGGAACTCTCTTGGCAGGAGCTACTGCAAACTGCCTTCTGAGTAAAGTAAGAGAAACTGTGTCGATGAGTAGGGATGACGGGTAAGGGTGGTCACCCCACTGTGGTGCTGCCCGTTGGCCCCAAGACACACACACACGTGTATGTGTGTGTGTGTGTGTGTGTGTGTGTGTATGTAATTGAAGTATAGTTGAAGTATAGTATTGTGCTAGTTTCAGGCTTACATCATAGTGATTCAGTTATTTTTTTCAGATTCTTTTCCATTATAGATTATTGTAAAATATTGAATATAGTTCCCAGTGCTATACTGGGAACTTATAGGTCTTGTTGCTAACCTATTTTATGTATAGTAGTTTGTATCTGTTAATCCCATACTCCTAATTTATCCCTCCCTCTATCCCCTGCTTTGGTAACCATAAGTTTCTTTTCTATGTCTTTGAGTCTGTTTCTGTTTTGTAAATAAGCTCATCTGTATTATTTTTTAGATCCCACATATAAGTAATATCATATAGTATTTGCCTATCTCTGTCTGACTGATTTCACTAAGTATAATATTTTCTAGGTCCACCCATGTTGCTGCAAATGGCAATACTTCATTCTTTTTTTATGACTGAGTGATATTCCATTATGTGTGTGTGTGTATACACACACACACATATACACACATCACATCTTCTTAAGCCAGTCATCTGGGGCTTCCCTGGTGGCGCAGTGGTTGAGAGTCTGCCTGCCAATGCAGGGGACGCGGGTTTGAGCCCTGGTCTGGGAGGATCCCACATGCCGCGGAGCAGCTGGGCCCGTGAGCCACAACTACTGAGCCTGCGCGTCTGGAGCCTGTGCTCCGCAGCAAGAGAGGCCGCGACAGTGAAAGGCCCGCACAACGCGATGAAGAGTGGCCTCCGCTTGCCGCAACTAGAGAAAGCCCTCCCACAGAAATGAAGACCAAACACAGCAAAAAATAAAAATAAATAAATTTAAGCCAGTCATCTGTTGATGGACACTTCGGTTGTTTCTATGTCTTGGCTACTGTAAATAGCACTTCTATGAACATTGGGGTGCATGTATCTTTTCGAATTAGACTTTTTCTCTTTTCCAGATATATACCCAGGAGTAGGATTGCTGGATCATATAGTAACTCTATTTTTAGTTTTTTAAGGACCCACCATAATGTTTTCCATAGAAGCTGCACAATTCACATTCCCACCAACAGTGTAGAAGGGTTCCCTTTTCTCCACATCCTCTCTAGCATTTATGATTTGTAGACTTCTTAATCATGGCCATTCTGACAGGTGTGAGGTGATTCCTCATTGTAGTTTTCATTTGCACTTCTCTAATAATTAGCGATATTGAGCATTTTTCATGTGCCTCTTGGTCATCTGTATGTCTTCTTTGGAGAATTGTCTATTTAGGTCTTCTGCCCATTTTTTGATTGAGTTTTTTGTTTTTTCAATACTGAGTTATGTGAGCTATTAGTATATTTTGCATGTTAACCCCTTGTTGGTTGCACTGTTTGCAGATATTTTCTCCCATTCTGTAGGCTGCCTTTTCATTTTGTTGATGGTTTCCTTTGCTGTGCAAAAACTTTTAAGTTTGATTAGGTCTTACTTGTTTATTTTTGCTTTTACTTCTTTTGCCTTGGAAGACTGATCTAAGAAAATGTTTCTATGATATATGTCTAAGAATGTTTTGCCTATGTTCTCTTCTAGGAGTTTTATGGTGTCATGTCTTATATTTTGGTCTTTATATAATTTTGAGTTTATTTTTGTATATGGTGTGAGGAAGTGTTCTAATTTCATTGATTTACATGTAGCTGTCAAGCATTCCCAATACCACTAGCTGAAGAGACTGTCTTTTTTCTACTGTATATTCTTTTTTTAAAAATAAATATTTATTTATTTTTATTTATTTGGTTGTGTGGAGTCTTAGTTGCAGTTCCAGGGCTCCTTAGTTGCAGTTTGCCAGCTCCTTAATTGCGTCATGTGGGGTCTTTAGTTGTGGCATGCAAACTCTCAGTTGCGGCATGCATGTGGGATCTAGTTCCCAGACCAGGGATCAAACCTAGGCCCCCTGCATTGGGAGCATGGAGTCTTATCCACTGCACCACCAGGGAAGTCCCTGTACTGTATATTCTTGCATCCTAATTGTAGATTAATTGACCGTAAGAGTGTGAGATTATTTCTGGGCTCTCTATTCTGTTCCTTTTGTCTATATGTCTGTTTTTGTGCCATACTATGCTGATTCCTAATTCTGGAAGGGTTATGCTTTCAGCTTTGTTCTTTTTCCTCAGGATTGCTTTGGCAATTTGGGGCCTTTTGTGTTACCATATAATTTATAGGATTATTTATTCTAGTTCTGTGAAAATGTCATGGGTGTTTTGATAGAGACCGCATTAAATCTATAGATTGCCTTGGGCAGTATGGCCATTTTAACAATATTATTTTGTCCAATTCAGGAGAATGGGGGTATCTTTCCATTTCTTTGAATCATCTTCAATTTCCTTTATCAATAGTTTTTAGTTTTTAGAGTATAAGTCTTTCACTTCCTTGGTTAAGTTTACTCCTATGTGTTTTATTTATTTTGACATGATTTTAAATGGGATTTGTTTTTACTTTATCTTTCTGATATTTCAATATTAGTGTAAAGAAATACAACAGATTTCTGTATATTAATCTTATATTCTGCTACCTTGCTGAATTCATTTATCAGTTCTAATAGTTTCTGAGTGGAGACTTTACGGTTCTCTGGGTTCTCTATATAGAATATCATGTCATCTGCAAATAGTGACAGTTTTACCTCTTCCCTTCCAATTTGGATACATTTCACTTCTTTTTCTTGTCTGATTGCTGGGGCTAGGTCTTCCGGTACTATGTTAAATAGAAGTTGTGAGAGTGAGTATCCTTGTCTTGTTCCTGAATTTTAGCAGGACAGCTTTCAGCTTTTCACCATTGAGTATCATGTTGGTTGTGGGTCTGTTGTAAATGGCTTTTACTATGTTGAGATTTGTTCCTTCTATACCCACTTTGGTGAGAGTTTTTATCATGAATGGATGTTGAATTTTGTCAAATGCCTTTTCTGCATCTATTGAGATGATCATGTGGTTTTTGACTTTCATTTTGTTAACGTGGTTATCACATTGATTGATTTGTGAATGCTGAACCATCCTTGTGACCCTGGAACGAATCCAATTTGATCATGGTGTATAATCCTTCTTATGTATTGTTGGATTTGGTTTCCTAATATTTCATTGAGGCTTTTTGCATCTATATTCATCAAAGATATTGGCCTGTAATTTTCTTTTTTTGTAGTGTCTTTGTCTGGTTTTGGTGTCAGGATCATGGTGGCCTCAAAGAATGAATTTGTTTCCTCCTCTTCAATTTTTTGGAATAGTTTGAGGATAAGTATTAGTTCTTTTTTATATGTTTGGTAGAATTCCCCATTGAAGCTGCCTGGTCCTGGACTTCTGTTTGCAGGGAGTTTTTTTAAAATTACAGATTCTATTTCATTTCTAGTGATCGGTCTGTTCAAATTATCTCTTTCTTCTTGACTCAGTCTTGGCAAACTGTATATTTCTAGAAACCTGTCCATTTAATTTATGTTGTCTGATTTGTTGGCACATAATTGTTCATAGTATTCTCTTATGATTTTTGTATCTTTGGTATTGCTATTTCTCCCCTTTCATTTATTATGTTTATTTGGGTTATCTCTCTTTTCTTCTTGGTGAGCCTGGGTAGAGGTTTGTTGATTTTGTTTATCTTTTCAAAAAACCAGCTCTTGGTTTTACTGATTTTTTTCTATTTTTGATCTCTATTTTATTTATTTCCTCTCTGATCTTTATCATTTCCTTCCTTCTGCTGACTTTGGGCTTTCTTTGTTCTTTTTTTTTTTCTAACTCTTTTAAGTGGTAGGATAGGTTGTTTATTTAAGGTTTTTATTCTTCTTGAAGAAGGCCTGTATTGCTATGAAACTGCCTCTTATAACTGCTTTTGCTGCATCCCATAGATTTTGTAAGGTTGTGTTTTCATTTTTGTTTGTATCCAGGTATTTTCTGAATTCTTCTTTGATTTCATCATTGACCTATTGTTTTTTTAGTAGCATGCTTTTTAGTCTCCATGTGTTCATTCCTTTTCTATTTCTCTTTCTGTGGTTGATTTCTAGCTTCATACAATAGTAGTCAGAAAAGATGCTTGAAATAATTTCTATCCTCTTAAGTTTGTTGAGGCCTGTTTTGTGACCTAGAACGTGGTCTATTATAGAGAATGTTCCCTGTGTGCTTGAAAAGAATATGTATTCTGTTTTTGTTTTTTTGTGTGTTTTTTTTTTTTGGATGTAGAGTTCTGCAGATGTAAATTAAGTACAGCTGGTATATTATATCATTTAGGACCTCTATTGTCTCATTGATTTTCTGTCTGGATGATCTGTTCATTGATGTCAGTGGGGTGTTAAAGTCTCCTATTATTATTGTATCATTGTCAATTTCTTCCCTTATGTCTGTTAGTATTTGTTTTTTATATTTAGGTGCTTCTATGTTGAGTGCATATATGTTAGAGAGTAACAGCTTCTTGTATTGATCCTGTTATCATTATTTAATGCCTTTCTTTTTTTTTATGGCCTTTGTTTGAATGTCTATTTTGTCTGATACAAATCTTGCTATCCCTGCTTTCTTGTCGTTTCCATTTGCATGAATTATCTTTTTCTGTCCCCTCACTTTCAATCTGTGTGTGTCCTTTGCCACAAAGTGACTCTCTTGTAGGCTGGATAGTGTAGGTTCTTGTTTTTTTAAATCCAGTCTGCCACTCTGCATCTTTTGATAGGAGCATTTAGTCCACTGACATTTAAAGTAACTATTGAAAGTATGTACTTATTGCCATTTTAATCCTTGTTTTCCAGTTGTTTCTGTAATTCTTCTATGTTCATTTCTTCTTTGTCTTTTCCTTTTGTGACTGGATGATTTTCTTTTGTAGTATGATTGAGTTCCTTTCTCTTTGTTTTTTGTGAATCTACTGCATGTTTTTAATTTGTTGTTACCATGGAGTTCAAGTATGCTGGCCCATAAGTATATCTACTTGCTTTAAACTGATAGTCATTCACATTTAACCACATTATAAAAGATCTACATTTTTATTCTTCCCCTCCCCCATATTTCGTGATTTTGATGTCTTAGGTTACATCTTCATGCTTATCATTTTACTGTTTATTGTAGTTATAATCACTTTTACCTTTTAAATTGTTTTTTAATCTATGTATTAGTTTATTTTAGTGATCTTCTTTCCTTTTATACATTTGACTTTCTTATTGTGATTTTCCCTTTTCTATAGATCCTTGCTTCTTTTCTACTTAGAGAACACCCTTTTTTTTTTTTTTTTTTTTTTAGGATAGGTTTAGTATTGCTAAATTTTTTAGTTTTTGCTTGTCTGAGAAATCCTGTATTTCTCCTTCAATTCTAAATAATAATCTTGCTGGTTAGAGTATCCTAGATTGTAGGTTTTTCCCTTTCAGGACTTTGAATATATCATGCCACTCTCTTCTGGCCTGTAAAGTTTTTGCAGAGAAATCAGCTGATAACCTTATGGGGGTTATATATATTTTTTTATTGAAGTATAGTTGATTTACAATGTTGTCCAATCTCTGCTGTACAGCAAAATGACTCAGTTTTACATATATATACATTCTTTTGGGGGTTCCCTTGTAATTAACTCTTTGTTTTTCTCTTGCTGCCTTTAGAATTCTCTCTTTAACTGTTGCTATTTTTATTATGATATGTCTTGCATGGGTCTGTTTGGATTCATCTTGTTTGGGACCGTCTGTGATTCCTGTACCTGGATATCTGTTTGTTTCTTGAGTTTTGGGAAATTTTCAGTCATAATTTCTCAAATACATTTTTGATCACATTCTCTCTCTCTTCTCCTTCTGGAGTCTCTATTATGTGTAGGTTTGTATGTTTTATATTATCCCATAGATTTTGTAAGTTGCTTTCATTTTTTTCATTTATCTTTCTCTCTGCTGCTCTGATTGGATGATTTCCATTATTCTATCTTCCAGATAACTTATTCGTTCTTCTGTGTCACTTAGCCTGTTATTCATTACTCCTAGATTGGCTTTTATCTTGGCAATTGAATTATTTTTATTGGTTCACTTATATAGCTTCTATACCCCTGTTACAGTGATCTGCACTAATATTTCTTAATTTATTTAGCATTTTTATTACCTCCTTTTGAACTTGGGATCAGTTAGAGTGGTGAGGTCTGTTTCACTATTTGTTCTTTCAAGGGATTTCTCTTGTTCTTTTTATTGGGAGTAGTTCCTCTGCCTTTTCATTTTATTTAACTTTCATTGTCTCTCTGAATTAAAGAGAAACAGTTACCTACTGTGGTCTTGAAAAGGTGTTTTTATGTGGGAATGTCCCTGTGTAGACTGTGTGTGTCCAATATTTTTGGTGTAACAGCTGGTTTCAGCATGGATGCCAGCCACGTCTTTCCTCAGAGTGTGCTGACCATTATCCCCTTGAAAGTGGAGGGGTAGGGGGGATTGGTGTTGTGGTGTTCAGAGTCTGTGCTGGATGCGAGGCAGGGGGTCTGCTCCCCAGTTGTTGGAGTAGGAGCCCTGAGGGTTGGGTTAAATCAGGCTCTGTTGTCCTTGAGTGTGTGCCCTGCCCCAAAGGAGCTGATTCCTGAAGCATGGGAGGCCTGTGCAGTCACAGAGGACCCATGTACTGTCTGTGATGGCTTCTGTGTTTCTGCTCAGAAGCAGCCCAAGGTCGCATCCCTTTCTCTGTTGTGTTCATCCCAGATCTAGTGCTAGGCTGCACTGTGTAGTGGATGGAGCCAGGATGCTCTCTCACTATGTATTCCTGAGCTCGCTGACAGTGGGGGTCTCTGCCCCACCCAGATCACAGACCAGGTCCCCCAGACTGTCTCTGCATAGCTAGACAAGTCCTCTCCCATGGCCTGTCTGCCAGATTCAGCGCCTAGATGCTGTGCACTCCTGTGGCATTGCCCTGTGTGCATGCTGACAATGCCTGCCCAGTGTGACCCACCAACCCCGTGTATGCAATGACAAAACCTCTGCGGTTCTGCCCAGATCACACCCCCGGTGCCCCAGTCTGTCTCTGTGTAGCTACTGAGTGGACCCAGGGTGTCCACCCCTCTGGACTGGGAAGTCCGGCAAGGTGGCAGCCACCAGCGCAGGGCTCTCTCCACCCTGATTGTTAGCACGCCAGCTCGTGACTGGAGTCTAGGCTTCTCCAGCCCTGTATCTGTCTCAGCAGATTTCCCAGGAGGTAAGCAGGCTTGTCTTCTCTGTGTATGACACCAGGATCAGGATGTCCAGACTGTGGCTCAACCTGCACGCTCTCTGGGGCAAGGGTCCATCCACGTGGACCTTCTCCTCCTTACAGATCCCTCACAGGGGTGCAGATCTGGTTCCAATGCCTTTTTTCCCCATCCTACTCAGGTATGTGGAGATCTTTCTTGCAGCTTTGGTTGTATAGGAGTTCTTCTGCCAGTTTCCAGTTAGTTTTGCATGAGAATTGTTCCACTTGTAGATGTATTTTGGATGTGTTTGTGTGGGGAGGTGAGCTCCATGTCCTCCTACTCTGCCATTTTGATCCCTCTCCGAGACTGATATACTGACATCCGTTTTAATTTATATAAAGGTCTTGTGTTGTCTCATAATTATGTGGGGTGAGGGAATGAGGGAAAGGAACTGAAATCATACAAAGTATGCACTCTGACCACCATGGAATTAAATTAGAAGTCAATAACAGTAAAATTAACTGTCTAAATCATTTCTTTATCCTGTCTTCTAGTTTTATTGAGATATAATTGACACACAGCACTGTATCTGTTTAAGGTGTACAGCACAGTGATTTGATTTACAAACATCATGAAGTGAGACACCACAGTAAGTATAGTGAACACCCACCATCTCATGTAGATACAAAATTAAAGAAATATTAAAAATTTTTTTCCTTGTCATGAGAATGCTTAGAATACAGCAGTGTTAATTGTATTTATCATGTGGTACATTACTTCCCTAGAATTTGTACCTTTTAATTAACCTCATCCAATTCCCATCCCCCCACCCCCTGCCTTTGGTAACCACAAATTGGTTCTCTTTTTCTGAGTTTGTTTGTTTGTTTGTTTGCAGTATAATCGATTGACAACACTATGTTAGTTCCTATTACATGACACAGTGATTCAGTATTTCTATACATACCAAAATGATCACCACCATAAGTCTAGTTACATAGAAATATATTACATAGTCATTGATATAGTTATTGACTATATTCCCCACACTGTACATTTCATACCTGTGACTCATTTATTTTGCAACTGGAAGTTTGTACCTCTTAATCTCCCTCACCTATTTCTCTCTTCCCCCAACATTTCCCCTCTGGAAACCACCTATTTTTTCTCTGTATCTATGACTCTGCTTCTCTTTGTTATGTTGTTCATTTGTTTTGTTTTTTAAATTCCACATGTAAGTGAAATCATACGATATTTTTCTTTCTCCATCTGACTCATTTTGCCTATGTCCCCAGGGTCAGCTCCAGTTGCCTCCTGCCTCTCCAGGAAGCTCTCCAAGATCAGCAGGTGGGCCTGACCCTGGTTTCTTTCAAATTACTGTTCTATTTCCCACAGCCTTCTGGGTCTCCTGAAAGTAAGTCTCACTGGTTGTCAAAGCCAAACATTTTGGGGGCTTGTCTTCTTGGTGCAGGAGCCCCAGGCTGGGGAACCCAGGATGGGGCTTGGTCTCCTCACTCTTTGGGGAAAACCTCTGCCATTGTAATTATCCTCCTGTTTGGGGTCAACCACTCGGGGGTACGGGTCTTGACTATACCTCATCTCTGCCCCTCCTACCTGCCTTGTTGTGACTCCCTCTTTATATCTTTAGTTGTAGAAGCTCTTTTCTCCTCATCTTCCAGTTTTTCGCATCAGTAGATGTTCTGTAAATAGCTGTAATTTTGGTGTGCCCATGGCAGGAAGCAAGCTCAGTGTCTTCCTACTCTGCCATCTTACCCAGATTCCAAAGCCTCCAAATCATTTCTAAACAATTCACAGGTCAAAGAAAATGTCTCAAGGGAAATTAGAAAATGTTTTGAACCGTAAGTACAACATATCAAAATTTGTAGGATGTAGTTAAAGCAGAACTCAGGTGAAAATTTATAGCATAAAATGTTTTTAGAAAAGAAGAAACTTCTAAGATCAATAAGATTCTACCTTAGAGAACTAGAGTAAAAAATAAAATTTAAGCTCAAAGGAAGCAGAAGAAAAGAAATAAAAATTAGAGCAGATATAAATGAAATTGAAAAAAAGAAAAATAATGGAGAAAAATCAGCAAAAGAAAAAGCTGATTTTTGGAAAAGATCAATAAAATTGATTAACCTCTAGTCAGGTTAACTAAAGAAATAAGAGAAAAAAAGCACAAATTAGTAATGTAAATAATGAAAGAAGGGTTATCACTATTAGTCCCATGGTCATTTAAAGGAATGCTATGAATAATTCTTTGCCAACAATTTTGATAACTTAGATAAAATGAATCAATTCTTTGAAAGACATCAGCTACTAAAACTTTCTTCAGACATCTCTATCTATTAAAGAAATTAAGTCAATAATTAATAACCTTCCAAAAAGAAACCATAAGACCTAGGTGGTTTCTCTAGTGAGTTTTCTACCAAATCTTTATAGAAAAGATAAATCTCTTCCAGAAATTAGAAGCAGAAGAAAGAGCTCCTAACTCATTCTATATGGCCAGGAATTGTCTAATATCAAAACAAGATAAAGACATTACAAGAAAAAAAGTACAGGCCAATATGTCTCTTGAGCATAGATACAAAAGTTCTCAACAAAATACTAGCAAATATAATTAAACATGAATAAAAAGAGTTTTACACCATGACAAGTGATGTTTATTCTAGTTATGCAAGATGGGTTCAATATTCAAATAAAAAAATGTAATCTACCACATCAACAAGCTAAAGGAAAAAAATCATGTAATGATATCAACTGATGCAGGAAAAACATTTCACAAAATCTAACACCATGATAAAAACTCTCAGCAAACTAGGAATAGAGAACTTCCTTGACTTGAGGAGGAACATCTACAAAAAACCCTAGAGCTAACACCATACTGAATAGTAAGAGACTGAATGCTTTGCTCCTAAGAATGGTAATAAGGCTAGGGTACCCTCTCTTTCACTTCTATTTGCACTATACTGGAAGTCTTAGCTAATGCAATAAGACAAGAAAAGTAAATAAAAGTATACAGATTGGGAGGGGAGAAATAAAACTGCCTTTATTTGCAGATGAATATGTTTATATAGAAATGCCAAAGAATCTACAAAATAATTCCTGGAACCTACAAACATATATAGGAAGGTTGAAGGATACATGTCAATATACAAAAGTCAATTGCTTTCTTATACACCAGCATTGAACAATTAAGTTTTGAAATTAAAAAATATATAATTTACTATAGCACAAAAAACATGGAATACTAAGGTATAAACCTAACTACAGATATAAGATATATGAGGAAAATTACAAAACTCTGATAAAAAAATCAAATAAGATCTAAATAAATGGAGAGCTAGTCTATGAACATGGGTAGGAATAGTCAATATTGTAAAGATGCTAGTTCTTCCCAACTTAATTTGATTCATGTAATTCCAATAAAAATCCTAACAAGTTATTTGTGGATATTGACAAACTGATTCTAAAGTTGATATGGAAGAGGAAAAAGACCTGAAATAGCCATCACAATACTGAAGAAGAAGAAAAAAGTTGAAGCCCTCACATTACCCAATTTTAAGACTCATTATAAAGCAGATAGTGTGGTATTATTAGAGAAAGAGTAGACATGTACTCAATGAAACAGAATAGAGTGTCCAGAAGTACGCTTACAAATATAGTTGACTGATCTTTGAAAAAGGAAAAAAGGCAACTCAATGGAGAAATGACAGTCTTTTCAACAAATGGTGCTGGAACAGCTGGCCGTTTATATGCAAAAAACAAACAGAAGGAACCTAAACACAGACGTCACATCTTACACACACACACACACACACACAGACCTAAAATACTGATCAACAACTTGTGGTGGTGAGAAAAGTTAAATAATTTGAAGGTGTTATATTATTTTGGGAAGGGACAAAAATATTAAATATTTGTTAATTTAAAGGTATTAAAAATAGGAGAAATAAAATGTATCATGTCTATGGCAGCCACGAGTACACATCTTTCAGATCTCCTAGGTTCCAACTGAGGAAAACGAAAGTGACCGAGGGCTTCGGCTCCTGTGCTCTGGGGTCAGCCATTTCACTTACACAGAGGCCCAGGGTTGCCCCCAGCCAGTGAGTGAACACAGCAGGGTGCTGGTGCCGGTGTCACCCTAGGGGACACAAGGCTCCTCTCAAAGGCGAACTTGGCTGAAGGACTTCCAATCGGCTTTGCCAAAACTTTCTGGTAACTGCACTGCAGTCTGAGACTTTTGCTATCCAGTCTTCTTTCCTTCCCTCTCCTCCATGGGAGCTGGACCTGCATCTAGGTCTAACAGCTGCCCTACCGTCCTCTGGATCCCTTCCTGTTTTTCCCAATAAATCCAGTCTTGGCACCTGCTTCTTGGAGAACCTGAAATAACATAAGTGGAGCCACAAGGAGCCTGAGAAAACAAGCAGTAAGTTAAGGTCTGGGACAGATTCAGTCACCACCCCACTGTCCTGGGTGGCACGTGGGGTGGATCCTGGCACATTGGAGGCTATGAACTGCTAAAGATATCACCAAGGTGCCTACAAAAATATCCTTGTGTGGGAATGTTCTCGCAGGTGTGATGATTCAGGCTACTGAAGACATGGTGAGAACAATGCCACATAGACAGTGGAATTGGCTGACTATGGCTAGGTTGGATTGACACCCTGCAGAGGGATAATGAGAGGCCCTGGGCTTAACAGACAGTTAAAGACTAGGGGCAACTTGGTGGTTTGGAAAGAGGCAGTTGTCACCTGTAGTGAGAGAACAGAAACAGCTGCACAACAAAAAGAAGATCTAACAGCCAGGCTGAAGAGTTCCAGAGACATTTAGATGCATAGCCAAGCAGGTCAGCTAAGCTAAAGTCAGACCCTGGCTGGGAAAACCTGGGATCCCAAAACAAGCAATGAAGATAACTGACAGTCACCCCTACAGATCCCTAAAACTGTCAAGAGTTTGTAGAGGGGCCCCACTCTTCTCTAGTAAAGGTGAGCACCTCAGCTAGGGAAGTGCTAGACCTGATGTAGGAAAAGAGATTATACACCCAAGTTGCTGCAAGAATTAGCCACGTGTAGTGGCAGGAGTTGGGGGCAGCTCTTACAGGCCTAGAGTAAGCAATGGCCAAGGCAGAGGAGAGCAGGCATGACTCAGCTGTCCTGGACAATGGCAGAGCAGGGAGTGAAGAGGCTGAGGGCAGTGGGCATGTCTGTGTGTATCACACGAGTCCAGAACACTGAGCAAAGGAGTACTCCATGGGAGGTCCCAGAGGGCCCACCACACATCAAGGATATCAAGAATGCACTGGCAACAGAGGCGCTGAGGTTGCTCTGTGCTGTGGGCCAGGGAAACCAGTAGGAGAGATCACAGCTGAGCCCATTCAAATCCATGGGGATGATGGAGCCCAGAAGTACAGGGGCCAATGGTGAAGCCCAGTGGCCAGAAGCCTGGGGACCACAGTAATCATCGTGACTGACAGGGGGACTTCCCTATAGGGAGTGTGGAGATGGTTACTAGATCATGGTATCCTTAGAGGTAAAAAAAAAAAAAAAAAGACATTGCTTAACATCTACAACCAAAGAAAAGGGCAAGAATAAAGGAACAGGAGGATAAGGGCAGTTGCTTTAATAAATTGTCAAGATCCCTTGCTCAGTTACTGGAATTGTGCTGATTTCAGATCCAGAACCCACTGACAAAAGGGATGACCCTGAAACACTGTGGGGAGCATGTACTGTACTGATGCCCTCAGTCCTTTTCCAAAGGGCTCTGCAGCTACTGCTCAGGGATAAAGGGAAATATCCAGGCATTTTGAGAGGTATGGAACACAGGATCTGAGCAGACATCTACAGCTTCATCATGGCCACCTGCACTAGAGGGGTCCCACACACACCAGAAGTCCCTGGGCCAGAGCCCCGCCCATCAATGAGCCAGCAGCCTCAGCAGAAGGCAGGGTCTGGCAATCAAAAGGACCAGGGTCCAGCCACGCCTATGAGACCACGCACAATAGTCAGCCTGCCACAACAGAAGGACCAATGCCGCCCAATAGGGACAGCCCTAGAGCATATAGCTCTGGTGTCCAGAGGGGAGTGTGCTGTTGGGACCCACAGGATATTTCCTACAAAAGGCCACTTCTCCCAGTCAGGAAATGTAACCAACCTACCAGATACATAGAAGTAAAAACAGCAAATTAGGCAAAATGAGGCGACAGAGGAGCATGTTCCAGACGAAGGAAAAAATAAAACCCCAGAAGAACTAAGTGAAGTGGAGATAGGCAACCTACTTGATAAAGAGTTCAAGGTAATGAAAGTAATGACCAAAGAACTTGGGAGAAGACTGGATGAACAGAGTGAGAAGTTAGTTTTCAACAGAGAGTTAGAAAATATAAAGAACCAAACCAAAATGAAGAATTCAATAACTGAGTTGTAAGGAGGAGACTCAAGTAGTGAATGATTAGAGAAGTGAGAAAATGCAGAAACAAAGGAAAAGCAGTCAAGCAAGAAAAGTAATAGCATGAACAGCAGTTCAGCCATAACTCAGAGTCACAGGACCCTTAGTGCCTCCTCAGGGGGCTATACAGAACATCTTGATGTATATCCTCCAGTTGTTCTGTAGGAACTAAGACCCCACCCGGTGGAGGATGGTAACTACATGCTGACCACAAGCCTGTAGACCCCAGACTGACTGGAGCCAGAAGACTGATGATAGAGATTCTCAAAACATCATCCTGTTACCTCATCACCAGTCAGTCAGTAGAATGTCCATGACATGATCATGTACTTTGCCATTGTTACCCCTAATGTGGCTTTTAAACCCTGCCTTGAAAGCCATCAGGGAGTTCAGGTCCTTTGAGCATGACCTGCCTGTTCTCCTTTCTTGGCGCCTGCAATAAATGCTCTACTTTCCTTCATCACAACCCGGTGTCAGTAGATTGACTTTGCTGTGCATTGGTGAGCTGACACAAGCTTGGTATGGCAACAAAGTGAGTTAAAACTTCAACTACCTTTATGGTAAATTAATAGATAATGGTTAAATAAATAAATAATGAAGTAGTCGTACAAGGCTATTATTGAGAAATATGGCAGAAAATACGAGGGGAAACAGATAAGAGAAAGGTAAATGGATGTAAGGAAGGGTGGGGCAGGAGGTGGCTGCTTTTTGTTACAAGTCTGGTGGTACTAGTTGACTTTTTCAACTCCACCTACATTGGAGAAATGAAAATTGATCAAAAGTGAAATGAGGGCTTCCCTCGTGGTGCAGTGGTTAAGAATCTGCCTGCCAATGCAGGGGACACGGGTTCGAGCCCTGGTCTGGGAAGATCCCACATGCTGCAGAGCAACTAAGCCCGTGAGCCACAACTACTGAGCCTGCGCGTCTGAAGCCTGTGCTCTGGAACAGGAGAGGCCGCGATGGTAAGAGGCCAGTGCACCGTGATGAACAGTGGCCCCTGCTCGCCGCAATTGGAGAAAGCCCTCGCACAGAAACGAAGACCCAACACAGCCAAAAGTAAAAAAAAATAAAAAATAAAAAAGTGAAATGAACCAGAGAAGCAATGTATGCCTGGAAAATATGACAATAACAAACAAGCTGAAAAAACTTTCCTAAACTAACTTGACTACCTATCCTCTGCAATTTGTTACTTAGGAGAACACCAACAAACAATAGATAACTTAGAAATAGTAACAAAAATAGAAATAAACATTGATATTCTGTGGCTACCATGCTTGGAAAGCTTCCCCCAATTTAAACCCTATAAGTATTTCCCATTATTTTCTTCTGGTTAAAGTTTCAATTTTAATGTTTATTTCCTTAATCCTTTTGCAATTTATTTGGTTAATGGCCTGAGGCAGAAATCTAGAAATCTAGATCTACTTCTGGCAGAATCTCACTATCCTAAGTTTGATTTTCCCCTTCTGAATGCTAACACCTTGTTCACTATTTCAAAATACCTTCATTTTGCTGCTCTGTCACTGACTGTCAATTTTTCAGATTCCTAGATTTAGCCAGTGAGAAACTGCAAACAGAAAACCTTAAAGGCAGTGTTTTGCTTCTGAGCTGGCACCTAAATATGTCTTTTTTGGGATGGAATTAAGAAATAACATTTTTTAAAATGCCAGTATCCTTTTATACTTATGCTTATATGTTGTGTATCAGCTAGCAGCAAACCTTCTCTTTTTTTCTAATTTATGAATTATTATCTGGGAGACATGATGTCCCATCCTTCACTCGTTGTTCTATAAATCTTACAATTAACATCATTAAATTTATTCTGCATCAAATGATAAACATTATACTTGAAATAAGCTACCAAGTTCTGGATTTTGACATTTAGTTTTCTTTTAAATTTTTTTAATCAAAATAGTACTAGAGTGGGTAGTTATTTGTGGTTACTGATTTTAAAAAATGTTTTAACATAAAAAATTACTTAGATATGCATCCCCTTATATTCCTAGTACATTTTGACCTTGAAATGTATAATAGTTTATGAAAAAAATGCCATCGTCTTAAATCAACATAGTAATATTTAACAACTGCAGATTTAGCAAAGCAATAAGGACAGTTATGACTATTTTAACCTCTTGCTAATTGTTTTCCTTATTATCTGGTCATTTCTATTAAAATGCTACAATACAAGATAATTCACAGAGTTTACACAAATATTATAATGCTGAATAACTGTGTGTGTGCAAGTTATTGGAGAGGTTAGGGAAGAGATTCTCCCCTCCCCCCAGGGATTTATATGAGGAAATTAGATCTCATAATCCATTAAAATAGAACCTCACATTTTTCTACAGGTACTGTGTAAGGAAAGCACTTTTAACAGCATGAAAATGTAAAATGTCCTATGCAAATATATACTCTAACTGTAGAGGCTGCTTTTAACATGAGGTCCAAATTCTGATAGTCTGTATCTGAGAACATGGCTCAGCCACTTAAATAGCAGAGTTGATAAAACACATATTTCAGATAAAGTTGATAGGTTTGAAGTATTATCTTTATTTATCCTTATCTAACCAGGAACGTGTGGAATGTAACCAAAGGGAAAAAGGAAAGATAAGCTGCATTAGTTTTGAAAAAGATGAGATTTGTATTTTTATATTCATGAGTAAGGACAGGAATTAAAAGGTTCTTAACACAGATTTTAAAAATATGTATGTCAACCTGTAAGGCACTGTTTCTCTTAAGACATCATTGGAGCATCTGAGGATCTTCAAGTGAAGAAAAACCATCTCCATTTTAAAGGGTAGACTTGGAGGTACAAAGGGGCTTTGATCTTTTGGTTATAGGAGCATGTTGATTCACAGTTTGAAATATCAGAAGCAATAATTTTCTGGTTATTTCTTAATGGGCCTATATTTCAAGTTCTCTAAATAAATGACTACCTGTGTTACCAATATGCAACCAAGCTTTCAGTTGTCACCGAATGCTTGAAATGAAATCAATTTCAAAAGAGTGAGGTCTAAGTTTCAGGTCATAAAAAAAGAACATGGGATAAGACACTCTACTAGATATTGACTCACCACACTCTAGAATAAAACAAGAAAAAAATATGTTTTATGTAGTCACAAAGTGAGATGATGTGCTTTATGTTTAGTGAAGTGTCTTTATCACGTCCTATTTCTAGTTTCCCCTTTTTTTTCTATTTACGGAAATTATTTTCCAATCTCCTATTGCCTTTTTTATCTCTCCTTGCTCTCTTTCTGGTGGATTCTTGATGGTGAGTAACTCAAAGTCAAGAATCTTCTGGCCTACTTTCTTATAGGTTTTTTAGACCAATTTTGAAAACCAATGTCAAATA
The DNA here is from genome assembly GCF_965194805.1 of Balaenoptera borealis. Classification (NCBI taxonomy): domain Eukaryota; kingdom Metazoa; phylum Chordata; class Mammalia; order Artiodactyla; family Balaenopteridae; genus Balaenoptera; species Balaenoptera borealis. Next base: position 452,648 of record NW_028123982.1, on the reverse strand, counting down.
TTCTCATTTTTAAAAATTGAGTTCTCATTTTTTAAAATTGAATTCAATATCATTAAATCAAAGAATTTTCATCAATTCATGATTTTTTTCCCAGAAGTACTAATGATTTTATTGCTAAAAATGTAAAGACTACAAAGAAAACCAAAAAGACTTTATGAATTATTTTATGAAGATATATTATCATAACTTTAAAAATAAGTCCCAGTCACATGGGGAAATGTTTTAGTGGGTTAAAGAATACACACTAAGGTTAGGCAACTTTCGGGAAGCAACCTGCATCATACATGCGAATCTAGGGACTGATGTGCCAATTATACTCTTACTCCTTCAAAAATCAGTATAGATGCAAATATCCACACCACAGTATTACCAGAGGGATTAAAATGTATTTTCATTGCAAATATGCTAATGTTTCTCCTTAGGAGTCTCTGTGGCCAGGAGCAGGGCGTGTGGTCTTACCTGGGTGGGCTGATATTGCTTGGGGAAGGAGTGGGGAGGAGAGGACCTGGGAAAACCTTGGACCTTTGAAAGAAAGTACTGTTTGAAAAGTAAACAAATGCGTACTCTCTGGGGGAAAAGCTGTGTGTGTTGTATATCTACTGCATGTTTAGCTACCGTGTTAAATACAGTATCTACTTGATCGCTTTGTCCTCCCACACAAATGAAGAAAACCGAGATCAGAAAGACAGATGAGCCTGCGGTTGGCCTAGGAGTGCTGCTGTCTTCCTCCGGGATGTTTCCTGCAGATGCACAACTTCAGTGGGGCCAGAATCTAGGCAGAGGTTTCCCTCCAACTCTGACGCAAAGTTTGCCCGGTAAATGCAGCTATAAATTCCACTGGTCTAAGTCCATAACTATGTTGCCTCTCAGGACAAATGGTGAGCAAGCCACGCAAAACAACTCTTCATGCTGCTTTTCATATAAGTTTACTCACATCTGATGTATACAACTGTAGTCACAAAGTGAGATGATGTGCTTTATAATATAAAAGTTCCCACAAAGAAAAAGAAGTCAACCTATACACAGTCATTCACTAGTCACAAAAGTATCTCTTTTTAACCCTTATTGGTACACTACCCACACCCCCAAGTCAACGTGCCATTGTTTCTTAGCTTTAGAAGACTTGCTGCACTCATAGCCCGAGCTGGACTTCTCGAGCCCGTGCCTCCTGTCTGGAAGTCAATCAGATCCACCCTTTTGAGAATCTGCAATAATAGCTACAGAGAATATTCAGACTTGGGTCATTAGTGGCAGGTTCGCATGGTAAAAATCATGAAGTGAGAAGAATATCAGGTAATTACATTGTGCCAGGTACTATTCTATTACTCTTATCATTTTAGAAATGAGGAAATGGAGGTACAGAGTTTCAATAAATTTCCCCAAATCAGATAACTTAAAAAAAAGTGGAACCAGGATTTGCTAACCACTCCACTCTAACCTGGTCAGGGACTGGGCCCTGCGCTCACCCCTGCCTGGTTCCCATCCGCCTGAGGCTATTTCCCTTTTCCTTGGATTCTGGAGGCCTCTGAGAAATCCTTTTGGGGTTTTACTTAATTTAAGGTGGTTCTCTGTAAATTGTAACCAAATTTTCCCCTCTAATGACAATCTTCTAAAGAAGATTTCTAATTTGCCTTATGAAATATGTCTATAGATAAAGTCACCTATAACTGTTTCATTTTTCTCTTAATTTCATTCTACCCAGAAAAATCTTTTCCTTCAATCAGAAAGTGACTACTTTTATTCAACTGGTTTTTTTTCTAGAACATCTACTATGCTAGAAGCATAGTTTCTCAAAATGTACAATCCTAATAGATTTGAATCATAATATGTTTGAATACACCTGTTATCTTAAATTATTATCCCTTAGCTTTTCTACTACTTTCTCTTCTCTAAAGTACAAAACAGTGGGCAAAACTGTGTGTACTCTCTTGGGTCTTCATCCTCCCCACACCCTGCAAGAACACAGGGATAAGAATCTTTAATAAAAATGTGGCGACTTCACTCCTCTTCTTCTTGCTTATAGAGGACAAAATTTTAGGAGTTCTAACCTCTTTTAAGTTGGAGAACTTAGCTTCTGGAAACACTTTAGCCTAGACTAGGCCCAAATATATTTTAAAATATTGGAGTGGGGAAGATTTTATCAACCCTATACAATAGGAAATTTTCCATTTTTAAAACAAAACTTTGCAAAAGGGCAGAAATTATTTGATGCATTTCCCCCCTTTATAATTACAAACCAAAACTGAAAGGAAACATACCAAATTCTCTAAAGCAGAAGGTCCTAAAGTCGTTCTATTCAGAATGCATAAAAGCTAAAACATAAAAAAATTCAGTACAGACTACCACCTCAGAATGTTTTCTATAACTGACAAAGGCCAGCAAATCTGCACAGGGTGTCAGAGGGCCCCACACTGTTGAAAGTCAGTGGGTTTTATAAAAAGTTGAATAATGTAGCTACAGAAGAAAACCCCTTTGTACAAAGAAAAGTGCTGTACCTAAAATGCACACCAAGGCCTGAGAGTGGAAGGTGTGAGACAGTTTTCTCCAATTTCCCCTGGAAGCCTTCCTCCTGCAGGCCTCCAAATGGTGACTCTCCTGGCAGGATTTCAAGTAGTTAACAAAAAAATCCAAATTGGAAAATACAAACTCCAACTTTACTTTACTTTATCAATATTGTTAATAGAATGATGTAATTGTTTGGGGGTTTTACAAAGATATTCCCTATCACTTCAGTTTTAATACCAGGCTGCAGCCTGCCTGGTATGCCAGCCTAAGCCACATAAACACAGACCAATCAATGCGATCCCTATCAAATTACCAAGGGCATTTTTCACAGAACTAGAACAAAAAATGTTTAAATTTGTATGGAAACACAAAGACTCCAAGTAGCCAAAGCAATCTTAAGAAAAACAGAGCTGGAGGAATCAGACACCCTGACTTCAGACTATACTACAAAGCTACAGTAATCTAAATGGTATGGTACTGGCACAAAACAGACAAGTACATCAATGGGACAGAATAGAGAGCCCAGAAATAAGCCCATGTGCTTATGGTAAATTAATCTATGACAAAGGAGGCAAGAACATACTATGGAGAAAAGACAGTCTCTTCAATAAGTGGTGCTGAGAAAACTGGACAGCTACATGTAAAAGAATGAAATTACAACATTCTCTTACACCAAACATAAAAATAAACTCAATATCAATTAAAGGCCTAAATGTAATACCAGAAACCATTATACTCCTAGAGGAAAACACAGGCAGACCGCTCTTTGACATAAACTGTGGCAATATCTTTTTGGATTTGTCTCCTAAAGCAAAGGAAATAAAAGCAAAAATAAACAAGTAGGACCTAATTAAACTTAAAAGCTTTTGCACAGCAAAGGAAATGATAAACAAAACAAAAAGACAGCCTACAGAATGGGATAAAATATTTGCAAATGATACAAACAGCTCATACAGCTCAATATCAAAAAAACAAAGAACCCAATCAAAAAATGGGCAGAAGTTCTAAATAGATATTTCCCTAAAGATGACATAAAGGTGGCCAAAAGGCACATGAAAAGATACTCCTCATCTCTAATTATTAGTGAAATGCAAATCAAAACTACAATGAGGCACCACCTCACACTGGTCAGAATGGCCATCATCAGAAAATCTACAAACAATAAATGCTGGAGAGGGTGTGGAGAAAAGGGAACCCTCCTACACTCTTGATGGGAATGTAAATTGGTGCAGCCACTATGGAAAAGAGTACAAGGGTTCCTTAAAAAACTAAAAATAGAGCTACTATATGATCGTGCAATCCCACTCCTGGGCATATATACAGAGAAAACCATAATTTGAAAAGATATATGCACCTCAATATTCATCACAGCAATGTTTATAATAGTCAGGAGATGGAAGCAACCTAAATGTCCATTGATGGATGAATGGATAAAGAAGATGTGGTACATATATATGATGGACTATTACTCAGCCATAAAAAAGAATGAAATAATGCCATTTGCAGCAAAAGGGATGGACCTAGAGATTATCATACTAAGTGACACAAGCCAGACAGAGAAAGACAAATATAATATGATATCACTTATATGTGGAATCTAAAAAAAAGATACAAATGAACTTATATTCAAAACAGAAATAGACACACAGACATAGAAAACAAACTTATAGTTGCCAAAGGGGAAAGTGAGGGGGAGAGATAAATCAGGAGTTTGGAATTAACATATACACACTACTATATATAAAATAGATAAATAACAAGGACCTACTGTATAGCACAGGGAACTATACTCAACATTTTGTAATAACCTATAAGGTAAAAGAATCTGAAAAAATATATAGGTATGTATAACTGAATCACCTTGCTGTACACCTGAAACTAACACAACACTGTAAATCCTATACTTCAATTTAAAAAGAAAAAGAAACAAAATAAAAGAAAATCTGCTCTTTTGCTATTTCAAAATCATTTTCACCATAAAATATGGTTTGTACCTATGGAATAAAAAAAAAAAAAAAGAAGAAATTCTAAGAAAATTTTGAAGTTAGCCATATTTATAAATAAGAACCGCTGAGTGTGAGAAGTCAATTTTATAACTCCTAGTCTCATTATTCTTTAAATTTAGATATAAAGGAATGGCCATTTATTAGACAAATCTGGAATTGCTATATTTCTGCCTGTGAGCCAATACAGACACTGACTAATTCTGTGGGAAAATAAAAACCATCATATTTGGTCTGGTGATACTTTCCCACAATTGAAGAAAGCTATGGATGCTAATTAAAAAGAAAATAAAAGCAGAGTCTGAAATAAACACATTCAATGGGGATGCAGCTGACAGAACAGGATTCTGGTGAAGCCCACCCTGTAAGACATCCATCTGGCTCACCCAGGAAATCATCTGAAGATGAGAACATGCTTGTCCGATGTGGATTTGGGTTTGGGGTGTGTGGTTCAAGACTCATCTGCTCAGTCACCTTACTTTCTGGGAGAACTGAAGAGCTTGGTCAAACTATTTATCTAAAAGTTACATATTTTTGTTCATGTGAAATAGGAACTTAAAGTCCCACTTCTCAGATTAATAGCAAAATTGCATGAGTAAACAGACAAATTAGCACATAAAACTATTATGCTATCAAATAGAATATAAAAAAAGATCGGATTTGCTTTAAAAGTTTACTAACCATTGTTTCTTTTGAATATTTTTCTTTACTTAGGGAATCATAAAATGACCTGAAAAACACATAATATTCCACCACAGAAAAGAATCCTAATTAATTTCTTGATAAGAGTTCACTATCCATTTTAAAATGACTAAAAGTCAAGACTTTTTGTTTTCTAAGTACTCAACCATAAAGACAAATGAGTATAAAATTCCCTTCAAAGCATGACGATAACTAGTTTGTGCAGTTTACAGCAGATTTTCACACAAATATGCTTTTCTAGTAAGACCTCTTACTATCCACACTTGAGGAAACTTTGCATATTGTAAAAAGCAAGGTATTCCATCCCTACAACCTGATGGATGGTGGGAGGAGGCTGAGGAAGCCAGGCTTCCAACCACACTTGGCGTGGTTTTCCAGGTGCCATTCGGGGTGGACCATCGGGGCCCGGCCACCACACTGGCCACCTTCTTTCACAGCGACCTTGGTGGGAATACGCAACACCAAATGGCCTCAAAACCATTGGGGAACTTCTATTTTGGTATCGAAAATATCCCCAGGACGTTTATAGCCCAACTCAGTGATCACAATTATCTGTAAATGACTCTCAACCCATTCTAGAAATTAAAGCACATACATCTGCCACCAATTTGTCACTTGGGATCTTGTGAGGTCCAAAGTAAAAGTAATCATCTTCAGTTGTAATAACATCACTGCCCCAATGAAGGGCCAACAGAGACAGGAGAATGAGGAAGGCCAGCTCTGCTGTGAGGACAAACTGAAATCACGATTGGAGGGATGACAGTTGAGGTTCATGAAATGGAGTCAGGTGGCCACTGAGGACCAGCTCTCAGACAGGTCTCTGCCCTACTGAGAACCTGAACTTTCTATGAACTGCACCAGGTCCAAGGACACAACCAGCCGTATTCAGAATAGCACTTGCCAGCTGCACCCTTAAGGTCTCAAGCTCTCCCCTTGTAACTATGCAACCATTTCAGATCCCACGCGTCCTTGGTTATTAACAAGCACCCTTACTTCTCGCCAGCTCCAATTTTAATTCTTGACAATTTATGTAACCTTGCAGGTTTTCTGCCTTTATAAGCTTCCCCCATTTTGTAGTCCGGTGGAACACAATTCAAATTCTTCTTGAATCTGTGTCTCCTGGGCTGCAGTCCTAACAAACCCCAAATAAACACCTTTTTATTTCAATCAAGTCACTGTTCTGAAATTTTGGTTAACAGCAGTGACTTAAATATGCAGACCAGGTAGAATGCTTATATACCATCTTACCCCCAAATGGATTTCAGCTGACTTAATAGTATGACACACTGAACGTAATAACCTCTAATAAAGTGAAAATAAAAGAAGGGATGGAAGGCTGAGAAGATATGTGAGCCTGGTCTCTCCTCCCTCAGGGCCTTGCTGAGGCAGCTCAAATATCTAGAGATCAAATAAAGAGTGAGAGTGTGTGTGCTTCACTTAAAAAATTTTTGGGAGGTGGGGCTGGGGGTGAGGGATGTGTAGAAGTATTTTTGCACAAAGAGAGCACAAAGAGGAAGTCCAAAGCCCGAGGCTTTAGGTTCCAAAATTTATGTAGGTGGAGAGAGCATTTAGTGGCCCAGCGTGGGGGGTGGGAGTGGGCCTCACCCCTGGGAAGGAGACCTGAGACTCTGGAGCCTGGGACAAGCCCCCCAGCCTGGCCGAGTGACATACCTCAGCGCGGCAGGAGGGAGGGCATCCACTGCTCGTCCCCATGGTCCTGGGAGCAGCATGACCTCAGCGAACAATGTGTGCTTCTTCTGTGGCTACTAGACAGACTGCAGACAGACGCCTGATCTGAGTTTTGAGCCTGGCTTCCTAGGAGTTGGCCCTGCGTCAGAGCAGCGCACTGTGCAGACCGTGGCTGGTCAGAAGTTGTGCGGGAGCCCCCGGTCAGGAGGCTTCCTGCATCTGCCAATTGCTCTGGACACAGTTTGGGGAATGTTCTCGAGTCCTCTCCACACCCTGGTCTGATGGCCCATGAGTGAAGGCCGCCTCTCTCACCCTGCCCAGCCCCCGGAGGCTCCTTCTCGGCTGCCTGCTCACTGGGCCACCCCGTGGTCACTCTCTGCATCCCCGAGCTGTGGGTCCTCCTAACTGTCCTCCACCGAGACCTCCACTGCTTTCCACGAGGCCTCCTGCATGGAATTCTCTGTTCCAATAGAGTCGGTCCCCTCAGACGGAGTTGCAACGCTGTGGACAGGATCTCAGGGCTCCGCACGGGAGCTGAAGCCGGAGGAGGGTGCTGGCCTACGTGCCCCAGCGGGGACTCCATGCTGCTCAGCAAGAGCCCCCTTCCCGGGCGAGGGAGGGCCTCACCCCGTCAGCCGGGGGTGCATTCAGGAAGGGAGCCCCATCCTCTGCACACGCTTGTCTAGAACAGGACTTCTCAGCACACAGCGGCTGGAGGGCTGGGCCCAGCCGGGGGAGGACAGCCGGCCCGGAGGCCCGAAGGGCATCCACGGCCGTGGCTCAGATGCCACCACCCGCTGTTCTCACCAAAATGTAGCAGATTTTCTTGAATGAATGATTTCCCATTTGCTGGAGGCCCTTAGAACGTGTTTTAGAAATGTTAAGTGATTGTTTTATATCCTTTTCTCCAGTGAAATGGTTGTTAGTCGGGAAGAGAGTTCACTCTGGAAATCAGTCTCCGAAGCTTAAGTGTTTGGGTGAATCCAAAAGAAGGGGATTTTGAAAAACCCGTAGGAGGCAGGTTCCTACACATATATTTAACTCGGAAAATTTAATTATCCTGAGCTGATCTCTACACACTCACCATGTGTGTATTGTTTATTTCACAGATAACGACACAGATTCAAAAGTTATGGTAAGTCCTTGGAGCCACAGTTCCAGCAGTTTGGAGCAGGTGCAGATACACAGATCTGACACCAAAATCTATGCTCTAATAATGCTGCCAGGCGGCCCAATCCCAGATTCAGCAGAGACAGTGAGGAACACAGAACGCACAGATAAACACACACCTGATTCTGAAATCTGACTCTGCTTTCTGCTTCCACCACCCACCATTTTGTAATCTCTGATTATGATAATAATGTGAAAATAACAGCAATTAACATCTATTAGTCACTTACTAAGTGCTCAGCATCTGGCAAACACTATCTGACTTAATTTTGCAGGGGCCACCCCAGAATGTCTCTTGGGCTTGTGGATTATTTCGAGCTGAAAACAATCAAGGACCAAAAGACTCAGGAAGAAACTCTGACCTTGCCCCTAACTGCCCAAAGAACATAGATAGAGGGTTTGCTCCTGGAATAGAGCTTTCAGCAGAGGTATCTGCAAGAACATGGGGGTGGGGGGTGGCTCTTGGCAGGGCCTGCACATCAGTCCACTCTGTGCCCGTCATCTCTGCTGGCCCAGCAAACACTGGTTTAGCAAGCGTCTGCTTTTCTGTCTCCTTGTGAATTGCCTTCCTCCCCTCTGAAGTACTAAACCAGTACCACCACAACATCCTCTTTTGTCTTTCGCTGAAGGTGGTATTTAAGTTTTCCTGGGTCTCTCCCATGTATACTTGTTATTAAACTTTTCCGTGATTTTCTCCTGTTAATCTGTCTCATGTCAGTTTAATTCTTAGACCAGCCAGAAGAACCTAGAAGGGTAGAGGATAACGTCTTCTTCCCTGACACCTCTCCCTCACCAAGTAGTCACTGCTGTCCCGGGGTTAGGGTTTGGACCCCAAGGCACAGCCATCACACACGACAGGCCAGGGCCACACCGCCTCCTGCAGAGAATTACTACTGACTGCTGTCCAGACCATGCAGCATTGCTACAGAAATGGTACAGAGACTTAGTTCTTTTAGGAATGTTTCACAGGATCCATAATTCTTACTTTTATTTTTGAATTTCAGAGTTAATTATTTAAATTATAAAGATGACTCTTTTATTAACAACTTTGTCCTTAGCCAGAATTTCTTTCATACAATTAACTGAAGTTCCTGCTTGTTATAATTTAAGGTCTTCACCTTGGTTTTAGCTTTGATAGAAACTGGCCAATTCTGTTTACCAATTTGCCTGAAATACAACTATTATGTATGTGATATCTGCTCACAGACATACAGGATCTTGCCTCATAAAGTAATAGCAAAGAACCTCTGTTATCAACATTTTCCCCTCAAGAGTAATCAAATTTCTTTAGCGACTGTGATGGTTAATTTGACGTGTCAGCTTGGTTGGGCTGTGGTAACTGGTCTGGGGTCAAACACCAGTGTAGATGTTGTTGTGAAGGTATTTTTTAGATGTGATTAACATTTAAATCAGTAGACTTTGAGAAAAGCAGATGACCCTCCATAATGAGGATGGGCCTCATCCAATCTAGTTGAGGGAATTAAGAAAAAAAGACTGGTTACCCAAATAGGAAGGAATTCTGTCTACAGAATGCTTCCCGACTCAAGATTACAACATCAACAACATGCAGAATTTCCAGCCTGCTGTGAGCCAATTCCTTAAAATCAATGTCTCTCTCTCTAGGTGTGCACACACACACCCCCCACCCCCCCACACACACACCACACCCCCCCACACACACACATACACACACCACACACACCACACACACACCCTGCACACACCATGCACACCACACACAGAGACACACACACACACAACACACACAGACACACACACACACACCTATGGGCTCTGTTTTCTGGAGAAGCCTGCCTAGCACAGAGAGGAAGAAGTGGAGAAGATCGATGCAGAGAAGCAGAGAGATTTCTGAGATAATTTTCTATGCTCACCCATGATTGCAAACCTCCATTCTGGAAGTAAGGGTTATGCAAGGGGAACTCAGGGTGCCGGCCCAGCTGTGGAAACTCAATAGTGTCTTATAACCAAACCCTTCACCCTTTTTTCTTGAGATAGCTTCCTGCTGTCTTCCTTTCTCTTATATTTCTACAGTGCTAAATCCTATTCTACAGAGAAGATGCTAAGCTAGTCACAATAATTGGATACTTGACAGATTTATATGTCAACCAGAGTTATAAAATAAAAGCCAGAAATCCAATGTATCATCAAAGGGCATATTGAATTAGTTTCTTTCTCTTTTATGCTTGAGAATAAAAATTGAGCTAATGATTGACTCCTTGAACTGAAGCACACTAAGCACTTTCTAAGTCGACTCTGAGAACAAACATTGAAAGAAAACAATTGCTCACCATTTATGAGTCTCTGTCAGTGAGTTCTCCTCTGCTTCTTGGTCAATTTTAGCTGAAAATGCAAGAAAAGAAACCGAGATGAGATAAATGATAAATGGTTATAACCATCTCAAACAAAACAGATCCAAATAATATGAAATATATTTTAATACATTATTAATGCTAAGGTACTCCAGCCAGAAGTTTATTTTAAATCTATGAAGAGCTATGATTGGATAGGTTATATTTAAATTTCATTAAGCTAATACTACTTTCTAAGTAATTTCTTTAGATCAGTCACATTAACCTGAGAAAACAAAACACTAGAAAACTTGATATTCACATCAAATTTGTTTTGTCAAGGATTTAAATGTCAATAATTGGTTGAAAATAATTCTCTCAAGCAAAGGTACAAAAACCAAGTAAAAACACCTAAATAAAAATGATTTGTGACCTTCTTCACCAGTGCTCTCCACACCAGATCACAAGTGAACAGATCCAGAGATTATTTCCATGCAGATGTAAGATAAAATGCTAACGCTTTCTACTAATTCCAAGTGATGAGATGACAGTGCATGCATTTATTTGCTATTAGATTTGTCTAAAACTAAAGAATGGTAGCCGGACACAAACCCAAAGATCAAATTTGGGAAAGAGATTACACCACCCTTTAAAAATTATTTAAAATAACACAGAAACTCCCATCATATAAAATATGTATGGCAGTGACCTTCACATTTTTTGACCAGTAAGCATTCTAGGAATTTACGTATTAGTTTACACACATACACATGTATTTGACATGAAAGCTTCAAAAATACTCCTACTTCTGGGCTTCCCTGGTGGTGCAGTGGTTGAGAATCCGCCTGCCAATGCAGGGGACACGGGTTCGAGCCCTGGTCTGGGAAGATCCCACATGCCACGGAGCAACTGGGCCCCTGAGCCACAACTACTGAGCCTGCGCGTCTGGAGCCTGTGCTCCGCAATAAGAGAGGCCGCGATAGTGAGAGGCCCGCGCACCGCGATGAAGAGTGGCCCCCGCTCGCCGCAACTAGAGAAAGCCCTCGCACAGAAACGAAGACCCAACACAACCAAAAATAAATAAATTAATTAATAAATTAAAAAAAATACTCCTACTTCTCACAATGCTAATATTTTTAGCCTATTCCATTAGATCTCAAAATGTAGCCACTAAGTTGATTTCATGCTTCACTAATGATCAGTTTGAAAATCACTGAGCTACTGGACAAAAAGTTTAAAAATAAATGAAAAAACCCTGGAGCTAGTGAAAGAAGTTGTCTTCGCATAACCATTCTCCTTTGGGTCACACCCACGGCCATTTGGAGAAATTAGAAGACAAAGAGGAGAAGATCAAACTGATTCTAAAAATTGGAGCTGTGAATGGAAGCAAACCCTTGGTCCCTTGGAACTGTCAGTGTCTCCATCACAACTTAATGAGTCATCAGCTTGGGCTGGTTACTGTGTGTTTGAAGGTCTGCACAACGTCTGCACAGCCACTGTGGAGTGTTGTGTGGCCCCTCTCTGCAGGACTGTGCCAATTTTTTTTTTTTAATTTTTATTGGAGTATAGTTGACTTACAATGTTGTGTTAGTTTCTGCTGTACAGCAAAGTGAGTCAGTTATATACATACATGTATCCACTCTTTTCTAGATTCTTTGCCCATATAGGTCATTATGCAGTACTGATTAGAGTTCCCTGTGCTGTACAGTAGGTCCTTATTGGTTATCTATTTTATATATAATAGTGTGTATATGTCAACCCCAATCTCCCAATTTACCCCTCCCTCCCTTACACCCTAGTAACCATAAGTTTGTTTTCTACATCCATAACTGTCTGAATTTAACAGGGATCCTTGGAGCTGGCAGCAGAGATTTTTTTCCCCCTTTCCCCTTTTGTTCTTTAGAGTGTTTACATAAATCTACAGGTCAATCATTAGTCATATTAAGAAACAGAATAAATGTTCCATGACTTCACTTTGAAAAGTCTCCAACGTTAATATATTTTCTTACAAAACCTGCTCTGGGCTGCTTAGCATGAAAATGGTTTGCTTCCATAAGTAATTCTAGAACCACAGAAAGTTTGTTAAAGGGAAAATAACAAAGCACCACAATGATTACCATTTTCAGGAAGGACATTCTCCCAACGGCCGGTGTGTCTTTTTTTTTCTTTTGTAAAATATAGAGATTAAGACTGAGAAAGGAAGAAAATTTCTGGACTATTTTAGAACCATCAAATAAATGACATATGAAATTTAAAACACCCTAAATTGAGATTCCAGAGATCTGTGTTCTATTCCTGATTCTGCCACTGAAATTAGCTTTGTAATCTTAGGTAAATAGATTAATCTGTTAACATACATAAAATATTTAGCATAGTGCCCCCAAAAGTTAGCAGGGACTAAATAAATGTTCTTTGAAAATGTTGGATCTCAAGCTCTTGAAATTCCTAAAGTGATGTTCAGGTTTCCAAGTAAATATTGAACATGACATATAAATAAAGTTATTTCCTATAAAACATGCAAACTTCCAATTACTAATTATTTCATTCTCTGACCTATTTTTTCAGAAACATAAAAGTTACTTTCAGTTAATTTCTAATGGCACAGAGGGCTTTGTGACTAGTTTTGAAAGTCAGTGTTACTTTTAGCAGCATTTTCCTACATATTTATAATCTTCTATTGATAAAGTTTATTATACCAAAATATGCAAATTACTACTTCAAGTAAGATTGATTTTCCCTTTCTTTATAGCACACAGATCATTTCTTTTTGACATTTGAAATAGGGATAGCAGCCTTCTAGTTTGTTCATGACAATTGCTAACTGTAGGAAACCTAAAAAAGCATTTAAAATAGGCCAACAGGGGAGGAGCTTCAAGATGGCGGAAGAGTAAGATGCGGAGATCACCTTCCTCCCCACAAATACATCAGAAATATATCTACATGTGGAACAACTCCTACAGAACACCTACTGAATGCCGGCAGAAGACGGCAGACCTCCCAAAAGGCAGGAAACTCCCCACGTACCTGGGTAGGGCAAAAGAAAAAAGGAAAAACAGAGACAAAAGAATAGGGACGGGACCCGCATCGGTGGGAGGGAGCTGTGAAGGAGGAAAGGTGTCCATACACTAGGAGGCCCCTTCGCGGGCAGAGACTGTGGGAGGCGGAGGGAGAAAGCTTCAGAGCCACAGAGGAGAGCGCAGCAAAAGGGGTGCGGAGGGCAAAGTGGAGAGATTCCTGCACAGAGGATTGGTGCCAACCAGCACTCACCAGCCCGAGAGGCTTCTCTGCCCACCCGCTGGGAGCTGAGGCTTGAGCTTCGGAGGTAAGACCCCAGGGAGAGGACTGGGGTTGGCTGCATGAACACAGCCTGAAGGGGGCTAGTGTGCCACAGCTAGCTGGGAGGGAGTCCGGGAAAAAGTCTGGAGCTGCCAAAGAGGCAAGAGACTTTTTCTTGCCTCTTTGTTTCCTGGTGTGTGAGGAGAGGGGATTCAGAGCGCTGCTTAAAGTACCTCCAGAGACGGGCGCGAGTGGCAGCTATCAGCGTGGACCCCAGAGACGGGCATGAAACGCTAAGGCTGCTGCTGCCACCACCAAGAAGCCTGTGTGCAAGCACAGGTCACTATCCACACCTCCCTTCCCCGGAGCCTGTGCAGCCCACCACTGCCAGGGTCCCGTGATCCAGGGACAACTTCCCCGGGAGAAAGCACAGCGCTCCTCAGGCTGGTGCAACGTCATGCCGGCCTCTGCCACCGCAGGCTTGCCCCACATCCATACCCCTCCCTCCCCCCGGTCTCAGTGAGCCAGAGCCCCTGAAGTAGCTGCTCCTTTAACCACGTCCTGTGTGAGCGAAGAACAGATGCCCTCAGGCGACCTACACGCAGAGGCGGGGCCACATCCAAAGCTGAACCCCGGGAGCTGTGCGAACAAAGAAGAGAAAGGGAAATCTCTCCCAGCAGCCTCAGGAGCAGCGGATTAAATCTCCACAATCAACTTGATGTACCTGCATCTGTGGAATACCTGAATAGACAATGAATCATCCCATATTGAGGAGGTGGACTTTAGGAGCAACGATATATATTTTTTTCCCTTTTACTTTTTTTGTGAGTGTGTATGTGTATGCTTCTATGTGTGACTTTGTCTGTATAGCTTTGCTTTTACCATTTGTCCTAGGGTTCTGTCTATCTTTTTTTTTTTTTTTTTAAAGCATAGTTTTTGGCACTTGTTATCATTGGTGGATTTGTTTTTAGGTTTGGTTGCTCTCTTTCTTTCTTTCCTTTTTTTTTTTTTTTTTACTTACTTAAAAGATTTTTCTTAAAAATTATTTTTTTAGTATCTTTATTTTATTTTATTTTTTCCTTTTCTTTCTCTCTCTCTTGCTCTCTTTCTCTCTTTCTTTCTTTCTTTTTTTTCTCTCCCTTTTATTCTGAGTCGTGTGGATGACAGGCTCTTGGTGTTCCAGCCAGGGGTCAGGGCTGTGCCTCAGAGGTGGGAGAGCCAGTTCAGGACATTGGTCCACAAGAGACCTCCCAGGTCCACATAATATCAAATGGGGTAAATCTCCCAGAGATCTCCATCTCAATGCCAAGACGCAGCTCCACTCAACGACCAGCAAGCTCCAGTGCTGGACACCCTATGCCAAACAACTAGCAAGACAGGAACACAACCCCACCTATTAGCAGAGAGGCTGCCTAAAATCATAATAAGGCCACAGACACCCCAAAACACATCACCAGACGTGGACCTGTCAACCAGAAAGTCAAGATCCAGCTTCATCCACCAGAACACAGGCACTAGTCCCCTCCACCAGGAAGCCTACAAAACCCACTGAACCAACCTTAGCCACTGGGGGCAGACACAGAAAACAACGGGAACTATGAACATGCAGCCTGCAATAAGGAGACTGCAAACAGAGTAAGTTAAGCAAAATGAGAAGACAGAGAAAAACACAGCAGATGAAGGGGCAAGGTAAAAACCCACCAGACCTAGCAAGTGAAGAGGAAATAGGTAGTCTACCTGAAAAAGAATTCAGAATAATGATGGTAAAGATGATCCAAACTCTTGAAAATAGAAAGGAGAAATTACAAGCAATGTTTAACAAGGACCTACAAGAACTAAAGAGCAAACAGAGTGATGAACAACACAATAAATGACATTAAAAATTCTCTAGAAGAGATCAATAGCAGAATAACTGAGGCAGAAAAACGGATAAGTGACCTGGAAGATAAAATAGTGGAAATGACTACTGCAGAGCAGAATAAAGGGGAAAAAAAATGAAAAGAATAGTGGAGAGCCTCAAGGACCTATGAGACAACATTAAACGCACTAACATTCAAATTATAGGGGTCTCAGAAGAAGAGAAAATGAAAGGGACTGAGAAAATATTTGAAGAGATTATAGTTGAAAACTTCCTTAATATGGGAAAGGAAATAGTTAAACTGTTCAGGAAGCACAGAGAGTCCCATACAGGATAAATCCAAGGAGAAACACGCCAAGACACATAGTAATCAAACTATCAAAATTAAATACAAAGAAAAAATATTAAAAGCACCAAGGGAAAAACAACAAATAACATACAAGGAAAGCCCCATAAGGTTAACAGCTGACCTTTCAGCAGAAACTCTCCAAGCCAGAAAGCAGTGGCAGGACATATTTAAAGTGATGAAGGGGAAAAAACTACAACCAAGATTACTCTACCCAACAAGGATCTCATTCAGATTTGACAGACTAATTAAAAACTTTACAGACAAGCAAAAGCTAAGAGAATTCAGCACCACCAAACCAGCTTTACAACAAATGCTAAAGGAACTTCTCTAGGCAGGAAACACAAGAGAAGGAAAAGACCTACAATAACAAACCCAAAACAATTAAGAAAATGGTAATAGGAACATACATATTGATAATTACCTTAAATGTAAATGGATTAAATGCTCCAATCAAAAGACATAGACTAGCTGAATGGATACAAAAAGAAGACCCGTATATATGCGGTCTACAAGAGACCCACTTTAGACCTAGGGACACATACAGACGGGAAGTGAGGGGATGGAAAAAGATGTTCCATGCAAATGGAAATCAAAAGAAAGCTGGAGTACCAATTTTCATATCAGACAAAACAGACTTTAAAACAAAGACTATTACAAGAGACAAAGAAGGAAACTACACAATGATCAAGGGATCAACCCAAGAAAAAGATATAAGAATTGTAAATATTTATGCACCCAACATACGAGCACCTCAATACATGAGGCAAATGCTAACAGCCATAAAAGGGGAAATCGACAGTAACACAATCATAATAGGGGACTTTAACACCCCACTTTCACCAATGGACAGATCGTCCAAAATGAAAATAAGTAAGGACACACAAGCTTTAAATGATACATTAAACAAGATGGACTTAATTGATATTTATAGGACATTCCATCCAAAAACAACAGAATACACTTCCTTCTCAAGTGCTCATGGAACACTCTCCAGGATAGATCATATCTTGTGTCACAAATCAAGCCTTGGTAAATTTAAGAAAATTGAAATCATATCAAGTATCTGTTCTGACCACAACGTTATGAGACTAGACATCAATTACAGGAAAAAAATCTGTAAAAAATACAAACACATGGAGGCTAAACAATACACTACTTAATAACCAAGAGATCACTGAGGAAATCAAAGAGGAAATCAAAAAATACCTAGACACAAATGACAATGAAAACACAACAACCCAAAACCTAAGGGATGCAGCAAAAGCAGTTCTAAGAGGGAAGTTTATAGCAATACAATCATACCTTAAGAAACAAGAAACATCTCAAATAAACAACCTAACCTTACACCTAAAGCAATTAGAGAAAGAAGAACAAAAAAACCCCAAAGTTAGCAGAAGGAAAGAAATCATAAAGATCAGATCAGAAATAAATGAAAAAGAAAGGAAGGAAAGTATAGCAAAGATCAATAAAACTAAAAGCTGGTTCTTTGAGAAGATAAACAAAATTGATAAACCATTAGCCAGACTCAACAAGAAAAAAAGGGAGAAGACTCAAATCAATAGAATTAGGAATGAAAAAGGAGAAGTAACAATGGACACTGCAAAAATACAAAGGATCATGAGAGATTACTACAAGCAACTATATGCCAATAAAATGGACCACCTGGAAGAAAGGGACAAATTCGTAGAAAAGCACAACCTTCTGAGACTACACCAGGAAGAAATAGAAAATATTAACAGACCAATCACAAGCACTGACATTGAAACTGTGATGAAAAAATCTTCCAACAAACAAAAGCCCGGGACCAGATGGCTCCACAGGCGAATTCTATCAAACATTTAGAGAAGAGCTAACACTTATCCTTCTCAAACTCTTCCAAAATATAGCAGAGGGAGGAACACTCCCAAACTCATTCTACGAGGCCACCATCACCCTGATACCAAAACAAGACAAAGATGTCACAAAGAAAAAAAACTACAGGCCAATATCACTAATGAACATAGATGCAAAAATCCTCAACAAAGTACTGGCAAACAGAATCCAACAGCACATGAAAAGGATCATACACCATGATCCAGTGGGGTTTATCACAGGAATGCAAGGATTCTTCAGTATACGGAAATCAATCAATGTCATACACCATATGAACAAAATGAAGGAGAAAAACCATATGATCATCTCAATAGCTGCAGAGAAAGCTTTCGACAAAATTCAACACCAATTTATGATAAAAACCCTCCAGAAAGTAGTCATAGAGGGAACTTACCCCAACATAAGAAAGGCCATATGACAAACCCACAGCCAACATCGTCCTCCATGGTGAAAAACTGAAACCATTTCCACTAAGATCAGGAAGTAGACAAGGTTGCCCACTCTCCCACTATTATTCAACATAGTTTTGGAAGTTTTAGCCACAGCAATCAGACAAGAAAAAGAAATAAAAGGAATCCAAATCAGAAAAGAAGTAAAGCTGTCACTGTTTGCAGATGACATGATACTAAACACAGAGAATCCTAAAGATGCTACCAGAAAACTACTAGAGCTAATCAATGAATTTGGTAAAGTAGCAGGATACAAAATTAATGCACAGAAATCTCTTGCATTACTATACACTAATGATGAAAAATCTGGAAGTGAAATTAAGAAAATACTCTCATTTACCATTGTAACAAAAAGTATATAATATCTAGGAATAAACCTACCTAAGGAGACAAAAGACCTGTATGCAGAAAATTATAAGACACTGATGAAAGAAATTAAAGGTGATACAAATAGATGGAGAGATATATCACGTTCTTGGATTGGAAGCATCAATATTGTGAAAATGAGTATATTACCCAAAACAATCTACAGATTCAATGCAATCCCTATCAAACTACCACTGGCATTTTTCACAGAACTAGAACAGAAAATCTCACAATTTGTATCGAAACACAAAAGACCCTGAATAGCCAAAGCAATCTTGAGAAAGAAAAACGGAGCTGGAGGAATCAGGCTCTCTGACTTCAGACTACACTAAAAGCTACAGTAATCAAGAAAGTATGGTACTGCCACAAAAGCAGAAACATAGATCAATGGAGCAGGATAGAAAGCCCAGAGATAAACCCACGCACATATGGTCACCTTATCTTTGATAAAGGAGGCAAGAATATACAATGGAGAAAAGACAGCCTCTTCAATAAGTGGTGCTGGGAAAACTGGACAGCTACATGTAAAAGAATTAAATTAGAACACTCCCTAACACCATACACAAAAATAAACTAAAAATGGATTAAAGACCTAAATGTAAGGCCAGACACTATTAAACTCTTAGAGGAAAACATAGGCAGAACACTCCATGACATAAATCACAGCAAGAACCTTTTTGACCCATCTGCTAGAGAAATGGAAATAAAAACAAAAATGAACAAATGGGACCTAATGAAACTTAAAAGCTCTTGCACAGCAAAGGAAATCATACACAAGATGAAAAGACAACCCTCAGAATGGGAGTAAGTATTCGCAAACGAAGCAACTGGCAAAGGTTTAACCTCCAAAATTTACAACCAGCTCATGCAGCTCCATGTCAAAAAAACAAACAACCCAATCTAAAAGTGGGCAGAAGACCTAAATAGACATATCTCCAAAGAAGATATAAAGATTGCCAACAAACATATGAAAGAATGCTCAACATCATTAATCATTAGAGAAATGCAAATCAAAACTACAATGAGATATCATCTCACACTGGGTAGAATAGCCATCATCAGAAAATCTACAAACAATAAATGCTGGAGAGGGCATGGAGAAAAGGGAACCCTCTTGCAGTGTTGGTGGGAACGTAAATTGATACAGCCACTATGGAGAACAGTATGGAGGTTCCTTGAAAAACTAAAAATAGAACTACCATACGACCCAGCAATCCCACTACTGGGAATATATCCTGAGAAAACCATAATTCAAGAAGAGTCATGTACCAGAATTTTCACTGCAGCTCTATTTACAATTGCCAGGACATGGAAGCAACCTAAGTGTCCATCAACAGATGAATGGATAAAGAAGATATGACACATATATACAGTGGAATATTACCCAGCCATAAAACGAAACAAAATAGTTATTTGTAGTGAGGTTGATGGACCTAGATTCTGTCATACAGAGTGAAGTAAGTCAGAAACAGAAAAACAAATACCGTATGGTAACACATATATATAGAATCTAAGAAAAAAAAATGTGCTCCTGAAGAACCTAGGGGCAAGACGGGAATAAAGACGCATACCTATTAGAGAATGGACTTGAGGATATGGGGAGGGGGAAGTGTAAGCTGGGACAAAATGAGAGAGTGGTATGGACATATATACACTACCAAATGTAAAATAGATAGCTAGTGGGAAGAAGCCACATAGATCAGGGAGATCAGCTCGGTGATTTGTGACCACTTAGAGGGGTGGGATATGCAGGGTGGGAGGGAGGGAGATGCAAGAGGGAAGAGATATGGGGATATATGTATATGCATAACTGATTCACTTTGTTATAAAGCAGAAACTAACACACCACTGTAAAGTAATTTTACTCCAATAAAGATGCTAATAAAAAAGACAACTAAAAAAAATTCATGTTGTATATAAGTCAAATCACTGTGCTCTACACCTTAAACTTACACAGTGCTGTATGTTAATTATATCTCAATAAAACTGGAAAATAAATAGACCAACAGGGACAGGCGTGGTTGGTAGTGACCCTCACTTGTCAGCCCATCACCAGAAGCTCCCAGGAATCATTGCCCGCCTTCCACAGAGGCATCCATGTGGCTCCCTGTCCTCAGGTCTCTGGGAACTACCACATCTCCCACACCTTGCGTTAAAGAGCCACCTCCTTGGCAAGGTGCTCTTACCACTCTGCCTCTCACTTTCAGATCCCACTGGGGTCAGTGTCTGGGGCTAGAACATGAGATTTAGAGTCAGGCAGACCTGGGTATGACTACTAGATTAGCCACTAAACTGTGTGAGATGTTAATAACTTTGATAATCACTTTGATATAGCAACTTTTCTTTACCACTAAAACAAGGTAGTGATTTCTTTTTCACTGAATTGCTTGATTAAATGATGTATAAACCACCTGCTGCATAGTCATAATCTTTTTTGTCTTTTCTCTCCTCTGCACATCACCATGACTCTAAGAAAGGGCTGGGATATGTTGTTTTCAAAATGCAAAAAGTCCAGGATGCCAGGAAGGAAGAATATAATGAAGACAAGACGGGAAATATAATGGAAAATAGTTGGCCACAGAGCCGTGTACAGTGTGGACAGAGACAGGTGTGAGAACAAGCAAAGCAGAGGAGGCTGAACTGCATTCATTTTAAACCAATGGACAGAGATGGCCTCTCTGGACCTGATTAAGAAAAACCAAACTTACCATCCTGCTGTAACCACCAGAAAACTGGGTAAAATCTATGAAACTGGATAGCAAGCAGCACAGGACCCTGACCTCTGAAAGAAGGTCAACAAACGAGCTGAGCGCCACAGTTTTCCTGGATTTCCATGTGGAGGTAAGTTCTAGATTGTGGGTCCTGGGAAGCAGAACCCAATAAGCCAACCAGTCTTGCTGAGCTGAAGAAACAGAGAGGAGTTTTGGGGTCTGAAGTGGATGAAAGTGAAGGCAGAATCCCAGAGAGGAAGAAGCCTTGCAGAAGGGAATGGCCAGAAAGCTGCATTGAGGTCTCTTTTAGTTTCTGCTGAGTATTAGGGCACAGAAACAGAATGAAACTCTAAGTCAAAGCAAGGAACCAAGAAGCTATCAATCGAACAATTCCCAGAGCTCATGCAGGGCCAAGAGATGCCTGAAGTCCGAAGAGGTAGGGTGGAAAGCAGTTGTTGAACACCTGGGACAGGGCAGTTACTGGAGATGTACAGGGGTGGTACTTTATGAGCAGGACTCAACTGGCACTGGTGTGAAGGGTACTCTAGACTCACCCCAGCAAAGCTTAAAAACAAGTCTTAAAGGATCAAACTGAGCCACAAGTAATGCAAACTCTCTACTCAAACAAAGCCAAGTATTTTTTAGAATAATACACAAAATCCATGCATTCAATGATGTAACAATCAGAGTGCCTGGCATTTAATAAAATATTACTAGACCAACCAAGCAACAGGAAAATGTAATCAATTACCAGAAGATAAATGAGTCAATAGAAACAGATCCAGGAATGACAAGAGATAAACTAGTAAATAAAACTAAAGCAGCTATTATGACTATGCTCGAATATTAATTATACATTAATAAATACTGAAGAAAAGCATGAACACAGGAGAAAAATGGATGTCTTCGTCTGCTCAGTCTGCTGTAACAAAATACTGAAGACTGTATGGTTTAAGCAACAAACATTAATTTGTCACAGTTGTGAAGTGTCAGCATGGTAGGGTTCTGGAGAGCCTTCGTACTGGTTTGCAGACTGCCAACTTTTTGTTTTTGTCCTCACATGGTAAAGAGCAGAGAAAGAGGCAAGCTCTCTCATGTTTCTTCCTGTAAGGGCACTAATCCCATTTATGAGGGCTCCACCCTCATAACCTCATCACCCCTCAAAGCCCACCTCCTAATACCAACTTTGTGGGTGAGGGTTTCAACATATGAATTTTGGGGGACACAAACCTGCAGTATATAACAATGAAATATAAAAAAAAGAACCAAGTGGAACTTGTAGAGATGAAAAATGCAGTATCTGAAATGAAAAATTCTCTTAAATCGAAAATGAAAATTCACTTAAAAATACAAATAACATGAGATTAGAAATTTCAGAAGCAAAGAACAATGAACTTGAAGACAACAACAGGATCTATTCCAACTGAAGCATATAGAAGAAAAGACTAAAAAAAACCTCGGGGTAACAGCAAACAGTCCAGCATATGTGTAACTGGAGTACTAGAAGAAAAGGAGAGAGCTAGGGCAGAAAAATAACTGAAGAAATAATGGCCAAACGTTCTCCAAGTCTGATAAAAACTATACATTCCCAGATCCAAGAGGTCAATTAACTCCTAGCAAGATAAATACACATGTATACGCATACACCAATGCACATTGTAATCAAAGTCCTAAAACTCAGTAATAAAGACAAATTTAAAAAAACAGCCAGAGATAGGAGAAAACACACTTTGTGACAAGAAATACAAATAAAAATTACCAAAGACTTTGTGGTAGACAGAATAACGGCCTTCCAAGTATGCTTGCATCCTAATCCTCAGAATCTATGAATGTTATGTTACATGACACAGGGGAATTAAGGTTGCAGATGGAATTAATGTTGCTAGCCAGTCGATATTGTGATGAGAAGGTCACCCTGTATTATCTAGGAGGGCCCAACGTAGTCAGAGGGTCCTTAAAAGTGAGAGATGGAGGCAAGCAAGTCAGTGTCAAAGTAACCACCAGAAAAGCTCTATCAGCCACTGCTGACTTTGAAGATGCAAGAAGGTCCCATGTCAACCATACAAATCTATGGGATGCAGCAGAAACAGTTCTTAGACAGAAGTTCATAGCAATATAGGCCTTCCTCAGAAAACAAGAAAAATCTCAAATAAACAATCTAACCTACCACTTATGAGTATTAGAAAAAGAATGAACAAAACCTAAAGTCAGCAGAAGGAACTAAGAAAGATCAGAGAGGAAATAAATAGAGATTTTTAAAAAACAATAGAAAAAAATGAATAAAACCAAGAGCTGATTCTTTGTAAGGGTAAACAAAATTGACAAACCTCTGGCCAGACTCAGCAAAAAGAAAAGAGAACCCAAGTAAACAAAATAAGAAATGAAAACGAAGAAATATCAACCAATACTGCAGAAATACAAAAAACCTTAAGAGAATACCGTAAACAATTATATGCCAACAAATTTGCCAACCTAGAAGAAATGGACAACTTTCTAGAAACATACAGCCCACCAAAACTGAATCAAGAAGAAATAGATAATCTGAACAGACCGATCACTAGAAGTGAAATAGAATCTGTAATTTAAAAAAAACAAACAAAAAAAAACACTCCCTACAAACAAAAGTCCAGGACCAGATGGCTTCACAGGCGAATTCTACCAAACATACAAAGCAGAACATAACAGGAAATTCCCTAGTGGTCCAGTGGTTAGGACTTCGTGCTTTCACTGCCGAGGGCCTGGGGTTCAATCCCTAGTTGGGGAACTAAGATCCCACAAGCCGCGTGGTGGCCTAAATAAATAAATAAAAATAAAAAAACAAAAACAAAGAAGAACATAAAAATGTGGTCAGGATTCATCCTCATGATGGCTCCTAACTGAGTGTCTAGGATATAAGGAAGGAAAGCTGAGGCTTAATCATAAAAAAATATGCAGTTAATAGTTTATTATCTAACATGGAGGGCATAGGAAATATTTTAAAAATATAGTTCAGATATTTGACATATTTAAAAATATATTACCTATAACGTAAATATCACTAAATTATAACATGCATTCATATACTTTAATAATCATGATAATGAACATAATTCAAGCTTTTCCAGAAGACTTCAGGTTGTTATGAGGTTCACTGGTGATTGTACTATAACAGAATGATAGTAACAAGGAAAAATGAGACCTGTTAGGAGAGGATTAGCATCATAAAAGCAAGCAATGATTTTTAGCTAGGATATGGCGAATACAATGGGATTAGAGGGAAGCTGACATGTTTTGGGAAATCTGCAGGATTTAGAAAGGATTAGATGAGAGACACAAAGGGAGGAGTATATAGGAAAAGGAGATGTCAAGAATAAGGCAATACTGCTTTTGACCCAGCAGGTCAACATTTAGGAATGTATTGCACAAGTATGCACTATGTGAAATGTACACATTCATCTCTGTGATTTTTTTCCTTTAAAAGCAATGTTGTGGAAAGAAGGTTTATAAGTAAAGAAATGAGCAAAAATGTTTTGGTACATTTTCACAATGTAATACTATGAAGTCATTAAGAAGAATGTACTGATACAAAGTTATCTCAAAGGTATTTTAATTGAAAAAAAAATCCCAAATAAGCTTCTCTTTTCAACCATACTAAGGATTCAATATCAAAAAGTTTCATAACAAAGCACACAAAGATGCTGGATTAAAACAAAACTTAATGCATGGCCAAGTTAGCTAGGAATTAAAGAACATTCTTTGAGGCCATAAAAAACGAACAGGAGCAAGACTGCAAAGTCTTGGGGATACGACTAACCCAGCAACCCAGAGCTGTGGTCTGAAAGGCCATCCAGGAAAATTTCGAACAGTCCTAGAATCCTCCATGGTGTCCAAAGAGACCCTCCCTCAGTGAAGAGGGGATGGAAGAGCATGACCCCACTACAGCAGACGTGGAGGAGTGTGACCGACTGGCCCACGGCTCTGGCAGGGGAACCCCTCACATGGAAGCCATAATCGCAGATAGGCATCGTCCTGCACTGGGCCTCGGTCCCCAAAGGAGGGCAACCATTTGTGTTAAAATTGTCCTCGGTTGGTAGTGCGCCTGATGATTCACCAAAACTGACACAAAGAGAAATAGAAAAACATAAAAGTGCCTGAGAGAAAACTTAGATTAGAAACAAAGACACAAAAATTGAACCGAAGCAGAGCTGCCAAAGCAACGAAGGGAGGGAAGAGTCAGAGGCACCCAGACTCTGGAAAGGCATTTACTTTCAGCCCAGAATTCTATAATGATCAAACCTCTCTCTGAAAAACAAGTGGGATGGGCTTCCCTGGTGGCGCAGTGGTTGAGAATCCGCCTGCCAATGCAGGGGACACGGGTTCAAGCCCTGGTCTGGGAAGATCCCACATGCCGCGGAGCAACTAAGCCCATGAGCCACAATTACTGAGCCTGCGCGTCTGGAGCCTGTGCTCCGCAACAAAAGAGGCCGCGATAGTGAGAGGCCCACGCACCGCGATGAAGAGTGGCCCCCGCTCTCCGCAACTAGAGAAAGCCCTCGCACAGAAACAAAGACCCAACACAGCCATAAATAAATAAATAAATTTATAAAAAAAAAAAAACAAAAAAACAAGTGGGATGTATATTTATTTCCACAGACAAAAACAGAGCGTTTACAATCCAGTGTCTCATTAAAGTAACTTTTAAAGCATGTACTTCAGAAAGAAGGAAAAAATATCACCTTAGAAGGAAAGCATAGTATGAAGGTCTGAGCAAAGAAGATGGTATTGGTTATAAAAACATAAGATGATACTAAAACACTGGAAAAGAATGGCATAAAGTATAAATGGGTGAGTTTAAGCATTCTAAGGACTTGTATTATTATTTTTGTATAAAGTATTTTTTTTTAATATATTTTTTGGCTGCGTTGGGTCTTTGTTGCTGTGCGTGGGCTTTCTCTAGTTGTGGCGAGCGGGGGCTACTCTTTGTTGCGGTGCGTGGGCTTCTCATTTTGGTGGCTTCTCTTGTTGGGAGCACAGGCTCTAGGTACACAGGCTCAGTAGTTGTGGCACGTGGACTCAGTAGTTGTGGCTCACAGGCTCTAGAGCACAGGCTCAGTAGTTGTGGTGCACGGGCTTAGTTGCTCTGCGGGATCTTTCTGGACCAGGGATTGAACCAGTAGTCCCCTGCCTTGGCAGGCGGATTCTTAACCACTGAGCCACCAGGGAAGTCCCAGGACTTGTATTATTTTAAACTTTAGATTTTGTTAAAGAATTATGGTAAAATATCAAAGGTATATATTAAAAGAATAAAGGTTCAGAATATAAGTTGCAAAGTAGTAGAGAGGAAATATTGAATGAGAAGAAAACCTTCAATCAATTTGTGGTAATTTCTTTACAAAGATGGCCAAAATAATTTTTTCCATTCCTCTGATCACACCCCTTTGCAATAGGGCATTTCCACACTTCCTACCCACTAAAGGTACCAGCCAGTGCAATACAGCTAGAAAAAAAGAAGCTAAAAAAAAAAAAGTCATTATTTGCAGTGATGTCTACAGAGAAAAAAAAATTTTAATACACAAATTACTATATTAATAAGAGTTCAGCAAGTTTCTAGCATGTAACAACTTTATACAATGGTTATTTGATTTTTGTCTTCAC
Source organism: Balaenoptera borealis (assembly GCF_965194805.1). Lineage (NCBI taxonomy): Eukaryota > Metazoa > Chordata > Mammalia > Artiodactyla > Balaenopteridae > Balaenoptera > Balaenoptera borealis. The sequence goes on along the minus strand of NW_028123982.1, from coordinate 425,755 downwards.
ATAAGTAGTAGTAACAATAAATGTGATTCACAAAATGTATTATAGTAAAAATAAGGCCTTTAGGAATATAACTATTAAAACTACATGAAGACCTTATAGAAAATTGTGAAACTTTTTATACAGACTTTAAAGGAGGCATAAACGGCAGTCTTTATCATATTCATAGATAGAAAGCCTCAATATTGTAAGATGTCAGTTCTCCCCAAGCTGATCTATAGACTCTATGTAATTGTGTAAAAATCCTAGTAGATTTTTTGGGGTGCAACTTGCCTCAGACATTTTAAACTGCCTAATGGACCATTCAAAGTCTGGCAGATGGATTTCATACAACTCCCTTTATCTCACGGATATAAATTCATTTTAGTCATGGTTTGTATGTTTTCACACTGGACTGAAGTCTTCCCTAGCAGACAGGCTACTGCCTCTTCTTGTGGCCAAAGTCCTTTTGGAAAAGATTATCCCTACCTGGGAAACTCCCCTCAAATGTCAGAGTGATGGAGGAATCCACTTTACTGATGAGGTGCTTTGATAAGTCTGTGCTGTTTTGCCGGTTTTACAGCTTTCACTGCACTTACCACCTCAGTCCCCTGGTTTAGTCCAATGCACTAAAGACATTATCAAGACTCAATTGGCAAAATTTCTAGAGGCCCTCCAAATACCTTGGCCAAAAGCACTGCTGCTAGTCCCTCTAAATCTCAGATCCACCCCCTCTGGAATTCATAAACTCATACTTTGAGGTAGTCAGAGGATGCCGAATGCACTTGGTTCCTGCTTGTTTTGACCCACAACCGATAAAAGGGGAGATAGTCCAATATTGCAAAGGCCTGATTGCTTCTATTAAAAACAACCATGTTTTGGTACAGCAACTTTTTCACAGTGTGTCCTCAGGAGACAAAGACCTTGAGCATCACCTTGCAACCTGGAGATTTCATCTATTTCAACCTGGAGATTTCATCTATTGGAAACAATTCCTCCAGAAGGACTCTCCTCAACTTCGATGAAAAGGCCCCTATCAAGTACTGCTAACCAAACCTAGGAAGAGACTCTTGGATTCACGTGACACAACTAAAGAAAACCCCGAATCCTGAATGGACCTGCACATCATACTGTGACCTGAAAGTAAAGATTTCCCAGAATTGGAGCAAATGACATCTGATGAGAGTTTTGCCAAGATCCAGACCAAGTCTGTTGGAAGTTTGTTTCCAAACCTTTGATGATGATGTAACACCACCAAATGATCTCCAATGTCCTTGGTTTCGATAACATGAGCTTTAGATAAAAAGTGTCTGAGAGTTCTCCATCCTTTCTTGTTACTATATGTGACCTCAGTTGGTTTCCAGTCTGTGCACTTTCCCTGCAACATGGGACACGACACTCAGGAAAGGACCTTACTGACATTGAGGAGCAAAAAGCCACTGAAACTGGAAAACCTGACTCCTGATCAGCGATGTTTTCAGAGGAAGATCTTGATCAAAAGGGGGGAATGTAATAAACAGAAACCACAATTAGATAGATTTGGGAGACCAGAAGGAGGAGTTCTCATGCCCTGTGACAATAGCAGAGCCCACCAGAAAGAAGAAAGACTCCACTTCATTCATGGCAAAGACTCAGCCAATGAAAAGCCATGGAGTCATTATCTTCTGTAGCCCTTTCCACTTCCTTTTCTCCTTTTTAGCAGTGTTCTCCTTCTCCAGTGGCTGTCAATGGAATGAACAGCCAGAGTGATGTGAAATCCAAGATGGCCACTAGATTCTTCCCAGCTCCTTGGCAAACCCCATTTTTCAGTTTTTGCATTTCTTTCTCCACTATAGTGCATTTAATATAATACAAATTATGAAGTGACATTGGTGGGAAGACTTCCACAAAATTGCAAAAACAGTCTACCAGCAATGTCTATCTGACCTTCCAGTGCCATAGCCTTGGAAAATCATTTTGTCCCCAGAGGCCTCAGACCTCCTCCTTCTGGACCCTTTGAACACCTACAGCTATGTCATTCAACTGCCATTTAACAAGAGTTATCAACATGTCCTTGTTCTTGTTATTGTATGTATGTTTTCTGGATGGGTTGATTCCCTCACAGTGGCAAATAAACTGTTAGAGAATGTTTCCCACTTGGGATACACCTTCCACGATCTCCAGTGATTGGTACACCCACTTCCATGGGCAAATTATACAAACCTTAATGAAAACCTTGTAAACTTCTTGGAATTATCACTGTCCCTATCATCCTCAATCATCAGATAAAGTTGAGAGAGCTAATATGATCCTGAAACTCAAAATTTATAAACTTGCCAAAATTACTGGACTCCCCTCACCTAAGGTATTGCCTTTGGTCTTGCTGACTCTTTGCAGTACCCACTTTGGGATCCATAAACTCCATCCACATGAGACAGTCACCAGCTGACCAATGTCTATTGGCATATGACCTTCTGCTGAGCCCTCGGTGTCTCATACTAGTATGACCAGATACTGTAAGTCATTAATGTCTCATGCTCAAGCCTGTCATCAACAGGTCAAAGAAGCTTTCCTGGATCCCAGTTCAAAGAATCCTGTTGGTCACAGTCTGGAGCCCAGTGACTGGGTGTTCTGGAAACATCATCAGAGGAAGACAGCCCTAAGCCTTGCTGGAAGGGACCTTACCATGTGCTCCTGACCACTGACACTGCTGCAAAACTAGAAGGCACTGAGTCTTGAGAACACAGCTAAAGAAGGCTCCACCTGACATCTGGTCCAGTACAGACAATGGAGACTTCCAAGACAAACTGATGAAGAGAAGTAGCTGACATCATGCAGATTACTTCTACCCAAAATGCCAGATCAAGACTTCAAACTTTAACTAAAAATGAAACCTTTTATTCTTCATTTCTTTCTTTCCTTTTTTCTGACATTGGCCTGGAAAGATAATGACCTCCCTTCAGATTTGTCCTCACTCACTAAGAAATCTCTAAGAAATCTCAAAAGCAACCCCCATCTTTAGGATAACTTTTTATTTTAAGCTAGGAGATTCTCTTCCCACATGTGCAAAAAACCTGACTAACACTTGGCCTGAACAAATAAACTCAGCCATCCCTAAAAATGATGTCCCTCATAAGGTGATGTTAGCTCAACACTTCAAGATGACTTCCAATGTTTATGACCTTAATAAAATCTAGACTTTGGATAAGAAATGGCCGAGAGTTCTCCTTACTACCCTACCTTGTTACACAAATGTGACCTCAAGCAATTTCTGTCCACAAACTTTCCCTCCTATGTGAGACAGCACACCCAGGAAAGGTCCTTCCTGGGACCGAGGGACAAACCACTAGATGTGGAGAACCTGACTCCTGATCAGTGATGCTTTAAAGAAAGATCTTGTTCAAAAGGGGTAAATGTGAAAATTAATAAAGGAAACCTCGACTAAAATTGGGGTCTGGAAGGCGTGCACAGGGAGCTCTCATGCCTACCACTGGGGGTCAATCACCCAAACAGGAAGAGAGGGTCCTCAAACCTCCAAAGGGAAGGGGCCTCTACTTCCTGGGCAGGAGGAAGGGAGATGTTCTTCCTGACCAGCAACAAGCTCGGCCAATGAAAAGCTGTCATCACCCTGAATTCTCACTTTCCTGAAATGAACTTTCACTTTTCTCTTGCTGATGACTTCCTTGTCCCACCTTCCTTTCTATAAAAACCTTCCATTTTGTATAACTTTCATTTGTAATAGAGTATCTCTTTGCTTGCCAGATGAGATGCTGCCTGATTCATGCATTGTTTAATAAAGTCAATTAGATCTTCAAATTTACTCAGTTGAATTTTGTTTTTAAAAAATTATATATTTAGAGTTGAGGTTTCAACACCCTTTTAGTTATAAACATGTGATTACAGATTTATGCATTTTTTTCTTTGTTCTATTTCTCTAGCTCAGCTACAATTTACGATGCTTTGATTAAGGAAGAAATGTTTGGGAGAAGAGGGGGTGGAGGTACTGAGAGTGAGTCTAATGAATAATCTCATTAGCTATTTCTGATTTATAAAAATCACAAGGGCCTTAACTTCATTTAATACCATGGAAGGGAACTACTTTTAAAAAATTTTGCCATTCACCCAAAAAACAGCTGTGCTTAAGTTTTAAAATATACCTTTATCAAAATATAATTATAGGAGTAAAAAGGCTGTGAAGGTCAACAAGAGGGACCTAGGCTCCTATTTCTTTCCCAGTAACCTCAACACGCACAGACATGTAATGGCAATCCACTTTAACTAAGGTCCTTTACAGCCCAGAAATTCGGTTATCATATGCACACTTTGTCCAAAATACAACTTGGATTCAAAAAGAAAGAAAAAAAATTAAAAGGAAACGAGTGTGCTGGGTTCTGGGAGAAATTCTAGCTAAGCATTAAGTTCCCCAGTGATCCATTTATCTCATTTTCTTACCTCTTGTTGCCTACTTCTTAAAAAAAAAAAGGCGGCACAAAAGAAAATTTAACAAAAACTACAAAAATAAATTTAAAATAAATAAATGCTGCATAACCATCTGGAGATTATCAGTTAGTTTTCTTCATAACAATGCACAAAAATAAAATCATCCCATACGTTGGCATAAATTAGAGATAAGCTTATTATAGCAACTTCAATTAAACAGTGAAGTCAAACGCTTATGCATCACTTACACTTGTCCCACAATAACTTTTAAAATTGTTGCAGAGTTATACTCTACTTTCTCACTTGCCTTCAATGTCAAAAGCTCAGAAAACTGGTTTCTGCCCATGCCAATCCAAGAAAAATGTTCCATCCAGGAACATGTACCACTATGATCATCCCTGCTTTCTGAAACTACCCCTCACTCTGGGTCCCCCAAAACTGCCTCTCTCGGTGCTCCTTCTACCTATCTAATTACTAACACCTGTGAGGGCTTCTCTTCCTCTGTTCACCCCAGAAACGTATTCTCCTCTAGAATTCTATCCCGGAGTCTATTTTCTTATCTTCCTAGGTGATCACATGCACTAAACAATCACCTTGCTGGTGATGGCCAATCTTCCATCTTGGTTCCACGCCCATGTCTACTGCATACATACACCTGCTCACTTGGAGTATCCACCTGCGTGTCCACCTAAGGTGATCATGCTAGCCATTCCCATCTTTCCCAAGATCTATCTTCTCTACTCCAGTGATTCATATCACAACTCACCCGGGCACTCAGACCTGAAATCGGGACACCATCCATCACCTCTACGCTCATTTGGTCACCACATAATTTCCGTGCTGTGTTATTAATATCCCTAGATCTATCCTCTCTCCAGCACTGCTACTACTCCCCCAGAACAGGCCCTTCATTTCTCTAACAGCATGACCCAACAATCTTGGAAGAGGCCTCCTGCCTACAAGTCTGGGCCGCCTCCACTTAGCTCCTCTCCATGGCTGCTAGTGTACCCTCTCTTAAACCTTCAAATCTCTGCTCACGCAGATTCAGGGTAAAGCCCAAGTTCCTCGGCCAGGCTTGCAGATGCAGTGGTGGGTGGGTGTGGGACCATCTGTACAATTTCTTACCAGAGTATGGGGAGAGATTATCATTAGAGCAACAGGTAAATGGAACAGGAAGATTGTGGAGGTTCAAGAGAAGAAGACAGAAACAAATCTCAGAAATTGAGAAAACTAAATTTACAAGGGAAATGTTACAGCACTGCTGAGGAGAAGTGAGTTCCAGCAGCAGGTGTCCGTCATGACTTAAGGTGACAGCAGTCAGTGTTGTGTAAGGACCACCACCCTGCCAAGAAAACAATGTCGAGCTGCTCTGGTACAAATATGAGCTTAATGAGGGTTGTTGGGCTTTCGCCTGGTGAGCAGGACAGTGTATACTATGTGCAGGCATTTTTCCAGGTGTAGGGATACAGCAAAAAGAAAAGCAAAGCTGCTCTCTTAATGGACCTTACATTGTTTAGGGACGAGTAACTAATTCAATCACAGAGAACAGTTAAATGTTACAAAGAATATAAAACTGGCAGGGGGTGGTGAGAACATTATTTATTCACACTATATTCTCAAGTCTCCCAACGATGGCACTCAGCTGGCACCATTACAATCAGTAACTGCCTTGTGGTGGTAGGACTCAACTCTAAATCTGCCTATTTTAGGGCAGAGGTGAGGGACATTCCCAAAGAGGTGTTTAAGCAGAGGCCATAAAATCTTGTCTTGAGCAGAATTGGGAAGATGGGAGTGCAAAAGGGGGTGGATCGATGGATAACTGGGCCGGATGAAATCAGAAGCTCTTAGAGTGTGATTCAGAGACTAAATGGCTGAATTACAAGAATAAGAGAAGTCTCTATTATATTGTGAGAGCTAATGCAATTAAAATGTTTGCCAGCATTGGGTATAGTCTCTTGGATTGTCTGAGAGAGACTTTAGCTTTAGAAAATGAAACACATTGAAAAGACTTTGATGGGATATTAAAAAACTTGAATATATCTGTGTAAGGTAATCTGAGCACAAAGGTTAATGTAAGAAAACACTATTATAACTGAGGAAGGCCTAATTATAAACAAAGATTTGATATATATTATTTGTACTAAGTTGGAATGCATTTTTTAGTGTATAAATTTAATTTTAGAATTTTGTCCTGATAACTAGAAAAAATATGGTACAAAAAATTGGCCATATTCTTAGAGAAGTGTATTTTGAAATCCACTGTTTTCACTATATGTCACTGAACACAGGCTCATGAGCAACCGTTTTTAAAGCCGGACCTGTTTTTCTTCCACATTTTAGACACACTTGATCTACATAAGTTTTTCCAAAGGATTTGCTGTTGTCACTCTCTGTCTTCCAGATAATGTACAATGTAAGGTCCATTAAGACACATACGTTTTCTTCTTCACTGCTGTGACTCAGTACCCCAAAGAATGTCTGGGCGGATAGGAGGCATTCAAAAAAATTTTCAACCATACAACATTTGAAGAGGACCGGAGAAGAAATAAAAGGGTAACTGAAAGTGCTGGAGGAGGAGACGTGAAGAAAGACTCACATAATTATGGTTAATCTAATGGTAAAAAGGTGAAGCATTTCACACCTGTAAGAACACACAGGTTATTATCCTTATAAGAGTTATGGTTTCATTTATCATAGATAAGTATAAGAATTACTACTGCCTGAATTTCATACTAAAGGGGATAAAAGTCTTCATGGAAGACTGGTAAAATATGAATAGACACTTATCAATTTAGTGTGCCAGGATACAGTCTCCCATGCAAGTGAATTGCCAGACAAATTCTGAAGGCCTCTACCCACCCTGGGAATCATTATAATGATATCAAAAGATATCAGATATAGCTGATCATGTGTGGATTGTGAGCACAATTCGTAATTCCACCTGGGGTGAAAAACATAATTTTGTTATTCATTCAAAAAAATGACTTAAGATGGATTCAAAAGAAAATTTCAATGCCTGGTCTATGAAACACAGATTCAAAGTATTATATATGGGTGGTGAATTTTGTCAAAAGCTTTTTCTGCATCTACTGAGATGATCAAATGGACTTTCTCCTTCAGTTTGTTAATATGGCTTATCACATTGATTGATTTGCATATATTGAAGAATCCTTGCATTCCTGGGATAAACTCCACTTGATCGTGGTGTGTGATCCTTTTAATGTGCTGTTGGATTCTGTTTGCTAGTATTTTCTTGAGGAGTTTTGCATCTATGTTCATCAGTGTTATTAGCTTGTAGTTTTCCTTTTTGGTGGCATATTTGTCTGGATTTGGTATCAGTGTGATGGTGACCTCATAGAATGAATTTGAGAGTGCTCCTCCCTCTGCTATATTTTGGAAGAGTTTGAGAAGGATAGGTATTAGATATTCTCTAAATGTTTGATAGAATTCACCTGTGAAGCCATCTGGTCCTGGGCTTTTGTTTGTTGGAAGATTTTTAACCACAGTTTCAATTTCAGTGCTTGTGATTCATCTGTTTATATTTTCTATTTATTCCTGGTTCAGTCTCGAAAGGTTGTGCTTTTCTAAGAATTTGTCCATTTCTTCCAGGTTGTCCATTTTATTGTCATATAGTTGCTTGTAGTAATCTCTCATGATCCTTTGTATTTCTCCAGTGTCAGTTGTTACCTCTCCTTTTTCATTTATAATTCTATTGATTTGAGTCTTCTCCCTTTTTTTCTTGATGAGTCTGGCTAATGGTTTATCAATTTTGTTTGTCTTCTAAAAGAACCAGCTTTTAGTCTTACTGATCTTTGTACACCCATTTATGATAAAAAGACTCCAGAAAGTAGGCATAGAGGGAGCTTACCTCAACATAATACAGGCCATATATGACAAACACACAGCCAACATCATTCTCAATGGTGAAAAACTGAAATCATTTCCACAAGGATCAGGAACAAGACAAGGTTTCCCACTCTCAAGACTATTATTCAACATAGTTTTGGAAGTTGTAGTCACAACAATCAGAGAAGAAAAAGAAATAATGGGAATCCAAATCAGAAAAGAAGAAGTAAAACTATCACTGTTTGCAGATGACATGATACTATACGAAGAGAATGCTAAAGATGCTACCAGAAAACTCCTGGAGCTAATCAATGAATTTGGTAAAGCAGCAGGATACAAAATTAATGCACAAAATTCTCTTCCTGTCCTATACACTAATGATGAAAAATCTGAAAGAGAAATTAAAGAAACACTCCCATTTACCACTGCAACAAAAAGAATAAAATACCTAGGAATAAACCTACATAAGGAGACAAAAGATCTGTATGCAGAAAACTATAAGACACTGATGAAAGAAATTAAAGATGATACAAACAGATGGAGAGATATACCATGTTCTTGGATTGGAAGCATCAACATTGTGAAAATGACTATACTAACCAAAGCAATCTACAGATTCAATGCAACCCCTATCAAACTACCAATGGCATTTTACACAGAACTAGAACAAAAAATTTCACAATTTGTATGGAAACACAGAAGACCTTGAATAGCCAAAGCAATCTTGAGAAAGAAAAACGGAGCTGGAAGAATCAGGCTCCCTGACTTCAGACTATACTACAAAGCTACAGTAATCAAGACAGTATGGTACTGCCACAAAAACAGAAATATAGATCAATGGAAGAGGATAGAAAGCTCAGAGATAACCCCACGCACCTATGGTCAACTTATCTTTGATAAAGGAGGCAAGAGTATACAATGGAGAAAAGACAGCCTCTTCAATAAGTGGTGCTGGGAAAACTGGACAGCTACATGTAAAAGAATTAAATTAGAACACTCCCTAACACCATACACAGATATAAACTCAAAATGGATTAAAGACCTAAATGTAAGGCCAAACACTATTAAACTCTTAGAGGAAAACATAGGCAGAACATTCCATGACATAAATCACAGCAAGATCCTTGTTGACCCAACTGTAGAGAAATGGAAATATAAACAAAAATAAACAAATGGGACCTAACGAAACTTAAAAGCTTTTGCACAGCAAAGGAAATCATAAACAAGATGAAAAGACAACCCTCAGAATGAGAGTAAGTATTTGCAAATGAAGCAACTGACAAAGGATTAATCTCCAAAATATACAAGCAGCTCATGCAGCTCAATATCAAAAACACAAACCAATCCAAAAATGGGCAGAAGACCTAAATAGACATTTCTCCAAGGAAGATATACAGATTGCCAACAAACACATGAAAGGATGCTCAACATCACTAATCATTAGAGAAATGTAAATCAAAACTACAATGATGTATCACCTCACACCAGTCAGAATGGCCATCATCAAAAAATCTACAAACAATAAATACTGGAGAGAGTGTGGAGAAAATGGAACCCTCCTGCCCTGTTGGTGGGAATGTAAATTGATACAGCCACTATGGAGAACAGTATGGCGGTTCCTCACCAAACTAAAACTAGAACTACCATACAACCCAGCAATCCCACTACTGGGCATATACCTTGAGAAAACCATAATTCAAAAAGAGTCATGTACCACAATGTTCATTGCAACTCTAGTTACAATAGCCAGGACATGGAAGCAACCTAAGTGTCCATCGACAGATGAATGGATAAAGAAGATGTGGCACATATATACAATGGAATATTACTCAGCCATAAAAGAAACGAAATGGAGTTATTTGTAGTGAGGTGGGTGGACGTAGAGTCTGTCATACAGAGTGAAGAAAGTCAGAAAGAGAAAAACAAATACTGTATGCTAACACATACATGTGGAATCTACAAAAAAAAAAAAAAAAGTTTCTGAAAACCCTAGGAACAGGACAGGAATTAACATGTAGACATAGAGAATGGACTTGAGGACACCAGGAAGGGGAAGGGGAAGCTGGAACGAAGTGAGAGCATGGCATGGGCATATATACACCACCAAATGTAAAATAGATAGCTAGTGGGAAGCAGGTGCATCGCACAGGGAGATCAGCTCAGTGCTTTGTTTCCACCTAGAGGGGTGGGATAGAGAGGGTGGGAGAGAGATGCAAGAGGGAGGAGATATGGAGATATATGTATACGTATAGCTGATTCACTTTGTTATACAGCAGAAACTAACACACCATTGTAAACAAATATACTCCAATAAAGATGTGAAAAAAATAAAAAATATTATATAATATAATCACATATGTGAACAACTATATGAGTGACACACTCATTAACGTTTTAGGATGTGAAATCTAGCAAATTGTTTGACTTCTCTTTTAATGAGTTATAGAATTAAGGACTCCTTTCTACCCATAAGCAAAGAAGAATATTCCATAAAATTACAGTTTCTTGATCCTAAAAGTCCACTGCATGGAAAAACCAAGACTCATTTCATTCATCATTAAGAGCTGAGTGAGCTGTCAGGCCCATCTAATTTGTAATTACAGGACACTGATTTCAGTCAAGTACTATTTAAGACTCCACGGGTAGATTTTCCACTCTAAGTCACGAGGACCTGAGGAAATGGAAATGACAATCACTCTGATACGTGACAGACCAAATTTCTGTTTCTATTGTCATGATTATCTTAAATGATTAAATGGTATTTTCCCATCTAAAAAAGAGCTGTGCTTAATGCTGTATCAAATTCCAGCATAACTCATTCACTGTATATCATCATTAAAGACACTTGAACAACCTATAAAAACCACAGAGGATGGAGCCAGTCTTCAGAGCACAATTTGGCCTCAGTCTCAGGCCATGTCAGTCTCTGGAGAATTCCTAAAAGAGCAAGAACCTTCCCAGAGCATGGCCTGATATAAATCTGATCTTCAGAAGATATGTATATAACTTTCCAAAGCAGAAATGTTTGGAGTAGTGAACGTTTTGATATGTTTCAAGGATTTCAAACAGCAATAGATTAATAGAATTTTTTATTAAATTTTTTTTGTTTCTTTAATATTGTCTGAAATGTCCCATCACTGCTTATTTCATAGGAATATAGGAAGAATCAATAAGATAACATTTACAAAGTTTTTAAGGTCCCCAGAAAAAATGTGTTAAATATCCAGGGGTATGTATACATCCTATAGAAGATAGAATATAATGTTTTGATGATCAGAAAATCATCAATATACCTTGTTTTGAGCATAATGTTTTGACAAAGCAAAGAAATACCAGGTTGAACTGAAGTCATAAGTGTAGATAAAACTTAAAAGAATATCTAACTTTCTATCACAAAAAGATAAAAATTTTAATGCCTTAAAAATATATGCTATTTTATAAAAAATATATATATGCTATTTTAACTAATAACTATTGTATCTGCTGTCATTAGAAAAACAGCAATAAAGAGTATTATTCACAAAACAGCATGTTTAGCCAATTGCTTGTCTGTCACAACTGTGTGATTCGTGATTAAACATCATTTATTTTTCTGTGATGTCAAAATAATCCCTTTTAAACCAATGCATATTTTTCAAAATGCCTTCTACCTTTCTGCTGAACAGGGAGGGAAATGCAACATATCTCTTCCGAATTTACCTTGAATAATAAATTGTTCCATGTTTTCTTTGAATGGCTGGATGTGCTCTTTTGAGGACACCTGGTACACTTTCCCCGCTTCAACCTCACAGGCTGAAATTAGAAAGAAACATTGTTCAGAACGTCACACTGCTAACACTGCATTAAAACAATTAAAAATATATATTAACTAGTGTAGAAAATCCTGCTAACCACGATAACTGACATATGCGTCTACCCATATTTAGAAATATCCAATGCTGACAAAAGGTTTCACTTTAGGGGATTGTAAAAATAAACTTAAAAAAATTAAGGTATAGTTGATATAAAATATTATGTTAGTTTCTGGTGTACAACATAGTGATTCGATATTTAAATACATTATGAAATTGATCACCACGATAAGTCTACTAACCATCTGTGACTGTACAGTTATTACAATATTATTGACTATATTCCTTATGCTGTATATTAAACCCCATTACTCATTTAATATTTTATATTAAATGTAAGATTATACCTCTTACCCACTTCACCTTTTTCAACCATGCCCTCACCCCCACCCCAGCAACTGTGGGTTTATTCTCTGTATCTATAAGCATCTTTCTGTTTGGTTTGGTCATCTGTTTTGCTTTTTGGATTCCACATGTAAGTGAAGTAATACAACATTGGTCTTTCTCTGTCTGACATATTCCACTTGGCATACCCTCCAGGTCCATTCATGCTGCCTTTGTGCAAATGGAAAACTTTATTTTTTCATGGTTGAGTAGCATTCCACTGTGTGGGTAGGTGAAATATGTGGGCATATATATACACACACACATATGCATATATATGAAACATGTATACACACACACATATATATTATGTGTATGTGAAACATGTCTTCTTTATCCATCCATCTATTGGTGGATACTACTTAGGTTGCTTCCAAATCTTGGCTATTATAAACAATGCTTCAATGAACATAAGGGTGTATATATCATTTTCAATCAGTATTTTTGTTTTATTGGTATAAATACCCAGAAGTGGAATTGCTGGAACATACGGTAGTTCTATTTCAATTTTTTTGAGGAATCTCCATACTGTTTCCCACAGTAGCAGCATGAATTTTCACTCCCAGCAGCAGTGCACGAGGGTTCGCTTTTCTCCACATGCTCCTCGCCAATACTTGTTATTTCTTGTCTTTTTGATAATAGCTATTCTAACAGGTGTGAGGTGATATCTCACTGTGGGTTTGATTTGCATTTTCCTGATGATTAGTGGTGCTGAGCATCTTTTCATGGGTTTGTTGGCTATCTTTTTGTCCTTTGGAGAAATGTCTATGCAGATCCTCTGCACAATTTTTAATTGGATTGTTTGTTCTTTTTTTATATTAAGTTGTATGATTTCTTTATATAATTGGGATATAAGCCTTTTATAAAATGTATTATTTGCAAATATCTTCTCCCATACAGTAGGCTGTCTTTTCGTTTTGTTGATGGTTTCCTTTGCTGTGCAAAAGCTTTTTTGTTTGATGTAGTCCCATTTGTTTATTTTTGTTTTTCTTACCCCTGCCTGAGGAGACATATCTAAAAAATCATCCCTAGGACTGATGTCAAAGAATATAGTGCTATATTTTCTTGTAGGTGTTTTGTGCTTTCAGGTCTTATATTTGAGTTTTTAACCATTTTGACTTTATTCTTATACATAGTGTAGGAAAATAGTCCAGTTTCATTCTTTTGCTTGTGGCTGTCCAGTTTTCCCAAAAACATTTATTGAAGGGGCTGTCTTTTCCCCATTGTATATTACTGACTCCTTTGATGTAGATTAATTGACCATGTAAGTATGGATGTATTTCTGGGCTTTCTAATCTGTTCCAGTGATATATGAGTCTGTTTTCCTGCCAGTACCATACTGTTGTTTTTTTTTTTTAAAGTTTCATGAAAGTTAATACTCATTTTTAAAAAAAATAAATGTATTTATTTATTTTTGGCTGTGTTAGGTCTTTGTTGCTGCACATGGGCTTCCTCTAGTTGTGGCGAGTGGGGGTTACTCTTTGTTGTGGTGTGCAGGCCTCTCATTGTGGTGGCTTCTCTTGTTGTGGAGCACAGGCTCTAGGTGCACAGGCTTCAGGAGTTGTGGTGCATGGGCTTAGTTGCTCCACAGCATGTGGGATCTTCCTGGACCAGGGCTCAAACCTGTGTCCCCTGCATTGGCAGGCAGATTCTTAACCACGGCACCACCAGGGAAGTCCCCCCTACTGTTTTGATTACTATAGCTTTGTACTATAGTCTGAAATCAGGGAGTGTGGTATCTTCAACTTTGTTCTTTTTCAAGATTGCTTTGGCTTTTGGGGTCTTTTGTGGTTCCATACAAATTTTAAGATTATTCTAGTCCTATGAAAAATGCCACTGGTATTCTGATAGGGACTACAATGAATCTGTAGATTACCTTGGGAAGTATGGACATTTTAACAATATTGATTCTTCCAATCCATAAGCATGGTATATCTTTCCATTTATTTGTCTTGGCTTCAATTTCTTTCATCAACATCTTAGAGTTTTCAGAGCTCAGGTCTTTTGCCTCCTTGGTTAAATTTATTCCTAGGTATTTTTTTCTTGATGCAATTGGAATTGCAACAGTTCTGTTCTGAGAGCACGTTCATTAAGTCCAATTTGTTCTTAAGTCCAACAAAATTAGCCTAGGTACCCAACTAACACAATCAGCTATATACCACTGCTTTTACACTTGCTCTGGACATCCTGGGCTTTAAATAAAGATACTATACTACTGTACTCTATACAGCACTGTAAAGTACACAAAAGTACAACCACTTGTAGAGGATGCATACACGTGACAATGTACACCAGTCACATGAACTAACTGATGTGACTGGACATGTGAATGCATGTTCACATCTTTGAAAGTTCACAACTTGAAGGTTCATATGTAGGGGACTTACTGTATTAATTTTGTACCTTTTAACTTTACTAATTCATTTATTAGTTCTAATAGTTTTTTGGTTGTGTCTTTCGTATTTTTTATATATAGTGTCATGTCATCTTCAAACAGTGACAGTTTTACTTCTTCCTTTCCAATTTGGATTCCTTTTATTTCTTTTTCTTGTCTGATTGTTATGGCTAGGACTTCCAATACTATGATGAATAAAAGTGGTGAGAGTGGGCATCCTTGTCTTGTTCCTGACCTTAGAGGAAATGCTTTCAGCTTTTCACCATTGAGAATGAGGTTTGCTGTGGACTTATCCTGCATGGACTTTGTTATGTTGATGTATATTCTCTCATATCCACTTTGTGGAGAGTTCTTATAAATAGATGTTGAATTCTGTCAAAAGCTTTTTCTACATCTATTGAGAGGATCATATGATTTTTATTCTTCAGTTTGTTAACTGGGGAGGCTTTTCAGAGTCTACCTGCCAAGTCTCACATCCAAGCTATTTTGAAAAGTAATCTCCAAGGACAAGACTCAAAAAAGATTAAAACAGTGATTCTAATGTGCATTAATGTGTGAAGGAGGGAAGGGTAGGAAGGAGGCTGACTGGGTTCATAGCTTGAGTGGCTTGGGGATGAAGAACACAGGAGGAAGAGCATTTTTCAAAGGAAAGAAAATTAATTTGCTTTTGAACTTGCTGGGTTTTAAGATGACAATGGAATATCCAAGTGTAGTTTCAGCAAGCAGTTGGATTTATGAGTTTGCAGATCAGAGTGATACAGGAAAACTCTGAGTAAGACCACCTGAGAACAGCATATCCAGTGAGAAAAAGAGGGAGCCAATGTTGAACGCCTGAGCAATGCCAACTTTAATGAAGAAGCAGAGGAAGAGAAGGCCATGAAGAAAAAAGACTTAGAAGGAAATGTCAGATATTATAAGGAGAATCAGAAGTGAGTGGGGTTAGTGAGTCGAAGGGAACAGAGACAGCAAACAATACAAAGGTGGAAGTAAAACGCCCCCTCAATTTGGCAAATTGTGGCAACAGTATCAGCAGTGCCAGGGACAAAGCTGTAACAGTGTGAGGACGGAATGGGAAGTCAGAGACCACGGAAGTGGACCAGGAATCTGTTACTATCTTGGTCAGTGAGCACACATGTTCCAGAACAAGTGTCCAGCAAAGGCAAGGTGTGGACTATGGGAAGAACGAGGGACAAGTGAACACAAACCCTTTACAGCTTCTGGAAAATGCTCCAAATATCCTAGTCTTGCCAACAGTGGGCAAGCAGATCCAGCTGCATGTTAAGAGAAGTGTATAATTCACATGCATCATTCTATCCTAAAGATGGATTTCAGAAAAATCTATCCCTAACAATTAAATATCCATAGATTAATGCCAAAATAGTTCCTTTTCACCTAAAAGTAATGAAAGCGGCAGAGATACCACACACACAAACCCCACAATACCTTAGTTTGGGTGTGGCACACTTAGCATTACGACCAGTGGAATAAGTTACGTTCACTGAGCTCACCACTTTAAATGCCAAAACAAACAGATGTTTCACATGTGTACTCTTCAACAAGAATTTTGAAAGTGAACACTGTTTTAAACTGAAATGAAGGGTTTTGCTCCTTAAATAATCATTCCAATGAGAGGAATTCTCTATTTTTTTTGTCACTCTCCATACACAAGTGATGCACTTCCATGGACAAATCCAGTGTACAGGATACAAAAGGATAAAATGTACAGGCTACAAAAAGATAAAACATAACACCTGTAACTTTCAAAATGTAGTCAGCCTTTCTGTGCCTCAGGCTCTTTACCTGTAATACACAAATAGCAACAGAACTTGCCTCCTGGTGTTGTTACAAAGAATAAGTCAGTTAATACACATAGAGCACTTAGAACTGGGCCTGGTACATGCTAAGGTCCGTGTAAGTTTTCACCATCATTGTTGTTATTGTTATCTTTAGTTTTATCAGCAACAGTAGCAGACAAAAAAGCAGGATGCCCAAGAGCTAAGAGTATGGTTTTTGGAGACTGGGTTTGCAGCCTGTCTCTTCCACTTACGAGCTGTGTGTCTTTGGCGAAGTAGGTACCCCCTCTGTACCTCAGTCTCTTCGTCTGTAATACGGAGTTAATAACAGTGTCTACTTCACTGTGAAGATCAAAGGATTTTACGTAGGTAAAATACACAGAGGACTGCTGGATACACAGTAAGAGAACTATCATGTTTTCTACAATTACTGTGACTGCACAATTACCACCACCAGACACCACCAGAGGTGCAGCTACTAACACACAACAAGAACACAGAACTCCCACCTCCTCAGTCTCAGGAAGCACTGAGGCAATGCTTCAGATTGTGGGAATGACATTTTTAAAAATTAATTAATTAATTAATTTTTTATTTTTGGCTGCGTTGCAACTTCGTTGCTGGACGCGGGCTTTCTCTAGCTGCAGGGAGCGGGGGTTACTCTTCATTGTGGTGTGTGGGCTTCTCATTGCGGTGGCTTTTCTTGTTGTGGAGCACGGGCTCTAGGCATGCAGGCTTTGGTAGTTGTGGCTCATGGGCTCTACAGTGCAGGCTCAGTAGTTGTGACGCAGGGGCTTAGTTGCCCCGCGGCATGTGTGATCTTCCTGGACCAGGGCTCAAACCCATGTACCCTTCACTGGCAGGTGGATTCTTAACCACTGCACCACCAGGGAAGCTCAATGGGAATGGCATTTATAGTGACAAACTAGGATGTTATCTTTTTTTTCAAACATATTCCTTACTGGTCATCACTAATTTTGACGTATCACACAATTTTTAAAGGTTATAGTCCATTCATAGTTACTATAAAATATTGGCTATATTCTCTGTGTTATAAAATACATTCTTGTAGCTTATTTTCTACATAATAGTTTGTACCAACCACTCGCCCACCCTTATTCTGCCCCTCCCCCTTCCCTCTTCTCACGGGTAACCACTAGTTTGTTTCTATAACTGTGAGTCTCCTTTTTTTTTTTTTTAAATGTCTTCTATTTATTTATTTATTTTTGGCTGTGTTGAGTCTTTGTTGCTGCGCATGGGCTTTCTCTAGTTGCAGCGAGTGGGGGCTACTCTTTGTTGTGGTGCACAGACTTCTCATTGCAGTGGCTTCTCTTGTTGTGGAGCACAGGCTCTAGGAATGTGGGCTTCAGTACTTGCAGCATGTGGGCTCAGTAGTTGTGGCTTGCGGGCTCTAGAGTGCAGGCTCAGTAGTTGTGGCACACAGGCTTAGTTGCTCTGCATCATGTGGGATTTTACTGGACCAGGGATTGAACCCATGTCCCCTGCATTGGCAGGTGGATTCTTTACCACTGCACCACCAGGGAAGTCCCTGTTTTTAAATTATATTCACTAGTTTATAGTATTTTATAGTTTCCACATATAAGTGATATCATACACTATTTGTCTTTCTGTATGACTTTTTTTCACTCTGCATAATAACCCCCAATTCCATCCATGTTGTTGCAAATGGAAAAATTTCATTCTTTCTTATGGCTGAGTAGGATTCCACTCATCTTCTTTATCCATTCCTCTGTTGATGGACATTTAGGTTGCTTCCATATCTTGATAATTGTAGATAATGTTGCTATGAATATTGGTGAGCATGTATCTTTTCAAATTTGTGTTTTTGTTTTCTTTTTTTCAGATATATACTCAGAAGTGGAATTGCTGGATCCTATGGTAGTTCTAGTTTTAGTTTTTTGAGAAACCTCTATACTGTTTTCCAGTGTCTGCACCAATTTACATTCCCACCAACAATGAATGAGAGTTCTCTTTTCCCCATATTCTTGCCAATATCTGTTGTGTTCTTTTTGACGACAGCCATTCTGACAGGTGTGAGATTGCATCTCATTGTGGTTTTGATTTGTATTTCCCTGATGATTAGCAATGTTGAGCATCTTTTCATGTGCCTGTTGGCCATCTGTATGTCCTCTTTGGAAAAATGTCTGTCCAGGTCTTCTGCCCACTTTTTAATCAGGTGGTTTGTTTTCTTTGATGTTGAGTTGTATGAGCTATTATTATAATTTTTTAAAAATAAATTTATTTATTTTTGGCTGTGTTGGGTCTTCATTGTTGTGTGCAGGCTTTCTCTAGTTGCAGTGAGCAGGGGTTACTCTTCATTGCAGTGCATGGGCTTCTCAATGCGGTGGCTTCTCTTGTTGTAGAGCACAGGCTCTAGGCTCACAGGTTTCAGTAGTTGTGGCATGTGAGCTCAGTAGTTGTGGCTGCTGGGCTCTAGAGTGCAGGCTCAGTAGTTGTGGCACACAGGCTTAGTTGCTCTGTGGCATGTGGGATCTTCCTGGACTAGGGTTCGAACCCATGTCCCCTGCATTGGCAGGTGGATTCTTAACCACTGTACCACCAGGGAAGTCCCTGTTAATATAATTTGGATATTAACCCCTTACTGGTCATATCATTTGCAAATATTTTCTCCCATACCGTAAGATGTCTTTTCATTTTATTGATAGTTTCCTTTGTTGTGCAAAAGCTTTTAAGTCTAATTAGGTCCCATTTGTTTATTTTTGCTTTTATTTCCTTTGCTTTAGGAGACAGATCCAAAAATAAATATTGTTACAATTTATGTCAGAGTGTTCTGCCTATGTTTTCCTCTAGGAGTGTTTTGGTTTCTGGTCTTACATATAGGCCTTTAACTGATTTTGAGTTTATTTCTGTAGATGGTGTTAGAGAATGCTCTAATTTCATTCTTTTATATGTAGCTGTCTAGTTTTCCCAGCACCAGTTATTGAAGAGACTGTCTTTTCTCTATTGTATATTCTTTCCTCCTTTGTTGTAGATTAATTGACCATACATGCATGGGTTTATTTCTGGGCTTTCTATCCTGTGCCATTGATCTATATTTCTGATTTTGTGCCAGTACCATCCTGATTTGAATACTGTAGCTTTGTAGTATAGTCTGAAGTCAGGGAGCATGATTCCTCCAGTTCTGTTCTTCTTTTTCAAGATTGTTTTGGCTATTTGGGGTCTTTTGTGTTTCCATACAAATTTTAAAATTATTTGCCCTAGTTCTGTGAAAAATGCCCTTGGTATTTTGATAGGGATTACATTGAATCTGTAGATTGACTTGAATAGTATGGTCATTTTAACAATGTTAATTCTTCCAATCCAAGAATCTGGTATATCTTTCCACCTGTTTGTGTTGTCTTCAATTTCTTTCATTAGTGTCATTGTAGGTATGGTTTCAGACATGTTCCTGTATTACTGAGAACTTGAATTTTCTTTTTTTAAGTTAATTAATTAATTCACTTATTTATCTATTTTTGGCTGTGTTGGGTCTTCCTTGCTGTGGGCAGGCTTTCTCTAGTTGTGGCGAGCTGGGGCTACCCTTCACTGCAGTGTGCAGGCTCTCACTGTGGTGGCTTCTCTTGTTGCAGAGCACAGGCTCTAGGCACACGGGTTTCAGCAGTTGTGGCACGTGGGCACAGTAGTTGTGGTTCATGGGCTCTAGAGCATAGGCTCAGTAGTTGTGGCACATGGGCTTAATTGCTCTGCAGCACATGGGATCTTCCCGCACCAGGGCTCGAACCCATGTCCCCTGCATTGGCAGGCGGATTCTTAACCACTGGGCCACCAGGGAAATCCCAAGAACTTGAATTTTCTGCACTGTATCAAACTCAAGGACACCAGCAGTCATTCTCAAAATAGTATCTGCTGACAGCTGCCAACCTTATGGTCTCAAGGTTTCCCCTTGTGACTAAGCAACCATTTCGGACCCCATGGGTCCTTGCTTAACAATCACCCTTATTTCTTGCACCTCCAATCCTAATTCTTGACAAACAAATTACATAATTTTGCAGTTCCCCATTTTGTAGTCCAGCAAAACACAGTTGAAGTGCTTCTTGACTTTTTGTCTCCCAGGCTATAGCCCTCAGTTTGGCTCAGATAAAATTGTTTTCTGTTCCTATTGTAAATTGTTTATTGCTTATTTACACTGACATACATAAATGTATTTTCCTGTTTGCATTTTCAGTGTTCTGATGTTCCATGCTGAACTGACATTCATTTTAAAATCATAATAAAAATTATTTTTAAAAAGCTATTGGTTGCATTTTAATTAAGTTTATAACATCATTTTTTCTTTCCTTGAACAAAAATAAATAAAATCAGAAATTTACAATGATAAATACAATTGTTACAAACAAATATAAATCAATACAAACAAGTTTAAGGACTGATTTTTCCTAAATATGTCTGGACAGAGACATTATTGCAACGTCTGTGAAAGATATAGGTAATGAATTTTAAACACTTTTAAGTCAGATACTGAAGGTTGGGGAGGGTAGAGAATACAGGGAGGAATGTGTGTGAGAACATTCTTGCCCAGTTCCAGGAACTTAATTACTCCATGCTCAGTGCATGCGGAATTGTGTCATGTGGCGGGTGGAACTGTTTCGACCCAAGAAAGGAACTGGAACAGAAGCCATCACTTGGCATCCAGAGAAGCTGCTACAAATTTTGACAGCCAAAATATTTTAAAACAATACTCTTTTCAAAGGGGAAAGATAGAAATATCTATACCTTGTCTAGCATTGTGAATGAAAGTATTTGTAGTCATCCTTTTGGGAGGTTACTAATAATGTTAATCTCAAATAATTTAAGCTCTTTTGCTCAAACCAGCAATTGACCTGTGGTGAGACCAGTAGCTAATGAGTCTCTGGCACTAGTATTATAGCTTAGCAGATGGTTCTGAACTAATACTCTGGGGCAATGCAAAGAGAGAAAATGGGGTTCTATTTCTGGATATGTTGAATAGCTTTCTTAGAACAATTTTACTTTGATTAAAATTAATTGTTTTAAAGCTAAATGTCTAAAAGGTGTAAACAACTCTGCTTCTTGTTCTGCTTGTTTTTGGAAAATAGTATTAACCACATAAGGTGATCTGTGGGATTGGAGTGAAGGTTTTACCCTACATTAGTTTTATTTTTTTTATTTTTATTTTTTTAACATCTTTATTGGAGTATAATTGCTTTACAATGGTGTGTTAGTTTCTGCTTTATAACAAAGTGAATCAGTTATACATATACATATGTTCCCATATCTCTTCCCTCTTGCATCTCCCTCCCTCCCACCCTCCCCATCCCACCCCTCTAGGTGGTCACAAACCACGAGCTGATCTCCCTGTGCTATGCGGCTGCTTCCCACTAGCTATCTATTTTACGTTTGGTAGTGTATATATGTCCATGCCACTCTGTCACTTTGTCACATCTTACCCTTCCCTCTCCCCATATCCTCAAGTCCATTCTCTAGTAGGTCTGTGTCTTTATTCCCGTCTTGCCACTAGGTTCTTCATGACTTTCTTTTTTTTTTTTTTTCCTTAGATTCCATATATATGTGCTAGCATACTGTATTTGTTTTTCTCTCTCTGACTTACTTCACTCTGTACGACAGACTATGCACATTGTGGAAGATGTGGAGAACATCTTGACATGGAAAAGAATGAATAAGTTAAATTTTATCGTACAGTGCTTTCCTAAATAAATTTCTTTGGTTATCATGTTCTTATATTCTGGAGAAGAAAACTTTCTTAAATAATAAATTCATGACTAGGTAGATCTTAAAACTACTAAGGGAAACAAAATGTACTGAGCCATCTGTGCTCATTATTTGTTAAAATCTAAGTTAACCTTAATTGTGCTGTACACCATCCAAAGACAATGCCCTTATGTCGTCCTGCCTTCTTAGAGCTTGCTTGCTTTATTTTGCTTTTGTATATTTAATAAAAACTGTCTCAAATGTTAAAAAAAAAAAAAAAAAAAAAAAGAGAAGCTGCTAACGGCCAGGAGAGAACAAAAGCTACCTGTCACTGAGCTTGGACAGGCAGGGGAGCTCCAAGGAGCTGCAGGAATCTTGGGAACAAGTACAGACACCAAACACAACCGGTGCTCTTACAAAATGCTAAAATGAGGTTCAGTTGTCTGAGCCATAATGCATTATTTCTTGGTCTTTCTTTTGAAATGAAAATTAAGTCTAGAAGCAGAGGCAGAAACCGTGACAGAGCCAGAAGATGAGTGACTGAATGGTTATAGCTTATCTGTCTTTATCAAACTAGTCACACTGTTTATTCTATTTTTTCCTTATTATAAATAGCTAATATTTTTGGATACTTATTATACTGAAAATATTGTGAAAACTTTTTACATATATTATATTATTTTCTAAGTTTTCTTAAAAAATCTTGCTTCTGAAAAAAAAAAGTGGACAGGCTATTTGAATCTTCTGAAATGAATTACCTAATTTGGTCACTTGAAAGGAATCATTATTTGGCTACATTTATCAAAGTGAACATTATTTTAAGGTAATTATATCCAAAATAACACCTCTCAAAAAAAATTTCTCTTTTTAGCTCTGCGTCTTGTGAGAATCTGCCATTTTCATGACCTCATGTAACTATAGTGAGAAAGCATGTAGATATGAAAACTGAATGAGAAAACATTCCAAAGGGAAGCACCAACCAAAGTCAACATAAATCCCCTGTTCATGAGATCACCATTCCACCTGTTTATAAAATCATGTGTAAACTATGAAATCCTGCTTTGCAAGACTGAAGTGGTCAAAATGTTAAGTATTTTCCAGAAACCCCAGAAATGCCCAACACCACATGAGAGAGAGAGAGAGAAAAGAAGAAGAAGAAGAAGAAGGAGGAGGAGAAGAAGAAAGAAGAAGAAGAAGAAGAAGGAGGAGGAGGAGGAGGAGAAGAAAGAAGAAGAAGAAGAAGAACAAGAACAAGAACAAGAAGGAGAAGGAGAAAAAAAGAAGAAGAAGAAGGAGAATTTCATAAGCAAACCAAGATACCTGGTATCTTGAAGTATACCTGGTATTTTAAAGTATGATAAATACTACACATGAATGGTTTGGGTTGTGTATTCCTTTAAGATATCATACTTAAATACATAGTAATGTAGCATTACACAATTGTAACATAGTTTTAATTGTTATTTATTTAAAAACAGGCAGTCATTCTTGGGCTCTATCCATGAGCACCCGTATTCGATGCTCTTAGGGGAGCATCTAAACAGCAGGACTTCACCCCTCCTTGACAGTGACGATTGCATCTCTGGTACCCACAGCACCTAGCAAAGGCCTTTCATGCATCAGGCCCATAATAAATGTTAAGTATTTAGGAACTACGGGCAAATTATATAACGTTACTATGTTGATTTAAATCCATATAAACGTATCTGTGACCAGAACATAACAACTCCATAAATTTGATTACAGATCAGTATCTTTAGATAAACATTTCAACACTGGGATAGAATCTCTTAAAAAGTTTTATCATCTTTTTGGTTTCTGGGGTAACCAAGCCTCTTCTCATATAGTGATACAACATGAAATGAAAATCTCACATAAACTTACTCCATCCCTGTCTGTGCTTAAAGAGTTAGAAAGATGCTTAAATCGACAGCTGAGGTGTTCTCAACTTCACAGCAAGAAGAAACCTCGTAAAAAGAAGGTAAAAGGGATGAGTGAAATAGGTGAAGGGGATTAAGGGGTACAAACTGCCAGTTATTAATAAGTCACAAGGATGTAAGGTACAGCATAGGGAATAAAGTCAATAATACTGTAATAACTTCGGTACATAATAGATGAAGATATATTGTTGTACACCTGAAACTAATATAATATTGTAACCCAATTGTACTTCATTAAAAAAGGCAGGGGAAGGGGATGAAAGGGATTTTATCTACAAAAATAAAAAAAAAAACTGTAAACTACTTGCTTTTGTGCTTTTCTTTAAATTTACCATTTTGAAGAATTCCAAACTCTCTTCAAAACGATTTGATATAAGGCTTCTCAACTAACAAAAAAGCATGACACATGCACATGTTTTTTGACCAAATATGTGAAAAAAGATGTTTTCTTCCCAGGAAAGTTTACACGCCACAATATCTCGGACAAGTATAGCAAGGGTAGGTGGGAGGGAATATGTATCTTTTAACAATGACATGATAAATGTACAAATGTTCTTGGCTATAAAGTGAAAGCAAAACAGTCAAATTTGCC
This sequence comes from Balaenoptera borealis, assembly GCF_965194805.1. Classification (NCBI taxonomy): domain Eukaryota; kingdom Metazoa; phylum Chordata; class Mammalia; order Artiodactyla; family Balaenopteridae; genus Balaenoptera; species Balaenoptera borealis. The sequence continues at coordinate 400,850 of NW_028123982.1, read as the reverse complement.
CCTGATGAAAGAGGCTGCTATTCAAATAACCAAGATGCTATTCAATAACTAAATTTCTAATACACATAACTTTTTAAACAACAAAAGAATAAGATTATTGGTAAAACTTTTCTTTTGCCACACACACACACAAATGTTTACATGGATGCAAAAGATTTTACTTTCTTTAAAAACACTGAAAACTCTGTCCTCATTAAAAAAGCATAAATAAAAACCATGAGTTTCTTTAACATTGCAGGTTACCTCTCAGGTCTTTCTTGAGTTTTCTGAGGTCTTTTTGAAAATCTTCAAACTTCATCTGCGAGGCCTGAAAGAGGTCCTGGGGTTCCGGCAGTGGAAACACACACTGTTCCTTCCCAGCATCCTAATCAGCAGGAAGCACAGAACGCTTAAATGAATGAGGACTGAACAACAGCAGCAATGACAAAATGAAGACAAACACGGCCAAATCGCTCAACAATGAGGAATAACAATACGTGACTCTATGTAAAAACTGTCTCACCTCATCGAAATTGCGAAGATAATAGGACACAATATATGACAAAAGGCTTCTGCTATTGTCCTAGGCAGAGAGACCAAAGTGAGTAGAAATATATTTTTTAAATTATTAAATATACAATGTTAAATTAAATTCACTCAAGTAAATCCACACATGTAGATGAGAATATTTGGGATGAAAGGTGAAGTTCTCTGTTTCTTCTTACTTTAACGGTCCAGACGGTCTTGTTTTCCCCACTGTTCCCACCTAAGCCCCACGTGGAAGCACAGCTGTTTCAGGGTAGGGTCTCAGATGTACACACCTTTCTGTTTTCACCCTCCTGGACCAGACAATTAGTTCATTAATTTTATGTTTTATTATTGAAAGGTATAACTACTATCTAAACTGAAATGACTAAATATCACCAGCATTTCTGCATGGCTGGACCAACAGGGACCACTCCAACAGGAAGTTTGATTGAGGCTTGTTAGTATGTAGATTAAGAAAATTTAAGTTAAGTATTATTTCAAGTAAGCTGGAGCTTTAAAAATGCAAATGCATATTATAAATTATGTCAGCAACTGAGATTTAGGAATTAATATCCATGCAGCTATAAATAATGTAATGTATGTAGTTCAAAAAAAAATGTTTCATATCTAACAATCTTCAAAGAAGAGCTTTCCACCTTCTTTCTGGCATATTTAGAGGAATTAATTTTTAATTTTTTTCATTGCTCAAAATTAGTATTAGATAATCTGAATGTGTGAAACCAAATACATATTTTAAAAACACACTCTATAATACAAACTTTGTTTCCTGGAATGTTCAATCTAACCATGATTTTTCCCCCATTGATAATAAAAGAACAACATCCCTTTATAATCAAGTTTGACATGACATGATAATATTTCTATTAGACTCCCCATATATACTTCTATATACATATATTACAAGGAAATATATAGCTATAATAATAAAAGTAATACATTTCTTAGAAACAGGATTGCTTGTAAAATGATTTAAGCAACTGACTTCCTTTGTCTTTCCTAACTTGCAAATGAGTGAAATGATCAGCAATACCTGAATCAATTAACAAAACACTTATTAAATGCCTGCTGACAGGCATGCTGAGCAGAAGTTAATTCTGACTGATCCAAGGAACAGCTCCATCCATGCAGGTCTATATAACTATATAGATATAGTTATCTTTATTTTATACAGAAAGAACCAAATAGACTTTGCATATAGCTCTTGTGAGAATGCAAGTGAAATTATTTTTAAAAACTTGCTTCTTGATTATTTTTTCCAGATTATTCCTTGATTATTTAAATTAATGAAATTTAACTTATAGGAGGATTGAATAAGATATATCAATCAATACAAAAAATCCCTTATTCATATATAATTATGATCATCAGAATCTATTTCAGATTCATTTTGATAAGTAACATTATATTGATGCTATTTGTATTCCAATGTTATTTGCAAAAACTACTTGTTTCAATCCAACAATCAGCTGTAAGAACTATTCAAAAACTACTATGTGTTTAGAAAAAAAGCTTTTGTTTTTGAATAAATGATTTATCATGTTGACATATTGGAGGTTCCTATGAAAATGTATATCATACAAATAAAACAGCATTTGAAGAAATATAACCATAAAAATCACAAAAATTATATGCTGTTGGTGTTCCAAGCAAGGACTATGTTTTTCCCAATTATGGAAAAGCACACTGTCTGGCATTTCATAGAAGCCAGATGAAGGAATGTTCAATGAACATATGAGTGGATATGAGTGAATAAACCAGTGAGTTGTTGACTGGCAGAGAAAAGCAAAAAAAGTATCTCCCTCCTATCAGGGAGATTATTGCCTTATCTAGGAGGGCCAGTTCTCTGTACTTTCATTTTTATAGGCCAATTGTTCACTTAAACTCAATATTTTAAAAACATTTCCTTCATAATTTCCTTCATCATATAGTTCTTTGTGAAGATTCTTTTATCAGAGAAACAGAATTCTATTATTTTCTAAGTTTACAATGTCAGACTTTAACTCTGACCACTGTGGTGGTTTCCCTGATGTTATATTTCTATTGACACTCTCATAATCTCTTAGATGTTAATTTTAAACAAACACAACTACAGAATTAGAATAAAAAATAATAATTAGGTTTGCAAAAGGGCTTAGATGTTCCCATATATACCAGTATCAAGGAGAGGATGATATAGAGAAAAAGAGGATCATCTTTTAAATTTTATTTATGAACTACTTTCACTTGTCTTTGTTTTGTTTTTAAAACATGGGCCTGTTGGCCTCCATTGCTTAACATGGAGAGAAGAAGAAAGTGATGGATACACTGTTTAATTTATAGAAATCAACTAGTCCTCAGATGCAAAAAGATAAATATTAGCAGACATGGGGAAGATAGTAAAAAATAATTATTTTTATTTTAAAATATTGTCTTCTCAATTATTCATTAGACAGAGGATTCAAAATTACTCACTTTAGGAAACATTCTTCTTCTCTAGATCACAAATATATGGTGGCCACTACTTTTATCTAGCTCAGAACACAAAGGAAATTTTGACCTTGGGACGTAAATATTTATCACACTGGTTTACAGTCAAACTTATTACTCAACAAGATGTCCAGTCCTCAGTGTGCTACATTCACTCACCCAAAATACTTACACTGCTTTTGACGTCTTTCAGCTTTGGGAGGATGTCTAACCCGAAACCGTCTGCCTGTCCCCGAGTCTTATTTCCACCATTCATGTAGTTGCCAAAGGCAAGAACCAAACCCAAAACCTGCATGACCCCTGAGCCATTTTTTAATGTCTGTAAAACAGGATAAAGAAGAATCTCTCACTCACAGTATTGTCTGAATTATCTTAAGTCAGTGGCAGATATTCATATTATACTAATAATTTGGGGTCACAACCAAACTTCTTCAGTGCCCATTTTAGTATATTTAAGAGCAGTGTCTCCAAAGATAACTTAGAAAAAGTTGCAACACCCACAAGCATGCAGGTTGTGCTTCTGTAGCTGAGATGTACCAGCCTAGGTCATTTCTGTGATGTAACTGCATGGAAAACAAATATGGCTGTGATATGAGAACCACCACAAAATATTATCACTGCCATTGGCCTAACTGTATCTGCCGCTGTACAACGCAAATTTTTGGCATAAGGTGTAACTACCAAAACGCAGTTATAAAGTTTAATTTCCAAATTTAGATTTATCCCTGAAAGGTTCACACTCACTTCTTCCAAAACACACAGTTTAAGTTGAATTTGTATATCACTTCCTCTGAAAATGTGTCTTTCATGACATCTTACTACTTTTCAAAATGATTTACCATAGCCAGGAAGAATGGTGATTTTTTGACAAATTGTTTTAAATGTTAATATTGGTAATTTCTGCCAAGCCTTTGTTCTTTGTTTTCAGAAGAATATTTATCTTCTGTCGAGTCATATAGCTGTTCCTGAAGCATTTGGTTTGAATCACTAACAATTTGTTGAGGGACCCTCCCCAAAATGGAGGAACATAAAGAAAACGCCTTCACGTGGCTTTTGGCTGGCAGTCTGATGGAGGAGAGGCCCGTGACAAGGGAAGATTGTGCTTTGGCGAAAGCAGGGGGACAGAAGCCTGCGGGGGTGGACGCCCAGTGACCGTGCCCCAGCAGCGCTGTCCCGGGTCCACTCGCCCTCCTGCACATTTGCTTTGACCTTGATGCTCAGTCATCATACATTCTCTTTGGTGGGACTGCTATCCTTCAAATTTTATGAGTACTTACGGTAAATAAAAGACAACTTGTTTGAAATACGAACATGACTGAACACAATTAAATATCAGAACCCAAGCGTCAGCCCCCGATGGACCAACACCCACCTCACACAACTTCTGTAGCAGCTCCAGTTTGCGCCGAATTGAGCAAATGCTTTCTGAAAATGTGGACTGAAACAGGATGCAAAAGACTCGCTCTGAAAAGTTGGGGATTAGTGACAGTTCATAAAGGAACCTAAGGAAATAAAGCCAAGTTAAGAGGAAAAAGATGATGCACATAAACACGTTCATCCTCACATCATTCATGATACTGATGCACAGAAGATACTTCATTTTCTGAATGGAAAGAGCCCCCCGTGGCCTGGACGCCGCCCGCGGGGCCGAAGCCCTGCTTACTGCTCAGGTTTGTCCAGAGACTTGGTGTTTTCCTTGTCTTTGGAGGACCGGCCGTGTTTTTCAATTTTTTCCAGTTCATCTGACTGTGCTCTCTGGAACAACAAAAGCCAAGCGGCTTTTAGATAATGATGATCTTAAATACAGCAAAACTCTATATATTTTCATATTTCTTAGCATCTGTTTGAAGTAGAGATCATCTCCAAATCTTCCGAATGTTATTGTCTGTTAGTGACATGCAAAATATTTATTCCAGCATGCTTTAAAACAACGCAGTTTCCCTCTCTTGTTTTTTAGTGGTTTATAATACTCTCTAGAATGCAAGAAATTCATTTTAAAGTGTCATTTCTTATTCAGAAATTAATCAAGTTAAATTTGGAAGTAATTTGATCCTAAAGCTGTTAAAGATTTTTAAAGGGAGAAGTACCTATTTAACTACTGCAATCATTGTTTATATCTATTTGTTTTGGGGAAAGAACAGTACAATTGAATTATTAAGTCATGGAACAAAAATAAAAGATTTTGATTCTTCTGAATTTTCGTTTTGATTCAAAAATGGCTCTAGGCTTTTCTTCCTAGGTGTCTTCTTTCACCTTTTAAAATCCCAAGCTGGGCTTCCCTGGTGGCGCAGTGGTTGAGAATCTGCCTGCTAATGCAGGGGACACGGGTTCGAGCCCTGGTTTGGGAAGATCCCACATGCCGGGGAGCAACTAGGCCCGGGAGCCACAATTACTGAGCCTGCGCATCTGGAGCCTGTGCTCCGCAACGAGAGGCCGCGATAGTGAGAGGCCCACGCACCGCGATGAAGAGTGGCCCCCACTTGCTGCAACTAGAGAAAGCCCTCACACAGAGACGAAGATCCAACACAGCCATAAATAAATAAATAAAATTAAAATCTCAAGCTAAAAATTTGTTGTTCAAAGTTTGTTTCTTTATAGGAGAGGATCCTGTGCATTTTACCATAAGGTAGAAGATTTTATAGGCTTCAAGAAACACAAACTTGGGCTTCCCTGGTGGCACAGTGGTTGAGAATCTGCCTGCTAATGCAGGGGACACGGGTTCGAGCCCTGGTCTGGGAAGATCCCACATGCCACGGAACAACTAGGCCCGTGAGCCACAACTACTGAGCCTGCGCGTCTGGAGCCTGTGCTCCGCAACAAGAGAGGCCGCAATAGTGAGAGGCCCGCGCACCGCAATGAAGAGTGGCCCCCGCTTGCCGCAACTAGAGAAAGCCCTCGCACAGAAACGAAGAGCCAACACAGCCAAAAATAAAAATACATTAATTAATTAATTTAAAAAAAAAAGCCAAACACATTTCTATAAAAAAAAAAAAAAAAAAGAAACACAAACTTACTCTTTATGGAGAATTTGGATGATTTTATTTTCAGTCTTGTCTCTGTAATTCACAAAGCTGTTTCAAAACAGTCAAAATACTACATTGTCTAAGTGCATTAAGAACTTTGAGTAGACCACCCTGTCTTGGGTTTGAGTCTAGCCCTCCGATATTAAAATCCCTTCAACCATTATTTGTTGTTTACACAGAAAAGCAGCTCAGCCATAAACTGCTGTAGACGACAGAACCTGATCAATTTCTAGAGACTACAGATTTCCTCTAAACAAAGCATGTTCTGTTTTGAATTCACTGATTGTTCTGAAATGCAGGTTTTTCTATTGATGGGATTAACTAGCAAAGACTAGTTTCTCCAAGGAAGCTTCTTTTAGCATGGAAAGATTTGTTGACAGATCGGTAGATCTTCTGAGGGTTTGATCAATTTTGCTTCCGGAATGTAATGTGACAAAAGGATACTGAGAAGTAAAGGTACGATGTCCACTGCAAAGCCTGCCTTGCCCACCTCGACCCCATTATAACCAGTCTCTCTCTAGAACAGCACGGAACCTTGTGTTCGCTCTGTGTTGTGCTACACGTACCACAGTGTCTCACTGGTGATGCACACACATGCCTACAAGCTTCTGGAGGGGGAAGGCCGTGTCTCGCTATGGTCCTAGTGACTGGTATGGTTCACTACTGTATGGTCAGCCCTCAGTATCGTGGGTTCCGCATTTGTGGATTCAACCAAATGCAGATCCAAAACATGTGGGGAAAATTCCATAAAGTTCCAAACAGCAAACTTGGATTCACTGTGCTGCAGCAACATTTTACACAGCACTTACACGGCATCATAAGTAATCAAGTGATTTAAAGCATACAGGAGGGTGTGTGGGGTTATATGCAAGTACTGCACAACTTCATTTAAGGGACTTGAGCGTCTGCGGATTTTGGTACCAAGCCCCCACAGATACCGAGGGGTGACTGTGCAGTTAGCAGTCAGTAATTTTTTTAAAACATTGAAAAATTAAAACAGCAATTGAATATGAAAAAAGAAGGCCTCCAATTCTGGGGAGAAGAGGGAGGTAAAAGGACGAAATATAATGACAGGACACTTGAAATAAGAACTACTGAGGACATGATGATACAATGCCAACTGTTCAGAATCATCCTGAGAGTACGATGAGAAGCCTTATGAGGTAATTTGAGTCCAAAACAGATACTTATGCCTGCATGAGACAGAATTACTCATTTCAAATGCTAGGACACAAATAGGTAGATAAAGAAATAAGAAAGGTATGCCCAGCAAAAGTACATATGACTTCACTCATCTGTACATCCATTCCACACAACTCTTTTGGGTACCCATCATTCATCTCTTATGCAGGAATACTTATGTGTGTAAAGGTACAAGAAGTAGGACTAAAACATCATAGGTTTTTAAGCAATATTCATCAAATCTACAAATTCTGCTATTCATCAGTATACCAAGACCGACTGCTTCTTCTTGCCCATCATCTCGGCTTTCTCCTTGCAAAACATGTGGGATCAAGCAAAAGTCAATTATTTTCTACCTGTTAAGGCCCCAAATTCTTACCCTTATCAGCAACCATCAACTATGTCAAACTAGTGACTACAAATCTGTACCAGAACCTAGAGGTCACCTTGATAATTCTGGCTTTGTTTGACCCCCAAAATGAAGTTAGTCTCAAGGGTTCTTCTCTGGCCCATGAGTTTGAAGTAATCATCAGGGTCGGGCTTTAAAAAGGATGAATTTTAGGGATTTATTCATCCACCGATTCAATCAAAGGCCGATTGTTTACCAGGCACTACACCAGACACTGGAGATAAAAATATACACACTGGGCTTCAGATTCAAGGAAAATCCCACCACACAAAACATCATGTTGCTCATAACACCACTCTTATTTGCTCAACCCTGCTACAGCAACCTTCCACTGCTTTTTAAAACTATATATAACCCTCTATAAGAAGGGGATGCTAGTGACCACACTACCATACCAGTGGTGATGAGAGTTATCTATGGAAATAGGTTCATTTTTCCTTGTGGCCAAAGACACACGGGCAAAGTAACTACACACTCACACACCAATGAACAACATAAAGGAATTTCCAAGTTCCAAACATTCAAGTAGCAAGCCTTCCCTCTCCCAGTCTCACAAGACTAGATCATTTCAGTCTCCAGCACAGGGACTGTCTTTTGGTTACTACCTTCCTTTACTTACTGCACACTCCCCCTTCCCACTCCCACCCCGATTACCTGCAGGTCTGTACCAGGATTTCCTTTTCTCAAGAGTTCCTGTTTGCCTAGAAATGAAATAGATCTATTGCTGCTAAGTTGGAGGCTTTCACCAGTTACCAAAGATTCATGGCACCCAGCACCCAGACACACTCCTCACTCAACCGCTGGCCAGAACCGACCTGGATTCCTGGCTGCCAGCCCCGGATTTCACCAGGTATTTTGACCTCCACGGCCCTAAACCCACACGCCCTGCAACTGAAGGCTGTTCTTTCAACTCCTGAGAAAAACCGTAGCTCCCAGAGAGGATGGGGCTGGGGAGCAGGGGGTGCAGGGGCAGAGGAGACTGTGGAGAGGGATGATGTGCTTTCCTGATGCCGAGTCTATTGCTGGCATTCAGCCAGTGTTTCTCAAGCAGGGTTCCAGGGAACACTGACTTGGGTCCTGAGATTCATTAAGCATTGCTGTGTGAGGACTTTCCCTGGCGGCCCAGTGGTTAGGACTCCACGCTTCCACTGCAGGGGGCGCGGGCGGGGTTCAATCCCTGGTTGGGGAACTGGGATCCCACATGCTGTGCAGTACAGCCAAATATATATATATATATATATATATCTCTGTATGGTACACGCTAAATAAATACTCTCAGAAGTTATGTTGTTGAAAAAACTATTTCATTTTAACAGCAATCCTCATAACTAATTGATCATAAAATGTGTGTGTATGAGAGGGAAACAGAGAGAACAGGATAGAAATGCTCCCAAGGAGCCGGTGTTCCAAGGGATGTAGGTGGGAACACGTTGCAGGCCAGACTCTCACCAGTCCCCGTTCGGTTTCTACCATTTTCTCAGTGTTTCTATTCTACGTCTCATCGCTAAATCTTTGCCTAAGCCCTGGCCCTCATGTCTGCCTCCGGATGGGCTCCCACTGGTCACAGCATCACACCCCCTGTCCCTAGACCCCCAAAAGCCCTCCTCAGTCCCCACCGCCAGGCCCGCGCTCCCACCAGCCCACACACGACAAAAGTCTTCAGCCCGCGTTTCCGAGACAGCCCGCTTTCCCCTGCATATGTCCACACGAGCAACTGCTTCCCCAACATTTTCACCTGCATAGCTCAGAAGCACCTTGGACAAAAAAGTCTAAAAACAAACTCATGTTTTCTTCCCCAAAACACTCAGCGGTCCTGATGACAGCAAAGTGGAAAAGAGTCACCCAGCCGGACGCCGATGAGTCACCAAGCCTCAGAGCCACTCTCCCCGGCCACTCCCAATACCATCGTCCTGCCCGGGCCACCACCCTCCCGCCTGTTCTGCCTGGCCCCCGTCACCGTCCCCAGCTATGACACCCGCCCTACATGGCACGCAGTGTCACTCTGTAAAGATGTGGACCGGAGCCTGTGCTCCACGCCACTCCTCACGCCTGTGTCTCGCCTGACCCTCACTCTTAGATCAGCACACAGACCCCGGATGCCCGCGAATCCCCCGTGGCCTGCCGCCCGCCCCCATCTTGTGTCCTGCTTGCACGTGCTGAGCGCTTCTGTCCCCACTGGCTTTCCTCCAGTTCCTCAAGTGGGTCCCACTCCTCTTACACCGATGCTGCGCCTTGTGTCTGGAACATTCCCCACACATCTCACCCCTCAGCACCCCTTCTTCTCTGCTCTGGGGAGGCTGCCCTTCACCTCCTCACCAGCCTGGGTCCTCCTGGGGACACAGTCCCGTTGGGCATCGCCACTGGAAATGAGTCTGGGAGGCGTGGCTCCCAGAGTACAAAGACAGCTCCATAAGCCCAAGGATAATGTCAATGTGTTCATCATTGCAACCAGGGCACATGCCTGAAATAAAGCAGACGTTTAATAAATATCTGATGAAATAATCACAAACGCATGGAGTTTATTATATATAAATTACTCCAAAGTCACTCATTTCTTCCTAACGTCCTATCTCCTCATTCAATCTCATCTTTTCTCTCCTTTCTGCAATAGAAAGAGTAACTACCAGGCCTTGAAACAGTGGGTGTCTGACTTTGGAGAAGTCAAGGTCACAATGTCTGGTGACGTGAATGACAGCAGCCAGGCAGCCGGTTCTGTGCTGGATGGTGGTTGAGGGGAGACTGTGCCTGGTCTCCAGGAGTTTTCTTTTTTTTATTCCTGTGCTATTGATCCAGCGTCAGCAGCAACCTTCCTCTTCCTGTAACTGACCTGCTTATCTCTCCCTCTCTCTGCTCACCCTTCCCCTCAGCCCTTTCTTTCCTACTTGAGCCTCAAACTCCCTTCTCCCCCACCCATCACTCCCTGAGCCCTTCACAGCCCTCCCTCTCCTTCTCCAGCTCAGAATCTCAGAGGCAAACTGACTTCTCTCATTTGGGCTTGGTTTTTGAATCCCCGCGATCTGGCTTTTGTTCTTTCACTAAGCTCAAAAATGATCTTAGAGCCAAGAGTCTCTTTTACCTGTAGATAAAACAAGAGCTCCTATTTATTGAGCCCTTAATAACAGTCAGGCACCGTGCAAAGTGTTCTCCATGTACAATGTCATGTAGCCCTCACAGAGCCCTGACAGGCATCGTTATCACCAACAGCATCACCCCCATCGTATGATGAGAACGCTGAGTCTTAGGTCTCAACTAGTAAGCACGGTGCCAAGGTCCAAGCCTTCACCTATCGTCTCCTGATGTCAAGGGGCTGACACAGATGTCTTTTTTACAGAAGTGCTACTGAGCCCCAGGCTGCCTACTGAAGGGGCCCAGGGCCTTGAAGACCAACATGGGGCCAAGATGAGGACACCCCATTCCTTGCCAGTCCTTCGTGCAACTATAAGTCCTGGAACTAAGACCACAAACAAACATAGGAATGCTATGAAAAATGCAGGGAAGGCTGACTGGCCGGGAACCTCACAACCTGAGGAAAGCCATAAGCTCCCCGTGTTTTCTTTCCTCCTTCATCCCCAGTGGGGTGCTGGAGAGGCCTGGATGCAGGACCAACTCTAGACAAAGAACGTCTGGCAGAAAAAAACCTCATTCTTAATACTTGTCCTACTCGAGCCAAAAACCAAGAGAAAAACTGACCCCTCGAGGAATCAGTGTGGCCGAGTGAAGAAGCGAACATCCCCTGACCTGGCAGCAATGCGGTAAAGCTGGTTGGCAGGAGGCAATGCTACTCAGTGACCTTCTTCCCCGACCTCCGCCCCGGTGCCTGGGGGGCAGCTGGTACTTCTCCCACCCCCGGCAGCAACGAGGCACAATGAGGTGGCTCAGAGGGGTGACAGTGAGCCTACAATCTAACTGGAAAATGGGCAAAAGACGTGGACCTCACCAAAGAGAACACACAGAAGACAAACACATGAAAAGACGATCATTTGCCATTAGGAAAATGCAAATTAAAATCACAGTGAGATATTACAATACACCTATCTATTACAACAGCTAAAATTTAAAAGTTGGTGACAGTACCAAGGATGCAGCAAAATTAGATCTCTCCCATATTGCTTCTGAGGACGTTCTGGAAAATAGTTTGGCAGCTTCCTAAAAATACATTCTAAATATACATTTAACATATGCCGGGCATTTATCGCAAAGCTGAGAAAGCTTATATCCACACCAAAAACTTAATGTATATGAATATTCATAGGAGTTTTATTTGTAATAGCCAAAACCTGAAAACCCAAATGTCCCTCAATGTAGGAAACAAATGTTGGAGTGTTCACACCATGGAATACTATTCAGCAATGGAAAAAAAATAAGTTTTTGATACACTCAACACTTGGATGGATCTCAAAGGAATTATACTGAGTGAAAATAAGCCAATATCAAAAGGTTACAGGTTACATCCTATATGATTCCATTTATATGACACTCAAAATGACAAAATTACAGAGATGGAAAACAGAATAGTGACTGCCAGGGATTAAGAATGGGGAAAGGGGTCTTTGTAGAGGTGGAACAATTCTGTATGTTTTTTTGGCTGTGCCACAGGGCTTATGGGATCTTAGTTCCCCAACCAGGGACCAAACCTGGGCCCTGGCAGTGAAAGTGCCAACTCCCAACCACTGGGCCACCAGGGGATTCCCAACAATTTTGTATCTTGATTGTAGTAATGGTTACACAAATCAACACATGTGATAAAACTGTACAGAACTACACACACATAGAGGCATGTGCACGCACACACGCACACACACACATAGGAGTGCATGAGGAACCAGCAAAATTGAAAAAAGGTCTATGGGTCATACCAATGTCAATTTCCAGATTTTAACACTATACTACACTTTTGTAAGATGTTATCACTGGGGAAAATGGGGTGAAGGATACACAGGACCTTTGTGTACTATGTATGTTGTGTCCTGTGAATCTGCAGTTATTTCAAAATAAAATATTAAAGAAAAAATCAACACAGCCCACTGCTCATCTGTTCTTTTATGTCCCCAAATACGTTCCTCCTTTGAATATTCAATCTTGGTCCAGACACCCAGGAAAGAAGCCGACTTTGGTCTCTCCCCTCCCTCGTCCAGTTAGACAACACTTCCTAGCTCATCAGCCCTGAAAAAACCTCAGGAGCAGACTTCCCCCTCTCCCATCTCAATGCCACATCCATCCCTGTCAGTCTCAGCCCCTCCCAAATCCAATTCCAACTCTCCTGTGGGCTACCTTCCTCCAACACAAAATTCCTCACCCCAGATCACTCTGCTCCACCTGCTGGGAAAGTCCTCATGTCTACTCTCAAGCTTATAAGAACATCTGCAAACAGCCCCAAACCTTGCCTCTCTATGAAGATTACCCAGGGTTCCCCAAATCAAGTAACTGTCACCTCTTCAGCAACTGTCCTGTTCTTTCCACAGAACTCTATCCCAGCACTTGTCACCTTAGCCTGTAACTATTTAATTATGTACCTGACCCCCAACGTCTGATTTGGCAACCATCCATCTGACGGTTAGTTCCTCTCATTTTATTTGAATAAAAAACATGCATGTTAGGTACATTATAAATGAAATATCCTTTTCTATGTTGGACTGGGGACATCTCAGCAATTTCAAGGGGAAATGTTTCTGTATTATTAAATGACCACTTAAAATATACTTTTTACACATTATACATTCAAGACTTTATGGGTGGTCTCTATACTATTTGTTGACTTGTATTTCCTCTAATCGTGAAAAGTAGCTTTTCAAGAGATATACTTTATATAGTCCACAGACTAACATACTACAGTCCAAGAGATCTTTCCTCCCAGGTAAAACAAACAACTGGAATTTCGTTAAATGTCAAGGGCTGAGGGGAATTTGCAAAATGATGGTCAAGGACACATAGCAATGGTGGTCATAGACACATAGCAATCTTAAGTTGTATGTCAAGGGCTGAATGGCTCTTCAGAGGACCTGAGATAACACCTAACCATATATTGGCAAATCACCATATATTGGTAAGTAAATAAAGATTTCAGAGCCAAATATATACCTGGAATCATTCAACTTCCTAAATGTCAGCTGAAAAAAAGCCCCACACAACCTAAAAGTTGAGGATTATGCTTTATTCAAGGACCTTACTGAGGACTCTAGCCCAGGATATAGCCTCTCAGATACTCTGAGGAACTGTTCCAAAGAAGTAAGGGGCTTTTTGCTGAAAAAACAAACAAAAAAACACATAGTTGAACGTCAAAACATTACTGCTAATCACAAAAAAATAGACATCTCAAGTTAATGATGTTAGTGCTTTTCTGTGTATGGGAAGATGCCAGAATCTAGGCCCACTGAAATTATTCCTTTGATGTGCACCTCAGCTATCTGGGGCCAGTGTCCTATTTTTCTCCACCCTTAATGTAGGGGGCAGCCACAGTGGCTGATGGCTTGACAATGGGCAACATTCTTTGCTTACTGGAATGGCAGGAGACACTTTTTTTCCCCCAAAGTTCAGTGAAGGAAAATGATAGGAATTTTACATCCTTATGAAAAGATTTGACTACTCCTTTCACTGATTAATCGCTGAGCTAAATGTTAGTTATTGCAATCATGGGCAACAAGGAGGGAAAGATGATGCACCCCTCAAGCAGAATGTCAAAACCATCCAATTCTATTCCTGTTCATGAATAATTTCAAGTCAGTTCTCTGCTTTGGAGTAATCAAGGCTCTTAGCAGGTACCTACAACAATCAACATTTGCTACCACTGAAATATCTCTACCTTATATGACCATTCACAGGCCAAACCTGCAACTCTTCTACAAAAACTATTACATTCCTAGTCTAAGTACACTCCTCTACCATCAGCAGAATAAAGGGATTTAAAGAAGGTATAGCCCCTGAGAAAACCATAATTCAAAAAGAGTCATGTACCACAATGTTCATTGCAGCTCTATTTACAATAGCCAGGACATGGAAGCAACCTAAGTGTCCATTGACAGATGAATGGATAAAGAAGATGTGGCATGTATATACAATGGAATATTACTCAGCCATAAAAGGAAACGAAATTGAGTTATTTGTAGTGAGGTGGAGGGACCTAGAGTCTGTCATACAGAGTGAAGTAAGTCAGAAAGAGAAAAACAATACCGTATGCTAACACATACGTGTGGAATCTAAAAAAAAAAGTCATGAATAACCTAGGGGCAGGACGGGAATAAAGATGCAGACCTACTAGAGAATGAACTAGAGGACACAGGGAAGGGGAAGCTGGGACGAAGTGAGAGAGTGGCATAGACATATATACACTACCAAATGTAAAACAGATAGCTAGTGGGAAGCAGCCACATAGCACAGGGAGATCAGCTCGGTGCTTTGTGACCACCTAGAGGGGTGGAATTGGGAGGGTGGGAAGGACGGAGACGCAAGAGGGAGGAGATATGGGGATATATGTATACGTAAACTGATTCACTTTGTTATAAAGCAGAAACTAACACACCATTGTAAAGCAATTATCCTCCAATAAAGATGTTAAAAAAATAAAATCACATATACTTACAAGTAAATAAATTATATATATATAATAAAAGAAAGTACAGCAAAGATTTATGGCACCAGGTTGGCACAAACATTCATCGTGGTTGCTAGCCAACGGCATCATTTCTCTAATGCCTGCCTGCTATCACGGAAAATTGCTGGGAAAGGTTTAATGTATGTGTGTCAGGAGAGACTTCCCCCTAGGAGAGCTGAATAGTCTGTAATTGGACCAGAATTTCTCCGGGAAGTGTGAACTCTGGCAAAGGCATAACACAGCAATCATCCCTCTATTCTTGTCTTTCAAGCAGTACCTGTGCTCCCAGCTACAGACATACCACATCTCCCCTCCCCAAACCCAACAGCCTTCATAATCTACTCTTTTTTAGGAGATAGGACTTAAAGTGTCTTATGATATATATTGTGTTAAACTATTATTTCGTTGAATGTTAACACTTGAATTACTTTATGATTATTAAAAATTTATGCATATTGTACCTACCCCACAAAAGTATATCCTCCTTGCTGGGGGAGGCTGGGCAGCAATAGGTACCTAGCACATTTCCTAGAAGCATACTATAGACAAGAGCATAAATTGGAAAAGAAAATGTGTAAGCATAAATTATTTTTCAAGGTATTAATATACACTATTATTTCTATATACATTATTTTAAACATTTAATTAAATATTCAATACTATATTTTAATAGGCACAATATACATAGCTTTCCAGAAATGGAGCTACCAGTCATATCTAAGAAAAACCTTACTTCAACTTTAGCAAGTGCTCACCATTTTGGAAAATCCTATTAGTGGTGATAAAAGTAATTTTAGCTGCTATATTCAAGGCGATTATAAATAAAAGGACAAATATTGGTCTCTATCGTATCTTCTGGTTCAATAATTTACAAGTATCATATAATATTATAGATTACTTTGTTATTTCTACTTTAGAGTGTAGACATTAGATCTTTAAAGTTACATATGTAGAAAATTTTTTATCCATGAATTTCTTCTCAGGATGGTAAAGGAAATGTGGACAAAGAACGTCGCTGTCATTTCAGTAAACAAAGGATGTTGCAGCCATCAAGCCATCCCCACGTGTGCTCCCTGAGGGGACTCAGGATGGAGTAAAGCAGGACACTGGCCCTAGGTAGTTAAGGTGCACATCAAAGGAATGATTTCCATGAGCCCAGACTCTTGCATCTGCCCATACACAGAATAGTGCTGAGGTCGTTAACTTGAGATGTCTGTCTTTGTGATTAGCAATAATCTTTTGAAGTTCGACTACATGTTTTTTTCTCCTGTATATCTTGACTCTTCCCTTAGCTCTTTGGAATAGTCCCTCAGAGTTTTCTGAGAGGTTGCATCCCAGGCTTAAGTCCTCAGTAAGTCTGCCGAATAAAACATAATTCTCAACCTTTAGATTGTGCATATTTTTCAGTCAACAGAAACATAAATATTTGTTAGGAAAAAGAAGCACTGAATGGATAAGATTGAGAATTAACAGCCTGGTCTAAGGGGTACCCATCCGGGATGACTCATCCTTCTGCAGGAAGATCCCTAAATAAAGAGACTCAAAAGGAAAGGAAAGGAAAGTGGTAACACCAGAGCCTGAAGAGCAAATGTCGCAACGTAAAGCGACGCAGTAAATGTCAAGGGATTACTTCTTGACATCAGTAGTGGGTCTAGTAATTTGAAACAAGAGAGGGTGTGTGGGGGAAAGGAGGTCAGGAGAAGAAAGAAGCACCACAGAGTCATGAGCACAACCTCTCTAAGTCCCCTCACAGATACACAAGGAAGCCAGTGACCTTGACGCTGCTGGCGAGGTCGACCCAAGCAGCTCCCCTCCTGTGCTTTACGTGGGGGAGCGGATTCTGTGATGTGGCTCCAGAGACCTGGATTTCTGTCCCGATAACGAGAAAGCAAGAGTCTTTATTTCAAATGTAAAAGTAAAAACTGACCCCAAATTAACTGTGTGGAACATCTGATCACAGTTCCTCTTTCTCCTTAAAATATATGCCATCATTTAAGTAATGATTAAAACCTCAATGCTTTTAAAAACATTCTGTTTAAGAGAACGTGTCAAAGCTAGTGTTATGTTCACCATAAATAAATGCATTCATTTGGTAAATATTTCTTTGTAGTGCTTAGTGGGTTCCAAGGGAATATGATACGAAGGGAAAAAAGCAGACACAGAAGTTCCACGATGTTCCATGGAGGGGATGAGAGTAAATCCTGGCAATGTGTGTGGAACATCCAGGCTAAGTGCTCCACAAGCGAGTTTGCTCTGCGTTTGTAACAGGAGGGTTTGTGACCCAGAAGAATGACAGAGGGGGAAGGAGGGGATGAGAACAAAGGTTCAGTGATGTTCACTAGGACGAGATGGCGAGTAGAAGTTTCCCATCTGAAGGCGGCTTTGTCAGTGCTTGTTCTAGCGGTGGGACCAGGAGGTTTTGGGAAGCAGAGGCCAAGTGGCTGGAGGGCAAACAGCTGGGAGAGCTGTTCTCTAATGAGTCCACCCTTGGATTTCAGCAATCAAATTAAAATCTAATCTTAAAGTAAGGTGGAAAATGTATGTGAGCATTCCCATGTCGTTCATTTCCAGTGAAGTTGTGTTAATCATTCTAACTTTCATTTCCCAGGAATTCACTGGAGACAGTTTATCTAAGAGAAGCACAGTTATCAAAAACTCAGTCGATACTTTTATGATGTGGCAGGCAATGTCACATTCCAGATGAACAGGAAAGAAACATAATTTCTGGATTTTATGAAGTCCATAGCATCAATCTGTAAGTGATTCAAGACCTAAAGCTTTTGTTTTTTAATTCTGAAATTCACCTTAAGCACGTTTATAGTTGAAAATGAGCTACAGGGATTCCAGGAACCAACCCCAAGAAGCAATGAAATATGAGAGTATGGTTTTCAAACAGCTCCGTGAGGAAAGTCAGTAATCCTCTCACATTTGTTTGAAGAAACTAATGATTAAATGCTGCTAAAAACATGAATCCAGTAAGACCTCTAGGAAGTGACAGGAACAGGCAGTTAATCCAGTTCATTTTCGCTAAGGTAACAGTGCACACCTCTGAGGATGCTCCATCCTGTAAAGTGTGCCGGTTACTTTTCCAGATTGAAGTTTATGGTCTGTCAACCACGACAGTAAGTAAAGATCACTACCACTATGCCCGTGAAATCCAATCCCCAGAAGTGTAAAGTTAAACCTCTAATTCTTGCTATCTTGCCTGCTTTTTTTTCTCCTTCTAATTGGATTAGAGCTGTTTAATTACAAATGGATGGGGATTTTTTTTTCTCCTTTTTAATATTTTTTCTTGGACTGAACTTCTAATAAGATTCACTTCTAAGGTTTGGTTTTGTCTTACTATTTAAGATTTTTTTTTTTTTCTTGACTATGAGATAAAGGGAACTGAATCTTAAAAAAACAATTCAAATGTTATATAAGGACATTTTAATGGACACATTTCTGAATTGATATTAAATATTTGATTCACTAAAGAAAAAATAAGGAATCTACCTCAACTTCTCCTCCATCCCCACAATCCCCATCCATCACTTCTCTCCGGGCCATCTGAGGAGTGGTCACTAGGAATCAGAATCAACAGACACATTTAACCAACTGTAAATATTACACACTGCTTTTGAAGATATTTTACCCTCAGAACTCAATGGTAGTAAAAAACCCAAAGTTAACTGTAAAGATTTTTGCTTTTAAAAACTCAATGGGATATACTGCATTTAGCATCTCTGTGGATTCACTAGATGTTTTGGGGTTTTTTTTACCATCTTTATTGGAGTATAATTGCTTTACAAAGGTGTGTTAGTTTCTGCTTTATAACAAAGTGAATCAGCTATACGTATACATATATCGCCATATCTCCTCCTTCTTGCGTCTCCCTCCCACCCTCCCTATTCTACCCCTCCAGGGGGCCGCAAAGCACCAAGCTGATCTCCCTGTGCTATGCGGCTGCTTCCCACTAGCTATCTATTTTACATTTGGTAATGTATATATGTCCATGCCACTCTCTCACTTCGTCCCAGCTTACCCTTCCTCCTCCCCGTGTCCTCAAGTCCATTCTCTACATCTGCATTTTTACTCCTGTCCTGCCCTTAGGTTCTTCAGAACCTTTTTTTTTTTTTTTTAGATTCCATATATACGTGTTAGCATACAGTATTTGTTTTTCTCTTTCTGACTTACTTCACTCTGTATGACAGACTCGAGGTACATCCACCTCATTACAAATAACTCAATTTCATTTCTTTCTATGGCTGAGTAATATTCCATTGTATATATGTGCCACCTCTTCTTTATCCATTCATCTGTCAATGGACACTTAGGATGCTTCCATGTCCTGGCTATTGTAAATAGAGCTGCAATGAACATTGTGGTACATGACTCTCTTTGAATTATGGTTTTCTCAGGGTATATGCCCAGTAGTGGGATGGCTGGGTCATATGGTAGTTCTATTTTTAGTTTTTTAAGGAAACTCTATACTGTTCTCCACAGTAGCAGTATCAATTTATATTCCCACCAACAGTGCAAGAGGGTTCCCTTTTCTCCACACCGTCTCCAGCATTTATTGTTTGTAGATTTTTTGATGATGGCCATTCTGACTGGTGTCAGGTGATACCTCATTGTAATTTTGATTTGCATTTCTCTAATGATTAGTGATGTTGAGCTTTCTTTCATGTGTTTGTTGGCAATCTGAATATCTTCTTTGGAGAAATGTCTATTTAGGTCTTCTGCTCATTTTTGGATTGGGTTGTTTGCTTATTTGATATTGAGCTGCATGAGTTGCTTGTAAATTTTGGAGATTAATCCTTTGTCTGTTGCTCCATTTGCAAATATTTTCTCCCATTCTGAGGGTTGTCTTTTCGTTCTGTTTTTGGTTTCCTTTGCTGTGCAAAAGCTTTTAAGTTTCATTAGGTCCCATTTGTTTATTTTTGTTTATATTTCCATTTCTCTAGGAGGTGGGTTAAAAAGGATCTTGCTGTAATTTACGTCATAGAGTGTTCTGCCTATGTTTTCCTCTGAGAGCTTTATAGTGTGTATTCTAACATTTTGGTCTTTAATCCATTATGAGTTTATTTATGTGTATGATGTTAGCGAGTGTCCTAATTTCATTCTTTTACATGTAGCTGTCCAGTTTTCCCAGCACCACTTATTGAAGAGGCTGTCTTGATTCACTAGGTTTTAATTCCTCAGGAAACAGGTATTGTGCCGTCAGGATTGCTTTTTTGGTTTTTTTGGTTTTTTTAAATAAATTTATTTATTTTATTTACATTTATTTTTGGCTGTGTTGGGTCTACTTTGCTGCACATGGGCTTTCTCTAGATGCAGCGAGTGGGGGCTACTCCTTGTTGTAGTGTGCAGGCTTCTCATTGCGGTGGCTTCTCTTGTTATCGAGCATGGGCTCTAGGAACATGGGCTCAGGAGTTGTGGCTCGCCGGCTCTAGAGCGTAGGCTCCATAGTTGTGGTGCATGGGCTTAGTTTTTCGCAGCATATGGGATCATCCTGTACCAGGGCTCGAACCCCTGTCCCCTGCATTGGCAGGCAGATTCTTAACCACTGCGTCACCAGGGAAGCCCAGGTTTGTGGGTTTTGAATTTATGTTGTGGTTAGATTTGGAGACTGCCCCAAATTCATTGACATCTGGAAGAGAAAGCTCCCTGCCAACCATATGCCACCAGGGAGAACAAAGATTATATTCTAAACAAGGCCATGTAACAAGAGCGTCCATCTCTTTCACAGAAGTTACACGGTCCAATGACACAGAAGCATCTGGAAAAAGCAAGCATGTATATATAGCAAAGGATTCAGGCTGCCTATGTTTACTCTTCTCAAGGATAAGCAGTGGAATGCCAAGTAAGAGTGTTCCTTTGTACACCTGAAACAAATATCTCAACTATACATCAATAAAAAACAAAAAGGAAAAAAATAAAAAGTAAAGTAATTGGTAATAAAAAGTTTACTCCTCATATATTTAATATATTTTGTTATTAATTAAATAGACAGTAGTCTATTTATTCTTGATAAAACTTAAATATCCCTTTGAATACCATTATTAAACTATTAAGGCAAAATTAAGACTCTATTTAGATACCTTTCAAACAAGATTTCAGACCTGAAATGAGTAATTACAGTTATATCAACACAATAAAGGTTTGAAAGATTTCCAAGGAGGTCCCAAGCCAGACCCAAGTGCACACATCAGTTTTTCCTTCCAGAGGCACTTTCATATGAGCAAGACTCATGTCCTATGGAGTGACACGTGATCTAGGAATTACATGCCAAATAAGAACAAACCTCCCTACTGTCCACACCAACTATTGGCTCTGGGCCCTCAGCTTACCCCACTGACCCCATTGACATAGTGGACGGGCCTCAGCACTGTGCCCTTCACCGTGGTGAACACAATGTTACACTTTATCAGTAGGGGGTGCTGGAGGCACACGGCAGGAGGAAAGGGGGTTTCTGGTTTGCGGGTGTTGGACTTTTCCTCCCCACCTGCTGCACAGGTGATCCACAGTGTGGGTGTGTGAGAACATGGGTTGGGGGTCCTCTGGCCAGCCATGACTGCAGCCATAAACCAGAGCACATAGAGCCCCTTGGAGCTTTGCTGTCCTGGCCGAGGCCCCGTGACCTCTTCAGTCCCCATGTGGACACGAGGCACTGTGCACCCGCACCAGCCACAGCTCACCTGGGCCCTGAGCTCTGTTTCCTGGGCTCTCTCAGCATGGACGCAGCAGGCTCTGGGCTCTGCCCATGGTGCATCCTGATGCCGGCATGCCTGGCCACAAGCTGTGGCTCACCTGATGCCCTAAGTTTCTTTTCCACTCGCCCAGAGAATGGGGACAAGGTGTGGTCTGGGCAAACCAGGGCGCTGCAGACACACCTAGTCCAGGGAGAAGGTCTCCCTCCAAGTTTCTCCTCGCTTGGGTCCTAGAGCCATCTTCACATCCTTCTACTCTCCAAGCACAGGTTAACCATTCATTATAATAAGTTTCCTTGTTTACTTTACCCTAAGGCTTCTATCCCCTGATTGGACCCCCACTGATAGCACGGCCAACCCCAGGGCCTGACAACCCACTTTCTGCCCTGAAGCAACTAACTCCTATATCCATTTGAATGAATGAGTAGACAACTCAAACCTAACAGGACCAAGACATGTTTTTTATTTCTCATCCTTCACCAAACCACTTCGATGTATCCCTGAATGGCAACTCTATTGCCCAGGCCAAATTCCTTGGGATCCCCCTTCATTCCTCTTTCTCACAGTCTGTATCCAGACCACCAGAACACAGGCACCAGTCCCCTCCACCAGGAAGCCTACACAACCAACTGAAACAACCTTAGCCACTGGGAGCAGACACCAAAAACAATGGGAACTATGAACCTGCAGCCTGCAAAACGGAGATACCAAACACAGTAAGTTAAGCAAACAGAGAAATACACACCAGATGAAGGAGCAAGGTAAAAACCCACCAGACAAAACAAATGAAGATGAAATAGGCAGTCTACCTGAAAAAGAATGAAGAGTAATGAGAGTAAAGATGATCCAAAATCTTGGAAATAGAATGGAGAAAATTCAAGAAACGTTTAACAAGGACGTAGAAGAACTAAAAACCAAACAAACAGTGAAGAACAACACAATAAATGAAATTAAAAATTCTCTAGAAGGAATCAATAGCAGAATAACTGAGGCAGAAGAATGGATACGTGACCTGGAAGATAAAATAGTAGAAATAACTACTGCAGAGCAGAATAAAGAAAAAAGAATGAAAAGAATTGAGGACAGTCTCAGAGATCTTTGGGACAACATTAAATGCACCAACATTCGAATTATAGGGGTCCCAGAAGAAGAAGAGAAAAAGAAAGGGACTGAGAAAATATTTGAAGACATTATAGTGGAAAACTTCCCTAATATAGGAAAGGAAATAGTTAATCAATTCCAGGAAGCACAGAGAGTCCCATACAAGATAAATCCAAGGAGAAACATGCCAAGACACATATTAATCGAACTATCAAAAAATAAATACAAAGAAAACATATTAAAAGCAGCAAGGGAGTAACAACAAATAACATACAAGGGAATCCCCATAAGGTTAACAGCTGATCTTTCAGTAGAAACTCTGCAGGCCAGAAGGGAGTGGCAGGATATATTTAAAGAGATGAAAGGGAAAAACCTACAACCAAGATTACCCAGCAAAGATCTCATTCAGATTTGATGGAACAATTAAAACCTTTACAGACAAGCAAAAGTTAAGAGAATTCAGCAGCACCAAACCAGCTTTACAACAATGCTAAAGGAACTTCTCTAGGCAGGAAACACAAGAGAAGGAAAAGACCTACAATAACAAGCCCAAAACAATTAAGAAAATGGTAAAAGGAATATACATATCAATAACTACCTTAAATGTAAATGGATTAAATGCTCCAACCAAAAGACAGAGACTGGTTGAATGGATACAAAAACAAGACCAGTATATATCCTGTCTAAAAGAGAACCACTTCAGACTTACGGACACATACAGACTGAAAGTGAGGGGCTGGAAAAAGATATTCCATGCAAATGGAAATCAAAAGAGAGCTGGAATAGCAATTCTCATATCAGAAAAAATAGAATTTAAAATAAAGACTATTACAACAGACAAAGAAGGACACTACATAATGATCAAGGGAGCAATATTTATAAATTTTATAAATATATACAATTTATAACAATTGTAAATGTTTATGCACCCAACATAGGAGCACCTCAATACATAAGGCAAATACTAACAGCCATAAAAGGAGAAATCAGCACTAACATAATCATAGTAGGTGACTTTGGCACCTCAATTTCACCAATGGACAGATCATCCAAAATGAAAATAAATAAGGAAACACAAGCTGTAAATGATACATTAAACAAGATGGACTTAATTGATATTTATAGGACATTCCATCCAAAAACAACAGAATACACTTTCTTCTCAAGTCCTCATGGAACATTCTTCAGGATAGATCATATCTTGGGTCACAAATCAAGTCTTGGTAAATTTAAGAAAATTGAAATCGTATCAAGTATCTTTTCTGACCACAACGCTATTAGATTAGATATCAATTACAGGAAAATATCTGTAAAAAATACAAACACATGGAGGCTAAACAATACACAACTAAATAACCAAGAAATCACTGAAGAAATCAAAGAGGAAATCAAAAAATACCTAGAAAAAAATGACAATGAAAACACGACGACCCAAAACCTATGGGATGCAGCAAAAGCAGTTCGAAGAGGGAAGTTTATAACAATACAATACTACCTCAAGAAACAAGAAACATCTCAAATAAACAACCTAACCTTACACCTAAAGCAATTAGAGAAAGAAGAACAAAAAATCCCCAAAGTTAGCAAAAGGAAAGAAATCATAAAGATCAGAGAAGAAATAAAAGAAAAAGAAATTAAGGAAACAATAGCAAAGATCAATAAAACTAAAAGCTGGTTCTTTGAGAAGATAAACAAAATTGACAAACCATTAGCCAGACTCACCAAGAAAAAAGGGAGAAGACTCAAATCAATAGAACTAGAAATGAAAAAGGAGAAGTAACAATGGACACTGCAGAAATACAAAGGATCATGAGAGATTCCTACAAGCAACTATATGCCAACAAAGTGGACAGTCTGGAAGAAATGGAGAAATTCTTTGAAAAGCACAACCTTCTGAGACGGAACCAGGAAGAAACAGAAAATATAAACAGACCAAGCACAAGCACTGAAATTGAGACTGTGATTAAAAATCTTCCAACAAAAATAAGTCCAGGACCAGATGGCTTCACAGGTGAATTCTATCAAACATTTAGAGAAGAGCTAACACCTATCCTTCCCAAACTCTTCTAAAATACAGCAGAGAGAAGAACACTCCCAAACTCATTCTACTAGGCCACCATCAAAGAAAACTACAGGCCAATATCACTGATGAACATAGATGCAAAAATCCTCAAAATACTAGCTAACAGAATCCAACAACACATTAAAAGGATCATACACCATGATCAAGTGGGGTTTATTCCACGAATGCAAGGATTCTTCAATATACACAAATCAATCAATGTGATAAACCATATTAACAAATCGAAGGAGAAAAACCATATGATCGTCTCAATAGATACAGAAAAAGCTTTTGACAAAATTCAACACCTATTTATGATAA
The DNA here is from genome assembly GCF_965194805.1 of Balaenoptera borealis. Classification (NCBI taxonomy): domain Eukaryota; kingdom Metazoa; phylum Chordata; class Mammalia; order Artiodactyla; family Balaenopteridae; genus Balaenoptera; species Balaenoptera borealis. The sequence continues at coordinate 375,478 of NW_028123982.1, read as the reverse complement.
AAACCCTCCAGAAAGTAGGCATAGAGGGAGCTTACATCAACATAATAAAGGCCATATATGACAAACCCACAGCCAACATCATTCTCAATGGTGAGAAACTGAAACCATTTCCACTAAGATCAGGAACAAGACAAGGTTGCCCATTCTCACCACTATTATTCAACACAGTTTTGGAAGTTTTAGCCTCAGCAATCAGAGAAGAAAAAGAAATAAGAGGAATCCAAATCAGAAAAGAAGAAGTAAAGCTGTCACTCTTTACAGATGACATGATACTATACAGAGAGAATCCTAAAGATGCTACCAGAAAACTACTAGAGCTAATCAACGAATTTGGTAAAGTAGCAGGATAAAAAATTAATGCACAGAAATCTCTTCCATTCGTATACACTAATGATGAAAAATCTGAAAGAGAAATTAAGGAAACACTCCCATTTACCATTGCAACAAAAAGAATAAAATACCTAGGAATATACCTACCTAAGGAGACAAAAGACCTGTATGCAGAAAGCTATAAGACACTGATGAAAGAAATTAAAGATGATAAAAATAGATGGAGAGATATACCATGTTCTTTGACTGGAAGAAACAACATTGTGAAAATGACTATACTACCCAAAGCAATCATCTACAGATTCAGTGCAATCCCTATCAAACTACCACTGGCATTTTTCACAGAACCAGAACAAAAAATTTCACAATTTGTATAGAATCACAAAAGACCCCAATTAGCCAATGCAATCTTGAGAAAGAAAAACGGAGCTGGAGGAATCAGGCTCCCTGACTTCAGACTATACTACAAAACTACAGTAATCAAGACAGTATGGTAATGGCACAAAAACAGAAATATACATCAATAGAACAGGATAGAAGGCCCAGAGATAAACCCACACACATATGGTCACCTTATTTTTGATAAAGGAGGCAAGAATATACAATGGAGAAAAGACAGCCTCTTCAATATATGGTGCTGGGAAAACTGGACAGCTACATGTAACAGAATGAAATTAGAACACTCCCTAACACCATACACAGATATAAACTCAAAATGGATTAATGACCTAAATGTAAGGCCAGACACTATAAAACTCTTAGAGGAAAACATAGGCAGAACACTCCATGACATAAATCACAGCACGATCCTTTTTGACCCACCTCCTAGAGAAATGGAAATAAAAACACAAATAAACAAATGGGACCTAATGAAACTTAAAAGCTTTTGCACAGCAAAGGAGACCATAAAGAAGACGCAAAGAAAACCCTCAGAATGGGAGAAAATATTTACAAACGAAGCAACTGACAAAATATTAACCTCTAAAATTTACAAGCAGCTCATGCAGCTCAATATCAAAAAAACAAACAACCCAATCCAAAAATGGGCAGAAGACCTAAATAGACATTTCTCCAAAGAAGATATACAGATGGCCAGCAAACACATGAAAGGATGCTCAGCATCACTAATCATTAGGGAAATGCAAATCAAAACTACAGTGAGGTATCACCTCACACCTGTCAGAATGGCCATCAAAAATCTACAAACAATAAATGCTGGAGAGGATGTGGAGAAAAGGGAACCCTCCTGCACTGCTGGTGGGAATGTAAATTGATACAGCCACTATGAAGAACAGTATGGAGGTTCCTTAAAAAATCTTAAAATAGAAATACCATATGACACAGCAATCCCACTACTGGGCATATACCCTGAGAAAACCATAGTTCTAAAAGAGTCATGTACCACAATGTTCATTGCAGCTCTATTTACAATAGCCAGGACATGGAAGCAACCTAAGTGTCCACTGACAGATGAATGGATAAAGAAGATGTGGCAAATATATACAATGGAATATTAATCAGCCACAAAAAGAAATTAAATTGAGTTTTTTGTAGTGAAGTGGATGGACCTAGAGTCTGTCATACAGAGTGAGGTAAATCAGAAAGAGAAAAACAAATACCATATGCTAACACATATATATGGAATGTAAAAAAAAAAAAAAAAAAAAAAAAAAAGATTGGTTCTGAAGAACCTAAAGGCAGGACAGGAATAAAGATGCAAACCTAGAGAATGCACTTGAGGATATGGGTAGGGGGAAGGGTATGCTGGGACGAAGTGAGAGAGTGGCATGGACTTATAAATACTACCAAATATAAAATAGATAGCTAGTGGGAAGCAGCCGCAAAGCACAGGGAGATCAGCTTGGTTCTTTGTGACCTCCTAGAGGGGTGGGATAGGGAGGGTGGGAGGGAGAAGCAAGAGGGAGGAGTTATAAATATATGTATAGCTGATTCACTTTGTTATAAAGCAGAAACTAACACACCATTGTAAAGCAATTATTCTCCAATAAAGATGTTTAAAAAAAATTTGGGGGGGATTTGCAATATATGTAGAATCAAGCAGTATGACAATAAAAGTCAAAGGTGAAAGAAATACGTAGTGCTAAAGTATTCTTAGGTTCTATCATTCCTGTAGAAATAGGAATGTGAAATATTCTGGTATTATTAACGAAGTGGTTAAGAATTATTTGTGTAAGACTGTGATAAATCAGGAATGATTTTAATCTCTAAGGGAACAATCTTTAATAGTTAAATGGATAAGACACAAGCTAATATATGGTAATGTTTTAAATAGGAAACAAAAATTATTAAACCCAAATAAAACATATAAGGGAAGTAATGTTATACTATAGAAACAAACATTTGCATAAAACGAAAGATGATATAGCTATACTACTCAGACACTTTAAGGCTATAAACATTAGAGATGAAGACAAAATGCATCATCATGATTAAGCTTTCAATCCAACAGGAAGATATGAATCCATCATGACTGAGCTGTCAATCCAACAGGAAGATATGAATCCTAAATCTCTATTTGTCTAATAGTCAAACTTCACAAAATGTAGAGCCAAATTTGACTAAATGTAGACTTGAAGAATCCGTATTTGTAATGTGAGACTTTAACAAACCTTCCCCAACTGCTCATAAAAAATATCAGTAACGACAGAGACTTTAAATACATGATTAGCAAACTTGATGTAATTGATATATATACATGGAATAATGTACTCTATTTAAAGGTGTATGTGAGGCCACTCTCACTTTCTGAGACAGACCACATTCTGTCTTTGGAATGTGTATCTCTCTAAATAAACCTGCTTTAACCTTAAAAAAAAAGAAAGCAACATTACTTTTAACAGTGATCTTTCTAAAAAGTACAGCATTTGAAATAGTGATAGTCACCATTTTAATCTCTTTCATTGATAAAACCACACTAAGAGCAAAAATAGTACAATTTTCAGGTCATTCTTTAATTAATTAGTAATTATTATGAATATTATATATAAGCCATAATGCTAAACATGGAATATGAAAATCCTACTGATAAGGAATTTATAGTTAAGTTGAAAGATAAGACATATGCACACATAACAATAATGTAAATCCAAAAGAGGCAAGTGCCCAAGGAAAAGAAGATATAAAGCACAATAAGACTCCAAGGATGTCCTACCTACAAAGGACATTATTGGAACAACCAGCAAAGCACTGGGATCTGAGGGTTACAGGACAGCAGTATGTCAATGTCAATTTCATGATGGTGCTGGTTGCATTGTGGTTACGTGTGTGTGCTACATTGTAGGAAATACACACTAAAGTATTGAGGGACTATCAAGCATAATGTTGACAATTTATTTGCAAATGATACAGAAGAAGAATTGTTCTTCATAGTGTACCTGCAACTTTATTGTACGTCTGAGACTGTTTTAAAAGAAAAATTTCAAATTTTTAAACGATGATTGTAAATAAAGTGGTATCAATCTAAATTTGACAGAAGTTTTAAAAATGTATTCCCTGTTAATTCATGTTGCCTATAAACACATGGGTATTTACTCTGCTTCGTTCGGCAAAATCTTCAGACCCTTGAGGGGAGGGTCCAGTTTTAATTTAATTTACATTGTGCACAACCATTTTTACCTTCAGTCCTACCAGCCTTAGAGACAGTTATTTGCTGTTTGACAATCTTAGATATTTTAAGTTCTATGCCCACATTTATTTTTATTTTTAAAAAATCATAGTAGTGTTGAATGGCCTAGAAACTTCTTTTTAAATCCATCTGATGGATTTAAACAAAAAGTTGATGTTCTCCTTATGAATCATTAGAAACCTTATTTAAAAATGAGGAAATTGAAGCTAAGGAAGCATCAATAAGTCACTGGAGGTGTCCATGAGCTTGTGTTGCTGGAACCTGGGCCATGTTCCTCTGACTTTTCACCTGAGTTCCCTCCATCACATGGTGTGTCTTTGCTCCTCCTGGAAGGTCCTGTCCAGTTCTCCCTGAGAGTCAGGAAATTCTGTGCCTCAGAGCACAGTCATCAGGAGGGGACCAGGGTCACCCCCAGCACTGAGCTGACAACCTCTTTGGGTCAGTTCCCTCTTTTCTAACAATAGTACTTCTTCCTCCTAAGTCGGGGGTAAGGCACTTGGAGGATTAAATATAAGGCACTTAGATCAGTGCTTGGTGTATAATAAACATTAAATTATTACTAATCTAAAAATCAGATACCCTGATTTTTAAATGATCTTTTAGGAACTTAAACAACTGGAATGAAGGGATTTGAACAAATGCATTTTTCACTACTAGGGAATATGTATCTCAATTTTCTCTTAATTTAGGGGGAGGTCCTTGGTTTGCTAGAAGCACATTCATCACCTAACTGGAGAAGCCTTCATCCACCACTGTTGTCTGTCAGTCAGAAAGTAACAGATATGTCTCAGTCTTCATCTCTAGAAAACTGAAGATCCTTACATGCCAATAGGTCCCTCGGAGTCTATCCTTAATGACCCAGAATTCTAAAAATATGTAAAAATTTTAAACTCTCATTTACCCTTTTCAAAGTTTCAACCATTCCGCTTCTCACCACTTTTTGTGTAGAGCAGGTTACAGTAAGCTACCACACCCTCCTAAAAAGAATCACTCATTACTTTGCACGTGCAGTCCTGTTATCACAAAGAAGTAAAAATAGAACAAACATGTTCAATATGGAACCTTACTCACAATCCTATCAATCAGTCTGAAGAGGCAAAAAGTATTTGAAAACCATATAACAGAAAGTCCAAAGAGGTCTTAGAACCAAGCCTACCATCAGATTCCACTCATCAATTCATATATATATATTCATTTAATGTTTACTGAATACTTCCTAAGTGCCCAATACTACCTAAATCTAAGTGCCGGGGACGTTGTCGTGGACAAAAGAAATAGTTCTGCCTTCTTTGGCCCTGTATTTTAATGGATGTTATTCAGGAATTAGGATGAGTTCTGTCTGTATACAAGGCATATACAATTACCTGTTATTCGTAATGGGTGCTTTAAGTTCCTCTACTGAAGATGGTGATCAAAACAATCCAGCCCATACATACCGAAACTAGTATCACTGTGAACCACTCCCACCAAAAAGTGATTGTTTTCCTGACACAGTGGAAGTCTGAACCATCACATTTAAAGACATCAACAATATAAAGAAAACCACAAGCGTAACCAGTGCCATACGGTACTGGTTCTCCTTTCACGGGGTATGACAGTAAGAAATTCTGGGTAGCTATCTGGTTTGTCCAGAGTCAGAAATTTATATTTTGTGAAAGTAATTTACTTTGAAAGGCTAAAAACTCCCAAATAAAATACTCTAAATCACTGCAAAATAAACTTCCTTCATAAATATAGTTGTCTCCAATGTTCTCTATTTTTCCTGTATATGTTTCTGCACATGTATATACCAGCTTAAAATAAAACGTTCATGTGTCTTCATATAATATACAGACATGTATATTATGTATCTACATAAACGCATGTACATAGTATATGGAATGTGTGCACGAGATACACATTTACACGCACACCGACGTCACACCGTTAAGACCTGTTGAAGGCATTACTCTCCCTGGTGTTTCCTCCTTTCTTCCACCGGGCTCTTGGTTGAGAAAGGGCTGGCAGGAAACACTCGAGGGAAATGAAAGTTCTCTGTACCTCCAAATGGTACCATTTTTTCCAGTTTCCATCATGTATTGACTACCAGGTAACAAAACACTCATGCCCTCCCTTTCCACCTCGTGATCGAGTCACGTGTCTGCACCCACGATGGGGACCAGGCACCAGCACTACATCACCCACAGACTGAGTGACACACCAGGAGAAATCCCGGCCTCAAAGGGACACCGCATGGACGCACGCTTTAAAAGTACCAAATCCAAGAACGGACAAGCAGGTGGAACACATTCTCCTCAAGGGGGTGGTCAGGGCCGGGGGTCTGACTCCTGCCCACCACACATGTCTCCAGAGCCAGAAATTACTTGACTGGGCACAGAAAAGCCCAGGACCAACCAAGACCAGGCCCCAGAGAGCACAGAGGTTTAAATACCAGCCAGACCACAGGCAAGAACAGAAACAAAATGAAAAAAATAGGGGCACACGGAGACTTTCTCCCAGATACAATCCAGCACACTGAAAAGAGAATCTCTTTCTCACTACGTGAATCAATGTCATTTAATGCTGTGCCCCAGCTACAGCCATTTCATGCAGCCCTGCCTGGACTGCACTTCTGAGAGCACCACGCCCTGGTCATTCTCCTCACTCCCCTTCCCTGCCAACTTCTTAAGAGAAAGTGCTACCAGAAGAAAGACACGATGTCCTGCCACTCAGTGAATGAAACTCCGGCAGACAGAGAAACAGAGTCAGAATGAATTAAATCCCAGGCTCAGCACCAACACGGCCTCTGTGACCTTGGGCAGGACGTGTGGACTCTCCATGCCAAGTTTCCTCATCTGTAAAATGGGTAATAATAGCAGCTACTGATAGTTTCCATGTGAAGATTAAATGCATCAGTGCATCACACTATACTCCTCTCAAATTAGCCTCCGCCTAAGTATTGATTATATTTCAAAAGAGGGAATCTGAAAGACCTCATGTACAACATGGTTTGAATCACAATTTTTAAAACTATGAGACCATACATTTATTCAATATTTTCCTAGAAATTATTTTTACAAACCCATAGTTATGTAAATTCAGTGCCCCCGTAACAAATTTCCTCAGAGGACATGGAAGCAACGAGCCTGGACGTATATGTTGTTACATCTCACACATAAAATTTCCCTGTTACTCACATTCTCATAGAGAGCTTGAAGGGTCTCCAGATCAACCACAGAATTGTCCAAGTTCACCACAGCTGCGCAAAAAAGACAAAAGAAAGAATATAAATTGCCATAAGCCAACTGTGAAAAGCTCCAACCACCTCAAACAGTAGTGACCGCCACAGAGTGCAGTTCATACCCGCAGGCAGAGGATGGGGGCTCTGCCTTCACCACAGCCTCTTGTTGGGTGCCCCCCCCCCCAGGCCAAGCTGGCATTTCAATGGGTCAGGTGTCAAGTGTCAAAGCTTTCACACGCTCCACAAATAAAAAATCCCAGGAAGAGGGCCCAACGGTCACAAAGAAACTGTGAGTCTGTCTCTTTCATGACTCACCTGAATGAATTTGAAAAATCTGCTTAATACCAGAAAAATAGGCAAATCACTCATGTTACTGCCACATCCTGGTTTTACGCCAATAAATGCACATATCTGCCAATTTATGTAAAGACATTTGACAAAGATTAAATCTAATCACTAAACTGGTAGACTAATATGGAAACAGCAGGTGCATTTCCTGTTGCAACTTTTTAAATTGTTATAATCGAAGGATAATTCTTTGATCATGGTATTGAGATTGGCACAGATGCACCCCTAAAAATCCATCTTTAATATACAAACTGCCCTGCTTATACAAGGAAGGAGTGGAATGGATAATCAAAAACTGGAAATATGTTCTTAAATGCATTTTTTGGCCTGGGAAACGTATTGAATTTTGGAATTGGTGTGTTTTATTACTTAATTTAGGTGTAGGTTAACCGAAAGCATTTTGCATTTGTTGTGCAAAAATTAGCCGGAAGTGAGGTGAATTTGCTCTGATCAACTGTGTGCCAAGTAGTCACTGAAACTGTTGTGGGATTAAAGATTCCTGGGAGAATAATCACAGAGTGGATAATCAAAAAGTGGTTAGACTTACTTTGAAAATTGTGGCATTTCACAATGCTTTTTTCCTCAAAGCTTAAAGTACATGACACATTTTCTAGTTGACTCTGGCAAAATCCCAAGAAAGAATTTAGAAAGCCAAATTCGATACTGAAACACAGGATGGATAAGAAATCTCACCAAGATAATTTAGCATTTCTGTCTGGAGCTGGGAAGTGAGTCCAGATTCACCAAAAAATATCATATCAACTAGAATATAATACTTCTAGCCAAATAATATTCCACTATCTCAATCTCCAAAAAAATTAGATCTCAAGTTTAAATCTAAGAATTAAGATTTGCAATCAAATACTTTTTACTCTTTAGACCATATAAGGCAAGCATACCACAATCAGTTTAATGTTTCAAAGTAGTAAACCATAGCCCAACTATGACTAAATGTCAAAAGCTAATTAAAAGGGATTAACAAATGATTTTCACTAGAGGTAATATGGCTAAAAATAATGTAACAAAATACATAAAACTAAAATAAAGATAGCATCTTCACGCATGGAATTACCATTTTTAGATTACAAATCTTTATATTCGTGCAGAGTCTAGCCCTTAAGGAGACTCTTAGAGTGAATCCAAAGTTCTCTAACTTTGGAATTCATTAGCTAATAATCCAGTATTTCTATATTCCTTGGGAAATATACCAAGAGATCAATGGGAAACTATGGAGGAAATGCTAGTCTTCCGCTTAACACAAGGTTTCATTTTCAGAACAAGGAAAAGAAACACAATAAAATCATTCATGCTCAAGTCAAAACTCATAAAAGATATGATTAACCTCTGACTTTATTATTTTAAAACATAGTATTATTTCCACAAGTTTTCCCTACATGAAATGTTACTTGTAAATATACTGAGGCTTCTCATATTTTATCTCATGCAATGTTACGTGCCAAAGAATATTTTTATAAATATCACATGGTCCTAAGCAATTCCTCAAAAAGTCCTAATCCATGAAATGTCATTTTTTAACCATCCACAGGAAATCTCAATGGAAAGCAACACTGTTACTACTTTACCACATAATTTTCCCTTAATTGGCTTCACACATGAGAAATGAAAGACACAGGGACTAGATGAGGAGAAATATCGTTCATTCATGTTTGTTTATAACTTAGTCCTTCCCCTCCTTCTCCTCCCCCCACCACTAGCTTAAAAGTTTGGCTCATTTTAGGCTAATATAGAGAGTGATGTCAGCCATTTGTTTAATGTAGTGATGAGATATTTAAAATATGAATCAATTCTTGACAACTAGTCACTTGACCATATGGCAAAAGTGTTAAATATATCTGTACTGGTTAAAAATTGCTTTCAGCTGTAAAAAGGATGTCTGAGTAAATAATGACAAACAAAATTGAGATAGGTTGGTACTGATTCCGTGACTACAAACAGGTTAGAGCCAACATTTTTTTAATGGTCTTTTCCTCAAGTGGAAAAATGGCAGCCATGGCTCCACGGATCACTCTCACATTCCAGGCAAAATGAAGAAGGAAGAAAGGAAGCAACAAGAAGGCATGTGTAGTGCCTATTCTTAGCAGATGTCTCCTTATTTCTCTCTGGCTAGAGTAGTTTCCCATGATCACCTAGAATTGAGGAGAAGCTGAAAAGTGTAGATAATGTGGACAAACTACTATCTCTAAGAAAACAGTGTTTTAAAGCTCCAGCCTAAGTAATCTCTGAAACACTCCCTAACTTCCATAGCTCATCCTGACCTTCCCAGCCTCTTGATTCTACCCTTTAATACAAGTCGCCTGATACATTTCAGACATGCCCTCTTTTGTATGTGAGTATGTGCTCTGTCCCTCCAAGGAGATTTTGAAGAGTGTGATAGCAAGGATGTGTTTTAGGTATTATCAGCTTACGCCAGAGTGTTCCACATATAGTAGAAAACTGAAAAGATTACAGTGCAAAAACCAAAAGTCATTACTGAACCTTCGGAGAGAAGACGTAACAGCCAAGCTTAAGAAAGAGTCACTAGGGCTTCCCTGGTGGCACAGTGGTTGAGAATCTGCCTGCCAATTCAGGGCACACGGGTTCGAGCCCTGGTCTGGGAAGATCCCACATGCCGCGGAGCAGCTGGGCCCGTGAGCCACAATTACTGAGCCTGCGCGTCTGGAGCCTGTGCCCCGCAACAAGAGAGGCCGCGATGGTGAGAGGCCCGCGCACCGCGATGAAGAGTGGTCCCCACTTGCCGCAACTAGAGAAAGCCCTCGCACAGAAACGAAGACCCAACACAGCCAAAAATAAATAAATAAATAAATAAACAAAAGAACGTGAATTTCTTATAAAAAAAAAAGAAAGAAAGAATCACTAGAAGCCACATATTTGCATTATCGGTTCCATAAATCCACAGAGGCAGCAACACCCAAGACAACAAAAGGCAAATACCAGCACGGGTATCAGTGCCGCTCACACAGTACCACGAGCGTAACGGCCCATGCGATGATGAGGGAATCTGGCACTGAGTCTTACAGGGTAAGAGAAAGCTGTTTCTTGGGGGGAGAGGTCTCCTCTTCCGCTTCCCATCTGCAATCTTTGGGGGATGAAAATGGTCAGTGTTTACTCATTCAGGAGTTTCTAGCACTGTCTTTAACTGTCCTGCCAGGGGATATAAAAAGAAAAGAGAAAGAAAAAACACCCGTTTGGTAGAAAGGCCTAGAACTGTTATCTCTAAATTTTTACTTGAAACTCAGTAAAGCACAGAAACGTCGGCTGCGGGCATGCCGCTGTACCACATGATGGCAGTGGAGCCAAGGGTCACACGCAGCGTCCCTTTATACGGAAACACGATGCGCTGACACCTGCCTGAGAATCTGGTCACCCAGGAGTTACTCTAAAAACTGTCCAAATGTATGACTTAACAAAACTTTCCTAAAGATGCAGTCAAGCAACTTTTAAAATTGTGTTGGCTTTGCTTGGCTTAACTGAACAAATCCAACAATTTATTAAAACTAGCATTTTTCAGAGAGAGGAAGGCACCTGGGGCCATCTTCATCTGAATATTTCACACTTGAAAGTGAAACCAAGCAGGACCCTGCGGGGCCCTCCCCGGTACAAAAGCCTTTCCGTGTTCCCTGTTTCTTGTTTGTAGGAGAAAGGCTTCAGCCTCCGAGACCTTTCCTGAGTTACTAATGAAAGTGAGAGAACAAAAGAAAGACAGTCGGGAAACAGGAGTGCAGCTGGTGCAGCGACGGGGCAGGGTCCCAGTTCCTCCTCAAGGGATGTACTTAATCTGACACACACGGATCTCTGAGCTCTTCTACAGGGACTGGGGCCCCACCCGGTGGAGGATGGTGACTTCAGGCTGAGTACAAGCACAGGGACCCCAGACTGGTTGGAACTACAAGGCTGATGATGGAGATTCCTGGAGCCCCACCCGGTTATCTCCCCACCAACCAGAGGAGGATCACACACCCGGCAGCCCTCCCCCCAGATTTTGCCTATAGAAACTCTTCCCCTCAAAACATCAGAGATTTTTGAGCACAAGCCACGCATTCTCCTTGCTTGACCCTGTACCGAAACTTTCTCTGCTCAAACTCCAATGTTTCGGTTTGTTTGGTTTGTTTGGCACATGGACTTGAGTCCGACAACAATAAGATGACAGGAAACACTACATTTGCATTCCTTACACATCCCAGCACCAAACACGCTTGAGCTCCTGGTCACAGGTGCACAGGCACACCCTTCAGCGGGAAACTAGCCAGAAGACACATTGGGTTAAGGTTTGGGAAACACACAAGCTCTTGAAAAATACTTGAAGCAATTCTGGATTACCTAAACAATACAAAACATTTGTATTCATCTATGAAGAAAACAGAGTATCTTCTTGAAAACATTTTCATCCATTCATTGAACAAATATTCTTAGAGTCCTAAGTCTGGACCAGACACTCCTCTCAGCCCTGACAGACATGCTTCTTGTCCTTGAAGAGTTTACACTTTATTACCAAGCAATTAAAATGCTGTACGCCCTGGAAAGGAAGAAAATTGTAGCTTTATAACATCCTGTAACTTGGGAATCGTATTCATTTATACAATCCTCTCTTTTCAGGCAGCTTAACCAGGTGGCAGACAATAAAATGCCAGAATTCTATAGATTTTGTACTTAGGCTACGTAAAGAAAGGCTTTCCTGTTGGAAAAATTAATCTGACACCCAATCCACCACTGGTGCATCTCAAGCACACCTGCTTCTACAAGGTTAACAACCTAAGTGACTAAGTCAGTGGGCCTCACTGACAAGAGCTGCATAAGTTAAACTGTCAGCAAGTGTTTTTGCCTAAGTCAGTATGGCATCTGCTTTTATGGGCAGGGGAAGAAGACGAATATCAAGACTATGCTTCTGGAATAAAATCTTTAAATGCAAACATGACTGCCACTGTAGACCTTTTGATCTAGCGATACTGTATTTCACTTCTGTTTTTGGAGAGATGTGTTGACTGGACCACACTGGTATGACTCAGGGCTTATCTTAACTATTTAGGTACGATTTACTTGGGGACTTCCCTGGCGGTCCAGTGGTTAAGACTCCGAACTTCTCCTGCAGAGAACATGGGTTTGATCCCTGGTTGGGGAACTAAGATCCCACACACCACATGGTGTGGCCAAAAAAAAAAAAAAGAAAAAAATAGACTTACTTAAAAAAAGATTTACTTGACTTTGGCAGGTGACAAAATCTAGGGTGTGGGATAAATGAGGAAGAAGAAAAGACTGGCACATCCCAGATAGTGTTTATGTTAAGCATAGTGTATAAATGACCAAATAGTTTCAAACAATGCATGGCACTTTGTGTAAAACAGCCACTGTCTGTTGAATGTTTTCCATAAACCAGCACTGCAAAACGTCCTTTATTGCCCATGGTCCTTTATTGCCCCAAATGGACTTCACCTTCCAGCTTAGGTAAACATTTATACTCATAAAATAGAGCTTAGTGAGTCTCCCTTGATTAGGACCCTAACTCTGGGATCACATTTGCCACTGTTTTCTAACACACGCTCTAAAAGAGCAACAGTGCAAAATTTTACTTTGAATGTAAGCATACATATTGCTCCATAAGTAGAGAACATATCAGAAATTTAAAATTCCTTATGCCAAAATAACTTTCACACAGATAATCATACTTTTTCAGTGTAATTTACACAAATACATCTGACTTTGAAAGAAACCCAGAACAGAAAGATTGAATTTACAAACACAGTGATTATAATTATGATTTTAGAGAAAAAATATCCTTTTAAAAATAATTCACCTAAACATACAGTTAAATACCTTCCTTACTATATTATACATGAGCAACTATATATTGGCACACAGGTTAAGGTAGAGGAAGTTTAGTCACTGAAAATTAAAAATGTATCAAAAAATAAATATATGTATATTTATAACTAAATAACTCAGAAAGGCTAAAAAATGCAGAGAAGTGAAATTATGCCCAGCACATGCAAATCAAAAAGGCAAGGGTTATGATCTTGATGTTTGACAACTTAAGACTCAGGCCAGGAGCATTATGTGAACAACAAAACAATGAAAAAAGATATTTTTAATGCTAACAGCTACAATTCCTAATGAAATTATAATAGATATGAATTTATGTCCCCCAAAACACAGGTGCAACCTTCATAAGAAAGAAACTACAAAATATTGACAAGGAGAGACAGACAGACAGACACACTAACAATGGGTAACTTTAATAAACCACTCTGGTCAAAATGGATCAAGAAGAAAAATACAACTAAGGATTTAGAATATATAAACAGAAAAGAGTTTTATCTTATAGTTACATATTGAACTTTGTATTCTAATAAAATAGTATACACTTTCTTTTCAAGGCACATGAAATATTTATGAATATTGACTATTAAGTCACAACAAAAACGCCAAGCAATGTCGTAATACAAACTTATTTCCTAATCCCACATAATAAACTATTAATGGATTTTAAAAACTCAGTTGTGAACTTGTAACCTATGCCTGAGAAGATTAGAGCTTACACACCAGAACTTGACATGTTACGGTCGTTCCTTTCATTGTATTACAGATGGTTTTGACTAACAACTTGGGTCTCAGGACTACTTTTCCAAAATATTTAAATGTATGAAAAATCTAAGGAACATACATGATATTAATCATGATCCACTGGGAATAATTTCGGGTTTACTTAACTCAACATGTAATTAATATGTGCAAAATGTGAGGGGCTGGTTCATGTGTGTGTTAAATCACATTTGGTCATTTGTTCAGTTAATGAAGGTTTTCTGTTTTCTCTGTCAATGTATAAATTTGCGTGTAAGGGTTAGTTTGATGTTTCATTGTTCAGAGAAATGAGGGGTCAGTAAAATAACTGATAATCATGGGAGGAGTCTCCAACATTAGGATTTCTTTGATGTGATTTTAATAAATAAAAAGTTGCTTCTCAATATAACACTAAAATTTAGAAACTTTCTCCACGTCCACACCTACTGCCTCACTGACCAGTGACCTCTTCCAACCATCACAAAAATTTGCTAAAGTGCTTGCCTTACCTGCTTCTGTACATAAATAATTCCATGAAAAATTCAACCATTAAAAGCAATCAGACTTTGAATTTCACAACCCACGTAAAGATTCTTCTGTTTCCCACTAGCTAGCTATTTTACATTTGGAAGTGTTTATATGCATTTCTGTTTGTTTCTTCCTTTCAAGGGGACAGAGTCCATCTGAACCTGTCTGTATAGGGAAATGAGTGCTGGTGGCTAAAATACTTTGTTAAACACTTAAGAATTCAGTCTCAGCTGCAATCACAATCCTCACTGTTCCCTTAAGAAGCCACATGCCCCATTACCCGATGGTTCTAGGAATGCAATCCCAGGTACCCATGAGCCCAGGGTCATGATAAATGGCTGAAGTACCAATCCTCCTGCTCTGCTCACCCCAGCACTCTCAGACCCTCACTCACCTCAAAGGATAAAGACCAGACAGCATCTGCAGAGCGACCTCTTTGGGCTAAAATAGCACATGTCAAGACACAAACGACTTTATAGAATTCAGTTTTAAAATACAAACATGACTCCAGTTATCCAAGGGGCTTTCCCTTGCCCCCAAATAACAGTCCAAATCCGCACCCATCTCATGGATTATGCAAAAGATATATTTTCGCAAAAACAACAACAACAACAAAAAGACTAGCATATGGAACCTCTCCATCACAAAGCTGCTGTGATTCATTATGTGCTCACAGCTGGGGCCCCGCGGCCCTGGGCCAGCAGTGCCTTCAACCAGCACCCATGATTGTAAAGAAGAGACTCGGGTTACAGGGGAGGTGCCTGAGGGAGCTGCAGAGGGGACTGCAGGCCTCACAGAGCTTACATCTGGGGGCAGAGGGGCAGGAAAAACAAACACAAACAAGACTTGATAGTAATTCAGACAGTACATGCAGTGAAGGAAAGGAAGACCTACACCCAAAGCTCATTTCTTCAGAAAAGCCCCAGGTACTGTGTTTCTCCTTCACACAAAAGTATAATTCAGAAGTCCAGTTGTGGAACAACATCATAAAATATAAGCTAAGTGCAACCTAAGGGTTTTTGCTGGGCCTGTAATGAAAGCCTTATAATTCATTTTACCTTGATTTAATCATCTACACGTGACTTAAAATGATGAAGTCTTTCTTCTTATAAGAAACTCTAAGTAATGAATTTATATTTTAAATTAAAACATATTCTCAGCAACATGGATGAACCTGGAGATGATCATACTAAGTGAAGTAAATCAGACAGAGAAAGACAAATACCATATGATATCATTTATATGTGGAATCTGAAAAAATGGTACAAATGAACTTACAAAACAGAAACAGACTCACAGACATAGAAAACAAACTTATGGTTACCAAAGGGGAAGGGGGGGAGGGATAAATTAGGAGTTTGGGATTAGCAGATATACACCACTGTATATAAAATAGATAAACAACAAGGTCCTACTGTACAGCACAGGGAACTATACTCAATACCTTATAATAACCTAAAAGGGAAAAGAACCTAAAAATGTATATATATGTATAACTGAGTCATTTTGCTGTACAGCTGAAGCTAACATAACATTGTAAATCAACTATATTTCAATAAAAACTTAAAAAAAACAAAGTTTATCAGAAAAAAAGACAACTGCTATAAACACTAAAGCAACCACTAAAGAGAAAATAAAAAGTTCTATTGCCAATAAGCAAATAAAGGAGATCATTTGAATCTTTTAAAAATAATTCAATTAAAAACATGTTCTGACATTAAATTTCTGAAAGTAGGTTTCAATAAAAGTGTCTGTATCTCACATGCACTTTTCTCCCCAACGAGGCCATATCAATGACAAGGTCACACCGATGACAAGGTCACACCGATGACAAAGTCATGGAGCCCATTGGGTGGAGCCCACTTTCTTCTCAAATTTCTGACCCTTAGGGACTCTTCATTTCAATGAAAACTGTTCACTAAGCCACCCAACAGCATTGACTACATTTTTAATGTCTTGATAACTATACTAAATGGATCTTAAAATTCCATACACCATATGAAGAAAACACTTAAGTGTTAAAAAAAAAAAAAAAGAAGCATGAAGCAATTTCCAAGTGAACCTTGTAAACCTGAGTTTCATAAAGAAACCAGGCACTAGAAAACCTACTGGGAAAAAACAACACTGGCCACACTGAACCCAACTTCTGAGAATATTACAAAAATAAACAAAGGATTATGAATAGCCTTTCTTATTGTGGACAGAAAATGTTGCTGGTCAGTTCAATCAACAATGAATGTGGCCATGAGCCACTGCAGCTGCCCCCAGCGGTGCACCTCAGGGGACTCGAGGTGGAGAAAAACAGGACACTGGCCCAGACAGCTGAGGAGCACATCAAAGGAATGATTCCCATGAGCCCAGACTCTGGCATCTTCCCATACACAGAAAAGCACTATAATCATTAACTTGAGAAGTCTGTTTTTTGTGATTAGCAGTAATATTTTCATGTTTGACTACATGTGTTTTGTTTTGTTTTTCCAGCAAAAACTCCTATATGCCCCGGCTCCTGCCTTACCTCTTCGGACAGTTCCTCAGAGTATCTGAGAGGCTGTTTCCCAGGCTCTAGTTCTCAGTAAGGTCCCCAAACAAAACTTAACTTGCAACTTGTAGGCTGTGCATTTTTCTTCAGTTGACATTATGGTAATTAATAGGCAAGTGAAAATGCTTGCATCTTCAAGAAAGAAATTAGAAATTCTATTAAAAAAGAAACCTGGAGTCTGTAATATACAACTTATTTGGTAGAAATTTCATAAGAAAACCATTATTCAGTGGCAGGCAGTGGGGTAAAAAACTGCTCCACAAGTAGGCTACCAGAATACTAGGGGAAAGAGTTACCACAAAACTTCTACAAAGTTCCAACAGTTCAGAAAGGGTATTTCCAGGTTTTTTAAGTGTTCTTATACTTTACACTCAAAGCTAGAAACTAGTTCACCTTTCAGGAAAATAGTATGTCAAAGCAGGAAACAGAAGCTTCTGTCTGTGTGCTTAGATTCTGCTCATGTCCATCACCAAGGTTCATTTCACCACCAAAGCCTAAATCCTTCCCTCCGCCATCTTCCCTGCCACCAGGGCCCACCAGCAACGCATGTGGAATGTGGGTGACACAAAGCACAGAGAAGATAATAAGAAAGCAAACGGTTAAAGGAGACCCTGGACTTTAAAGACCCAAACAAACTGCTCTCCTTGCAGATAAATCACCAGCCAAAGATGCAGCCACACTTAACTTCCAAGAGCTGCTATTATACATAATTCTCATATTTGTCTCCATTCAGAAAAGAGAAATGGACACAGCCCAGTACCAACTCAGCATTTCAGTAATACTGATGGAAAACCCAAGCTAAGAACAATTGAATCTGCCGCGGTTACTTGCCCCCTGAACCTGAGCCCCCATTTCTCCCCTCCTACCTCTCACTTGAGAATTCCACCACAGGACACAGCGCCTGCATTCTTCTCCCTCCGCTGTCTCCTGGGCAAGGCTTGTAGTGGAACCCCCCAGAGCCACGAAGGAGGAAAAAGACCTTCACATCCTCCCAGCTCCCTGGGTGGCCAATCTGGAGTTTCAAGCACTCCCAAAGCCTGAAAACACACCTCATCCCCTAAGGATCCCAGGAAGGGGAGGACAACTAATACTGATTGTGTGTGTGTGCTCATGTGCACGCATGTGTGAATGTGTGTGTGAGTATCTGTGTGTGTATGTTTGCGTGTGAACGTGCATGCACGTGTTTACAGGAAATAACTCATTTAATAGCCCTTTTTACTAGTGAGGAAAGTGAGGAACAGAGATGAAGACATTTGCCCAGGTTTACTTACCTAACCAGTGGCAGGGCTGAGATCCAAATCTGTCTTTGACTGGGTGGCTTAAACAACAGGAATTCAGGTCTCAAAGTTCTGGAGACTGGAACTGGGGCAGATTTTCTTCCTGGCTCACAGAGTCCTGGTCTCTCCTCCTCTTCTTATTAGGATGCTAATCCCATCATGGGGGCTCTGCCCTCTTGACCTCATCTAAACCTGATTATGTCCCAAAGTCCCCACTAAACACCATCACATTTGAGGTGAGGACTTCAACGCAGGAATGGGGGTGGGATGGGATGGGTTGGGGCATGAACATTCAGTCCATAACAGAATCCAGGGAGCCTGACCCCAGAACTCATGCCCTCATCGTTGCTAGACTACACTAGAAAGTAGAGGGAAACCCAGGGAAGCAAAGACACTGAGAAGAAATAATATGCTTAGACAGTGAGTCTGAATGAAAGCAGGCACCCCGAAGGACCACACTAGGGGGATATCCTGTATTTCCCTACATACTCTCTGAGCAACTGGTACCTAAAAGAGAGGCACAGAAAGTTCCACCTCTATGTACCACCAGACTTACAATAATCACAATATGCTTCAGTTATTTGATAACCTTAGCCCAGATTGCTTTTTCTATAAAAATTTTGTTTGGTTCAGTCAAGAACAAGCAACTCCACTAATTAATAATTTTCTTTAAAATATTTTTACTCACTTAATTCACAGATGTGAAAAAAATCCCACAACTTCATTTCTCTAAGGAAGAGAGTCAATAAGCAAACAAGGGAATTTGTATAAAATGACACTTAAAGCAAGAAACCAAATTTGCTAAATTTATATGGTGCAAAGTTTTAAAACTCCACATTGGTAGGAAAAAGTATTATGTACTCCTGCCAGTTCTGTTTTTGCATATTATTAGATAACACAGGTCCTCACTCTGAAACAAGCTAACATGAACTCGGAGTCAGGGGGACAGATGCCCTCATTAAGGGGAAGTCACAGACACACTTGATCTATAAGCCTCAATTCCCTTCACTGCAAAATGGAAATTAACCCCCTTCCTCTGGACCATTTTACACAACTATCAGTAATAATCGGGGGAGGGGGTGGGGGTAAAATTCAAACCAATACTGAGTGCCGTCTCTTTGGATCCTGATAGAAAGGTTTCAGAATGGGTATCCTGCTTGTCAAGAGCAATTATCTTTCTAAGCACCTGTTGCCTTACGTAATTCCTTCCTATACAGTTATCAGGACGAGGCTTCTCAGCTCTGAGACCCTTTGAGCCAGTGACCAAAGAGCAAAAGATAAGCAACACGATGCGGTTCCAACGAGGGGTGGAGGCAGGCAGACGTCACTGGAATTTCTGATTTAAATCTAAAACATGTTATTGTCCTTGTAAGGTATCCTTAACTACATTTTTTAAAAAATAAAAAAAAAAGTGCTTGAAAAGCAATCATTAGGCTTACAGACCAAAAATAAAAACAACCATGGTTTCATTTACCTTATCAACTATATTTCTAACAGAATACTAGTTAGTTTTACATAATTATCGCCTTTAATTTCAAGTCATATAATTTTGATAAATCACGTTTGAACAGGATAGAAATTTCAACAAGGACACAATTTAGTATTCACTGCCCTTGGCTCACAATACCAGCTGGCTTTAAACAGGACAGACATTCAAAGGAGGGAAGGAACCTGGGCCTTAACAGCCTGGGGCGGCTACTCCTGGGTGGAGAGTGACACTTGTTTCCATGGGCGGGGCCATCAAACACTTTCATAGCTGTCCCTTGCTGCTGAATCTGTCATCGATGTTGACATACATGTACCAAGGGAATGTAACAGGGTACGGGAGCCAGTTAAGGGTTCAGTGCTTGGGGTACCTGCACCTCAGGGTGGCTGGCGGTGCCCCTGTGGCCTGTAAGAAGGTCACACTCCAGAGGCAGCTCCTGCAAGGTCCTCAGCCCTCCGATAGCTGAGGCTTGCTCATTCGTACACTAATACGTGAAACTAAGGGTATATAAGGCCTGTGGATTAGCTGAAATCTCTTAGACATGCCCCAGCCACCTCCGTCCACAGGCTGAGCACGAGAAACTCCCACGGAGTGAGTCTACAGCTGGGGTCCTTAAGGAGGCCACCCAAGGCTTTGTCCCGAACAGCCCTGGTTGCGGCCCGGGCTGCGCCGTATTTCCAGCACCTCCAGCAGACTGAGGGCAAAAGATCCCTCCCTCTGTGATAGGTCTGTATCGGTGCAGAGCAAACCTTTCAGACAAGATATTGGTGAGAGGACCTCCAAAGACAGAAAGCTAGACAACCTCAGGGTTACGGTAACCCTGCTGGCCAGGGTTTAATAAATATCTAAACGAGAGAGAATTAGATCAGAAACTGCTTCGTTTGATCTAGTGGCAGGGTCACCTTACTACTTGTGTGCCTGCAAAATGTCCACTTAGAACTTGCTGTCCAGGCAGTATTATTAATGGCACCCCTTCCACTCTCAAAAGTATCCCAGTCTGGATGATGAACCACGTGGATCTTCTACCCAGGAGTGAGACTGGGGATGGGGGGGAAAGCTGAGCCTTATGAAATTCAGAATTCCTTTACAGCTACTATGATCTACCAAAATGGACCTAAGAGTTGCGAAGACCACACTGACTCCTTACAGGCCAAAAGTTATACAGGAAATTCAATTTATTTTCACTAAACTACAAATCTGTAGATACTCTCATAATACCAATTTCTGGGAATAATACTAGATTATTTAAAGGAATCCTCCCATTGAGAACAATTAAAAATGCTGGATAAAATATATTTGTAAAATATCTTAAAGTCTTCGAAGAGCTGACGAGATAAGAATTAGGATTCTAATTAAAAGGTAAGAGAGAGCCCTGAGACAGGAGCCAGCTCAGAGTCTGCCTTTGCCCTGCCTGACCCAACAAATCTGAACTTCGTGCTGACAGTTTCTGGGGCCCGGGGCTAAATACGAAAGCTCAAGGCCCACCCAAAGTACAGGTTCTAGACCTTCTTGACAATAAACTGGGACTCGAATGGCTACACACAGGGAAATCAACTCCTGCGGTGATGGACAGTTAGCCCTGCCTGACAGGGCCTCTGGAGCCTGATTTAAGGAGATCCTAAACCCAGAGTTGCTCGGAGCCCCAGCACAGACTAGAGCAAATCTGCTCTGAAAAGTACCTTCATCCTAGAGTTTAAATTATTCTAAACCCTTGGAGTGGGAGTTTTCAGAGGTGCACACCATTTTCACTCCTCCCATCTAAAAATTGTTACAATATGCAGGATAATTTAGTTTACCAGGCATGTTCACAACTGCATCACAGCAGCTCAGGCCTCCATTATAAGTGCCACACACACACACAGACACGCACACACACACGGATATGGTGACAAGAGAAGGATCAGACCTTTGGCACCTATGACCCAAACCCTAATTACTCCAATGCGGCACTTTACAATAGAAACATTACAAAGGAAACTCAGCTCTAAGCTTTCCTAGAGTTCTCTGACAGGGAAGAAGACAGAGAAGAAAATTCCTGCAGTTTTTCACCATCTTACACATGCTTTGTTTTGAGATGCCAATGCTGGCTGTAGGAAAAGCACAATCTTCGAGGAGCAGCATGTGTGGATGGGAGAGGAGGAGCAGTTAGTGAGGAGGGCTGAGGGCAGGTCAGTCTATCCTATTAACAAGCTTCGTGACACTGAGCAAGAGACACAACCACTGAAAGAGCTTAGTTTGCTCTTGTATAAGGTCACCCCGGAGGTCTGGATACATCCTGTGGCCACTTCCACATCCAAATCAATTGGTGTTTACACATCCGTGGACTTCTCAGTGGAGGCACATCCTGACACAAGTCAGTTTTACTGTGGAGGCCGCATGTGATTTGCTCACGGACACCACGGTCCCGAAAACACACAGCAGACCCGGGCTTCTGGCACCGAAAGGCACACCCTCGCTCCTGCAGATCTGCAAGCCAGCCTTGCTTTAGAAAACCATGGGCAGGGTCTCAAAGTGACTCCAGGCAATCATCTGACATCCTAACAGGATGAAGCTTATGGAGCTTTCAAGTGCTGCCAGCCACACCCGGCCCGTGAGCTAACCGGGGAGGCTTCCAATGATCTCTCGCTGGCTTCTCTCACACACACACACACACACACACACACACACACACACACACACACACACACACACACACACACACACACACACACACACACACACGTTAGGCGACTCCTTTGCTCAGAAGGTTCTCATTACTAACTCAACCCAGGCAATATCCGACTGAAGGAAAGGACCATAGCATTAATTTCAGATTTCATTCCATGGCTTGACTGGGCTACATCTGCCAGCTTTAGAAAAGCAAGTACTTCTTGTTGCCGGCCTTGGCGTCCTGTTCTATGAAAACGACCCCCAATGCTTCCACTTGAGAAAGCCTCCTCACCACCAAAGCAGCTTAATAAAAATTTAAATTGTGATTGTGCTACTCATGGATTGACAGGGGAGGACAAGCTTGTGCTATTTATGAATTATTCCACACATTATTTTAAGCCGACCAAGTAGAATCCACATTCATAAAGGGGTAAGCTGGAAAGCCAGGTAAATGTTTTCATGATTTTTAAACCATATTTTGTTAACAGGTAAACTGGCATTCCATTGGATAATTTAATCTGCTTTAAATCTATTCTAAGGCTCTGAACAGCTTAAGGGACATTTTGAATATAAATTTAATTCCTCTATTCACCTTTGGGCAATATTTTTCAGCACAAATGTGATAGGACAATATAGCATAGGGATGCCTGTCAATAGTAAAGTATTAAAATACTAACATGAAAGCCATTTTGAAAATGGTAAAAATCACCCTATTTCCAAATATAGAAAATATTTTATAAGCCTGGTTAAAGATATAAATTAAAACAACACCATAAAAAAATAACAAAATGTCATGCTATTACTGCTTCCATGGGTCTGGATCACCAAGAATAACATAAACGGGTAAGAATAATTTGAAACTATCTTTGATGCTTATTAGAAAAATAATTCGGTCCCCGTATGTGGAGAGAAGCCTGGGGGTTACACGCTAGTCATCCCAAGGAACTGAAAAAAGAGGGACCAGTTGTCCAGCCTAAAAAGTTACACATAATAATGCTGCTTGAGTGATTCTTTCAGCATCTCACAGCCTCTCGGAACAGGAGGACAAAGAGAATATGTCCCTTCACCTACTCAATGCTTTAAAGGCATCTGAGACAAGTGGTCATGCAGCCTCTTCAACAGTTTTGAGTTTTCATTTAATCACTATACACAGCAATCCAGTCTACTCTTCCACGTCTCTAATCATAAGGAAATTTTTAAAACAACAACAATCAAAACAAGCTTTCATGTAACTCTGGTTTTAGCTGATCTATTAGAAAATCTTAGGTTTACTTCCTCTTCTTTATGTTAGCTCAGCAAACATCTGAGATTTACTCTTAGCATATTGTCCTCTCCTGTGGACCATCCTCCCCAGGTATCGTCAGGGGCTGAGGCATGGCCCACACCTGGATCTCACCAGTGTTCACCAGTCTCTCTTTGGACATGGCACAGAGAAGTCAAATCAGGTACAGGGCACAGTGGGACTAGTATTTCTCATGAGTTAAAAATTAAATATTTGCTAATGCACACTAAACATGTCACATGAGAATCATGCTCTTAGCAAGATACAGAAATAACACAAAAGCCAAATTACTCGTAACCTTTCCAGAAACAATCATGGTAGAAAGTTTGGTAACACTTACAGGAAACATACTCACCTCAATCTACACAGAGAGTCTAAGAATGAAATAATTTTACCACTAAGCAGCACATCCTTTGGCCCAAATTTGAGTATTCAAAAGTTGAATTTTAATTTTTCACTTACCATGTTGTATATCTTTCATATCTAAGTGAAGGCTAGACATCAATATTCCAACTGCTTGTGACCTTTTGTTGCTTAGTAACTTGACAACCTGTTCAAGAAAGAAAGGAAAAGGGAGAAATGTTATTTGAACTCAGTGATAGGCTTAATAGCATGTTATTTTTATCCTAAATGAAGAACAAATAACTTAGAACAGTTAAAGTACCAGAACTGATGTGAACAAGCTTTTGGGTTTTGTATCTCCCGTCTTCAAAATCCCCACCTTTGCCCTGTTGTTCACCAGCAGCCTAAGCATCAGGCTCTTTACCTGCCTTGCAAGAGCCTGATGTGCTATCACTGAAATTTCTAACCATCTGGGAAGTTAGCTTGGTCTCTGTAAAATAACAATTACACACCTGATCATTTGCAGCCTGAGATTTAAAAAGTGTTCTTTGTTTTTAAATGCAGAACCTTGAAATACTGGCCAATAAGTAAAGGGAAAAATAAAAGTACGCAGAGAATCTGTTAGAACAGATTAGTTTGACCACAAAATAGAAAATGTGCTTTTATGAAGGTTTTTTAGAAAGCTCACTATTTTACTGGCATTTGCTCTCGTTTTGCATTTGGCCCACATTTTGGGAGGAACGTTCCAACTAATTAATAGTGATACAATCATCAAATCCAAGGGGCTGTGTTAGCTCAATCTCAAATCTTTCCAGAGAGTCCGGAAGAGTCAGTTCATACAACCCATGAGAAGTTTCCTAACACAGATGTAGGCATGTTTAAATTATGTTTTCTAGACAATAACACATCACTGATAAATTCTGCTTATGACACTATTATCTCAGACACTGATCTTACGTAGAGCAGCAATTTCTACTTACTATCAGCATTTTGTTATAAATTTGCTTAGAAAAACACTGGAGGAAAAGAAAAAAGTTAAGGTCAAATTCCAGAAGTGACAGCTGCCCTAACTTGATCAATTAGGAAACTAATAAAATAATCATGCCCAGCTGTCAAACAAATCACAGTGTAAGATAATATTCTCAACAGGAATAATAGCATTCTTGGTTCCCTATCAGGGATACAGGTGGAGAAAATGACAAATCCATTCCAGGAGAACCAACCTCAAAAACCCCACAGTCATTTCTGAAAGCTTCTTGAGGAAAGGGACATTAACACTCCACAAGAAGCAGTGCCTCCTAATAGGAAAGACATAAGAACTGATTCGCAGTTTGCTCTTTAAACATTTTATTTAATTCAGCTTAGAACTTGAATTTGAATCCATTCATACCTAAACTATTTTTATCAATAACAATTTCCTCTTCCGATTGAAAAAATAGAAACTTAATTTCAGAAAAGCAGAGGTATGTATTCTGTTCTAAAAATATTTCTAACTTCAAATAAATAGAATCTGGGTCTCATCTGTGCTACGCTGAAAAAACTGTTTTTCCTAAGGTTTCCTATCTCTCCCCACCCCCTGATTCCTAATTACAATGGGCACGTCTGCATCCATATGTCATCTGACCTTCCTGCTGTGTTGACATGTTTATTACACGCTTATAAAAACTCTGGTGAAAATTAATTTCTAACCCTCACTTAAAAGTGGCATCTGGAAGGCCTGCACAGGGAGCTCTCACGCCTACCGCTGGGGGTCAATCACCCAAACAGGAAGAGAGGGTCCTCGCACCTCCAACAGGAAGGGGTCTCTACTTCCCCGGCAGGAGGAAGGGAGATGTTCTTCCCACCAAGCAACAAGCTCAGCCAATGGAAAATGTCGCAGCTCAGCCAATGAGAAACCTGAACTCCCACTTTCCTCCAAGGAACTTTTATAGAGGACAGCCCCGCCCACTGCCCCTTTTCTCTATAAAAGCTCCTGTCCTTTGTTCTCCGCATTTCCCTGTGGTCAAAAGCTTGAATTTATTTCCCCAACTACGATTCCCCTGGTTATTCCCAAATAAACTCATGCTGCTGAGATAACTGGCTATTTTATTTTTAAAGTTGACACTCTCTACTCCAGGGTTCCTGCCAGTCTGCCTCAGGCTTTTTTAAGGTGAACTACTCTGATTTCACATTAAATATTGGTATATCCCAGAGTTCTGCTCTCAGCTCCATATTCTCTTCAATGTATGACCTATATTTTCTCCTCCATCAACATGTATGCCTGCACTTATATAACTGTGTTCTTTTAACAGCACCTTAACCTCAGCAGTATCCTATTTTCCTAACAAATATCTCCGCATCAATTACCCACATAAACCTCCATCTGACATGTCTAATACCAAACTTGTCATCAAGCCCACCCCAAAAACCTACTCAGCTTCTCCTCTTTTATTCCATATGTTGAGATCATGCACCACCATTTTCAGTCCACCATCAAAGTTAGAAATCCAGAAATCATTCTAGATCTACCCCCCCTCCTTCACCTGCATGTTCTGGTCTGACAAGTCCTGTCAGTTGTAAGTCTGCTATATCCTTGAAATCCACCCCTTCCTCCTTAACTCTACTGTCAGCATTTACTTCTGTATTATAACTTGCAGAGATCAATGCAAAGGATCCTAACCAGACTTCCCAGTTCTAGTCCAGTGGTTCCCAAGGTATATTTCCTGCAACAGGGGGCAGCATAATCACCTGGGAACTCATTAAAGATGCAAAATCTCTGTCAGAAAGCTGTTAGTCAGAAGATCTAGGCAAAGAAAGACTCAATCAGCATTTTAAAAAGCCTTCCAGGTGATTATAGAATAAACAACGATTCTCATGTCTTCCTATCCATTCTCCAGTATCATCTCTAAAAGTGCCGCTATTTGCAAGTCACTCCCTTGCCTTTTAAACCTGAGAGGCCCATAAATAAGGGTAGGTCACATAGCCTCTTCACAGACTGTTTCACAGTTCATACCTGAAACTTGCTTTTCCTCTTATAATTGAAATGAACTTGACTATAAACTGTATGTTACATTTAAATGCCAAAGATTATAGATAGGAATAATAATTATTGATCACCTTCCAAAAAGCATACATACAGGAGAGAACACATGTCTAAAAGGATCAATTCCACAGTTTCCTGGAGTTATTCAACCTAATGTAAAGAAACCACCATCATCACTTCCCTCTCTCTCTCTCTCTCTCTCTCTCCCAATCTCTCTTTAATAAACTGAATAACAAGAACTTGAAGCTATCAAACTACAACATTTTTAGAATCCAGTGACTATATATATAAAATGGAGATGAAGGAGTTAACTCTTACAAAATGATCTTAAAACGCTTAGATGAAAAGCAGAAAATACAGATTTAGCAAATTTGAATATTCCAGAAGGCAATCTACAGATTCAGTGCAATCCGTGTCAAAATGCTACAGGCATTTTTCACAGAAATAGAACAAATAAGCCTAAATCTACATGGAAACACAAAAGATTCCAAATAGCCAAAACCATCTTTAGAAAGAATGAAGCTGGAGGTATCACACTCCTTGATTTCAAACTACACAACAAAGCTACTATAATCAAAACAGTATTGTACTGGAATAAAAAAACAGACACATAGACCCATGGAACAGAAGAGAGAGTCCAAAAATAAACCCAAGCTTATATGGTCAAATTCATCTACAACAAAGGAGGCAAAAATATACAATGGAGAAAAGACAGTATCTTCAATAAATGATGTTGGGAAAACTGAACAGCTACATGTAAAAGAATCAAAGGGGACTACTTTCTCACACCATATTCAAAAATAAACTCAAATGTATAAAGACATAAATATAAGACTGGAAACCATAAAACTACAAGGAAACACAGGCAATATGCTCTTTGACATCAGTCTTAGCAATATTCTTTTGAATATGTCACCTCAGGTAAGAAAAGCAAAAGCAAAACTAAACAAATGGGACTACATCAAACTAAAAACCTTTTTCACAGTGAAGGAAACTAAGAACAACAACAACAACAAAAGGCTGCCTAATTGAATGGATGAAGATATATCCAAACAATGTATCTGATAAGGAGTTAATATCCAAAATATACAAAGAACTCATACAACTCAACAATAAAAAACAAAAAACAAGGGACTTCCCTGGTGGCGCAGTGGTTAAGAATCTGCTTGCCAATGCAGGGGACATGGGTTCGAGCCCTGGTCTGGGAAGATCCCACATGCCACGGAGCACTAAGCCCGTGCACCACAAAAACTGAGCCTGAGCTTTAGAGCCCGCAAGCCACAACTACTGAAGACTGCACACCTACAGCCCATGTTCCGCAACAAGAGAAGCCATGGCAATGAGAAGCCTGCGCACCACAACGAAGAGTAGAGAGCTGCCTCAACTAGAGAAAGACCGTGTGCAGCAACAAAAACCCAACACAGCCAAAAATGCATAAATAAATAAATTTATTTAAAAACAAAACAAAACAAACAAAAAAACACCAACCAGACAACCTGATTAAAACATGGGCAAATGACCAGAATAGACATTTTTCCAAAGAAGACATACGGATGGCCCCCAGACACATGAAAAATGCTCAACATCACTAACCATTAGGGAAATGCAAATCAAAACCACAATAAGATAACATCTCACACCTGTCAGAATGGCTATAAAGTCTGCTACTGTTATTTACTGTCAATTTCTCCCTTTTTGTCTGTTAATATTTTCTTCATGTATTTACATGGACCTACGTTGGGTGCATATACACTTACAATTGTTGTATCTTCTTGGATTGATCCCTTGATCACTATTTAATGTCATTCTTTATCTATTGTTACAGTCTTCATTTTAGTCTATTTTGTCTGATGTAAGTATTAGTATCCCAGCTTTCTTTTCATTTCCGTTTGTACAGAATACCTGTTACTCCCCTCACTTTCAGTCTGTGTGTGTCTTTAGATCTGAAGTGAGTCTCTTGTAGGTAACATATATATGGGTCCAGTTTGTGTATCCACTCAGCCGATCTATGTCTTTTGATTGGAGCACTTAGTCCAGGTACATTTAAAGTACTTATTGATAGATATGTACTTACTGCCATTTTGTTAATTGTTTTTTTAATCAATTTTCATTGGACTATAGTTGCTTTACAATGTTGTATTAGTTTCTGCTATACAGCAAAGTGAATCAGCTATACGTATACATATACCCCTTCTTTTTTGGATTTCCTTCCCATTTAGGTCTCCACAGAGTATTGAGTAGAGTTTCCTGTGCTATACAGTAGGTTCTCATTAGTTATCTATTTCATACATAGTAGTGTATATGTCAATCCCAATCTCCCTTATTAATTGTTTTTATAG
The DNA here is from genome assembly GCF_965194805.1 of Balaenoptera borealis. NCBI lineage: Eukaryota > Metazoa > Chordata > Mammalia > Artiodactyla > Balaenopteridae > Balaenoptera > Balaenoptera borealis. Next base: position 345,897 of record NW_028123982.1, on the reverse strand, counting down.
TTCTTTTTTGTTCACTTCCCTTGTGATGTGATGACTATCTTATGTTTGGATACCTTTCTCATTTTTTCTGTGTTATCTATTATAGATTTTTGAGTTGTGGTAACCATGAGGTTTATAAACAACAATAACAATTTCTCTCTCCCTCTCTGTATATATTATATATTTAAAATATATACACATATATATGTGTATATGTGTGTGTGTTTATTTTATTTTTAAATTTATTTTTATTGAAGTATAGTTGCTATTCAATATTATATAAGTTACAGGTGTACAATACAGTGATTCCCAATTTTTAAAGGTTATTCTCCATTTGTAGTCACTATTAAATATTGGCTATATTCCCCATGTTGTATAATATATCCTTGTAGCTTATTTTATACCTATAGTTTGTACCTCTTACTCCCCTACCCCTTTATTGACCTTCTCCCCTTCCCTCTGCCCACTGGTAATCATTAGTATGTTCTCTATATCTGTGAGTCTGCTTCTTTTTTTATTATATTCACTAGTTTCTTGTGTTTCTTAGATTCCACATATAAGTGATATCATACAGTATTTGTCTTTCTCTGTCTGATTTATTTCACCTAGCATAATGCCCTCCAAGTCCATTCATGTTGCTGCAAATGGCATTATTTCATTCTTTTTTATGGCTGAGTAGTATTCCATTTTATATATATATAGAGAGAGAGAGAGAGAGAGAGAGAGAGAAAGAAATACATCTAGAAATGTGACACATATATATATGTCATCTTCTTTATCCATTCATCTGTTGATGGGCACTTAGGTTGCTTCCATATCCTAGCTATTGTAAACAGTGTTGCTATGAACACTGCAGAGCATGTATCTTTTCAAATTAGCATATTTGTGTTTCTTTGGATATATACCCAGGAGTGGAACTGCTCAGTCATATGGTAGTCCTATTTTTAGTTTTTTTGAGAAGCCTCCATATTGTTTTCCACAGTGGCTGCACCAACTTACATTCCCACCAACAGTGTACAAGGGTTCTCTTTTCTCCACATCCTTGCCAACATTTGTTATTTGTGTTCCTTTTGATGATAACCTTTCTGACAGGTGTGAGGTGATATCTCACTGTGGTTTTGATTTGCATTTCTCTGATAATTAACCATGTTGAGCATTTTTAATCTGCCTGTTGGCCTTATTTGGAAAAATATCTATTCAGGTCTTCTACCCATTCTTTAATCAGGTTGTTTGTTTTTTTAATGTTGAGCTGTATGAGCTGTTTATATACATTGGATATTAATCTCTTATGGGTCATATCATTTGTAAATATTTTCTCCCATTCAGTAAGTTTTCTTCGTTTGGTTGATGGTTTCTTTTGCTGTGCAAAAGGTTTTAAGTTTAATTAGGTCCCACCTGTTTATGTTTGCTTATATTTCCTTTGCTTTGGGAGACAGATCCAAAAACAATATTGCTAAGGCCAATGTGAAAGAGTGTTCTGCCTATGTTTCCCTCTAGTTTTAGAATATCCAATCTTACATTTAGGTCTTTATCCATTTTGAGCTTATTTTTGTCTATGGTGTTAGAGAATGTTCTAATTTCATTCTTTTCCATGTAGTTGTCCAGTTTTCCAGCACCACTTATTGAAGAGACTGTCTTATCGCCATTGGGTATTCTTAACTCCTTTGTTGTAGATTAATTGACCCTAAGTGCATGGGTTTATTACTGGGCTTTCTATCCTGTTCAATTTATCCAGGTGTCTGTTTCTGTGCCAATACCATACTGTTTTGATTACTGTAGCTTTTTAGTTATAAGTGATTATTTTAAATTTCTGATCTCTTAATTCAAATAAATTTTAGCAATCCTGAATTTTTACTCCCCCCAACAAGTTTACTGTTTTGACATCATATTTTACATGTTTCTGTAACTACTTATTGTGGATGCAGATGATTTTACTATTTCTGTCTTTTAACCTTTCTACTAGCTTTGATCTATTACCTTTAATGTATATTTGCCTTTATCAATGAGATTTTTCCTTTTGCAATTTTCGTATTTCTAGTTGTGGCCTTTCTAGAAAAGTCCCTTTAGCATTTCTTGTAAAGCTGGTTTGGTGGTGCTGAACTGTTTTAGCTTTCGTTTGTCTGCAAAACTCTTTATATCTCCTTTGAATCTGAATGATAGTTTTCCCTGGTACAGTATTCTTGGTTGTAGGTTTTTTCCTCACATTGCTTTAAATATATCATGCCACTTCCTCTGGCCTGCAGTTTCAGCTAAAAAGTCAGGTGATAGCCTCATGGGAGTCCCTTTGTATGAACTAGTTGCTTTTCCCTTGCTGCTTTTAATATTCTCTCTTTATTTTATTTTTTGCCATTTTAATTACAATGTGTAGACATCTTTGGGTTGATCTTATTTGGGACTCTCTGTGTTTCCTGGACCTGGATGTCACCTTTCTTTCCCAGGTTAGGGAACTTTTCAGCCAATAGGTTTTCAAATAACTTCTCTGTCCCTTTATTCCTCTCCACTCCTCCTGGGGCCCCTATAATGTGAGAATCAGGATGCTTGGTGTTGTTCCAGAAGTCTCTTAAACTCTCATTTTAAAAGATTTTTTTCTTTTTTCTATTCTGTTTGAGCAATTTCCACTATTTGGTATCCCAGTTTGCTGATCCATTCCTCTGTATCATCTAAGCTACTATGGATTCCTTCCACTGTATTTTTAATTGCAGTTATTGTATTCTTCAGCTCTTTGGTTAGTTATACTTTCTCTTTCTTAGAAACTTCTAACTTTTTACAGGGTTCATCCATTCTTCTCCCGAGTTCTTTGATCATCTTTACCTTCATTATCTTGAAGGGAGGTTGCTTATCTCCACCCGACTTAGTCCTTCTTCTGGGGTTACATCTTGTTCCTTCATTTGAAACATGTTCCTCTGTCACCTCATTTTTCCTAATTATCTTTACATTTCTATATATTTGGTGGTTGGATACATTTCCCGATGTTGGAGAATTGACCTTAAGCAGGAAACATACTCCCCTAAATGCTCCAGGGGTGTCCCCTCTGTGGGTCATGTGGGTGCTTTTGTTGTGGGGGACTGACTGCTGTGGGACCACTGGTAGGTGAAGTTGCACCCTGGCCCATTTGGTTGCCAGGCCCTGCCTAGTGTGGAGGCTGCACCTGCTGTTGAGCAGGGCTGGGCCCAGGCACAGCTTGCTGCAGGGCCCAGGGAGTCCTGGTCCTGGTGCTGGCCCAGTGGTGGACAGGGGAGGTACTGGGGTGGATGGCTGTGGGCTAAAGGTTTCCTGGAGCTAGTGTTAGCCTGCCTGTGAGTGAGCTTGGGACCTGGTGTGGAGGGTCAGGTGGAGGGAGCATGCAAGGCCTGGTTTTGGCCCGCTGATGTGTGGGGGCAGTTCCTGATGCAGTTGGCTGAAGTGTCCAGTGTTTCTTGGAGCTGGTGTCAGCCCACTGATGGGTGGGACCAAGGCCCAGGGCATCCTGGGGCTGGTGCAGACACTCTAGTGGGCAGAGCCAAGAACCAGGCTCTCTGGCTGTGGGGCCCGGTGATTCTGGATCTGGTGTCAGCCATCTGCTGTGAAGGACCAGGACCCAGGTGGTCCCAGGGCTAGTGCTGGCCCACTGGTGGGTAAAGCTGTGTCCCAGGATCTCTTTCTGCAGGATTCTAGGGGTTCTGTAGCTGCTGTCAGCCAGCTGGTGGGTGGAGCTGGGCCTTGGGGTCTTGAATTCCAGACCTAGGGATCTGGTGTCGGCCCACTTATGGGCATGTCTGGGTCCTGACAGCTAGCTGCAGGGCCCTGGGTGTCCCAGCGCTAACACTGGCCCACTGGTGGGTGGGGCTGATTCACGCCCCCTCTGTTGGTCAAAAAAAGGTCCTGGGCAACAAGGGGATGAGGGGGCTGAGGGCCGGTGGCCTGTTGGTGGATGGGTCTGTGTCTCTGCCCAGTTGGCTGCTTAGCTGGGACATGCCAGGACTGGTGCTGACCATTGGTTGGGGGACCCAGGTCCCGGCACTAATAGGCTAGAGGGAGGACTCCAAAATGGCGCCTACCAGCTCCAGTGTCCATGCGGAGAAAGAGCTCCCAAAAGGCTGTGCCACTGTCCTTGTCCCCAGGGTAAGCCCCAGCTGCCTCGGCCTGTCTGGATACTCTCCACCATCAGCAAGAGGGTCTGTCCCAGTCTCCCTTCAACCTCCTGACTCTGCCCTTTAAGGACAAAGTGTCTTTTCCCACAGCCCTCTTGGACTCCCTAAAGCAAGGCTTGCTCGCCTTCAAAGCCAAACATTCTCGGGGCTCATCTTCCCAGTGCAGGACCCCAGGGCTGGGAGCCTGAAGTAGGGCTCAGAGCCCTCGCTCCTTGGGGAGAACCTCCGCAACTGTGATTATCCTCCTGTTTGTGGTTCACCTGCCCACGGGCATGGGTCTTGACTAAACCTCGTATCCACCCCTCCTACCTCTCTTGTTGTGGCTCCTTCTTTATGCCTTTAGTTGTAGATGATCTCTTCTGCTGGTCCTCAGGTTGTTCTCATAGACAGTTGATCTGTAAATTGTTGTAATTTTGAGGTGCTCATGGGAGGAGGTGAGGTCAGGTCTTCTTACTGCATAATCTCAGCCATTCCAAGTCGATTTTAATTTTTTTCTTTTCCTTTAATGTTTTCTCTAAGAGATGACGGATGTTTGCTAAACTTATTGTGGTAGTCGTTTCTTGATGTACATGAGTCAAATTATTATGCTGTGCACTTTAAACTTATAAAGTGCTGTATGTCAATTACAGCTCAATGAAACTGGAAGAAAAAATTTATTTGAAATCCACAAAATTTGGACATATAACCAGAAAAAAGGGATTATTTTAAGTCTCTACAAATTCATATCAGATTCAGTTAATATTCTTAATGAAGTTTTTATCTTAGACATCCCTTTGATGAAGGACTGTGTAGGAATTATGAACATGGAATCTGTAAAATAAAGCATTATTTCTCAAACTTCAACATGCACATAAATTACATGGGATCTTTTCAAAATGCAGACTCTGCTCTTCAGCAAGTGGAGTTGGGAAAGCTGGACAGCCGCATGTAAATCAATGAAGTTAGCACACTCCCTCACATCATACACAAAAATAAACTCAAAATGGCTTAAAGACTTAAATATAAGACATGATACCTTAAAACTCCTAGAAGAGAGCATAGGCAAAACATTCTCTGACATAAATCATACAACTGTTTTCTAAGGTCAGTCTTCCAAGGCAATAGAAATGAAAGTAAAAATAAATAAATGGGAACTAATCAAACTTACAAGCTTTTGCACAGCAAAGGAAACCATAAACAAAATGAAAAAACAACCTACACACCGAGAGAAAATATTTGCAAATGATGTGACTGACAAGGGTTTAATTTCCAAAATATGAAAACAGCTCATAAAGCTCAATAACAAAAATAAATAAATAAATAACCCAATCAAAAAATGGGCAGAAGACCTAAATAGACATTTCTCCAACAGGCACATGAAAAGATGTTCAACATCGCTAATTATTAGAGACATGCAAATCAAAACTATGAGGTACCACCTCACACCAGTCAGAATGGCCATCATTAAAAAGTCTACAAATAACAAATGCTGGAGAGGATGTGGAGAAAAGGGAACCCTGCTACCCTGTTGATGGGAATGTAAGTTGTGCAGCCACTATGGAAAACAGTATGGATGTTCCTTGAAAAACTAAAAACAGAATTTCCATATGACCCTGCAATCCCACTCCTGGGCATACACCCAGAGGAAACCATAATTCGAAAAGATACACACGCCCCAAGGTCATATTGTAGCACTATTTACAACAGCCAAGATATGGAAACAACCTAAATGCCCATCGACAGATGAATGGATAAAGAAGATGTGGTACATATATACAATAGAATATTACTTAGCCATAAAAAGGAATGAAATAATGCCATTTGCAGCAACATGGATAGACCTAGAGATTATCATACTAAGTGAAATTAAGTCAGACAGAGAAAGATAAATATCATATGATACCGCTCATATGTGGAATCTACAAAAATGATACAAATGAACTTATTTACACAACAGAAACAGACTCACAGACTTAGAGAACGAATTTATGGTTACAGGTGGGGAAGGGTTGGGGGAGGGATAGATTGGGAGGCTGCTATTAGCAGATGCAAACTATTATATATAGGATGGATAAACAACAAGATTGTACTGTATAGCACAGGGAACTATACTCAATATCCTGCCATAAGCCATAATGGAAAAGAATCTGAAAAATAATGTATATAAATGCATAACGGAATGACTTTCCTGTACAGCAGAAATTAACACAACATTGTAAATCAACTATACTTCAATAAAATAAATTTTAAAAAATAAAAATGCAGACTGGTTCCTAGATCTGGGTGGGGCTGAGGTTCTCCCAAGTTCCCAGGTGATGCCAGTGCTTCTGGCTCATGGATCACAAGGGCCTACGGCTATCCTGCTTGCTTTTTATGCTTTCTGGAAAAGCTGCTCCACCTCTTAAAATCTCAGTTTCCTTATCTAAAAAAATACCAACAGCATCAACTTCAAAAAGCTGTAGCAGATATTCAACATGATAATGCATATGAAACTTAGCAATGTCCTAGCAAATAGTGATAACTACAGAAGTTAAATATTTAAGAAGGCATTTTAAATGGTTTGTCATAAATAAAATATTTGGCTTTTTTTTTTTACTGAATTTAATTCCACAAGATAATTAATATTATCTTTCTTTCCTCCCATGTAATTTCCTAAAAAGAAAAAAAAAATCAGACCCCAATTAGCTTTGAGTAGTTTTCCAATAACTGTAAATGATTTCTCCATTTAAATTTGCTTCCCTGGCATTCTACATGATGAATGATACATCTGTCCAGACCAGGAACAATCTTAGGCTTTGGAACAGAGTAAAACCAAAGTGTTCATATATGTGACCAGAGACAAGACTTTCAGGACCCTAATACAGTTAACATAATTAGGCTGCATAACTGGAAATGTGTTTAAAATTAACATTAACTAACTTTTGGTCTGAACAATTACTGCAACAAGGAGATATCTTTGGTCTATTTCCACTGTCTATACATTTCTTTATTTCTTCATGTAATTTATAACTGAGCCAGTACTGGTAACTCATGGTAGAAGTATGGTAATAGAAGCAGCTAGGACAATGGGAATCTATTCATAAATATTTTTGTAGATCTTTCAATATTAATTTATTTTCTCTGTTATCTTGAACCCTTTTTAACCTGGTTGAATGTGCATGGAAACTTTTTTTAATTGTATTTATTTATTTTGGCTGTGCTAGATCTTTGTTGTGACACATGGGCTCTTTGTTGCAGCGGGCAGGCTTCTCTAGTTGTGGTGCACAGTTAGTTGCAGTATGTGAGATCTTAGATCCCCAATCAGGGATCGAACCTGGGCCCCCTGCATTGGGAGCATGAAGTCTTAACCACTGGACCACCAGGGAAGTCCCTGAATAGAAATTTTTTTAATCTTATTCATTTTTTAAAAATTTCATTGAGTATAGTTGATTTACAATGTTGTGTTAGTTTCAGGTGTTTAGCAAAGTTGTTCAGTTATACATATACACATATCTATTCTTCTTCAGATTCTTTTCCCATTTAGGTTATTACAGAACATTGAATAGAGTTCCCTGTGCTATACAGTAGGTACTTTTTAGTTATCTATTTTATATATATTAGTGTGTATATGTTATTCCCAACCTCCTAATGTATCCCTCCTCCCGCCTTTCCCCTTTGGTAACTATAAATTTGTTTTCGATATCTGTGAGTCTGTTTCTGTTTTGTAAATAAGTTCATTTGTATCATTTTTGTTGTTTTTTTTTTAAATTAGATTCCACAGAAAAAAGCACCCTCCTGGTTGTGTGGGACTTGGGGGCATAAGAGGGAGGCCAGGGGAGAACAGGAGAGGCAGGTGGGAGAGGCCATCCAGGACCCGAGGAGCAGGAGAGGAGCAGAGGGTGATTGCCCCACTCACTCTGGCACAGGAAGACTGCTGGGCTCCTAGGTGGGGTCACTCACCCTCTGAGACCAGAGGCACACCTGGGCCTCTTCAGTTCCACTGAGCTTAAGCCCCACTCCCCACCCGCCCCCAAGGGCTTTTTCCAGCCCTGTGAGTCCTAAGCATAGGCCCCACCCACCACCCAAACCCCGCCCCTGCTTAGGCTCGCCCTCCACAGCCAAGGCCTTTTGCACCCTTCTTTTTTTTTTTTTTTTTTCCTTTCTTCTCCTCTTTTTTTACTATTTTGGTTCTGTTTTACCTTCCGGTTGTTGTTTCATCTATATTTTTATTTTTATATTCTTTCTAACATATCTGTAAGTTTCCTAGTCTAATTTTATTTTTTACTCTTCATTACTGTTCTCTTTATTTTTGGTTACCCTGCACGGCTTGTGGGGTCTTGGTTCATGAGCAGGGGGTTGGGTCAAAGCTCCTGCAGTGGGAGCTCCAAGTCCAAACCACTGGACTAACAGAGAACCTCAGACCCCAGGGAATATTCATTGGAGTGAGGTGTCATAGAGGTCCTCATCTCGGCACCAAGACCAGTTGTACCCAACAGCCTACAGATTCCAGTGTTGGAAGCCTCAGGCCAAACAACCAGTAAAACCGAAACATAATCCCACTCATTAAAAAATATAAATAAATAAGATGGCAAAAATATATGTCACAGATGAAGGAGCAAGGTAAAAACCTACAAGACCAAACAAATGAAGAGGAAATAGGCAATCTACCTGAAAAAGAATTCAGAGTAATGATAGTAAAGATGATCCAGAATCTCAGAAATAGAATGGAGGCACAGATTGAGAAAATACAAGAAATATTTAACAGAGATCTAGAAGAACTAAAGAACAAACAAACAGAGATGAACAAGACAATAACTGAAATGAAAAATACACTAGAAGGAATCAATAACAGAATAACTGAGGCAGAAGAATGAATAAGTGAGCTGGAAGACAAAATGGTGGAAATAACTGCTGAGGAGCAGAACAAAGAGAAAAGAATGAAAAGAATTGAAGACAGTCTCAGAGACCTCTGGGACAACACTAAACGCAACAACATTCGAAAAATAGGGGTCCCAGAAGAAGAAGAGAAAAAGGAAGGGTCTGAGAAAATATTTGAAGAGATTATAGTGGAAAACGCTCCTAACATGGGAAAGGAAATAGTAGTCACCCAAGTCCAGGAAGCACAGAGTATCCCACACAGGATAAACCCTAGGAGAAACACACCAAGACACATATTAAGCAAAGTAACAAAAATTAATTTCAAAGAAAAAATATTAAAAGCAGCAAGGGAAAAACAAAAAATAACATACAAAGGAATCCCCATAAGGATACGAGCTGATTTTTAAGCGGAAACTCTGCAGGCCAGCAGGGAGTGGCAGGATATACTTAAAGTGTTGAAAGAGAAAAACCTACAACAAGATTACTCTACCCAGCAAGGATCTCACTCAGATTCAACAGAGAAATCAAAAGCTTTTCAGACAAACAAAAGCTAATAGAATTCAGCACCACCAAACCAGCTTTACAACAAATGCTAAAGAAACTTCTCTAGGTGAGAAACAAAAGAAAAGAAAAAGACCCACAAAAACAAACGCAAAACAATTAAGAAAACGGTAATAGGAACATACATATCAATAATAACCTTGAATATAAATGGATTAAATGCCCCAACCAAAAGACACAGACTGGCTGAATGGATACAAAAACAAGACCCATATATACGCTGTCTACAAGAGACCCACTTCAGACCTAGGGACACATACAGACTGAAAGTGAAGGGATGGAAAAAGATATTCCATGCAAATGGAAATCAAAAGAAAGCTGGATTAGCAATACTTGTATTATATAAAATAGACTTAAAATAAAGACTGCTACAAGAGACAAGGAAGAACACAACATAATGATCAATGGATCAATCCAAGAAGATATAACAATTATAAATGTTTATGAACCCAACATAGGAGCACCTCAATACATAAGGCAAATGCTAAAAACCATGAAAGGGGAACTCGACAGCAACACAATAATAGTAGGGGACCTTAACACCCCACTTACACCAATGGACAGGTCATCCAAACAGAAAATAAATAAGGAAACACAAGCTTTAAATGACACAATTGATCAGATAGATTTAATTGATATTTATAGACCATTCCACCCAAAAGTGGCAGAATACACTTCTCAAGTGCACATGGAACATTCTCCAGGGTAGATCACATCTTGGGTCACAAATCAAGCCTTGGAAAATTTAAGAAAATTGAAATCATATCAAGCATCTTTCCTGACCACAACACTATGAGATTGGAAATAAATTACAGGAAAAAAACCTGTAAAAAACACAAATACATGGAGGCTAAACAGGGCACTACTAAATAACCAAAAGATCACTGAAGAAATCAAACAAGAAATTAAAAAATACATAGAAACAAATGACAATGAAAACACAATGATCCAAAACCTATGGGATGAAGCAAAAGCAGTTCTAAGAGGGAAGTGTATAGCAATTCAATCTCACTTCACAAAATAAGAAAAATCTCAGATAAACAATCTAACCCTACATACACCTAAAGCAACTAGAGAAAGAAGAACAGGAAAACCCAGTCAGTAGAAGGAAAGAAATCATAAATATCAGAGCAGAGATAAATTAAATAGAAATGAAGAAAACAATAACAAAGATCAATATAATTAAAAGCTGGTTCTTTGAGAAGATAAGCAAAATTGATAAACCCTTAGCCAGACACATCAAGAAAAAAAGGGAGAGGATACAAATCAATAAAATTAGAAATGAAAAAGGAGAAATCACAACTACCACTGCAGAAATACAAAAGATTATAAGAGACTACTATAAACAACTATATGCCAATAAAATGGACAACCATGAAGAAATGGAGAAATTCTTGGAAAGGTACAATTTTCCAAGACTGAACCAGGAAGAATTAGAAAATATAAACAGATCTATCACAAATAATGAAATTGAAACTGTAATTGAAAATATTCCAACAAACAAAAGTCCAGGAACAGGTGAATTCACAGGCGAATTCTATCAAACATTTGCAGAAGAGCTAACACCCATCCTGCTCAAATTCTTCCAAAAAGTTGTAGAGGGAGGAACACTCCCAAATTCATTCTACAAAGCCACAATCACCCTAATATCAAAACTAGAAAAAGATATCACAAAAAAAGAAAATTACACACCAATATCACTGATGAACATAGATGCAAAAATCCTCAACAAAATACTAGCAAACAGAATCCAACAGCATAATGAAAGGATCATACACCATGATAAAGTGGGATTTATGCCAGGAATGCAAGGATTCTTCAATATATGCATATCAATCAATGTGATACGCCACATTAACAAATTAAGGAATAAAAACCATATAATCATCTCAATAGATGCAGAAAAAGCAAAATTCAATGCCCATTTATGACAAACACTCTCCAGGAAATGGGCATAGAGGGAACCTACCTCAACATAATAAAGGCCACATATGACAAACCACAGCAAACATCATATTCAATGGTGAAAAACTGAAAGCATTTCCACTAAGATCAGGAACAACACAAGGATGTCCACTCTCGCCACTCTTATTCAACATAGTTTTGGAAGTCCTAGCCACGGCAATCAGAAAAGAAAAAGAAATAAAAGGATTTTGTATAATTGGAATTTTTATAATTTGTATAATCTGTATACAATTTGTATAATTGGAAAAGAAGTAAAACTGTCACTGTTTGAAGATGGCATGATACTATACATAGAAAATCCTAAAGATGGCACCAGAAAATTACTAGAACTACTCAATGAATTTGGTAAGGTTGCAGGATACAAAATTAATGCACAGAAACTTCTGGCATACCTATACACTAACAACAAAAAATCAGAAAGAGAAATTAAGGAAACACTCCCATTTACCATCACAACAAAAATAATAAATTACCTAGGAACAAACCTACCTAAGGAGTTGAAAGACTTGTAATCAGAAAACTATAAAACACTGATGAAAGAAATCAAAGATGACATAAACAGATGGAGAAATATACCATGTTCTTGGATTGGTAGAATTAATATTGTGAAAATGACTATACTACCCAAAGCAATCTACAGGTTCAATGCAAACCCAATTAAACTACCAATGGCATTCTTCACAGAATTAGAACACAAAATTTTTACAATTTGTACGGAAACACAAAAGACCCTGAACAGCCAGAGCAGTCTTGAGAAAGAAAAATGGAGCTGGAGGAATCAGGCCCCCCACCTTTGGACTATACTACAAAGCTACAGTAATCAAGACAGTATAGTACCAGCACAAAAACAGAAATATAGATCAATGGTACAGCATAGAAAGCCCAGATAAACCCCGGCACATATAGTCACCTAATTTACAATAAAGGAGGCAAGAACAGACAATGGAGAAAAGACAGCGTCTTCAATAAGTGGTGCTGGGAAAACTGGACAGCTACATGTAAAAGAATGAAATCAGAACACTATCTAACACCATACACAAAAATAAACTTCAAATGGATTAAAGACCTAAATGTGAGACCAGACACTATAAAACTCTTAGAGGAAAACATAGGAAAAACACTCTTTGATGTAAACCACAGCAAAATCTTTTTTGACCCACTTCCCAGAGTAATGAAAATAAAAACAAAAATAAACAAATGGGACCTAATTAAACTTAAAAGCTTTTGCATGGCAAAGGAAACCATAAACAAGATGAAAAGACAACTCTCAGAATGGGAGAAAATATTTGGAAATGAAACAATGGACAAAGGATTAATCTCCAAAATATACAAACAGTTCATGGAGCTCAATATCAAAAAACAAACAACCTGATTAAAACACGGGCAGAAGACCTAAATAGACATTTCACCAAAGAAGACATACAGATGGCCAAGAGGCACATGAAAAGATGCTCAGTGTCACTAATTATTAGAGAAATGCAAATCAAAACTACAATGAGATATCACCTCACACCGGTCAGAATGGCCATCATCAAAAAATCTGGAGAGCAGAAGCAAGAAAAACTACAATCCTGCAGCCTGTGGACCAAAAACCACAGTTACAGAAAGATAGACAAGATGAAAAGGCAGAGGGCTATGTACCAGATGAAGGAACAAGAAAAAACCCCAGAAAAACAACTAAATGAAGTGGAGATAGGCAACCTTCCAGAAAAAGAATTCAGAATAATGATAGTGAAGATGATCCAGGACTTTGGAATAAGAATGGAGGCAAAGATTGAGAAGATGCAAGAAATGATTAACAAAGACCTAGAAGAATTAAAGAACAAACAGAGATGAACAATACAATAACTGAAATGAAAATTACACTAGAAGGAATCAATAGCAGAATAACTGAGGCAGAAGAACGGATAAGTGACCTGGAAGACAGAATGGTGGAATTCACTGCTGCAGAACAGACTAAAGAAAAAAGAATGAAAAGAAATGAAGACAGCCTAAGAGACCTCTGGGACAACATTAAATGCAACAATATTCGCATTATAGGGGTCCCAGAAGGAGAAGAGAGAGAGAAAGGACCTGAGAAAATATGTGAAGGATTATAGTCAAAAACTTCCATAACGTGGGAAAGGAAATAGCCACCCAAGTCCAGGAAGCACAGAGAGTCCCATATAGGAAAAACCCAAGGAGAAACACGCCGAGACACATAGTAATCAAAGTGGCAAAAATTAAAGACAAAGAAAAATTATTGAAAGCAGCAAGGGAAAAATGACAAATAACATACATGGGAACTCCCATAAGGTTAACAGCTGATTTCTCAGCAGAAACTCTACAAGCCAGAAGGGAGTGGCATGCTATACTTAAAGTGATGAAAGGGAAGAAACTACAACCAAGATTACTCTACCCGGCAAGGATCTCATTTAGATTTGATGGAGAAATCAAAAGCTTTACAGACAAGCAAAAGCTAAGAGAATTCAGCACCACCAAACCAGCTCTACAACAAATGCTAAAGGTACTTCTCTAAGTGGGAAACACAAGAGAAGAAAAGGACCTACAAAAACAAACCCAAAACAATTAAGAAAATGGTCATAGGAACATACATATCGATAATTACCTTGAACGTGAATGGATTAAATGCCCCAACCAAAAGACATAGACTGGCTGAATGGATACAAAAACAAGACCCATATATATGCTGTCTACAAGAGACCCACTTTAGACCTAGGGACACATACAGACTGAAAGTGAGGGGATGGAAAAAGATATTCCATGCAAATGGAAATCAAAAGAAAGCTGGAGTAGCTATACTCATATTAGATAAAATAGACTTTAAAATAAAGAATGTTACAAGAGACAAGGAAGGACACTACATAATGATCAAGGGATCAATCCAAGAAGAAGATATAACAATTATAAATATATATGCACCCAACATAGGAGCACCACAATACATAAGGCAACTGCTAACAGCTATAAAAGAGGAAATCGACAGTAACACAATAATAGTGGGGGACTTTAACACCTCACTTACACCAATGGACAGATCATCCAAAATGAAAATAAATAAGGAAACAGAAGCTTTAAATGACACAATAGACCAGATAGATTTAATTGATATATATAGGACATTCCATCCAAAAACAGCAGATTACACGTTCTTCTCAAGTGCACACGGAACATTCTCCAGGATAGATCACATCTTGGGTCACAAATCAAGCCTCAGTAAATTTAAGAAAATTGAAATCATATCAAGCATCTTTTCTGACCACAACGCTATGAGATTAGAAATGAATTACAGGGAAAAATACGTAAAAAAGACAAACACATGGAGGCTAAACAATACGTTACTAAATAACCAAGAGATCACGGAAGAAATCAAAGAGGAAATCAAAAAATACCTAGAGACAAATGACAATGAAAACACGATGACCCAAAACCTATGGGATGCAGCAAAAGCAGTTCTAAGAGGGAAGTTTATAGCTATACAAGCCTACCTAAAGAAACAAGAAAAATCTCAAGTAAACAATCTAACCTTACACCTAAAGAAACTAGAGAAAGAAGAACAAACAAAACCCAAAGTTAGCAGAAGGAAAGAAATCATAAAGATCAGAGCAGAAATAAATGAAATAGAAATAAAGAAAACAATAGCAAAGATCAATAAAACTAAAAGTTGGTTCTTTGAGAAGATAAACAAAATTGATAAGCCATTAGCCAGACTCATCAAGAAAAAGAGGGAGAGGACTCAAATCAATAAAATCAGAAATGAAAAAGGAGAAGTTACAACAGACACTGCAGAAATACAAAGCATCCTAAGAGACTACTACAAGCAACTTTATGCCAATAAAATGGACAACCTGGAAGAAATGGACAAATTTTTAGAAAGGTATAACCTTCCAAGACTGAACCAGGAAGAAACAGAAAATATGAACAGACCAATCACAAGTAATGAAATTGAAACTGTGATTAAAAATCTTCCAACAAACAAAAGTCCAGGACCAGATGGCTTCACAGGTGAATTCTATCAAACATTTAGAGAAGAGCTAACACCTATCCTTCTCAAACTCTTCCAAAAAATTGCAGAGGAAGGAACACTCCCAAACTCATTCTATGAGGCCACCATCACCCTGATACTAAAACCAGACAAAGACACTACAAAAAAAGAAAATTACAGACCAATATCATTGATGAATATAGATGCAAAAATCCTCAACAAAATACTAGCAAACAGAATCCAACAACACATGAAAAGGATCATACACCACGATCAAGTGGGATTTATCCCAGGGATGCAAGAATTCTTCAATATATGCAAATCAATCAATGTGATACACCATATTAACAAATTGAAGAAGAAAAACCATATGATCATCTCAATAGATGCAGAAAAAGCTTTTGACAAAATTCAACACCCATTTCTGATAAAAACTCTGCAGAAAGTGGGCATAGAGGGAACCTACCTCAACATAGTAAAGGCCTTATATGACAAACCCACAGCAAACATCATTCTCAATGGTGAAAAACTGAAAGCATTTCCTCTAAGATCAGGAACGAGACAAGGATGTCCACTTTCACCACTATTATTCAACATAGTTCTGGAAGTCCTAGCCACGGCAATCAGAGAAGAAAAAGAAATAAAAGGAATACAAATTGGAAAAGAAGAAGTAAAACTGTCACTGTTTGCAGATGACATGATACTATACATAGAGAATCCTAAAACTGCCACCAGAAAACTGCTAGAGCTAATTAATGAATATAGTAAAGTTGCAGGATACAAAATTAATGCACAGAAATCTCTTGCATTCCTATACACTAATGATGAAAAATCTGAAAGAGAAATTATGGAAACACTCTCATTTACCATTGCAACAAAAAGAATAAAATACCTAGGAATAAACCTACCTAGGGAGACAAAAGACCTGTATGCAGAAAACTATAAGACACTGATGAAAGAAATTAAAGATGATACCAACAGATGGAGAGATATACCATGTTCTTGGACTGGAAGAATCAACATTGTGAAAATGACTATACTACCCAAAGCAATCTACAGAGCCAATGCAATCCCTATCAAATTACCAATGGCATTTTTTACGGAGCTAGAACAAATCATCTTAAAATTTGTATGGACACAAAAGACCCCGAATAGCCAAAGCAGTCTTGAGGGAAAAAAATGGAGCTGGAGGAATCAGACTCCCTGACTTCAGACTATACTACAAAGCTACAGTAATCAAGACAATATGGTACTGGCACAAAAACAGAAACATAGATCAATGGAACAAGATAGAAAGCCCAGAGATTAACCCACGCACCTATGGTCAACTAATCTATGACAAAAGAGGCAAAGATATACAATGGAGAAAAGACAGTCTCTTCAATAAGTGGTGCTGGGAAAACTGGACAGCTATATGTAAAAGAATGAAATTAGAATACTCCCTAACACCATACACAAAAATAAACTGAAAATGGATTAGAGACCTAAATATAAGACTGGATACTATAAAACTCTTAGAGGAAAACATAGGAAGAACACTCTTTGACATAAATCACAGTACAATATTTTTTGATCCACCTCCTAGAGTAATGGAAATAAAAACAAAAATAAACAAATGGGACCTAATGAAACTTCAAAGCTTTTGCACAGCAAAGGAAACCATAAACAAGACGAAAAGACAACCCTCAGAATGGGAGAAAATATTTGCAAATGAATCAACGGACAAAGGATTAATCTCCAAAATATATAAACAGCTCATTCAGCTCAATATTAAAGAAACAAACACCCCAATCCAAAAATGGGCAGAAGACCTAAATAGACATTTCTCCAAAGAAGACATACAGACGGCCACAAAGCACATGAAAAGATGCTCAACATCACTAATTATTAGAGAAATGCAAATCAAAACTACAATGAGGTATCACCTCACTCCTGTTAGAATGGGCATCATCAGAAAATCTACAAACAACAAATGCTGGAGAAGGTGTGGAGAAAAGGGAACCCTCTTGCACTGTTGGTGGGAATGTAAATTGATACAGCCACTATGGAGAACAATATGGAGGTTCCTTACAAAACTAAAAATAGAATTACCATATGACCCAGCAATCCCACTACTGGGCATATACCCAGAGAAAACCATAATTCAAAAAGACACATGTACCCGAATGTTCATTGCAGCACTATTTACAATAGCCAGGTCATGGAAGCAACCTAAATGACCATCAACAGACGAATGGATAAAGAAGTTGTGGTACATATATACAATGGAATATTACTCAGCCATAAAAAGGAACAAAATTGAATCATTTGTTGAGAAGTGGATGGATCTAGAGACTGTCATACAGAGTGAAGTAAGTCAGAAAGAGAAAAACAAATATCGTATATTAACGCATGTATGTGGGACCTAGATAAATGGTACAGATGAGCCAGTTTGCAGGGCAGAAGTTGAGACACAGATGTAGAGAATGGACATATGGACACCAAGGGGGGAAAACTGCGGTGGGATGGGGATGGTGGTGTGCTGAATTGGGCGATTGGGACTGACATGTATCCACTGATGTGTATAAAATTGATGCCTAGTAAGAACCTGCAGTATAAAAAAACAAACAAACAAAACAACTAATACTAAACTTTCATTGGGTTATTTGTATGGAAATATGTTAATATAAATGTTTCAGACATTACATGAAATTTCTAAAAATCTTATATTTGTATTTGTATGGAAATATGTATGGAAATATGTTAATATAAATGTTTCAGACATTACATGAAATTTCTAAAAATCTTGTATGTTCTGGTATAATGTTATAAGTAATAATCCTAGTTATTACTTTAAAATGTACATCTCAGAAATAACTAATTTTCTTGTCAACTGCATTATTATGAACTTTCATCAAATCTTTAACTGTGGTCATTTTTAAGTCTTTTGTCATTTACAGACAGTTCTGGGTGTACTCTGATGCTTTTGCAAATATGTTCCTATAAAAGGGTTTCATCTTCAAGAAATTCATGGAAAAGACTCTGACAAGTTCAGGTTTCTGGTAACTGACTGTACTGCTGAACTGAATGAATAAGCATTTTCAGAACTCTAATGAAAAACTGATGAACTCATAAAAGTGCTAAAAAAAGATCAAGAGGAAAAAAAAATTAATTACATGGGACTGAGTGAACTGATGAGGATGAGTATAATTTTTGTGACTTTCTGTCTGAATTAAAAAAAAAAAAATCCCACAAGGTCTCAGAGGCAAAGAATATACAAATCAATTTTCACTGCAAAGTAAAGGAGCTGTTACAGTGGAGGATTACTGGACTGAATGTCAACATTATGACATAGTATGGGTGTGTTTCATGTTTCGTAATTGCAATCATTGTTGCTTTTGTTGTGGTCATCCATGTACAATGCTTGGTGTCAGTCTATTTATCTCTTGTAAAAATAAAATACAGTGTGTGTGTGTGTGTGTGTGAAAAAAAAATCTGGAAACAATAAATGCTGGAGAGAGTGTGGAGAAAAGAGAACCCTCCTGCCCTCTTGGTGGGAATGTAAATTGATACAACCACTATGGAGTACAGTATGGAGGTTCCTTTAAAAACTAAAAATAGAATTACCCTATGACCCAGAAATCCCACTACTGGGCATATACCCTGAGAGAACCATAATTCAAAAAGAGACATGCACCAGAATGTTCACTGCAACACTATTTCCAATAACCAGGACATGGAAGCAACCTAAATGTCCATCAACAGATGAATGGATAAAGAAGATGTGGCACATATATACAATGGAGTATTACTCAGCCATAAAAAGAAACGAAACTGAGTTATTTGTAGTGAGGTGGATGGACCTAGAGTCTGTCATACAGAGTGAAGTAAGTCAGAAAAACAAATACCATATGCTAACACATATAAATGGAATCTAAAAAAAAAAAAAAGGTTATGAAGAACCTAGGGGCAGGACAGGACAAGAATAAAAATGCAGATGCAGAGAATAGACTTGAGGACACGGGGAGGGGGAAGGGTAAGCTGGGATGAAATGAGAGCATGGCCTGGACATATATACACTACCAAATGTAAAATAGATTGCTAGTGGGAAGCAGCCACATAGCACAGGGAGATCAGCTTGGTGCTTTGTGACCACCAAGAGGGGTGAGATAGGGAGGGTGGCAGGGAGACACAAGAGGGTGTGGATATGGGGATATACGTATGCTTATGGCTGATTCTCTTTATTGTACAACAGAAACTAACATGGTATTGTGAAGCAATTATACTCCAAGAAAGATATATAAATAAATAAATAAATTAGATTCCACATATGAGGACAATTGGAGTCCCAGGACAATATACAGTAATTAAATTGACAGGCACTCCAAAAGCTTAAGGTTGAACACAACTTGAAAGCCAGCAATTTTCAATAACGTTTTTTGCTTTTTCAACTTCAACCACCATTCTGTGAAAACGCACAATAAAATGACAAAGAGACAAGTCTCGGTGCCCCTTACCCTGTCTTCCCACTGCCCCCTTCCGCCCTTCTATCCTGGGGAGGGGAGGCTGGGCACATTGGAACAGGGTCCCATCCTCCAACACAAGCACAGAGGGAAGGCGGGAAGCCAGCCAGCCCTGGGGTAGGGACACTGCTCCTAATTCCACCAGCGACCCCTGTGGGTTAGCAGCAATTCTGGGTCAGAATTCCAGCTCCAGGTCTGTCATATCCTTGAGCATCTTATTACATCACTCAGATCCTTGTGTCCTGACCTGTAAAATGGAGGATACACATCACAGAGTGGGTGATGTAAGGATGACCGAAGATACAAAGCAGTGCTACCTGCTCAAAATGTTGTCACAGGCTGCGGCCAGTCCTGTGTGTTACCTGTCCCCCTAAGGGATAAATATGTACAGAAATTGAGAGAAAGTATTACAAAAACCCAAAGAGAGACATGAAATCTATCTTCAACAGGTAAAACATTCCTCCATTAAATTGCTATAAAATTTCTAATTTCATTTTTCTAGTAATTCATACATATTGTATTTTCCAAAAGTGTCAGGACATAATGAGTTGGGGATTTAAAGAAAGACTGGCCCTTCACTAAGTTTGAGAGCCACTTGGGCAAAGAACTTCCCCAGGCACAAAGGACAGTACCAAGATGCTACAGACTGAATGTTTTTTCTCCCAAAATTAGTATGTTGAAAACTAATGCCCAATGTGATGATACTTGGAGCTGGAACATTTGAGAACGGATTAGGTCATGAGGGTGGAGCCCCAATGAATGGGATTAGTGCCCATAAAAGAGACCCAAAGAAACCCCTCATCCCTTCAACCACGTGAGGACACAGCAAAAGGACAGCCACCTATGAACCAGGAAGAGGGTCCTCACCAGACATTGAATTGCTGGTGTCTTGATCTTGGACGTTGGGCCTCTAGAACCATGAGAAACAAATCTCTGTTGTTCATAAGCCACCAAGTCTAGGGTATTGCGTTACAGCAGCCTGCACAAACTAAGGGACTTGGGAAGCAAGACCAGAATGATAATGAAGACTCTGACCCCAAGTCTACTCATAACACCCCACTCCTTCCCCTACAGCCGCAGGGCTTAACGACCGAAGCAGGTCCCAGTGAGGCCGCGGGGTTCCAGGGGCCCTCAGCATCCTACATGGAGCCTCAGGTTCAATATTAAAGCCATTTTAAATCACAGATTATTCTTCTAAAATAAGTCAGAAAAAAATTATTGTGAGGAAAGCAAGAGAGGTCATGTAGAACAACACAGTCAGCAATAATTTAACAGTTTTTTTTATCTTAAAGAAAACCAAGTCAAAAGCAGTAATTTGATCATCTTAGGTGATCCCTTTTACCTCTGAATAAATGATATAGGAAAAAGAATTAAAGGGTAAAAATAATCTTAAAAGAAACTATTATTACTTACTTCTTTGGAAATACATGTTAATTTTTTTTAGATTTGATAATTGATTACAATAACAACAAGGTGGTAGCCAAGCACCTCCATGAAGTGAAATAAAGGCTGTCTAAATTATTTAAAGGAGCATCTGAGTCTAGCCTGACAGGAAAATGATAACTCCTCCCCTCTTTTCACGTGACAGCCCCAAAGCCATCACAACAGAGCGGACAGTGAAGCTCGCATCAACTGGAGAAAGAAAATGTAATGAGTGAGAAAAACTTCACTCTTCATGAACCCACCCACTAGTAATTTTAAATATAATCGAGAAATCTCAGGTCACATTGAAAGTCAAGTGCTTTGGGAAGGAAAGATAGGCCCTTAGTTCCCACTCACATGCTGTAGGGCCTAACAGTGAAAAAGTAAAACAATGTAACACTAATTCACTAAACATGCCTATCAGAATTAGTGGCCAGTGTAACTCCCATAATTAAAATTAAGGAGAAACTCTTAATGAGTCCTTAATAGAAGACCTGCAAGCAGCAGACTAGCGTCCACATTTCAAATGAAAAGAACAATGAGCGCTCAACACCAAACAGCTGCACATGCGGCCGCCTGGGTGCTTCGAACATGCACAGACTTGAAAGGAGAATAATGCAAAATAGCTTGTTAATTTTTATATTTATTATGTGTTCAGATGACGGTATTTTAGATGCACTGTATTAAATTTGTCATCAACATTCATTTCACCTATCTGTGGATTTTTAATGTGGCTACTAAAACATTTAGAACTGCATTATATTTCTATTGGGCAACACTGATCAAGAAGATCTAACAACTCCAGACATACTGCTAAACTCATTTAGCCTGGACAGTAAAGAACAAAAACAAAAACAACCTCCCTCAAAAAAAAAAAAAAAAAAAAAAAAAAAAAACTACATGCCACTTTGTTCCCTATTAGACAGTGTAACAGGTCAGAAGTAAACACAGAGGGACCATGTAACACAGATGCCAGAATCCGAGCTCCATGAGTGAGTCTGGGAAGATTCTCCTTTCCACCAAACACAGGACTCCAGAGAATGAAAAATGACCTATTCAAAATCCTTTCCTTTTAGACTGGGTTTGAACTTTCCTACTGACCAGATGTGGTTCACAAGACTTGCTGATTACAAAACCTAACCTAAATGAAGCTACTTAGAGAAATTAAAATAATGTCATTTTTTTTTAACTGTTGACAGAAATCATACCTGATGTTTTTTAAAATGTCAATTTCAGCATCAAAATAGTAGAAGGTAAATAATTCGCTATAATATCAAGTCTCAGCTACAAGCACCGCCTCCTGCTAAGTGGATGCACTTCCACACCCATCACAGAACCTGCCCCTACGACGTGTTCCGAGGGTTCCCCTATGGAGCAGGGCATATGCCCTCGTCTGACCCGACGCTCGGAAGGAGCCTAACACTGGCAACAGTCAGTTCTCTCCCCTCAGACACACTCCTTGGACCCTACATCTTCTATTTCGTCCTCTTTAATGTTTTATCCTTTCCCCAGTATCATTTCATCCATTTCTACTGTTGCTCAGGAAACAGTATCTCTCGGGGTCTTTAGACATCAGTCGTCCAATTATTTCTCAGGATTCTCCCCCCTAACCACGGCCTGACCTATAAGCAGTCTCTGCAAGCCTCGCTCCTGCTTTATTCTCTACATTCTACCCAGACGTCCACAGCCTTTGGAAAGGCCTCATGTTGAGTGTGTGGGCAGCTCATGGTTCTGAGTCCTCTCTGTGTGTTTCACTAACCCCTGGGGGTCCCACCTCGGGGGAGGTCTCCCTCCTCCTTCAAGTCAGCAGGGCCCAACTCTAACCCATTCATTCAACAAAACTAAGGACTCTGTGGCAGGTCCCATGCTTAAGAGCTTAGGCTGCAAAATCCTCTTCAGCTTTTAACAACAGAACGTCTGCATTTCAGCTGGGGATGTGTCTGGCCACTAACACAGCATTTTCCACGGCCTACGTTACACCGAGGTGTAGCCATGCCACCAAGTTACGGGCAACGGAGTGCAGGGAGCAATGAAGCACAGGGGCAGAAAGGAATGCTGTCTTGGGCTCAAAGACAGAATGAAGGAACTGAGCCACCCTCGGCATACTAAACCCTGGGGGTGTTGAGACAGCAAGAGGTAGAAACCAAAACCCTGGACAAGCCGGTGGAATGGAAGCACTCGACCTCCCGGGCACTCGCCTGTGCAGACTTCCCCTGAAAGAGGGAAACTGACTTTCCACCCTTGTAAGTCACGGTGGAGGCAGTCAGAACGACACTGTAACTCGTAAGCCCACCAAGCAAACGCGTCCTGTGCACACTGCCAAAGTGATGGGCAAACTCAGCAGCCCTCAGCAGCCGGTTCAGGGAGACCACCCCCGTCACTGGTGCGGACCCAGGCTCGGTCCCAGATCCGGTCACACATCAAGGTTCCCGTATTTCCTCAGCTTCCCTTCCTCTCTCGCCCAGCCTCTGGGGCAGGTCCTTATCTCCTCCTCATAGAAAATGCAGGAGGCTTCTGCCCCCAGGACACCAGGCCGGCCCCAGACCACATCCTGTAAATGCTGCCCTTTTGTCATTCCTCCTTAAGAAACAGTGAATGGCCCCTTACATTCTGCTCTGTTCTCCACTGTCAACAGCACTGACCCTGACTACTACCCGGTCCCGGCATCAGTCTCAGGACTGACTTAGGACCCTCTTCCTACTGTCATCAGAAGTGCACTCTCCTCCCATCGTATACACGAGAGTATATAGAAAGTGAACTTATCTTCATTCAAAAGTGAAGGATGCTTATATGGGATTTAGCAGAGCAACAGTTGGTCAAGGTTCTTAGTGCACACACACGGGCAGGGAGAGCTGCCCTTCTGACTCACAGCACCTTCTTCTCTGATGAATGTCAAGCCTCAGGGCAGGATCCCCAGCCTCCCGGGCATTGGAGCAGCCTCCCAAGGCCCTGCAGACCACAAGAGGCATGGACACTCCATGCCCTGCAGTGATTTTCATGGAAATGCGAACTAATTCTCTTGGATAAACACACATAGAAGCAACACTAGTGGGTTATGTTGTATATATATTAAACTTTAGGATTTACTACCAGATAGATTTCCATTTGTTTTGTCCTTGTTTGCAACTTCAGTAGACTAACTAATGAAATGAACAAATAAAACTTCACACTTTTCAATAGTATTCATACAAACATAGATGTGATAAAAAATTAAGTATCTCAGAACAAAATCACAAGGTTAAATAAATTACCCAGGAACCTCGAAACCAGTTAGGTGTTTTGGAAAGCATTACTCATGTCACTGGTGTCCACAGAAACACACACATGAAGGACACACAACACTAAGTTAGATATTCACCAAATAAATTTTCATTTCTTTACCCAAGAACATTAGCTGAGCATTTAGAAGCAGTGGATATAGAAATACAGTATCAGACATATTTCAGGTGTCCAAAAAACTACTGAATACATTTCTAGTGGATAGCTAAATCATGTCAGCACTACAGTCAGCTGCACAGAGATGTTGATTAAAAGTAATTTTGAGTGATCTGTAAGAATACAGCATCCTTGGAAAGTACTATTGGCAAATGTTTACTTCTAGATTAGATTTTTCTAGCCAATTCACTCTGCATCACTCCTACAATCTGTGGGTAATATGTTCATAGAATACAAACTAAATCAGATCAAAATAATCACCTTTTTAAAAAAAATCATTTAGAAGTCAAATAAAAGCAATTTCAGAGTCAGATGGTATTTGGGATTATGAAGGTTTGTTTCTCCCAGCTCAGCGTTACTCTCTTGACTTTTGGGCAGCGAGAAGGCAAAGAGACTCGAGTAGCCTTTGGAATTGTACACGTATAACTCAACTCCGACCTTCTCACAAACCCTAGGCTTATTTCCCTATCTCCTTATCCTACCCTACGGAGCTAAAGTACAAAGTTCAGTGCTTCACAGATAGTCAGTATTCAATAAAGAGCCATGGAGTGAATTAACGCGTGTGGAATCTCGTTATCCTACTGCTTCTATGAAATCCCCTACATCACTGCACAATGACTCCACCTCAGGGGAAGCCATAGGTTACAGCCTGTATTTCATTTGTCTATTTCTAAAAAAATCCAGAGACAGGAAAGATATTGAAAATGCCGAGTGGTAAACAAAAGCATAACAACAATACCGCAGGGCAGGAAACTGATAAAGGGCAAGATCCAGATGCAGGAAAGCCCATGGTCTGTACAAAGGGCTGAGCCAGGGGCGCCAGCAGCCGACGTGCACAGCGGAGCCAAGACGACCTGTGTGGCTCTTATGAACATCCCTGAACATTTGCTAGGCTGGTGGCAAGACTCATGCACCAAGAGAGACCACCAGCAGTCAAACAAATGGATTAACTCCTATGAAAACAGAATGGTTACCCCAGCCCTCAAATCACTTCTTTGTTTTATGAGACAAGACCCAAGATCCAAATCCCAGCCCCTCCTAAGACTGGCCCCATTTGTGTATAAGGCAACATCTCTCTAACCTCAGCTGCTCCTAATGGAAGCAACACTGATTTGCTGGAGCCATGGAAAGAAGTGTCACTTTCAACTTTCTAAGGCACTTCCATGAAAAGCTAAGCCCAGAGTAGCAAACAAGAAGAAAACGAAACCCCTGAAAGAAACCTCTAGAACAGTTTAATATACATATGGCCTTTTCAGAAAGTCTAATAATTAGAAAACACATCACTTTAAGGCTGGTAATGGACCCAGGCCATTGTCTTACTGCGTTAGGGCCTGAAGTATCAGTTAAAGGCCTGGCTAGATCCCCTGAAGATTCTCTAAAGAGGACGGATGATGCCACTGAGGGAAGAGAAAAGTCCATTTTCAGGTAATCACCTGAAAGGAAATCACTCTTCTTCTACCAATGGAACCAAGTGGACATAAGAACTAAAGCTGTGCAAAAAAGGCGTTAACTCTCAACAGAAACTCACACCTAACTTCCACAGTGGCTCACTCGTGGGCTGAATCTGTGTGAGCTCCAGACATGACCCCACATCCTTTATGCCCATCTCATTACCAGCACAGGCTGATTCTACACCAAAAACAACCTCCCAGGGGAAAAGGAAGGGACCTCACACATGACATAACAAGCATGAGTAACCTGAAGAATTAAGATATAGACACCTTAAGAAGAGAAAATATGAATAATCAGGAGCTAGTAAAGATTAAGGTACCAGCCTTTCAGGTATGATTCTTTCTGCAATCCCATTCTTTCCTTTCTGACATTGGGGAGGGTGTGAGAGCAGAGATGGGTCCTTATTCTTAGAGAGAACAGTTGACTTCTACCACCTGAAGACAGGAAAACCTTAGGCTCACTGATGTAAGATTATGTACTTAACAAATCAATAACTCATCTAAATGAAAAGGCACTTTTAAAAGAAAAGCAAATGAGTACACGAGCCGTTTTACAAATACATGTTCTTTCACGTCTTCTCAGATTGCTGCCTCAACCTAGAAGCTCCTCTATCTCATCAGGCCAGGATGACAGCCGAGCTCAGGTTCTCAGCTCGTGTGCAGAGGGACCCCGGCACAGTAAGGCATCATTCCTGACTCACTGCATTATCTCAGGCTTCCTCTTCTCCCTTTCCGATTTTTGAACTGGAAGCCAAAAAACCAGTAACTAAAGTACCGGCAGGAAAGAGAATGATTCGAGTTTGTCTGACTGCTTTGATAAAACATGACTGGGGAACTAAGGTCAGGAAGTAAAGGACTGAGTAACTCCTTGTTTTCTCAAAAGGACCACAGGGAACACAAGAGTTACCCTCGTCTGATTCAACACGAGTTTCTAATTATAACTCATCCAAGGGGGAATTGACACACACATATCTTTTTGGTAATGAGAGAAGGTTTTTACACACCTCCTAAAACAGAAGTCTTGATTATTCTCCAACATCACAATAATGATAAGCATGACATATGTCTCCTTGTGGTAGAAAAGAAACAGACATGCAAACTCAGACTGTATTTCAGCTCAAAGAGATACAAATTGGCATCTTCACATATAATGCTGGAGTGCACTCACCCTTCCAAGGCCTCTTTCCCTTTCTTCTACAATGGGTTTTCCCTTTTCTGGAAGTTCTCTACACCCTTGGTATCTTCTCCAACAGAAGTTCTGCCCAGTGTGTAAAATGTCTTTGGCCCTCCTCACCTTTTCCTCCTCTTTTCAGGGGTCATCGGGAAGAAGGTTAAGGATCATGGCGAGGGTAGGGGGTTCAGTGCCACCTGAGGAGGTTGTTAATGCAAAAAAAATTCAATAATTTGTACGAATTTTTTCTGCCCTTCTTTTTTTCTTTGTCCCCCTAGAAAAAACAGCTGACACTATGGGCTAAAGCAGGGGTTCCCAACCCCCCAGCCACAGACTGGTACCAGTCCGTGGCCTGTTAGGAACTTGGCTGCACAGCAGGAGGTGAAGGGTGGGTGAGCGAGCGAAGCTTCATCTTTATTTACAGCCGCTCCCCATCGCTCCCATTACCACCTGAGTTCCATCTCTTGTCAGATCAGCAGCAGCATTAGATTCTCACTGGAGTGCGGACCCTACTGTGAACTGCACATGCAAGGGATCTAGGTGGCACGCTCCTTATGAGAATCTAATGCCTGATGATCTGAGGTGGAACTGAGGTGGTGATGCTAGCACTGGGGAGCGGCTGCAGATACAGATCATCGTTAGCGGAGAGGTTTGACTGCACAGAGACCATAATAAATCAATTGCTTGCAGACTCATATCAAAACCCTATCAGTGAGTGGCAAGTGAAAACAAGCTCAGGGCTCCCACGGATTCTGCATTATGGTGAGTTGTATAATTATTTCATTGTATATTACAATGTAATAATAATAGAAATAAAGTGCACAATAAATGTAATGCACTTGAATCATCCCGAAACCATCCTCCCTTGCCCCGGTCCGTGGAAAAATTGTCTTCCATGAAACTGGCCCCTGGTGCCAAAAAGGTTGGGCCCCGCTGGGTAAAGGACAGTCTGACCGGGATAAATGAAAAAGAATGGACTTATTATAACAGCTACAAATCAGTTTAAAACCACCTTATCGAAGAAAAGGATCCAGGGAAGAAATGAATCCATGTACTGGAGCAACCGCATCCCCACCGACATCTCTTTCATCCATTTGAAAGGCTGACTTACATACACCCCAGACCTTAGAGAAACTATGAAATACAGAGACTGTGGCCAACAGCTATCTCAATAGTTGTCAGGAACCTGTTTCCAAAGTTCCAGATCATTGGACGTGCAATGTTTGAGAAGATCTGTCCCTTCCTTCTCGTTCTTTGTATGAAAATACAGAATGAGGGGTATGTAAAAGTCTGCTTTTACCCCTAATTAGTAAGGGAGTCTGGGTCTTACTCCCTCTAAGATTACTTTATTGAGTTTTCAGAATAAGTAATATCTTTTCAAATGTAAACTTTTCTGTGAAACTTGGGGTGAGTCTTCATAAAGGTATGTTATTCCTTTCAAATGACTTCTGTGTAGTTTAAAAAAAACAACAATCTTAGCAAGAGAGATGGTTTCACATGCTTTGAGAAGAAAATTTAAAAAGAAGATAGACCCATACTCAGTAGTTTTCTAATAACTTCAGTTTATTAAGTGCCTGTAAAAGCTGAATGAATGAAAAAAGTGTGGGCAATACATAAGCCTCTGAAAATTTACAACAGGTTATATTTTTTAAAATTCAATTTCAGTGTAAGTAAACACACAGAAAAGATAAAATTAATATATGGGCAAAACAGCAAGACTGCAATAAGTTAGGCAAGAAAGATGGTGATAACAAAGACAGATTCCATATACATAGTCCTGGGTGACCCGGTGTAGCTGTGCAACAAGGGGAAATGGGATGGTTCTCAAAACGGGGAGGTGAAATCTGTAACCTCAACAATGGCAAACGTGATTCATGAAGCTGAATCAAGATAAACAGAGGGAAAACTGGAAGCAAACAACAAATCACTGTTTGGTATGAGTTGTGTGTTAAATACCTTTTCTATAATTTTGTATTTTGGCTGCAATACATGAATGCTAATTTCACCTCAACATGGAATATAGGAAAGAGTGCAGATTCTTCAACAACATGAAATTGTAAGTACAGTTAAGGTAGCCATGCTCATGCCTTAGACACATCAGCAGCTCACATGGCCCTGCTAAAAAGAGGTGTATAAATACATGAAAAAGATTTTGCAAGTAGGCTTCTAATTCCATAGTGTTTTATGATTTCAAACGAGGTAAAAGAATGAGCAAATGGAAGAGACCCAGGAACACAGATGTTCAGATACTCGTGGTAAACACGGGACACGGGTAACGACGTTTCCTGAGAATGTGGGTAAAATGTACGGAGTGTGTTATCAGGAAGAAAACACGCAGTGAGCATAAGTGAGATCAGCCAGTGCCCGGGGCTGCTCCGGAGAACAGGGGCCTTGCCCACAAGGAGAAACTCAGAAGGGTGATAAGACCTGATGCAGATTCGACAAGAGGACTTACTCCAAACCACTGTTTCTGGCCCTTGAAGACGTCTGCTGGATAAATAACACCAAAGAGGATCACCTCACACAGGGCTTTACTCTGTTTAGGTGGAAAACCTCTCAATAAACCATGTCTTAAATTTGAAAATACAAACTGTCAAATCAGTTGAAAACCAACTTATTATTTCAAGTCATCCCTGGAACCACTCCAAACCCCTCAGCCGTTCCTCCAGGTTAAACAACACAGGGTTTCAAATCTCCAGGCCTTCAAATCTCTATTCAGAAGTTGTGTTTTTTCCTCCAAGTTATATACACTATTCTAATTTCACCAATAGTATAATTTGCTTTTAAACTGTACATTTTACACTAATGCCTCCCTTCCTGTTTCATTTTTTGCATCACCAAAACATTGAGAATAAACTAAAACCATGTTGCCATTTGTTTGTTTTCTTCATGTGCATTTTATAATGATCAGACTTTGAAATTAAAACAAGCTTTAGCCATACTCGGTAGAAAAAAGGGGAAATATTTCTTATCTTTTTAAAAGGGGAAATTTGGTTTGGTCTTATATTTGGCTGCTTTGTATTTTGGGGAAGACTTAATCTGGAATCCAAAAAGCCAGTCTA
Source organism: Balaenoptera borealis (assembly GCF_965194805.1). NCBI lineage: Eukaryota > Metazoa > Chordata > Mammalia > Artiodactyla > Balaenopteridae > Balaenoptera > Balaenoptera borealis. The sequence continues at coordinate 315,398 of NW_028123982.1, read as the reverse complement.
ATGAGTTTCTGTTTTGTTTCTGGAATGTGAGTCCTCTCCATCTACCTGCTTCCTATGTGGCAGTATTCAAAAGCAAGCTGGTATTACTGTAATAGGAAAGTTCATACTTAGCAGAAGACAGCCAAGTGTGTCTGGCGTTGCCAGGGTAACACTGAATCCTAACTTTCAAAACAGCAACAAAATGTTACTTTTTCTTCTCTCGCCACTCAGAGGCTGGAGACTAGCTCAGTTTCTATCAAGCCCTGTGCCCATCTGGGCTTCAACAAGTGTGTCTCACCTCAAACTCCAGCTTCTAGTGCTGCTTCAAGAACATGATCATTTCTAGAACAAAGCAGGAGACATTCCATCCTAATATGAATAACTTCAGTTATTACACTAATTGATTAAAGTACAGAAAACCTTAGTAAAAGGGTCCGCAAGTAAAGCCACCAACATTAGGTAGAAAAGTACTAAAAAGAGATACTTTGTACTATACTTAGAGCTAAGAAGTTATAAAGAATCACCTGCTTATGTTCTATGGAAAGTTTTAATGACATTAGAATGAATTCATGTGGAGAAGTACACAAAACACAAAACCATCCATAAAGATGGCCATGCAGATCAATTAAAGAAAAACTTTGCCTACATTCCTCAAAACACAATGATTGTTATGATTATACAGGGAAAAGCAATAAGAAAACGTACCTGACCTCTGCAAAGCCGTGACTGACTGCGGCCTATGCTCAGTCTTCCTTTTGCCCTCGTTCAAGTTCACTGACATCACTCTCAGTATATTTCCCCATAACTTCTGGGTGGTAAGGTTTATATTAGTTTCTCAAAATATTTTGTAAAACTTGCTATTTTGAAGTCACTTTTCCTACTCTAGTTAAAATTTGTTAATTATGAAAGGATAGGCATTTCATTCACTTCTAATCCTGACACAACCTCATAGAAAACAATTCAATACAACCACCAAACTTAAGTCACTTTTTTGGTTTTGAGGCTAAACATATGTAAACAATGGTTTACAATGGTACCATAATTAGCAGCAAATTAAGTCCTGCTTCTTATGTTATGATGGAGGCATTCTTATGCCTATGGAGGCATCATTAACTAACAGTTTTTGGTCTGAATTCACTCTCTTCATGTGTGTAAAGGGTAAGAGATCACAGGAGCAAGAGCACATGGGACCTCACACATCACATTCCTGCATATGGGGGGGGGGGGCGGGGGGGGGTAGAGCTGAAGGTGCCAGGATGGCCAATTTTAGTTTATGAACCGAGGTTTAGGCTTAATAACGCAAATCTCCTCTGCCTCACATGTCTGTTCAGCACACAAGTTAAAAACACAGAGGGCCTTAGATTTTGCTTTCAATCCTCTTTCATACATAAGGACTTGAGGGAAGAAAAATCCTCTGAAGCTTCCACTGGTACAGGTGGTAAACCAGTTTATAATCAAAGTTAAACCAATAGTGGACGTAACCCTCATAAACACTGTCCCGGAGTGTCCGCGGGAAGGCCAGTGGGTCTCCTAAAGGGGTTTTCATTATGTTCCCAGGGCCCATGTTCCTAAAGAGAAAAATCAGTCCATAGCTTTAGCATTTTCATCAAGAGAAAGAAGACAGCAATTTCTCCTTCAGAGGTGAATGGACTCTTGCCTATAAAACTGTTTTGTTCTGTAAGTCAAAAACAAGCTTATACTTTTGACAATACACTTTCGGGGAGGTTACCTTAAAAGATTTTTAAGTTTGAAAAAATTATTATTTACCCAGAAAATTATAGTCTGGCATGATTATTCTATGGGTAACTGGAGCTACCTGAAAAAATATTTACTTTCTCATAAAATAAGATTTTTACTGATAATTACATGAATAGGAAATTAAGACTGGGAATTCACACTGAAATCCAGAGCTGCAGCTTCCCCACACCCTCTGCACACTGGTTACTGTCTTTCTTTTGAATTCCAGCCGTCCTAGTACATGTGAAGTGTGTCACATGGTGGTTTTGAGTTTCATTTCTATTCACGTCTTTGCCCATCTTTCAGTCAGGCTGTGTTGTCGTCATTTCATTGAGCTGTAAGAGTTCAACACATATTCAGCATATTAACCCCTGATCAGATACGATTTGCAAACACTTTCTCCCATTTTGTGGGTCATCTTTTTTATTTTCTTGATAATATTGTTTGCAGCACAGATATTATTCATCTTGATGTTGTCCAACTGGTCTATTTTTTTCTCTTGCCATATGTGCTTTTGGAGTCTATCCAAGAAACCACTGCCCAACCCATGGTCATAAAGATTTACTCCTATGTTTTCTTCTGAGTTTTATAGTTTTAGCTCTTATGTTTAAGTTTATGATCCATTTTGAGTTAACTTTTGTTCACAGTAGGAGTTAAGAGGTACAAATTCATTTTTTGCATGTGAATGTCCAGTTGTCTCAGCACCACTTGTTGAAAAAACTTATCCTTTGCCCTTGAAATGTCTTGGTACCATTGTCAAAAATCAATAAACCATAAATGACACTATTTATTTCTGGGCTCTTAATTCTATCCCATTGACCAATACATCTACCCATATGCCTGTGCCACACTGTCATAATTACTGTATCTCTGTAATCACTGTATAATCAGGAAGTATAACTTCTCCAACTTTATTCTTCTATATTGTTTTTTTTTAAATTTTTTATTTATTTATTTATGGCTGTGTTGGGTCTTCGTTTCTGTGCGAGGGCTTTCTCTAGTTGCGGCAAGCGGGGGCCACTCTTCATCGCGGTGCATGGGCCTCTCACTATCGTGGCCTCTCTTGTTGTGGAGCACAGGCTCCAGACGCGCAGACTCAGTAGTTGTGGCTCACGGGCCTAGTTGCTCCGCGGCATGTGGAATCTTCCCAGACCAGGGCTCGAACCCGTGTCCCCTGCATTGGCAGGCAGATTCTCAACCACTGCGCCACCAGGGAAGCCCTTCTATATTTTTTTGAATATTCCGAACCCCTTACATTTTCATATGAATTTTCAAGATTGGCTTGTCAATTTCTGAGGGAGAAAGGCAGTTGGGATGTTGTCTAGACACCGTGTTGAATCTGTGGAACAATTTGGTGATGTCTTCCATCTATAAATACAGTGTGTCATTCTGTTTATCTGGATACACCTTAACTTTCTTCAGGGTCTTCTAGTTTTCAGTGTATAATAAGTCTTAGACTTCTTTTGTTAAATTTATACCCAAGTATTTTATTTTTTGATGCTATTATAAAGGAAATTGTCTTCCTAATTACAGTTTCACAGTGTTAATTGCTAGTGTCTAGAAATAGAATTGATTTTTGTACACTGATTCTATATCTTATTCAACCTCATTGAATTCCTTTAATATTTCGATTAGTTTTTTAGTGGATTCCTTAGGTTTTTTATATACAAGATCATGTCACCTACAAAGAGAGATATCCCAATCTAGATGCCATTTACATAATTCCTTTTCTTGCCCAACTGCCCTGATGAGAACCTCTAGCATGTTGTTAAACAGAATTGGTGAGAATGTACATCCTTCTCCCCTTCCAGATCTCAGGGCAAAACATTCAGTCTTCCCTGTGAGCTGTGGGTTTTTCACAGACGCTTTCTATCAGGTTGAGGAAGTTCCCTTCTATGCCCAGTTTCCTTCGTGTTTCGATCATGAAAGGCTGTAGGATTTTGTCAAATGCTCTTTCTGCATCTATTGAGATGTTCACAGGGCTTTGATCCTTTATTTTGTGTATTACAGTAATTGATTTTCATAGATGAAACCTTGCATTCCTAGGATAAATCCCATTGGCCATGGTGTATAATCCTTTATACATTTTGCTGGATTCAGTTTGGTAGCATTTGGCTAGAATTTCTGTCTATATTTGTAAAGGATATTGACCTGTACCCTTTTTTTTCTTGTGATGAATTTGCCTGGTTTTGATAGCAAAGTGGTCTCACAGAATGAGATGGGATGTGTTCCCTCCTATTTCATTTTTTGAGATTGTGAATGACCAGTGGTAATTCTTCTTTGAATGTCTGATATAATTCACCAGTGAAGACATCTGCGACTGGGTTTTTCCTTGTGGGTAGTTTTCTTGGGGTTGTTTTGTTTGTCTTTTACTGATTAAGTCTCTACTTTCTATTCAGATTTTCTATTTCTTCCTGAGTCAGTTTTTCTAAGAATTTGTCCATTTCATCTAAGTTAACTAATGTGTTGTCATATGATTGTTCATAGTACTCCCTTATCCTTTTTTATTTGTATAAGATCAGTAGTGATGTCTTTTCTTTTATTCCTGATTTTAGTAATTTGAATCTTCCTATTTTTCATGGTCTAGCTAAAGTTTTGTCAATTTTGTTATCTTCTCAGATATTCAACTTTCAGTTACATTTACTTTCTCTATTATTTTTCTATTATTTATTTCATTTATTTCCACTCTAGTGTTTATTATTTCCTTCTTTCTACTTGCTTAGGGCTTACTTTGCCCTTCTTTTTTATTTTTTAAGGTGGAAGGTAAGATTGATTTCAGATAATTTTTCTTTTTTAATAAGATATTTACCACTATAAATTTCTCTGAGCACTGATCTACTTGCATAGTACTAAATATATTTAATATATTATGTTATATATAAAATATGTATATATTTATATACAATATAAAATTTAATTTATTGTGATTTCACCTATATTCATTTCAAAGTATTTTCTAATTTTTCTTGTGATTTCTTTTTTGAATCATTTGTTATTCAAGGGTTTAATATTTACAGATCTGAAAATTGCCCAAATTTTTTATTGATTTCTAATTTTATTCCATTATGATCAGAAACCACACTTTGTTTTTCAATAGTTTTAAACTTATTAAGGCTTTGAGCTCCTCAAATTTTTTAAGGCTTTTTTTGTGTGTGTGTCCTAGCATATGGTCCATCTTGGAGAACATTCTACGAATGCTTGAGCAGTATGTGTGTTCTGCTGATTCTGCAGATGCTGAGTGGAATGCTCCATGTCTCTTAGATCTAGTTTGTTTATACTGTTGTCCAAGTATTCTATTTCCTTGCTTATCTTCTGCTTAACTTTCTATCCATTATTAAAAGTGGGCTATTGTAGTGTCCACATAGTATTCATTTCTCCCTTAAATTCTGTCAGTTTTTCTTCATGTATTTTGGGACACTGTTGTTAGATGCCTACCTGTTTAGAAATCTTCCTGGTAGATTGACACTTTCATTATTATGGAATGTCCCACTTTACCTCTGCTAACATTTCTTTTAAGTCTATGTTGTGTGATATCAGTATAGCTACTCCAGCTCTTTTATGGTTGTTTAAAGTTGTTCTTTTTCCTTCCAACCTATTTGTATCTTTGAATCTGAAGTATGTCTCTTATAATACAATATATACTTAGATTTCTTTTTATCCAATCTGACAATGTCTGCCTTTTGAGTGGATTATTTAATACATTCACAGTTAAAGTTATTATCCATATGGTTGAGTTTATATCTGCTATTTTTCATTTTGTTTTCTGTATATCTCATGTCTTTTTTGTTCCTCTGTTCTTCCTTTATTGCCTTCTTTTGTAATGGATGGATACATGGATTAAGTGGATATTTAATTCCTTTAGTGATTTCATTTTATACAGTATTTGAGTCTTCTTAGTGGTTGCTCTAGGTCTTACAATATTTATCTTAATTTACCGGAATCTACTTCATATTTATACTGACTTAATTCCAGAAACATAGAAACTTCACTCCTCTATACGTCCATTTACTCACCACCTGTTTATGTTATAACTGTTACACATACTGTCTGTGATTTATATATGGTACAAACTGTTATCATCAATTTATGTAATTATACGTCTTTTAAAGAAGTTGAGAGAGCGAAGGAGAGAGATATATTCATATAACTTGCTATATTCACCTTCTTGTTTACCCTTTATTGTTCTCTTCACTGTTTTCTGTAGATTCGCATGCCATATGGTGTCAATTCCTGACTGTGACACAGCTTTTGTTTCTACTAGTTTCCTTTGTTCTCAAATATATTTCATTTCTGGGTGTCACAGGCTCAAAAACATACAAATTGTTTTATACAGTTGTTTTTAAGTCAGTCAGAAGAATCAAGGAGAAGAAATACACAGTATTTTGTGTAGATGAAAATTATGTTTACCAGTGGTGGGTTGTGTGTGTGTGCATACATGCAGGTCTGATGTAATTTACCTTCAGACTGAAGAACACAATTTTAGTATTAGAAGGCAGGTCTGGTAGCAAGAAATTCTCGCAGTTTTTGTTTATCTGAGAATGCCTTTATTTCACCTTCATTTATGAACACTTGTTTTGCTAGATGTAAGATCTTGGTTGGTCGCTTTCATATCAGCATTTGAATATGTCATCCCACTCCTTTCTTGTCTCCGCTAGTTCTGGTAAGTCTGCTGCTAACATTGCTGCAGTTTCCTTGTACGTGACGAGTTGTTTCTCTCTCACTGCTTTCAAGACTTTTTCCTTTACCTTTGGCTTTCCACATTTTGACTAAGATATAACTAAGATCTCTTTGTATTTGCCTACTTGAAGTTCATGAAACTTAGATGCGTATATGAGTGTTTTCATCAAATTTGGGAACTTTTCACCCATTACAACTTCTAATAATTTTCTGCACCTTTTTCTCTCTCCTCTCCTTCTGATACTCACATTTCATGTACATTGGTCACTTAATGGTATCCCACATTTTTCTGAGGTTTCAACTTCCTTTTTTCTGTTTTTCAGACTACAGTCTCTATTGATTTATCTTCAAGTTTGCTGATAGTTTTTTTCTGCCACCCGTCACAAACCAATTGTTCAACCACTTAGTGCTTTTTTTTTCATTTTAGTTATTGTATTTTTCAGCTCTAGAATTTTTAAATAATTTCTTTTTACTGATGTTCTCAATTTGATGAGACATTATCATCATACTTTCCTTTATTTCTTAGAAACTGTTTTCTTCAGTTCTTTGGAGACATTTAGAATGGTGCTTTGAAGTCTATTTCTGTTAAGTACAACACATGGGCCCCTTTGAACAAAGTTTCTGTTGCCTGTTCGTTTGCTTCTCTGTATATGGGTCACATTTTTTTGCTTCCTTGTATGTCTCATTTACTATTGTTGAAAACTGGACATTTCAGATAACGTAACAGCAGCTCTGGGTACGGACTTTCCCTTCTCAGCCTCAGAACTTATTGAGTTTGTGTTTGCTTGTTCATTTGCTCAGTGATGTGGTCAGACCCGCTCAGGGAAGTCTGTTCCTGCTGCAGTGTGCTACCTGACCTTCCTGCACACACGCTTCCCCACGTTTTTATCTAAAGCGAAAGCTAAAGAGTGTGCTTCCGCTCCTTTAACCACTTAAAGCTTTACCCTTAACCACTCTGTGGGTGAGATACAGGGCACAACTTAGAGCAGGGATCTCTAAACCCCCGTACTGGTCCGTGGCCCACCAGGAAATGGGCTGCACAGCAGGAGGTGAGTGGCGGGTGAGCAAGCGAGGCTTCATCTGTATTTACAGCCACTCCCCATCGCTTGCATTACCACCTGAGCTCTGCCTCCTGTCAGATCAGCGGTGGCATTAGATTTTCACAGGAGTGCGAACCCTACTGTGAACTGTGCATGCAAGGCATCTAGGTTGCGTGCTCCTTATGAGAATCTAATGCCTGATGGATGATCTGAGGTAGAGCTGAGGCAGTGATGCTAGCGCTGGGGAGCGGCTGCAAATACAGATTATCATTAGCAGAGAGGTTTGACTGCACAGAGACCATAATAAATCAATTGCTTGCAGATTCATATCAAAACCCTATCAGTGAGTGGCAGGTGACAATTAAGCTGCATCTGGTGGTAGGATTTATAGTGGCAAGTGAATTGATGTACTTCAATTGTACAACTGCATTTGGTGGAAGGCTTGAAGTCAGAATCCGACACTTATTTTAGTCCACGTGTGTCCCGCCCATTATTTTATTTACCACTTCCGTCCGTGCCTCTTTCTTGCACTGTGCACTTGCTCAGTCATAGTTTTCGTAAGCCCACAAGCTAACCCTAGCTGAAATAAGTAAAAAATAAACATCACTGGAGAGCTTCTTTGAAAAGGGGGAAAGACCCAATGATGAGACAACAGAAGACTCTAAGACTGCCAACAAAAAGAAAGCTGCATTTAAAAGAAAATACAAAGAGTCCTACTTAAATTATGGGTTCATTGACACAGGTGATTCACATTCTCCAAGCCCGCTTTGTATAATATGTGGTGACTGGCTATCCAACGAAGCTATGAAACCTTCAAAATGGCTTTGCCACATGGAGACCAAGCACCCTGCATTAAAAGACAAGGCTTCGGATTTTTTCAAAAGAAAAAAAAAACGTGAACACAAAGAACAGAAGCGATTATTGAAGGCCACCACTTCATCAAATGTATCTGCACTGACAGCATCATTCTTAGTGGCTAACTGCATTGCTAAAACTAAGAAGCCCTTTACTACTGGAGAAGAGTTGATCCTGCCTGCTGCTAAGGACATTTGCATGAACTTTTAGGAGAGGCTGCAGTTCAAATGGTGGCACATGTTCCTCTCTCGGCTAGGACCATAAGTAGATGAATTGATGAAACAGCAGAGGATATTGAGGCACAATTGTTAGAGAGGATTAGTGAGTCTCCATGGTATGCCATCCAGGTTGACGAATCTACCGATGTTGACAACAAGGCAACAATGCTTGTTTTTGTGCAACATGCTTTTCAGGAGTATGTGCCTGAGGATATATTATGTGCACTTTTGTTGCCAACCAACACCACAGCTGCAGAACTATTCCCAGTCTTTGAATGATTACATATCAGGAAAACTGAATTGGTCATTTTGTGTCAGTATATGAATGAACGGAGTGGCTGCCATGGCTGGACGGCTTTCTGGTTTCACTACTCTGGTCAAAGAGGTCGCTTCTGAATGTGAGTCTATGCACTGTGTCATCCATAGAGAAATGCTGGCTAGCTGAAAAATGTCACCTGTTAACAACGTTTTGCAGGATATGATTAAAATTATCAACCACATTAGAGAACATGCCCTTAACTCATGTCTGTTCATATAGCTTTGTGAAGAGATGGACACAGAGCACACACGTCTTCTCTTATACACAGAAGTGAGATGGCTTTCTAAAGGTAGAACACTGGCCAGAGTTTCTGAGTTACGAGAGCTGCTCCAGAGATTTCTTTCAGAAAAAGTCACCAATGGCAGCACATTTCAGTGACACAGAATGGGTGGCAAAACTTGCTTACTTGTGTGACATATTCAACCTGCTCTACGAACTCAATCTGTCACTTCAGGGGAGAACAACAACTGTATTCAAGTCGGCAGATAAAATGGCTGCATTCAAAGCCAAACTGGAATTATGGGGCCAACGAGTGAACATTGGGATTTTTGACATGATTCAAACATTAGCAGAGATTTTGAAAGAGACTAAGCCAGGGCCTTCTTTCTCCCAGCTGGTGCATGATCACCTATCTCAGCTTTCAAAAGAGTTTGAGCATTACTTCCCAACCACAAAAGACCCCCAAACTGGGAAGGAATGGATCCACAACCCATTTGTGAATAAGCCAGATGAATCGACTTTGTCCGTGAAGAGGATCAACTGCTCGAGATCGCAAATGATGGTGACCTTAAAAGTATGTTTGAGACAACTTCACATCTCCATACGTTCTGGATTAAAGTCAAGGCGGAATATCCTGAGATTGCCACAAAAGCACTGAAAAGCCTGCTTCCATTTCCAACATCCTATCTTTGTGAAGCAGGGTTTTCTGCAGTGACAGCAACCAAAACGAGATTATGGAGTACAGTGGACATAAGGAACACACCTCGGGTATCACTGTCTCCCATCCCTCTCAGATGGGACCATCTAGTTGCAGGAAAACAAGCTCAGGGCTCCCGCTGATTCTGCATGATGGTGAGTTGTATAATTATTCCATTATATATTACAATGTAATAATAATAGAAATAAAGTGCACAATAAATGTAATGCGCTTGCATCATCCCCAAACCATCCCCCCACCCCGGTCCGTGGAAAAACTGTCTTCCACAAAACTGGTCCCTGGTGCCAGAAAGGTTGGGGCCTGCTGCCTTAGAGGGCATTTACAGAATTTTTTTCCCACACTGAGCCAGGAACTAATAACTTGGATTTTCTCTAATTGCTCCTGAAAATTTGCAGTCTTGGGCATGCACACAGCCTTCAGGTTGCCAGACATGACGGACTTTATTTTTAAACCTGGATTAGGAGTTGTCCCCAGGTCAATATTTGCACAAAGGTGTGTTTAAGACACTTGTGCAATGAAGATCCCACTCAGTTCTGATGAGTCTGATGAGGTTTAGGGACACTGTCCTGGTGCCCGTGTCCTGCCCTGATGGCTCCTGAGTGGGGGCAACGTGCACGGCCTTCCTGACATCCAGGGCTGACTGTGATCCGTGGACGGCCCTTCTCGGCTGTTTCCCTAGTTCTCCGTGGTTGCCTGGAACAGAGCTTCTGCAATAGGGGACTGAGGAGAGTAGAGATGCCAGCTTCTTGCCCTCCCAAGGTAGGGCCACAGCCACAGACAGAGACCGTCCAGGCTGCACACACCAGAGGCTGGAACGGAGCATCTCGGGGCTCAGACGCTGTGGGTCTCACTGTCTTAACTGAGTTTCAGGAGGTCTTTTTGAGTGGGTGTTTCTCCATTTCCTCTGTGCCCTGAGGACAATTTCCAGAGACTTTAAATGAGTATTTTTGTTATAATTCTCATCAGTTAAATTTTTGTTTTGCTGGGAAGAGGACCTGTCAAGCTGCTGGTCTGTCAGTCTAGAAGGCCCATCTCCAAAGAAATTTTTAACATGTTATTTCAGATGGAGTTTCAAGTTACAAGTTTAGTAATTTTAAAAATTCACTTATTAACAAAACCAAAAAATAAGCAGCAATGTTAGAAATCTTCCATTATGAACATTGTTTTGAAAAAGAAACATACATTTACTTGTATTTTGGTTTAAATAAAAAAGGTTTAAATAAAAAAAACTAGAGATATAAATAAGAACATTAATTTTTCTTCTAAGTCTTAAATTTGTGTCCCCAAATAACTGGGAACATTTTTCAGCTTAGGTCACAGGAGGTACCGTGGGAACAACCAGTCTACTGTCAGCATCATCACCTCCCACGGGCAAAGGCAGGAGCTATCATAATGGTAACTGTGTAAGTCAAACGAGAAATAAAATTCTCCTTTGCTCTGGGATAGTCCAGAATCCTGCCGCTGTCCATGGTATAGAAACGTACATTCCACTATGTAGCAGCAAGACATCAAAATTAACTTCAGGTCTAATTTACCTAAATTCAATTCTCACTCTTATGTCTAATGAGAAAAACCTAAAGACTTCTGCTGGAAGATGAGAAGGACACATAGTCAGCGAAGGGAAATGGCTGTCAACAGCCCACGTCCACATCCCTGAAACCATCAGACAGGAGCTCCCCACACAAAGAAGCCTGCTGCTCTACTGTCTGATTTTCTAGGGTTTTAAACAAGATGCAGGGAAATCTCTGCTCGCGGTGTTATTTTCAAAATCCATCCCTTATTCCTCTGTACATGTCTGAATGAAATACATTCTTCAAGGCCCACTTCAAACCTCATCTCCTCCAACAACCTCACCCTAAGTCCAGCCAACTCGCTCCATTTCAGTCCTGACCACGGGCAGCGCCCACTGTGACCGTAGTGGTTAGTGCTGGCTCTCCCTGGCATGGCTGCTGCTTTTCTTTGCTGCATTCCCGGCTGAAATGGAAAAACCCTGTTCCCATTGGATCAAGAAAGGGATGCAACAATGAACGTAATTTGTGCCCCACTTCCCTCCAGTTTTCCGGGTTCTCCACACTAGCAGTACTGATAAAACACTCTCCCCTCATCTGACCAAAAATCCTTCCTCACTTTTGCAAGGATGAGTTTTAGTTTCCATAGATAATCATAAAAGGTAATGAATCTCAAGTATATTTTCCAAACAACCCTTTTTTCAATGTCCATGGGTCATAATAAACAGAACACCCCAGCCGTTAAAAATTAATACCCTTTTCTAATATACCTAGTCCAACAAAATCTTAATATCATCATAGTATGCAAATATGAAGTCCAAAAGAATTAAACTTCAGCATCATGATTAAATTTTTGCAATTCCAAAGCACAATTAATCAGATATAATTTTCCTAATACATCTAGCAAGGTCAAGGATCATTAGCCTAATTATATTTCCTTTTTATTATGTCATTAGGCTTTTTGCTTATTTGTTGTGTAGCCATTTACTTACAAGTATAAAAATAATATTTTGACGAAAAGAAAATTTTTTAAAAAGAGGTTATTATTGTGGCATTCTTTGAATTGACTGGGTATGCTCTACAAATAATTATAGGAAAAGCATCTCCAAAAAAAATAATGAATCTTTCAACATCTAAAACAAATCTAGGATCCACAAAACGTATGTTCGTCTAAATATAGCCTTGTATTTTGATGTGGTTTTCTACGTAAATACACTTTTAAGGCTTGCAATAGAAATGTATTCTATTATTGATAAAAACAAACATCCTGTTAAAAATTACAAAGTACCAAATGTTTATGATGTATTCCCCAAAACAGATCTAAATTGTCTTATTATAAGATATTTGGTATTTCAGACATTATTTTAGGTCTACGAGACAAATAGAACCATCCAATCAAAACACACCCTTGCCAGCTACGACAGGAAAACTTAACACCAATACAGACAACTAGACTTATACCTCTCAGATGATCATTCAGGCCATCAGCCTGTGAACACTGAAATATCAACTGATTATGATAAAACATATTTTTTAATCTAAAGATAAATATTTGCACTTAGTAAAAGTAAAGCAGAGATTCACAGGTAAAATACATACGCTTTTTTTCTTTTCCAACCAACAAATCTTACAATAGTATTTGAAGTACAGCTCACACATTTTCCCAGCACCCCAACATAGTAGGAAAAATCCTTTTAATGGCAATTACTATTTCACGTAAGAATACTTGGAGGCATTACATTACACACACCTGCACATAAGAACATTTAAGTAATGAATGCTTCTCTTCCATTGTTATTATGAACTTTTACAATACACAAAAAAGCCTTTTTAGAAGTTAGGTCAGCAAGCACAATGGCAAGATTGAACAAAATACCAAATGTCTTTTATTAACTCCCCTAATAATAAGTAGCAGATTTAACTATCTATTTTTCTAATCATATTTCCAGAAGCTGAAGCCAAACAAATATTTAACTATCATGAATTCTTTTTCTCCCCCATTCTTTGGGCAGAGCATTTTAATCTCATAAATAGAACAGAAGAAACCCAGGAAGAAATTCATTTGTTGCATTAAATGGTTATATAAATGGCAATTATGTATTTAAAAAGCAAAACAGATTCTTTTCATTCACTCTTGTTAAGTTCTGTGTGCAAATTTATATTGTGGGAAGCATGTTCCTTTACACACCTTTTAAGGATTATTAGACATTTTTGACTTAAGGCATATTTTAGAGAGACGTCCCTTTTTGTGGAATCAAAACTATCTCCACTCAACATTTGGTGGGTTTAACAACAGTGGCTGTACATCCACCCACTATTTATTTGCCACACAAGCAAAAGGCCCTCATTTTTACTGCTTACAAAAGCTTATGTGTCTAAGGCTCACATCACTCTGATAAACTTTTATTTAATTGGACAAATATCATATTTGGTGGTATCATAGTTTATGTACTTATCAAAATCTGTTAGAATACAGAAAAGTCTTTAAAAGTATCTCCACACACAATTTTATAAACGTAACTAGTCATTTAAATATGGAGCACATACAAAAATCAGTACAAATTCAGATTCTTTTCAAAAAGGATCTATTCGAGTCTTCTTATAAATCCCATCCCACACTTGCCCTCATCTATAATATTTCACATCCACACCTATGGCTAATGATGAGGAACACAGACTCTGCAGCCAAACGGCTGGGTCTGCACCCGAGCTCTGCCCCTCACTGCGCTGGGAGCGTGAGATAGTGCCTGCATCCCAGCTTTGTGTGCTGTGCACCAGGGGTACGGTGTCCCCCTCACAGGATTAGGGGATAGGATGAGCCAGCTTGGGGCTGCTCAGACAAGGACCACGCGCCTGCAGGCTCCGTGGCATCCGGGGCTGCTGCCATGTTCCCCGCTGGTACTAGTACTACTGTTGAAACTGCTGCTGCTACTGCTGTTTCCCAAAGTATCTCTGCTCGGACCTCATCTGACACTGGATTAACTAGAAACCTCTTTGTCAGGGAATTCCTACTGTCAAGATCACTCCAGTGTAAATTCTCCCACTTCCCTGCTCATAAGCTTGGGTTAATTTAATCTTTCCTTGGACATGAAGATCCTGAGGTGACTTAGGGTCGCTCTCAACATTAACAGGCACTGAACTCGCCTGTGAGACGCAGGACATGGCTCACCACGTACTCGCTCTGGGACGTTCCTTAAAAATTGGCAGGTGCGTGTGTGTGTCATGTTTCAAACAGGGACCTCATCTTCCTCTTGATTCCGTGGGCGACAGGGTTGTTGTTTCACCGAGTGAGCAGCTCGATATTTAATTCTGACCTATAAGCATCACGCTCATTTGCTAAAGGAGAACTACGTAAAACCATAGTTTGATAAAACTATACCTTCTCAGCGAATCTCCTTATGCTTTCATAACCTCACAATGAAGACCAGTGAGCTAAGACGTAGGCACACAACTTAAATACAGGTTCCATGAAGAAATAAGGAAAGCTCTGTGTTGGGTTCCCCGGAGGACAAAGGGCTGAGAGACACCAGACATGCCTCACTGCAGCAGCTCCAGAGTCCAGAGAGCAGCCCCTTCTCTTTATGCCATAGAGCAAGCTGTCCAGGTGGGGGACCTCTGTGGTCACACAGAAGACATATCTCCAGAGAGAGCTACTAAAGACCAGGGCATCCAGCCGCAGACTTACTTTCAAGAAGAGGACAGATCACAGAAATATTATCCAGATATTTTAAAGTATTTGGAGAAACCAGAGCTCTTGGCTTCCACCATGTGTGACAAGAGTGGCTAGAAAAACCTCCATAAACACAGGCTATAGCATCAACGGCAATCAGTCTCACTCGAAATCAGTGTCCACATATAACAAGGGCAACCACAGCATCAACGGCTCTCAGTCCCACTGGAAATCAGTGTCCACCTATAACAAGGGCAACCACAGGTCAATGGTTTGGACTGTGCAGGTCCGCTGACACACAGAGTCTTTTCAGTAGTAAATACTGCAGCACTACACGAGCTGAGGGTGGTTTTGTCCATGGATGTGGAACCTCGGATATGGGGGGACCCTGAATACGAAAGGCTGATTATAATTTGTACAGAGATCTTGGACTGCACGGAGGTTGGTGCCCCAAGTCCGTGTTGCTCAGGGCTCAGTGTGCTTGCATGCATATGGAAAATATGTTTTCCTTAAACGAAATTTTACATGTCTCAAGTAGTTGGAATGGGTAAATTTTTCTTCCAAATACAGCAGAGTTAAATAAAACTGGCTTTCTTCAGCCATCTAACACTTTGTAGCAGATTTTTCTCTTACCAACATACTGGAAAAATTACCTTATCCCTCCCAAAACAAACCTGTATAGCAGAGCTGAGTACAAGACCCTGGCCAAGGATATGCTGACAAGCTCATCAGGAGTCAGGATGGAGACTGGTCCAAAAACCCTCTTTAAGCTGCAGGTCAATAGCTGTGTCACCACCAACGGGTGCAAATGACAGCACTGGCAAAGGCTCATACCCACAGTTTACTGATGGGCTCACGACAGGGTGAGGCCACTGTGCAGACATGATGCTGCACATGATGGTCATGTGCAAGGGGCCCATCTCATGCCAGCTAGGTGAGTCTGAAGTCTTCATGATTTGGACAGAAATCTTATTTCAGTAGGCTTAAAAACTGAACGCTACATCAAAAAAATCATGAAATCCTGTACTTGCAGGTAACATGCGGCAGCTTCCTCATCTCTGTTCACTTAACAGAAAAAAAGTGGTGACAAGAGATATGGAGGGCATGCTTGGCGTTTTGGAGAATTTCATCCCTAGACTAGTGACGTCCACATCACCTCTGCCCTTCATCATGAGACAACCCCGCTGCCTCGCTCTATCTGGCCTCTGTGCTCCCCGCCCATATTCCCCACCCAGACAGCTTTTCCATTTCTGATACAGTCCATGGGAAGAGGTGTGATGATTCAGCCTACATGTACTATGTGCAAACATGCCGTTTAGAACATTTACCTCTGCCAGAAAAACGTGGTTTTCCATTTACCTTTATTCCACTGACAAAGCCACCTTGGCGATTTTGCTTATTATGAGATGAGTTATTTTCTGGCTTTTAATCATTACTGGGTATAGCCACTGATATGTATAAAGCCCTCCTCCTCCAGCCAGATGGCTTATTTGTTAAACAAATATTTATTCAGTGCCTTTTCTGATCTAAAGTCACCAGCAACCAGCTGTGTCATCATAAATGGTTCTGAAAAATGCAACTGCATCACATTTGGGTTTGCATCGTCGTCAGATTAATAGAGATACCTGTGGTGAGGCTGCCCCCAGCTCAGCTAGAGGTTCCGTTCAAACCCACCCCTCCCGTCTGGATTCCACAGCACCCATCTGGGGGCAGCTGTCTGCTTCGAAATAAATATGGATGGAAATATCGCTGGGTCAGACTTCTAACTACAACTTCCAGGTCAGTAGCAAAAGTTCACAGAATCACATCACCCCTTAGTTCCCACTCGCCTGGGGAAGCTGTGCCAGCTTCAGGCCTCATTTCTCTCTATTTCTTTCACCCAAAAAGACGGAGCTGCCCACCATCCCCCTGCTTCAGGGTGAAGGATGGGCACCAACAGCAATACCTTCCTTCTGGGCTCATTGTTCTAGGACTTTACTACACTTTCCTGAATGGCCGCCTTGAGAAATTTACAAAATCATTTCACGATCAAGGCCACTGGGTGGATCAGTGGAAAAACACTGCATGAAAATGTTTTCCTCCAAATGTACTCTTCCTTCTCTTTAGGACTCAGGTGTCACAGGTAGATCAAAGGTGCTGACACAGAATGGAGATGTTGGAACTGGATACAAGAGTCTCTTCCCTGTGTCAAGTACAAGGTGACTATTTAGCTGGGTTCTGCAGGTCATCCACTTAGGTATTACAATAGCAACAAAATACCAAACACATGATTGGTTACTAAGGACTGGATTTCTTGCTTGCTTTCCTTTGCTCACTCTTACCTTTCTTTCCATCCATACTAGCACTAATATGGATTTCAATCAAGTGACAGTTTGTTTCTAGACAACTAATTCTGGAAACAAGTAATTGCTGAAATTTTGGAAATATGTATCATGAAGCTACAAATAAAGTAGTCAGAACATGATCACTTGGTGGAGATGATTATTTGTTATTCTATCTGGGAAAGTCTTACTTAAGTTCATGTTCTAAAATGCTAACCTCTGCTACCTGCTTACAGACTGTGGAGGGTACACAGCCCAGAAAACAATGTCAATGTTTTTCTCTAATGAAAGTTCACACTTATGCCCAAAACACTGTCCAATTTCAGAAAACACATGAGTACTCACTTGTTTAGCCTTGGTCTTTGTGATGGTGTCAGAAATCGGTTTCTTTCTTTCCTTTACAGTAGTTTTAGAAAATAATTCCTCAAATTCATGACAATCTATGGATGGCTCTTCAATTTTTTCCCAAATAAGTGAAGTACTGGAGTCTCTAAAGTTAAGCAAAAGACCCATGAGAGAGCCATCAAACCAAACTGCAGGACATTATAGTGAGCAGGGACAGATGGGGACGGGGAGGACAGAGGCGTCAGAGGAACAGGGAGAGGACGGCAGGCAGTGGAGGATGGAGGGATATAGGGGGGAAGATGCTCTTTTCTGTACAATCACCATTTGCTTAATCAACATGATGAGAAACAGCATCAATAAAGAATGAGACATTTGCCTGGAAAGAATCATTTCCAGGAATTCTCAGTCATCAAGTCGCTATATAAAAACATAAAAGAAGAACCCCTCTCTGTATGGCTCTCAAGGCAGGAAATGTCTGATATCTCACAAACCCAACCTGACCCATCAGCTTTGTGGGTTATTTGTGGGTTGAAAATAAATCACTTCATGCCCACAGAGGCACCTTTGTCTCCCCACCGCTTCCCATCACTGCATGTCACCTTACTCTTCAGTGACTGTGGAGTCATGTAGTACCACCTAAAAGGGGGAGATCCATTCAAATAAAGCAAAACAAAAAGAACTTTATATACTACATATGGATAAAATGAGTTTGGGGCACATTTGGAAATGATGCCTTGGCACATAGAAGTAACCCAGCAAATTACTCAGAGCATGAGCTGCAAAGTCAGAAGTAGTCAAAATAGATAGGTTCTTCTCCCACTATGATTCAGTGAAAAGAAAATTAATATAAGAAATGAAAATGAACCTGGTATATATCCTATTTCTAAATCTGTGCCACATCACACACACACACACACACACACACACACACACACACACAAATTCAAAGAGTCACGAGAACTTGGGACAAGGAAGTCCAGTGAAATTTAAAGGGCATGTTTTTCTCCCACTGGCACATTCCACAGCCATGTCCCAGTACCATCCCAGGGGTTGGGGAACCAGGTTATGGACCATCCATGGATAAGTAATACACCAGCAGCGTACCTGCTGGGAGGCATTCTTTTACAAATATCATATCTTTTATAAAAATCATATAAGTTTGTGATTTTATGACCTCACAGTGTTGCATATCATCTACAGAAGTGCCATGAAATGCTCAGAACTACATAATTTCACACATGGGGTGTGGATGTGTGTATTTCTGTGTAGCACATTTCTGAATAGTAAAACAAGACCGTGCCTTCAAAAGGATGCAGAAAACATCCTCAAGAGTCAGTCTGTCTAAGGATTTGATTTACTTTTATAAGCTATTTATCAGAGTGAGGTTCTGCAATGAGGCAACAGAGCATGTATGCTAAGAAAAATATATCCCTCTATCTATAAAAGTCAATCAAAAACTATATAGACAGAAATCTGTACATTGATTCATGTCATTTGTTTTATCCCTTTGATACTTCTGGAAAAAAGTCTAAAATTGCTTCACCAAATATTGATATAATCATCTACAGGCAAGTTTTATTTTTATTTATTTTATTTTTACTCATTTTTCTCCTGAGTTTTAAAGGAAAATGCTTCCCTCGTATTGACAATATTGTGCAAAGATGAGCCCGTGTTCATGTTACCTTTTACTGTGCAGTTGAATTCTCGTCCAATACAGAGGCTTCATCGGCCGACAAGGCTCTATTGGCTGCTTCCTGCTGCCTCTGTCCTGGTTCAACCCGAATCCAAACAAGCCAGCTGGCAACGGTGGAGGAAGAAATCCACATGCCTGTAGTGTTGGTGAAGTGGTACTCCCAGCTTGTGGTGGGAGAGGAAGGCCGGATCCAGGAAGCAGAGGGGGTGGGGGGGGTGGGGGGAAACCTGTTCCAGGAGGGGGAGGAGGGGGAGGGGCTAGAGGAGGCGGAACCCTCACACCTGGCAAAGGAGGAGGAGGGGCGGGAGGAATTCCTTCACTGGGAAGAGGGGGAGCGGGAGGAATTCCTTCACTGGGAAGAGGGGGAGCAGGAGGAATTCCTTCACTGGGAAGAGGGGGGGCGGGAGGAATTCCCATGCCAGGAAGAGGGGGAGCGGGAGGAATTCCTACTGTGGGAAAAGGGGGGGCGGGAGGAATTCCCACACCGGGAAGAGGGGGGGCGGGAGGAATTCCCATGCCAGGAAGAGGGGGAGGGGGAGGAATTCCCACGCCGGGAAGAGGGGGGGCGGGAGGAATTCCCACTGCGGGAAGAGGGAGGGCGGGAGGAATTCCCACGCCGGGAAGAGGAGGAGGGGGAGGAATTCCCACGCCGGGAAGAGGGGGGGCGGGAGGAATTCCCACGCCAGGAAGAGGAGGAGGGGGAGGAATTCCCACGCCGGGAAGAGGGGGGGCGGGAGGAATTCCCACGCCAGGAAGAGTGGGGGCGGGAGGAATTCCCACTGCGGGAAGAGGGGGGGCGGGAGGAATTCCCACACCGGGAAGAGGGGGGGCGGGAGGAATTCCCACTGCGGGAAGAGGGGGGGCGGGAGGAATTCCCACTGCAGGAAGAGGGGGGGCGGGAGGAATTCCCACGCCAGGAAGAGGAGGAGGGGGAGGAATTCCCACGCCGGGAAGAGGGGGGGCGGGAGGAATTCCCTCACCAGGCAAAGGTAGGGGACGGGGTTGCAGCATCTCTGGACCAGGCAGAGGAGGAGGTGAGGGGCACGGTGGGCTGAGCAGTGCAGGCTCAGGCGTGACATGGGGCGGGGGCCGTGGAGGAGCCACGGTGCCCAGACCAGGCATCTGGTGGAAAAACGTGGGAGACAGAGGCAGCGCAGTGGGGATGTCATGGCTGTTTTCAGAGGAGGGGAAAGCAGCGTGCTCCTGGCTGGTTTCAAACTCCGTGTGAAAAGAAGGATGGGAAGGCTGTGAGCTCGCCTGTCCTTGACCGTCAGACCAGGGCAGCGACGTGGGTGGTGGAGCCTGCAGGGATGGATGTGTGTCGAGCTGAACTGATATTCGCCTTGGAGACACGACCAAAGAAATCTCTGCACAGAATTTGGTCTGAGGTCCGGGAGGTGAGGACAGCCCGGCTGAGTCTCCATTCACGGCCTCAGGCAGGGCGCCCGTGGGAGGACGAGTCAGCGTCCCACCCTCCTCTGTCGGGGACGTCTGTATTGACTTGGCCTGTAAAATCCTTTGAGGCCCTACATCCTTTTCTCCCAACCTGAGAGCTCGCAGACACGCGTCTCCGGAGGCGGCCACCTCCATGTCTGTGGCTGGGTACTGCTTCTCTAGCTCAGCTATTTTGGTCCTCAAATCCTCAATGGTCCGCTCCAGCTGCTGAATGACAGTGGCCTGACCCTCAGATTTCATGTCACAAACTTCCTGAGGGGCAACAGAGACATCACAGTTAAATATAAAATAAGGAATACTCAAAATACCAAAAACTAGTCTTACAAAATTAAGCAAAATGTATTTGTTTGTTATAATAATTCTAAACGCTCCCTCCATAGAAAGACACTATTACCACTTCCACTTGTCCCCTCTTTTCCATCCTCGGATTTCAAACTGGTTTACACACATGACCATGAAGTCCTAAGGCCCCTGTCTAATCTTCGAATGAAATCATGGAAGACTGGCAGACCACTGAGAAGAGGGAAGAAGAAGCTGAGTGACAGACCCACTTAATGTCACCATAGGCTACTCTCTTCCTGTCCAGTAACATCTGTTATTAGGACGTTCCCTAAAGACATTTTAAATCCTCAGTTTTAAAGTTAATCACAACGTTTAAAAGGTAATCTCTAAGGGGTGGGAAAGTGTCCCAAAGAGAGCTACAATATGTGAGCAGGGAATGCGAACTTGGGAGCCTGAACCGAGATGGCAGAGTAGGACGTGCTTTCACTCCTTCTTGTGAGAACACCAGAATCAAAACTAGCTGCTGGACAATCATCGACAGGAAGACACTGGAACTCACCAAAAAATACACCCCACATGCAAAGACAAAGGAGAAGACGCAGTGAGACAGTAGGAGGGGTGCAATCACAATAAAATCAAATCCCATAACTGCTGGGTGGGAGACTCACAGATTGGAGAACACTTATAACACAGAAGTCCACCCACTGGAGTGAAGGTTCTGAGCCCCACGTCAGGCTTCCCAACATGGAGGTCCGACAATGGGAGGAGGAATTCCTAGAGAATTAGACTTTGAAGGCTAGTGGGATTTGATTGCAGGACTTTGACAGGACTGGGAGAAACAGAGACTCCACTCTTGGAGGGCACACACAAAGTAGTGTGCACATCGGGACCCAGGGGAAGGAGCAGTGACGCCATAGGAGACTGAACCAGACCTACCTGCTGGTGATGGAGGGTCTCCTGTGGAGGCAGGGGCTGGCTGTGGCTTACCGTGGGGATGGGGACACTGGCAGCAGAAGTTCTGGGAAGTACTCCTGGACATGAGCCCTCCCAGAGTGTGCCATTAGCTCCAACAAAGAGCTCAGGTAGACTCCAGTGTTGGGTTGCCTTAGGCCAAACAGCCAACAGGGAGGGAACCCAGCCCCACCCATCAGCAGTCAAGAGGATTAAAGTTTTACTGAGCTCTGCCCATCAGAGCAACAGTCAGCTATACCCACCACCAGTCCCTCTCATCAGAAAACCTGCACAAGCCTCTTAGAGAGCCTCAACCACCAGAGAACAGACAGCAGAAGCAAGAAGAACTACAATCATACAGCCTGTGGAACAAAAATCACATTCACAGAAAGGTAGAAAAGATGAAAAGGCAGCGGGCTATGTACCAGATGAAGGAACAAGATAAAACCCCAGAAAAACAACTAAATGAAGTGGAAATAGGAAACCTTCCAGAAAAAAATTCAGAATAATGATAGTGAAGATGATCCAGGACCTCGGAAAAACAATGGAGGCAAAGATTGAGAAGATGCAAGAAATGTTTAACAAAGAACTAGAAGAATTAAAGAACAAACAAACAGAGATGAACAATACAATAACTGAAATGAAAACTACACTAGAAGGAATCAATAGCAGAATAACTGAGGCAGAAGAACTGATAAGTGACCAGGAAGACAGAATGGTGGAATTCACCTGCTGTAGAACAGAATAAAGAAAAAAGAATGAAAAGAAATGAAGACAGCCTAAGAGACCCCTGGAACAACATTAAATGCAACAACATTCGCATTATAGGGATCCCAGAAGGAGAAGAGAGAGAGAAAGGACCTGAGAAAAATTTGAAGAGATTATAGTCGAAAACTTCCCTAACATGGGAAAGGAAATAGCCACCCAAGTCCAGGAAGCACAGAGAGTCCCATACAGGATAAACCCAAGGAGAAACACTCCGAGACACATAGTAATCAAGTTGGCAAAAATTAAAGACAAAGAAAAATTATTGAAAGCAGCAAGGGAAAAATGACAAATAACATACAAGGGAACTCCCATAAGGTTAACAGCTGATTTCTCAGCAGAAACTCTACAAGCCAGAAGAGAGTAGGTATTTTATACTCATACACTTAAAGTGATGAAAGGGAAGAAACTACAACCAAGATTACTCTACACAGCAAGGATCTCATTCAGATTCGATGGAGAAATCAAAAGCTTTACAGACAAGCAAAAGCTAAGAGAATTCAGCACCACCAAACCAGCTCTACAACAAATGCTAAAGGAATTTCTCTAAGTGGGAAACACAAGAGAATAAAAGGGCCTACAAAAACAAACCCAAAACGATAAAGAAAAAGGTCATAGGAACATACATAACGATAATTACCTTAAACGTGAATGGATTAAATGCTCCAACCAAAAGACACAGGCTTGCTGAATGGATACAAAAACAAGACCCATATATATGCTGTCTACAAGACACCCACTTCAGATCTAGGGACACATACAGACTAAAAGTGAGGGGGTAGAAAAAGATATTCCATGTAAATGGAAATGAAAAGAAAGCTGGAGTAGCAATACTCATATCAGATAAAGTAGACTTTAAAATAAAGAATGTTACAAGAGACAAGGAAGGACACTACATATTGATCAAGGGATCAATCCAAGAAGAAGATATAACAATTATAAATATATATGCACCCAACATAGGAGCACCTCAATACATAAGGCAACTGCTAACAGCTGTAAAAGAGGAAATCGACAGTAACACAATAACAGTGGGGGACTTTAACACCTCACTTACACCAATGGATAGATCATCCAAAGTGAAAATAAATAAGCAAACAGAAGCTTTAAATGACACAATAGACCTGATAGATTTAATTGATATTTATAGGACATTCCATCCCAAAACAGCAGATTACACTTTCTTCTCAAGTGCGCACGGAATATTCTCCAGGGTAGATCACACCTTGGGTCACAAATCAAGCCTCAGTAAATTTAAGAAAATTGAAATCATATCAAGCATCTTTTCTGACCACAATGCTATGAGATTAGAAACAAAATTACAGGGGAAAAAACGTAAAAAACACAAACACATGGAGGCTAAACAATACGTTACCAAATAAGCAAGAGATCACTGAAGAAATCAAAAAATACCTAGAAACAAATGACAATGAAAACACAATGATCCAAAACCTATGGGATGCAGCAAAAGCAGTTCTAAGAGGGAAGTTTATAGCTATACAAGCCTCCCTCAAGAAACAAGAAAAATCTCAAATAAACAATCTAACCTTACACCTAAAGGAACTAGAGAAAGAAGAACAAACAACACCCAAAGTTAGCAGAAGAAAAGAAATCATAAAGATCAGAACAGAAATAAATGAAATAGAAACAAAGAAAACAATAGCAAACATCAATGAAACTAAAAGCTGCTGCTTTGAGAAGATAAACAAAATGGACAAACCATTATCCAGACTCATAAAGAAAAAGAGGGAGAGGACTCAAATCAATAAAATTAGAAATGAAAAAGGAGAAGTAACAACAGACACTGCAGAAATACAAAGCATCCTAAGAGACTACTACAAGCAACTCTATGCCAATAAAATGGACAACCGGGAAGAAATGGACAAATTCTGAGAAAGGTATAACCTTCTAAGACTGAACCAGGAATAAATAGAAAATATGAACAGACCAATCACACATAATGAAATTGAAACTCTGATTAAAAATCTTCCAGAAAACAAAAGTCCAGGACCAGATTGGCTTCACAGGTGAATTCTATCAAACATTTAGAGAAGAGCTAAAACCCATCCTTCTCAAACTCTTCCAAAAAATTATGGAGGAAAGAACACTCCCATACTCATTCTATGAGGTCACCATCACCCTGATACCAAAATCAGACAAAGATACTATAAAAAAAGAAAATTACAGACCAATATCACTGATGAATATAGATGCAAAAATCCTCAACAAAATACTACCAAACAGAATCCAACAACACATGAGAAGGATCATACACCATGATCAAGTGGGATTTATCCCAGGGATGCAAGGATTCTTCAATATATGCAAATCAATCAATGTGATACACCCTATTGACAAACTGAAGAATAAAAACCATATGATCATCTCAATAGATGCAGAAAACGCTTTTGACAAAATTCAACACCGATTTATGATAAAAACTCTGCAGAAAGTGGGCATAGAGGGAACCTACCTCAACATAATAAAGGCCATATATGACAAACCCACAGAAAACATCATTCTCAATGATGAAAAACTGAAAGCATTTCCTCTAAGATCATGAACAAGACAAGGATGTCCACTCTCACCACTATTATTCAACATAGTTTTGGAAGTCCTAGTCATGGCAATCAGAGAAGAAAAAGAAATAAAAGGAATACAAAGTGGAAAAGAAGACGTAAAACTGTCACTGTTTACAGATGACATGATACTATACATAGAGAATCCTAAAGATGTCACCAGAAAACTACTAGAGCTAATCAATAAATTTGGTAAAGTTGCAGGATACAAAATTAATGCGCAGAAATCTCTTGGATTCCTATACACTAATGATGAAATATCTGAAAGAGAAATTAAGGAAACACTCCCATTTACCATTGCAACAAAAAGAATAAAATACCTAGGAATAAACCTACCTAGGGAGACAAAAGACCTGTATGCAGAAAACTGTAGAACACTGATGAAAGAAATTAAAGATGATACCAACAGATGGAGAGATATACCATGTTCTTGGATTGGAAGAATCAATATTGTGAAAATGACTATACTACCGAAAGCAATCTACAGATTGAATGCAATCCCCATCAAATTACCAATGATAGTTTTTATGGAACTAGAACAAAAAGTCTTAAAATTTGTATGGAGACACAAAAGACCCCGAATAGTCAAAGCAGTCTTGAGGGAAAAAAACGGTGCTGGAGGAAGCAGACTCCCTGACTTCAGACTATACTACAAAGCTACAATAATCAAGACAATATGGTACTGGCACAAAAACAGAAACATAGATCAGTGGAACAAGATAGAAAGCCCAGAGATAAACCCACGTACCTATGGTCAACTAATCTACGACAAAGGAGGCAAGGATATACAATGGAGAAAAGACAGTCTCTTCAATAAGTGGTGCTGGGAAAACTGGACAGCTACATATAAAAGAATGAAATTAGAACACTCCCTAACACCATACACAAAAATAAACTCAAAATGGATTAGAGACCTAAATGTAAGACCAGACACTGTAAAACTCTTAGAGGAAAACATAGGAAGAACACTCTTTGACATAAATCACAGTACAATATTTTTTGATCCACTTCCTAGAGTAATAGAAATAAAAACCAAAATAAACAAATGGGACTTAATGAAACTTAAAAGCTTTTGCACAGCAAAGGAAACCATAAACCAGACGAAAAGAAAATCCTAAGAATGGGAGAAAATAGTTGCAAATGAATCATCGGACAAAGGATTAATCTCCAAAATATATAAACAGCTCATGCACCTCGATTTTAAAAAAACAAACAACCCAATCCAAAAATGGGCAGAAGACCTAAATAGACATTTCTCCAAGGAAGACATAAAGATGGCCAAGAAGTACATGAAAAGCTGCTCAATATCACTAATTATTAGAGAAATGCAAATCAAAACTACAATGAGGTATCACCTCACACCAGTTAGAATGGGCATCATCAGAAAATCTACAAACAACAAGTGCTGGAGAGGGTGTGGAGAAAAGGGAACCCTCTTGCACTGTTGGTGGGAATGTAAACTGATACAGCCACTATGGAGAACAGTATGGAGGTTCCTTACAAAACTAAAAATAGAATTACCATATGATCCAGCAATCCCACTACAGGGCATATACCCAGAGAAAACCACAATTCAAAAAGACACATGCACCCCAATGTTCGTTGCAGCAGTATTTACAATAGCCAGGTCATGGAAGCAACCTAAATGCCCATCGACAGACGAATGGATAAAGAAGATGTGGTACATATATACAATGGAATATTACTGAGCCATAAAAAGGAACGAAATTGGGTCATTTGTTGAGACGTGGATGGATCTAGAGACTGTCATACAGAGTGAAGTAAGTCAGAAAGAGAAAAACAAGTATTGTATATTAACGCATATATGTGGAACCTAGAAAAATGGTACAGATGAACCAGTTTTCAGGGCAGAAATTGAGACACAGATGTAGAGAACAAACGTATGGACACCAAGGGGGAAAGCCGTGCTGGGGTGGGGGTGGGGGGGTGATGAGTTGGGCGCTTGGGATTGACATATATACACTGATGTGTATAAAATGGATGACTAATAAGAACCTGCTGTATAAAAAAAAAAGAAAAAAAAGAATTACATAACCTTCCAATATCAAATCTCCCTTCCTTGAAGTGGAGATAATAATGGTGCCTTATCTCTGTATCTCTGATGGTTGTGACGAATGAGATAAAGCCTGTAAGTTACTTAGCACATTGGGTAGTGTATTATGAACACCCAATAAATGTTAGCTATTATTATTAAAAAAAAAAAAAACTAAGGGAATCTGAATCAAGTATGAACTTTAGGTAATAATAATGTATTGATATTGGTTCAGTGACAAAGGTACTTCCTAATATAAGATGTTAATAATAATTTTTTTTTAAATCTCTAAAAGAGTCCCCAGTAAGATCATGGGAAATATTTCTGATATCCATATGGGCATATTCATATATCTTAAGTGCATGTACACAACTTACATCACGTTACTACAATTCAAATATTTTATCCAAGGCATTTCAGAAAGGGATGCCTTTGGTCACCACAATTTATGAAGATGGCTGAAAGCAACTGTGCCCCTGTGTGGGTCACCCTCACAACCACACAGTGTCTTCCTCTCCCAAGGGGACACTTTCAGGAAAAAGTGTTTTGGGAATAGAAAAGGGGGAAGCCCTCTGGGTAAATTGATTACAAATAACAGGTGAGTAAGAAGAAAAGACAAGAGAGGAATGGGTAGAGAAAAAGGAGGAAAGCAGGGCCAGGAGGTAGGAGGGAAGGGGGGACAGACTCCAGCTGACTAAAGCTCAGGATCACACACCTGCTTACACAGGCTCAACTGCTCCCTAAAGGCTGGAATGAGAGGGGAGGGGGCAAGGTCCCTGTGCTCTGAACTGCTTCTCCAGAGCTTCCAGGGCTTTTCACAGATGACCCCAACAGAGGCCAACACGAGGAGCCACCATCCACGGCATGGACACCTACTACCTTCCCCTCTCTTCATCTACTGTGGAGGAATAATTAAGATGTTAATACAAAGACGACACAAACTACTGGGTTGGCCAAAAAGTTCATTCGGGTTTTTCCAGAATTTGTTTTTTTTTTTTTGTAGCTGAGTAATATTCCATTGTATAAATATACCACATCTTCTTTATCCATTCATCTCTTGATGGAAACCTAGGTTGCTTCCATATCTTGGCAATTATAAATAATGCTGCTACGAACATTGGGCTGCATGTATCTTTTCGAATTAGTGTTTTCTTTTTTTCTTTTTCTTCAGATAAATACCCAGGAGTGAAATTTCTGGGTCACATGGTAGGTTTTAGTTTTTCTGAGAAACCTCCATACTGTTTTCTGTAGTGTCTGCACCAATTAACATTCCCACCAACAGTGTATGTGGGGTCTGTTTTCTCCACATTCTCACCAACATTTGTTATTGTGTTCCTTCTTTTTTTACATTTTCTTTTTTTATTATTTTTTCAAAAATTTTATTGAAGTATACTTATTTACAACGTGTTAATTTCTTCTGCACAGCAAAGTGACTCAGTTATATATACATATATATATATATATATATTCTCTCATTGTGTTCTTTTTGATGACAGCCTTTCTGACAGGTGTGAGGTGATGTCTCATTGTGGTTCTGATTTTCATTTCTCTGAGGACTAATGATGTTGAGTATCTTTTCATGTGCCTGTTGGCCATCTGTAGGTAATCTTTAGAAGAAAGCCTATTCAGGTCTTTTGCCTATTTTTAAATTGGCGTTTTTGTTTTCTTTTTAATATTTATTTATTTATTTAGGCTGCAGTGGGTCTTAGTTGCAGCATGCAGGACCTTAGTTGTGGCATGTGGGATCTTTAGTTGAAGCATGTATGTGGGATCTAGTTCCCTGACCAGGGATCAATTCCAGGACCCCTGCACTGGGAGCACAGAGTCTTAGTCACTAGACCACCAGGGAAGTCCCAGGGGTTTTGTTTTTTAATGTTGAGTTGTATGAGCTATTTATGTATTCTGTATATTAGCCCCTTATCAGTCACATAATTTGCAAATATTTTCTCCCATTCAGTAGGTTGTCTTTTCATTTTGTCAATGGTTTCCTTTGCCATGCAAAAGCTTTTCAGATTAATTAGGTCCCATCTGTTTATGTTGGTTTTTATTTCTTTTGCTTTAGGAGACAGATCCAAAAAATTATTGCTATCATTTGTGTCAAAGAGTGTTCTGCCTATCTTTTCTTCTAGGAGTTTTATGGTTTCTGGTCTTACATTGATATTTAGGCCTTTAATCCATTTTGAGTTTATTTTTGTGTACAGTGTTAGAGAATATTCTAATTTCATTCTTTTACATGTAGTTGTCCAGTTTTCCCAGCATCACTTATTGAAGAAACTGTCTTCTCCATTGTATACTCTTGCCTCCTTTGCTGTAGATGAATTTGACAATATAAGCTCAGGTTTATTTCTGGACTCTCTATTCTGTTCCATGGATCTGTGTGTCTGTTTTTGTGTCAGTACCATATTGTTTTGTTTTGTTTGTTTTGGGGTTTTTTAACATCTTTATTGGAGTATAATTGCTTTACAATGGTGTGTTAGTTTCTGCTTTATAACTAAGTGAATCAGTTATACATATACATATGTTCCCATATCTCTTATCTCTTGCATCTCCCTCCCTCCCACCCTCCCTATCCCACCCCTCTAGGTGGTCACAGAGCACTGAGCTGATCTCCCTGTGCTATGCAGCTCTTCCTATTAGCTATCTATTTCACATTTGGGAGTATATATAAGTCCATGCCACTCTCTCACTTTGTCCCAGCTTACCCTTAACCCTCCCTGTGTCCTCAAGTCCATTCTCTATGTCTGCATCTTTATTCCTGTCCTGCCCCTAGGTTCTTCAGAACAGTTTTTTTTTTTAGATCCATATATATGTATTAGCATACAGTATTTGTTTTTCTCTTTCTGACTTACTTCACTCTGTATGACAGACTCTAGGTCCATCCACCTCACTACAAATAACTCAATTTCGTTTCTTTTTATGGCTAATAGTCCACTGTACATATGTGCCACATCTTCTTTATCCATTCATCTGTTGACAGACACTTAGGTTGCTTCCATGTCCTGGCTATTGTAAATAGAGCTGCAATGAATATTGTGAGTACAATATTGTTTTGATTACTGTAACTTTGCAGTATAGTCTAATGTCAGGGAGCCTGATTCCTCTAGTTCTGTTCTTCTTTGTCAAAATTGTTTTGCCTATTTGGAGTCTTTTGTGTTTCCATAAAATTTTTTAAATTATTTGTTCTAGCTCTGTGATAAACACCCTTGATATTTTCATAGGGATTGCATTGAATCTGTGGATTGCCTTGGGTAGTATGGTCATTTTAAAAACGTTAATCCTGGGGCTTCCCTGGTGGCGCAGTGGTTGAGAATCTGCCTGCCAATGCAGGGGACACGGGTTCGAGCCCTGGTCTGGGAATATCCCACATGCCACGGAGCGACTAGGCCCGTGAGCCACAGTTGCTGAGCCTGCGCGTCTGGAGCCTGTGCTCCGTCCGCAACAAGAGAGGCTGCGATAGTGAGAGGCCCGCGCACCGCGATGAAGAGTGGCCCCCACTTGCCACAAGTAGAGAAAGCCCTCGCACAGAAATGAAGACCCAACACAGCCATAAATAAATAAATAAATAATTTTTTTTAAAAAACGTTAATCCTTCCAGTTCATGAACATAGTATA
Source organism: Balaenoptera borealis (assembly GCF_965194805.1). Taxonomy (NCBI): domain Eukaryota; kingdom Metazoa; phylum Chordata; class Mammalia; order Artiodactyla; family Balaenopteridae; genus Balaenoptera; species Balaenoptera borealis. Next base: position 284,402 of record NW_028123982.1, on the reverse strand, counting down.
TCTTTCCATCTGTCTGTGTCATCTTCAATTTCATTCACCAGTGTCTTATAGTTTTCCAAGTACAGGCCTTTTACCTCCTTAAGTCGGTTTATTCCTAGGCATTTTATTCTTTTTAATTTGATGGCAAATGGGAATGTTTCCTCAGTTTCTCTTTCTGATAGTTTATTGAGGTGTATAGAAAGGTGACAGATTTGTTTATATTAATTTTATATCCTTCAGCTTTACCAAATTTATTGATGAGCTCTAGTAGTTTTCCAGTGGTGTCTTTAGAATCTTCTATGTATGGTATCATATCATTTGCAATCACTGAGAGTTTTACTTCTTCCTTTCCAATCTGGATTCCTTTTATTTCTTTTTCTTGTCTGATTGCTGTGGCTAGGACGTCCAAGAGTATGTTGAATAAAAGTGGTGAGAGTGGGCATCCTTGTCTTGTCCCTGATCTTAGAGGAAATACTTTCAGCTTTCCACCACTGAGTATGATGTTAGCTGTGGGCTTCTCACATAAGGCTTTTATTTTATTGAGGTATGTTCACTTTATACCCACTTTCTGGAGAGTTTGTGTCATATATGGATGTTGAACTTTGTCAAAACCTTTTCCTACATCTCTTGAGACAATCATATGTTTTTATTCTTCAATTTGTTAATGTGGTATATCACATTGACTGATTTGAGGATACTGAACCATCCTTGCATCCCTGGAATAAATCCCACTTGATCATGGTGTATGATCTTTTTGATGTATTGTTGGATTCAGTTTGCTAATATTTTGAGGAGGACTTTTGCATCCATGTTCATCAGTGATATTGGCCTGTAATGTTCTTTTTTTGTGATATCTTTGTCTGGTTTTGGTATCAGGGTTATGCTGGCCTCATAGAATGAGTTCAGAAGCATTGCTTCCTCTGTAATTTTTTTTTTGGACTATTTTGAAAAGGTTAGGTGTTAACTCATCTGTGAATCTTTGGTAGAATCCACCTGTGATGCCATCTGGTCTTTTGTTTGTTGGAAGTTGTTTTTTTGTTTTTGTTTTTTAATTACTGATGCAACTTCATTATTGGTAATTGGTCTGTTCATATCTTCTATTTCTTCCCAGTTCCAACTTGACAGATTGTACCTTTCTAAGAATTTGTCCATTTCTTATATGTTGTCCATTTTATTGTGTATAGTTGCTTTTAGTAGTCTCTTATGATCCTCTGTATTTCTGTGGTGTCAGCTGTAAGTTTTCCTTTTTCATTTTGGATTTTATTGATTTGGGCCCTCTCTCTTTGTTTCTTGATGAGTGTGGTCAAAGCTTTATCAATTTTTAAAATATCTTTTCAAAGAACCAGCTACTCTTTTCATTGATCTTTTCTATTCTTCTTTTACTCTCTCTTTCATTTATTTCTGCTCTGATCTTTATGATTTCTTTCCTTCAACTAAATTTGGGTTCTGTTTGTTCTTCTTTTTCTAGCTCCTTAAGGTATAAGGTTAGGTGTTTTATCTAAGATTTTTCTTGTTTGATGAAATAAACTTCTATCGCTATAAACATCTCTCTTAGAACTGCCTTTATTACTGTGTTACTGTTGATTTCTCCCTTCATGTCTGTTAATATTTGCATTATGTATTTAGGTGCTCCTATGTTGGGTGCATATATATTTACAATTCTTATATCTTCTTCTTGGATTGATACCTTGATCATAATGTAATATCCTTCTTTGTCTCTTTTAACAGTCTTTATTGTAAAGTTTTTTTTTTTTTTTCTGATATAAGTATTGCTACCCTGGCTTTCTTTTCAATCCATTTGCATAGAATACATTTTTCCATCCCCTCATTTTCAGTCTGTCTCCTTAGATCTGAAGTGAGTCTCTTATTGGCAGCATATATACAAGACTATACATATCTATTTATATATATATTTGTATATATATGATTGTTATAAGTTTACTGATCTCTTAATTTCAAGCACGTTTTAAAAACCCTGCATTTGGGGCTTCCCTGGTGGTGCAGTGGTTACAAATCCATCTGCCAATGCAGGGGACATGGGTTCGACCCCTGGTCTGGGAAGATCCCACATGCCACGGAGCAACTAAGCCTGTGAGCCACAACTACTGAACCCTGCAGGCCTAGAGCCCATGCTCTGCAACAAGAGAAGCCACCACAATGAGAAGCCTGTGCACCTCAATGAAGAGTAGCCCCCACTCGCCACAACTAGAGAAAGCCTGCATGTAGTAACGAAGACCCAACACAGCCAAAAATAAATAAATAAGTTTTTAAAAATAGGTAAACAAATAAAAAATACAAACCCTGCATTTGTACTCTCCTAGCCTCCTGATTACTGTTTTTGATATATTTTACATTTAATTGTTTTGTGTATCACTTAACTGCTTATTGTGGATATGGATGATTTTACTACTTTTGTTTTCTAATATTCCTACTAGCTTGTGTGGATGACTTCCTATCTTTACTATATGTTTGCCTTTACTGATGAACTTTTTCCTTTCATAATTTTCATATTTCTAGTTGTCATCTTTTCTTTCTCACTTAGAGAAGTTCCTTTAATATTTGTTGTAAAGGTGTTTTGGTGGTGCTGAACTCTTTTAGCTCTTGCATGTTTGTGATGCTTTCAATTTCTCAATCAAATACCTGAAAGAGAACCTTGATGGGTAGAATATTCTTGGTTGTAGGCTCTTCCCCTTCATCACTTTAAATACATCATGCCCCTGATTTCTGGCCTTCACAGTTTCTCCTGAAAAGTCAACTGATAGCCTTATGGCAATTCCCTTGTATGTTATTTGTTCCTTTTCCCTTGCTGCTTTTATATTTTCTAATTCTTTGTTTAAAAAAAAAAACTTCTAATTTTCACTCTGTACATCCATTCTCCTCCCGAGTTCTTTGATCATCTTTACAATCATTACCCTGAACTATTTCTCAGATGCATTGCCTATCTCCATGTCACTTATTTCTTCTTCTGGGGTTTTATCTTGTTCCTTCGTCTGAAACATATTCCTCTGTCACCTCATTGTGTCTAAATTGCTATTTGTATTTTTACGTATGTGGTAGGTCATTTACATTTCTTGACCTTGGAGAAGTGACCCTCTGTAGGAGACACCCTATGCATCCCAGGAGTCAACTCTCCTCTCGTCACGCAAGGGCCAAGGGCCAGCTGGTCCCAGGGTAGTATCTGGCCTGCATATGCGGATTCTATCTGCAGGCTGCAGGACCATAGTTTTCTTGCTTCTGGTGTCTGCTCCCTGGTAGGTGAGGCTGGTCTAGAGGCTTGTGCAGGCTTCGTGGTGTGAGGGGCTGGTGCCTGCCCACCAGTGGGTGGAGCTGGGTCTTGATCCTCTGGTGGGCAGGGTCATGCCTAGGATGTGTCTAGAGGTGGCTGTGTCTCTAGCCTGCCTGCCTATGGGTGGGGCTGTGTCCCTCCCCCCAGTTACTTGTTCGGCCAGAGGTGTCCAAGCACTGGCGCCTCCAGGCTCTTGGGTGGGGCCAGGCCTTGATGACAATATGTCAGCCTCCAGGAGAGCTCGCACAGGTAAATGCTCCCTGACACGTCCACCACCAGTGTCCTTGTCCCCAAAGTGAGCCAGAGACACCCCTCCCTCCCCAGGAGACCCTCCAAGACCAGCAGGTAGGTCTGTCCCAGGCTCCTATGAAATTGTGGCTTTTGCCCTTGTTCCTGGTGTGCGTGAGATTTTGTGTGTGCCCTGTTAGAGTGAAGTCTCTGTTTTCCCCAGTCCCGTGGAACTCCTGCGACCAAGCCCCACTGGCCTTCAAAGGCAAATGCTCTGGGGGCTCCTCTTCCCAGTGTCAGACCCCCACACTGGGGGGCCTGACATGGAGCTCAGAACTCTCACTCCTGTGGGAAAACCTCTGTAATATAATTATTCCCCAGTTTGTGGATCACCCACCCAGAGAGTATCAGATTTGATTGTATCACAACTCCAACCCTCCTACCAGTTTTGTTGTGCTTCCTTCTTTATGTCTTTAGTTGTAGAGATCTTTTCTGGTAGGTTTCAGACTTTTTCAATGATGGTTGTTCTGCAGATTTTAGTGATTTTGGTGTCCTCATGAGAGGAGGTGAGCTTAGGGTTCTTTTACTCCACCATCTTGGCCGCTCCCACAGGATTCACTTTCCCCTTTGCTGAGTTTAATATTCTCTCTTTGTCTTTTGTTTTTGCCAATTTAATTACAATATGCCTTGGTGTGTTCCTCTTTGGCTTAGTCCTCTATAGGACTCTGCACTTCCTGCACTTGGCAACTGGTTCCTTTTCCTAGGTTAGGGAAGTTTTCAGCTATTATGTCTTCAGTTATGTTCTCAGCCCCTTTCTCTTCTCTCTTCTCCTTCTGGGACCCCTACAGTGCAAATATTAGTATGCTTGATGTTGTCCCAGAGGTGTCTTAAACTGTCCTCATTTCTTTTCATTCTTTTTCTTTTTTCTGTTCAGCATCAGCAATTTCCACTGCTCTGTCTTCCAGCTTGCTGATCCATTCCTCTGTATCATTTACTTTACTATTGATTCCTTCTAATATATTTTACATTTCACTTATTGTATTCTGCATCTGTTTAGTTGTTCTTTATATTTTCTGACTCTTTGTTAAAAACGTCTAACTTCTCACTCTGTGCATCCATTTTTCTCCCAAGTTCTTTGATCATCTTTACGGTCATTACCTAGAACTCTTTCCTAGGTAGATTTCCTATCTCCACTTCACTCAGTTCTTCTTCTGAGGTTTTATTTTGTCCCTTCATCTGGAACATTTTCCCCTGTCACCTCATTTTGTCTAACTTGCTGTTTTTATTTTTATGGGTCTGGTGGGTATGTTTCCCGACCTTAAAGAAGGGGCTTTTTGTGAGAGACAGAGTTCCAGCAGCACACTCCCCTCTCGTCAGCAGAGCCATATGCTCTAGGGGTCCCCCCTATGACGTCTGTCTGGGTCTTTCTGTTGTGGCAGGCTGACTATGTGGGTGGTCCAGTAGGCCTGGTGGCTCCCAGTCTATTTAGTTACCTGGTGTGGCTTGTGCAGAGGCTGCTGCCCACTGGTTGGCAGAAGTAGGTCACGAGGCAGCTGACTGCAGAACCCCAGGGAAGCCTGGGGCTAGTGCTGGCTCTCTGGTGGGCGGATTCAGGGTCCAGGTGATACCAGGGCTGTTGCCCACCCACTGGTGGGTGAAGTCAGGTTCTAGGGCAAGTACCAACCTACTGGTGGGCAGAACCAGGTCCTGAGTTCTGGTTGCTGGGCACCAGGGGTCCTAGAGCAGGTGTCAGATCACTGGTGGATGACACCAGTTCCTGACAAAGATTTCTGTGGTCCCGAGTTTTCTTGACACTTGTGTTGGCCTGCTACTGGACAGGGCCTCCTCTCTAGTGGGATGGCCAGTCCAGACTGCAGTGCTGTGGTTTTCTTACAGCTGGTGTCTGCACTCTGGTGAGTGGAACTGGGTCCAGAGGCAGCTATGGGCTCAAGGGTTCTTAAGGCAGCCTGTCTGCTGTTGGATGGGGCTCTGTCCATGCCCAGTCAGTTACTTAGCCTGAGGTGTCCCAGCACTGGAGCCAAAATGGCCCTTGCCAGCACCAGTGTCCATGTCCATGTGGTAGAACAAGCTCCACAAACAGCTGCCACCAGCGTCTATGTCTGCAGTGTGAACTGCAGGGAGAGGAGGTGAGCTTAGGGCCTTTCTACTCTACCATCTTACACATTCTCTCTCAAACTTCTTTTTTTTTTTTAATTGAACCATAGTTGATTTACAATGTTGTGTTAATTCTGCTGTAGAGCAAAGTGACTCAGTTATACATATATATACATTCTTTTTTATGTTCTTTTCCATTATAGTTTATCACAGGATATTGAATATAGTTCCCTGTGCTGTACAGTTGGTCCTTGTTGTTTATCAATTCTCCATGTAATAGTTTGCATCTGCTGACCCCAACCTCACACTCCATCTCTCCCCCACCCCTGCCTTGGCAACCCCAGGTCTGTTCTCTATGTCTGTGGGTCTGCCAAACTTAATTCTTAAATGCTATTACCTCAGCCAGCTATTTTTCATCATAGGTTTAGGTATAATAAAAGAATGTATAAAACTTAAAAGCCAAGAAGAGGAAGAGGGGGAAGAAGAAGAAAAGGAGGAGAGACTGATCCTAAATCAGGTTCTCACTAAAAATTAAAGTTTAAAGGGAGAGAAGGGGGGAACTCCAGTGGTCAGGACTCCGCGGTTCCACTGAAGGGGGCAAGGGTTCGATCCCTGGTCAGCCACATGCTGCATGGCACAGCCAAAAAAAAAAAAAAAAAAAAGAAAAGAAAAGAAATTAAAAGAGAAAAGGAAAAAAGTGATGTTTTCAATTCTGTACAGAATCTGTGAGTGAATCCTTATAAATGGAGGAAAGATAACAAATCTATTTTAGTCAACACAGTAATATATTTTATATACCACCAATTTTGAGATTATTTATATTTTAAAATATTGCTTCAAACCTCTAAATCGTTACAAGTGGTAGAGTCTGCCACCCTCTTTGGCCGAACAATTATATACTATAAGTCAGCCAAAATTCTTCCATTTCTGTATAATCTTATATGTGGGTGGTGTTGGTTAGTTCTTATAAATTGTTTGAATACTTAACATGTCACAAAAGACAAGTTGTCATTAAAAATAGTATGTTCACAAAAGTATTTTTCAAAATATAAGATTATCTTATTCACAGAAAAAGAAACATTACTGTATTAAGGCTAAAACTGTGAAAAAGAAAGCCAAGATATGTCCAAGGAAAGCTTTTGCTGAAAAGTTAATTTGCTCATCTTTGAAACTTTATTATGTTTACTGTGTAAGCAAGATACTTTCAGAGGCTAGAATATAAAACCACTTATTGGTAAGTTAACACCATGAGAGTTTATTCTATAAATGTTAATATGAGATATGCAATTTATTTTCTAAAATATTCAAATTTTCAAGTTCTGCTAAATCCTAAGGCCACATTACTGGCAAGTTAGGATACCTCTAGACATCTGTAAAATTTAAATTCTGCTCTTCACAGAAGCCTACAAATTCTCTGTCTCATGCTCTAAATTCTAAAACATTCTATGGCTTTGGAGAAAGCCAACGAGATTCCAGATTTATAATAAGACAACACATGCTGTACATAATGTTATAGGAAAAGAAACCCAGATTTTAAATCGATAATATTATGCACAGAAGTAAAGTGCTATCGATTTCAAGTTTGAAATGGAATTTCAAGTTTGAAAAGAAATTTCAAGAAATAAGGAAATATCAGAACATATGGTGACTGTTAAATAACTCACCTCGGACTCCTTAAAGCAGAACATATTATGGAAAAGAAGAGTGTCACACAGAAAGCTAAAATAGCATCTCTGCAATCCTTACAATGAAAAAGATAAGGAATTACTGAAAATGGAATATTTCTGAACTGGAATGGAAATGACAAGTGTCTTCCAAACCCTTCGTTGCATAGATGAGAAATATGGGGTGCAGGGGGGGCAGAGTTCAGCTAGAAATCATCATCAGCAGTGTAACTTCTGACGTCTATGGCACTGATTGATCATCTCATTGATGGGAAGATACAGTCACCATCATTAGTGTATAACCAGAGTGGAAGTAATAAACAACATGTCTGGGAAAGGGGTCAGAAAAAATGGAAATAAACAACCTTTTTGGTTCCCTCACATCTTCTGAATGCTCTCTCTCTTTACCTGAGTCGCGGCAAGGTCCTGCACTAACTCTAAAGCAAAATATTCCTCAACTCTCCCAATTAGTGCAAGGAAGAAAAATAGTCTTATCTCAGTTTCCCTTCAGTGATGATCCATGGATAAATGTCTCACCTTCTAACCACCCTCTGCGCCAACACGCAACTAGCCTCTAAGGTCATTAAACTTCTAAAGAACAGAGCTCACAGCAAGTCTGGTGGAGTGGCTCAGGGGTGTATGCACGTGTCTGCAAATGAAGGGAAAGCCCTGCAAGCAGTGATCTGGGCGCTGTAAATAAATTCTAGCTGGTTGTCAGGTTTGCAAACACAGAATCTATAAATAATGAGGATCAACACTACATCAAGACAGTGACTTTGGAAGCCAAAGTATTGCCCAGACATAACGACAATAATGACAAGGCAACAGCTAACATTTGCAGTGCCCTACTATGTGCCAGGAGCTCTTCTAAGCACTTTATAAAAATTAATGCATTTAAATCGCACAAAACCCTATGAGACCAGAGTTATCATTATCCCCATTTCGTAGAAGAGGAAATTAAGGCACGGAGAATATAATACATTGCTGAGGTTTCTCAGGTAACAGTGGGGTAACAGGGATTTGTGCCCAGGAAAACTGGTCCAAAGCCCAATCCTCAGTCACTATGGGGTGAACAGAAGCAGGGTTTCTATGACTCCCCAACCAGCACCTCTGCTCTAGTCAGTGTGGTCCCTGATATATTTCTTCATTCATCAAACATTTTCTGATCTGCCCAAAAATGTCAGGTGCTATGTTAGATATTAGAGGAACAAGTAGAATAAGGAGAGTCTTAGCTTTAAGGAGGTCAACTGTCTATGAGACATGTGTAACACAACAATTATGGAAATGCAAGGTAAGTATAGGGTCCCAGAGCGGAGGTATCAAAAGGGGTCTCTAGATGGAGGCCTCTCTGGGGACGTGTCTAAGAGGGAGTAAAGTTTGACATGAGTTTAGATTAAGAAATAGGAATTCAGTGAATTAAAAGGTGGCAGTAGGAGTGAGAAGGAAAAGATATCAAAGACAGTTATGAAGGATGCTAATGCCTAGAAAACAAGGGTGTCATTTTAAGGCTGTAAGAAACCAAACACGTAGGAAATAGTGGGTGATGAGGCTAAAGGCAGAGGATGGCAAGGGAAAGACTTGCATATCACCCGGGGGTCTGACTCTTCTCTCAAACACCATGAGCAGAGAGCAGGTATGAGTACATTTGGCTCCTAGAAGGAGAGCTCTGGAGGGCTGTGGAGGGCAGATCAGAAGGGACTGAGACTGGAGTGACCAGACCTGCTGGGAGACCACTGCGGGGACCCAACAGGGCTGCGGCGAGCCTGGAGGGATGCGGGGTGTGACCCCTCACGTCACCAGGACTCCCACGCCTGCCATATCCTCCCACCACAATGCATGCTCATTCTACATCTGGATCTTCAATCTCTCCTCCATCTGAAATGCTCTCTCTCCTCCCTTCCTCTGTCCAAAAATGATCACTTTGAGGACTTGCTCTAAATTTCCCCTTTCCTAAGAAGCTGTCCTTAATTACAGTTCTCAACAATGTTCCCATTTTTTAAATTCTGTAATACAACATACACTAAATACCTTGGCCGAATCACATTACAGCTTGCAGATCATTTCATATACACGGACGGGCCCAAGACTGTACAATTCTTTGTATTTCCTTCAAAACCTACAACGACCTTGCACACGTCATGTCAGCACACGTCCAAGAAGCATCCTTTATAAGCTATGAACTTTTATCAGCTCAGCTATCCCTTTAGAGCAGGTGTCCCCAACCCCCAGGCTGTGGACCGGTACCGGGCTGCGGTCTGTTAGGAACCAGGTCACACAGCAGGAGGTGAGTGGTGGGAGAGCGAGCAAAGCTTCATCTGCCGCTCCCCATCACTCCCCATCACTCACATTACTGCCTAAACACCACCACCCCGCCCGAGGAAAAACTGTATTCCACGAAACCAGTCCCTGGTGCCAAAAAGGTTGGGTAACGCTGCTTTAGAGCAGCTGCTTGGACTGTTTGCCCTTCTCCACAGGTCATCAACCATGTTGCCCAGCACAACGGGATTTTACACCCGCTAAAGCTCAGTAGAACAAAGACACAACTTCATTTCACCTGCAAGTCCTACTGCCCCAGAGAAAAGCAAAAGCACTGTGTGACCTCTAATGCTTTTCTGACATTCTCACCGCAAACTGTAACTGTTTTCCAGATGCCTACTGTTTTTCACTCTTAAAACTGACAAACCAATTTCTATTTTTTCTTTATTTCTAAAATTAAAATGTCTAATTTTTGTCCTCCCAGCTAGGTGGAGTTTCCATAAAATGAAAATGTATTTTCCAGGGGGCTTCCCTGATGGCGCAGTAGTTGAGACTCTGCCTGCCAGTGCAGGGGACACGGGTTCGAGCCCTGGTCTGGGAAGATCCCACGTGCCACGGAGCGCCTAGGCCCATGAGCCACAATTGCTGAGCCTGCGCGTCTGGAGCCTGTGCTCTGCAACGGGAGGGGCCGCGGCGGTGAGAGGCCCACGCACCGCGATGAACAGTGGCCCCCACTTGCCGCGACTGGAGAAAGCCCTCACACAGAAACGAAGGCCCAGCCATAAATAAATAAATAAATAAATAAAAATAAATAAATAAATAAATAAATAAATAAATAAATAAATAAAAATTTAGAAAAAAATATATATATATATTTCCAGAAAAACCCTGTCTTCCCCGTAATGCATCATGGTGAACACCTTGCTAAAATATCACCATTTTCCAAGTTGGTGCCTCCACAGGCGTTTCACTGTGCCTTGCCGCTTCCGACTACGTCCCTTTAACTGTGCCAAAGTGTTTACCATGGCACCTAAGAACGTTCAGAGTCTGAGGCAAACTTCAAGGAAGACTAAACCGTAATTTTGGACCGCAACCACGTCTTTCCCCCTCCCCTTTAATCCTTCTTTTTCTTACTCTGGTCTATATATATATATATATAGTTTTTAAGCGAACAGGCATTGTTATTTATTCCTTCTACACATATTAAGTTAGGCATGGGTATGAAAAAGTAAACACAGAGATTTAGTCCCTTCCTTCTTTTTTCTTTTTTAACATCTTTATTGGAGTATAATTGCTCCACAGTGGTGTGTTAATTTCTGCTTTATAACAAAGTGAATCAGCTATACATATACACATACCCCTATATCTCCTCCCTCTTGCGTCTCCCTCTCACCGTCCCTATCCCATCCCTCTAGGTGGTCACAAAGCACCGAGCTGATCTCCCTGTGCTATGCGGCTGCTTCCCACTAGCTATCTATTTTACATTTGGTAGTATATATAAGTCGATGCAACTCTCTCATTTCGTCCCAGTTTACCCTTCCAGCTCCCCGTGTCAAGTCCATTCTCTACATGTGCATCTTTATGCCTGTCCTGCCCCTAGGTTCTTCAGAACCATTTTTTTTTTTTTAGATTCCATATATATGTGTTAGCATACACTATTTATTTTTCTCTTTCTGAATTACTTCACTCTGTATGACAGTCTCTAGGTACAACCACCTCACAACAAATAACTCAATTTCCTTTCTTTTTATGGCTGAGTAATATTCCATTGTATATATGTGCCACATCTTCTTTATCCATTCATCTCTCAATGGACACTTAGGTTGCTTCCATGTCCTGGCTATTGTAAATAGAGCTGCAATGAACATTGTGGTACATGACTCTTTGAATTATGGTTTTCTAAGGGTATATGCCCAGTAGTGGAATTTCTGGGTCGTATGGTAGTTCTATTTTTAGTTTTTTAAGGAACCTCCATACTGTTCTTCATAGTGCCTGTATCAATTTACATTCCGACCAACAGTGCAAGAGGGTTCCCTTTTCTCCATACCCTCTCCAGCATGCATGCATGTATGCATGTATTTATTTATTTATTTATTTATTTATTTATTTATTTAAGCAAGGAAGCCAGCCAGTACTTCACTTTTATTAATAAAAAAAGAAAGAAAAAGAGATCAGATTGCAGCAGCACTTTCTATGGGAGCTTTTAGACCATACTGCAAAATATCTAATAACCTTGGGCCTCCCTTCAATTCTTTCATGCATAGAGAAACAATTTACCTCCTCTTCCAGGGGAGTCAAGTGCTTAGTTGGTATCAGTTCCTCACCCTTCCTTGTTGCTTGGGTCACATTGTAATATATGATTTGGATTTTATTTTGTTTGTTTGTTTTACATTTTTTTAAACATCTTTATTGGAGTATAATTGCTTTACAATGGTGTGTTACTTTCTGCTTTATAACAAAATGAATCAGTTATACATATACATATGTTCCCATATCTCTTATCTCTTGTGTCTCCCTCCCTCCCACCCTCCCTATCCCACCCCACTAGGTGGTCACAAAGCAACGAGCTGATCTCTGTGTGGTATGCAGCTGCTTGTCACTAGCTAACTATTTTACGTTTGGTAGTGTATATATGTCCATGCCACTCTCTCACTTTGTCACAGCTTACCCTTCCCCCTCCCCATATTGTCAAGTCCATTCTCTGCTAGGTCTGTGTCTTTATTCCCGTCTGTCCAAAGGTTCTTCATGACCTTTTTTTTTTTTTCTTAGATTCCATATATATGTTAGCATACGGTATTTGTTTTTCTCTTTCTGATTTACTTCACTCTGTATGACAGACTCTAGGTCCATTCACCTCACTACAAATAACTCAATTTCATTTCTTTTTATGGCTGAGTAATATTCCATTGTATATATGTGCCACATCTTCTGTATCCATTCATCAGTTGATGGACACTTAGGTTGCTTCCATGTCCTGGTTATTGTAAATAGAGCTGCAATGAACATTGTGGTACATGACTCTTTTTGAATTATGGTTTTCTCAGGGTATCTGCCCCGTAGTGGGATTGCTGGGTCGTATGGTAGTTCTATTTTTAGTTTTTTAAGGAACCTCCATACTGTTCTCCATAGTGGCTGTATCAATTTACATACCCACTAACAGTGCAAGAGTGTTCCCTTTTCTCCACACCCTCTCCAGCATTTATTGTTTGTAGATTTTTTGATGATGGCCATTCTGACCAGTGTGAGATGATATCTCATTGTAGTTTTGATTTGCATTTCTCTAATGATTAATGATGTTGAGCATTCTTTCATGTGTTTGTTGGCAATCTGTATATCTTCTTTGGAGAAATGTCTGTTTAGGTCTTCTGCCAATTTTTGAATTGGGCTGTTTGTTTTTTTTGAGCTGCATGAGATGCTTGTAAATTTTGGAGATTAACCCTTTGTCAGTTGATTCATTTGCAAATATTTTCTCGCATTCTAAGGGTTGTCTTTTCATGTTATTTACAGTTTCCTTTGCTGTGCAAAAGCTTTTCAATTTCCTTAGATCCCATTTGTTTAATTTTTGTTTTTATTTCCATTTCTCTAGGAGGTGGGTCAAAAAGGATCTTGCTGTGATTTATGTCATAGAGTGTTCTGCCTATGTTTCCCCCTAAGAGTTTTATAGTGTCTGGCCTTACATTTAGCTCTTTAATCCATTTTGGGTTTATTTTTGTGTATGGTGTTAGGGAGTGTTCTAATTTCATTCTTTTACATGTAGCTATCCAGTTTTCCCAGCACCAGTTATTGAAGAGGCTGTCTTTTCTCCATTGTATATTCTTGCCTCTTTTATCAAAAATAAGGAGACCGTATGAGAGTGGGTTAATCTCTCGGCTTTCTAACCTGTTCCATTGATCTATGTTTCTGTTTTTGTGCCAGTACCATACGGTCTTGATTACTGTAGCTTTGTAGTATAGTATGAAGTCTGGGAGTCTGATTCCTCCAGCTCCGTTTTTCTTTCTCAAGATTGCTTTGGCTATTCGGGGTCTTTTGTGTTTCCATACATAGTGAAATGTTTTAGTTCCAGTTCTGTGAAAAATGCCAGTAGTAGTTTGATAGGGATTGCATTGAATCTGTAGATTACTTTTGGTAGTAGAGTCATTTTCACAATGTTGATTCTTCTAATCCAAGAACACGGTATATCTCTCCATCCGTTTGTATCATCTTTAATTTCTTTCATCAGTGTCTTATACTTTTCTGCATACAGGTCTTTTGTCTCCTTAGGTGGGTTTATTCCTAGGTATTTTATTCTTTTTGTTGCAATGGTAAATGGGAGTGCTTCCTTAATTTCTTTCAGATTTTTCATCATTAGTGTATAGGAATGCAAAAGATTTCTGTGCATTAATTTTGTATCCTGCTACTTTACCAGATTCATTGATTAGCTCTAGTAGTTTTCTGGTAGCATCTTTAGCATTCTCTATGTATAGTATCATGTCATCTGCAAACAGTGACAGCTTTACTTCTTCTTTTCCAATTTGTATTCCTTTTATTTCTTTTTTTTCTCTGATTGCTGTGGCTAAAACTTCCAAAACTATGTTGAATAATAGTGGTGAGAGTGGACAGCCTTGTCTTGTTCTTGATCTTAGAGGAAATGGTTTCAGTTTTTCACCATTGAGAATGATGTTGGCTGTGGTTTTGTCATATATGGTCTTTATTATGTTGAGGTAAGTTCCCTTTATGCCTACTTTCTGGAGGGTTTTTATCATAAATGGGTGTTGAATTTTGTCAAAAGCTTTTTCTGCATCTATTGAGATGATCATATGGTTTTTCTCCTTCAATTTGTTAATATGGTGTATCACATTGATTGATTTGTGTATATTGAACAATCCTTGCATTCTTGGGATAAACCCCACTTCATCATGGTGTATGATCATTTTCTCTTTGCTAGTATTTTGTTGAGAATATTTCCATCTCTGTTCATCAGTGACATTGGTCTTTAGTTTTCTTTCTTTGTGACATCTTTGTCTGGTTTTGGTATCAGGGTTATGGTGGCCTTGTAGAATGAGTTTGAGAGTGTTCCTCCCTCTGCTATATTTTGGAAGAATTTGAGAAGGATAGGTGTTAACTCTTCTCTAAATGTTTGATAGAATTCGCCTGTGAAGCCATCTGGTCCTGGGCTTTTGTTTGTTGGAAAATTCTGAATCACAGTCTCAATTTCAGTGCTTGTGATTGGTCTGTTTATATTTTCTATTTCTTCCTGGTTTCATCTTGGAAGGTTGTGCTTTTCCAGGAATTTGTCCATTTGTTCCAGGTTGTCCATTTTATTGGCATATAGTTGCTTGTAGTAATCTCTCATGATCTTTTGTATTTCTGCAGTGTCAGTTGTTATTTCTCCTTTTTCATTTCTAATTCTATTGATTTGAGTCTTCTCTCTTTTTTTCTTCATGAGTCTGGCTAATGGTTTATCAATTTTGTTTATCTTCTCAAAGAACCAGCTTTTAGTTTTATTGATCTTTGCTATTGTTTGCTTCCTTTCTTTTTCATTTCTTTCTGATCTGATCTTTATGATTTGTTTCCTTCTGCTAACTTTGGGGTTTTTTTGTTCTTCATTCTCTAATTGCTTTGGGTATAAGGTTATGTTCTTTATTTGAGATGTTTCTTGTTTCTTGAGGTAGGATTGTATTGTTATAAATTTCCCTCTTAGAAGGGCTTTTGCTGCATCCCATAGGTTTTGGTCATTGTGTTTTCACTGTCATTTGTTTCTAGGTATTTCTTGATTTCCTCTTTGACTTCTTCAGCGATCTCTTGGTTATTAAGTAGTGTATTGTTTAGCCTCCATGTGTTTATATTTTTTACAGATTTTTCCTGTAACTTATATCTAGTCTCATAGCGTTGTGGTGGGAAAAGATACTTGATACGATTTCAATTTTTTAAAATTTACCAAGGCTTGATTTGTGACCCAAGATATGATCTAGCCTGGAGAATGTTCCATGAGCACTTGAGAAGAAAGTGTATTCTGTTGTTTTTGGATGGAATGTCCTATAAATATCAATTAAGTCCATCTTGTTTAATGTATCATTTAAAGCTTGTGTTTCCTTATTTATTTTCATTTTGGATGATCTGTCCATTGGTGAAAGTGGGGTTTTAAAGTCCCCTACTATAATTGTGTTACTGCCAATTTCCCCCTTTATGGCTGTTAGCATTTGCCTTATGTATTGAGGTGCTCCTATGTTAGGTGCATAAATATTTACAATTGTTATATCTTCTTCTTGGATTGATCTCTTGATCATTATGTAGTGTCCTTTTTTGTTTGTTGTAATAGTCTTTATTTTAAGTCTATTTTGTCTGATATGAGAATTGCTACTCCAGCTTTCTTTTGATTTTCATTTGCATGGAATATCTTTTTCCATCACCTCACTTTCAGTCTGTATGTGTCCCTAGGTCTGAAGTGGGTCTCTTGTAGACAGCAAATATACGGGTCTTGTTTTTCTCTCCATTCAGCCAGTCTATGTCTTTTGGCTGGAGCATTCAATCCATTTACATTTAAGGCAGTTATCGATATGTGTGTTCCTATTACCATTTTCTTAATTGTTTTGGGTTTGCTATTGTAGGTCTTTTCCTTCTCTTGTGTTTCCTGCTAGAGAAGTTCCTTTAGCATTTGTTGCAAAGCTGGTTTGGTGGTGCTGAATTCTCTTAGCTTTTGCTTGTCTGTAAAGGTTTTATTTTCTCTGTCGAATCTGAATGAGATCCTTGCTGCGCAGAGTAATCTTGGTTGTAGGTTTTTCCCTTTCACCACTTTAAATATATCCTGCCACTCCCTTCTGGCTTGCAGAGTTTCTACTGAAAGATCAGCTGTTAACCTTATGGGGATTCCCTTGTTTGTTATTTGTTGTTACTCCCTTGCTGCTTTTAATATTTTTTCTTTGTATTTATTTTTTGATAGTTCGATTAATATGTGTCTTGGCATGTGTCTCATTGGATTTATCTTGTATGGGACTCTCTGTGCTTCCTGGACTTGATTAACTATTTCCTTTCCTATATTAGGGAAGTTTTCCACTATAATCTCTTCAAATATTTTCTCAGTCCCTTTCTTTTTCTCTTCTTCTTCTGGGACCACTATAATTTGAATGTTGGTGCGTTTAATATTGTCCCAGAGGTATCTGAGACTGTTGTCAATTCTTTTCATTCTTTTTTCTTTATTCTGCTCTGCAGTGGTTATTTCCACTATATTATCTTCCAGGTCACTTATCCGTTTTCCTGCCTCAGTTATTCTGGTATTGATTTCTTCTAGAGAATATTTAATTTCATTTATTGTGTTGTTCATCATTGTTTGTTTGCTCTTTGGTTCTCTGGGTCTTTGTTTAATGTTTCTTGTATTTTTTCCATTCTATTTCTAAGATTTTGGATCATCTTTACTATCATTACTCTGAATTCTTTTTCAGGTAGACTGCCTATTTCCTCTTCATTTGTTTGGTCTGGTGGGTTTTTACCTTGCTCCTTCATCTGCTGTGTGTTTCTTTGTCTTCTCATTTTGCTTAACTTACTGTGTTTGGGGTCTCCTTTTTGCAGGCTACAGTTCGTAGTTCCCATTGTTTTTGGTGTCTGTCCTCAGTGGCTAAGGTTGGTTCAGTGGGTTGTGTAGGCTTCCTGGTGGAGGGAACTAGTGCCTGTGTTCTGGAGGATGAGGCTGGATCTTGTCTTTCTGGTGGGCAGGACCACATCTGGTGGTGTGTTTTGGGGTGTCTGTGAACTTATTATGATTTCAGGCAGCCTCTCCGCTCATGGGTGGGGTTGTGTTCCTGTCTTGTTAGTTGTTTGGCATAGGGTGTCCAACACTGTAGCTTGCTGGTCATTGAGTGGAGCTGGGTCTTAGCATTGAGATGGAGATCTCTGGGAGAGCTTTCGTCTTTCGATATTACGTGGAGCCAGGAGGACTCTGGTGGACCAATGTCCTGAACTCGGCTCTCCCACTTCAGAGGCACAGGCCTGATACCTGGCCAGAGCACCAAGACCCTTTTGGCCACACAGCACAGAAGAAAATGGAGACAATAAGAAAGAAAGAAAATAAATAAATAAATAAAATAAAGTTATTAAAATAAAAAATAATTATTAAAAAATTAAAAAGTAATAAAAAAGAAAAAAAGAAAGGAGAGCAACTAAACCAAAAAACAAATCCACCAATGATAACAAGTGCTAAACACTATACTAAAAAAAAAAAAAAAAGACACACAGAACCCTAGACAAATGGTAAAAGCAAAGCTATACATACAAAATCACACAAAGAATCATATACATACACACTCTCAAAAAAAGAAAAAGGAAAAAAAATATATATATAGCCTTGCTCCCGAAGTCCACCACCTCAATTTTGGCATAATTTGTTGTCTATTCAGGTATTACACAGATGCAGGGTACATCAAGTTAATTGTGGATATTTAATCCACTGCTCCTGAGGCTGCTGGGAGATATTTCCCTTTCTATTCTTTGTTCACACAGCTCCTGGGGTTCAGCTTTGGATTTGGCCCCATCTCTGCCTGTAGGTCACCTGAGGGCATCTGTTCTTCACTCAGACAGGATGAGGTTAAACTAGCAGCTGATTAGGGAGCTCTGGCTCACTCAGGCTGGGGAGAGGAAGAGGTACAGAATGTGGGGCGAGCCTGCGGCAGCAGAGGTCAGTGTAACATTGCACCAGCCTGAGGCATGCCATGTGTTCTCCTGGGGAAGTTGTCCCTGGATCACGGGAACCTGGCAGTGGCGGACTGCACAGGCTCCTGGGAAGGGAGGTGTGGATAGTGACCTGTGCTTGCACACAGGCTCCTTGGTGGCTGCAGCAGCAGCCTTAGTGTCTCATGCTCATCTCTCGTGTCCGCACTGATAGCCGTGGCTCACACCCATCTCTGGAGCTTGTTTAGGCCGTGCTCTGAATCCCCTCTCCTCGTGCACCCCGAAACAATGGTCTCTTGCCTCTTAGGCAAGTCTCAACTTTTTCCTGGACTCCCTCCCAGCTAGCTGTGGTGTACTAGCCCCCTTCAGGCTGTGTTCACACAGCCAACCCCAGTCCTCTCCCTGGGATCTTACCTCCGAAGCCAGAGCCTCAGCTCCCAGCCCCCACGTGGCCAGGCAGGTGAGCAGACAAGCCTCTCAGGCTGGTGAGTGCTGGTTGGCACCAATCCTCTGTGCAGGAATCTCTCTGCTTTGCCCTCTGCACCCCTGTTGCTGTGCTCTCCTCTGTGGCTCTGAAGCTTCCCCTCCAGCCACCCCGCCCATCTCTGCCAGTGAAGGGGCTTCCTAGTGTGTGGAAACTTTTCCTACTTCACAGCTCCCTCCCACTGGTGCAGGTCCCATCCCCATTCTTTTGTCTCTGTTTTTCCTTTTTCTTTTGCCCTACCCAGGTAAGTGGGGAGTTCCTTGCCTTTTGGGAGGTCTGCGGTCTTCTGCTAGCATTCAGTAGGTGTTCTGTAGGAGTTGTTCTACATGTAGATGTATTTCTGGTGTATTTGTGGGGAGGAAGGCAATCTCCATGTCTCACTCCTCTGCCGTCTTGAAGCTGCCTCTCTCTGGTCTATATTTTAGTTGTTCACTCATCTTGGAAATTGTTGTGTGCTGGGTTTATAATTAACATGTGAGTTCATATCACTTTTTGCCTTAGAGTTCAGAAGGAACATACGTTTGTCCCCCAACCTTTGATATGTCTAACGCATTCTCATGCAATTCAAGTGGCTTGTTTCTGTCTCCATCACTATTCCTTCAGAACTACGTTCCCCACACCTTTCTTTTGATCTGACCAATTCTGTTTTACTCTCTGAACTTGCCTCTGCCAAGACACAGGTGAGTAACCCTCAAGTGCCATCAACCAGGCCACCCCACCTCGTTCATACACATTCCTTGATTCGCTCCTAAATAAACATGTTTCTGAAACTAAGAATAAACTGTAGTGAGTGGTCATTGTATAAAGTGCATTAGAAAAGATACTCTAAAAGGAGGACCAATAGAAAAGAATACTCAATTCCTCAATTAAGTTTGTAACCCAATTAGGCACTGAGAGGACCGGGGAGGACTGATCAGAGCAGGATCCTGGGGGAAGAGAATTAAGCCATTTTCGAAGGAGGTTAAAACTGGACTTAGATAGGATTTTGCCACTCACCTCAAATCATACACATTTTTCTGACCTTTGATAATTTAGTTGCATACAACATATGTGGTAAGAGATTGTTGATCTTGGTTAATTTATTTTCATTATCCAACACTTTGTAATAGACGTGGCTGTTCTCAATTAATCCATACCGTAATGTGTAGGAAGACCCAACTTTCAATTGCTTTGATGTACCAATTCCTACCCAAAGCTAGCGTTTTCAAAGATCAAATTCTACTCTATTTGCCTTTCAACTAGTCCATTTACATCAGAAAGATGTTGAGAGTTTTAGGAAAATACTTCGAAGCACACATTTTATATATAATTTCAAAATCATTAATTATTATTAATTTAAAATTATTTATATAATTTAAAAATAAGTTTAAAACTGGGTGGTAACCAGTTTAACTACCATATATTAATCTTTAGTATAGGAGTAAATGTAAGAGAATGTAATTGATATTTGGCTATTTATATATTGTAGAATGCAAAAGGATTTACAGTTTAAATAGTATTTCAAATGCCAAAGAATAAAAAACAGAATTGAGAACAGTCCTGTTTCGTTTTATGAAATAACTCTTGAGATAGAGCAGATTTCAGAGCATATTATTTGAAATTAATCAGTAAGTGAGGTCTAAAGAAAGAGTTTTGTTTTACAACTTCCTGATCCCACGAGACCATGGATGACAAGGCTCAGGGGTGGCCGCACGTCTCCCTCCACAGACGCAGAGGATCCCCGCACCTTCCACTCCTTCCAGCTGAGAAAAAGGTTTAGGAATCATGTGTTTTGTCTAGGGATATGAAGCTCTCGGAATTATTAATTACAGGGAGAGAGCAAAAGACAAAACCAATTCCGTAAATTCCAGTGCGTTTGGATGGAGAGAACAGGTGCCTGGACGCACACCTAAAGAAAACCGAGAGTACAGGATGCACTTCACCTCTGCGGAGGGCCCCACTCTCTGCGTGCATCACTTTCATCAGTCACACAGCAAACCCGCCGGAAGCGCCCCACTTCTTCTGCAGGGGCCGCTCACAGACAGACAGACTGCCCTCTAGTAACTAAGAAGCAAGGCGCTCTATGTACAAAACAGAACTGTACGGGTTTTTTTAAAGAGTAGTGAAGCACTAACGTTAGTAATATTGACACAATTTAGCACAAAGTTAAACATTTGTCTGTGATCTAATCAGCTTCAATCTATGCCTCTAAAACATATCTTGACATCAGTCTCTTATAAATGGTATAAATACAATAGAATAACTTAAAATAAACTTCTCACCTCATCCATTTGATGATTTTGGCATGAGATGGTATTAAACAGCTGCAGTATGATTACATGCGCAAAAGTCTAATTTTTGTCATAGTGTAGAGAACAGGAGGTGTAAAGTCAAACAGACCTATGTTCATACCATGGCTCTCACCCTTTATCAATTTTTGATCTGAAGCAAGTTCACTCCTATAAACATCATTTTCTTATCAGTTAAATATACATTATAATAGTTACTTTAAAGGGTTATTATAAGAATCACATAAGATAATGCAGTAAAAGAACAGGTGTACTGTACATAGGTAATTAATTCTAGTTTCCTGAATCCCTTTTAAGGTGGTTACTTTAGGCTCTCATGAAAGAGACATACATCATCTCAGAAACGAATGAGTCCCTAAGTAAACTTATGATAAAGAGTCACCGACTGTGATTAAAAACCTTCCAACAAACAAAAGCCCAGGACCAGATGGCTTCACAGGTGAATTCTATCAAACATTTAGAGAAGAGCTAACACTTATCCTTCTCAAACTCTTCCAAAATATTGCAGAGGAAGGAACACCCCCAAACTCATTCTACGAGGCCACCATCACCCTGATACCAAAACCAGACAAAGATGTCACAAAGAAAGAAAACTACAGGCCAATATCACTGATGAACATAGATGCAAAAATCCTCAACAAAATACTAGCAAACAGAATCCAACAGCACATTAAAAGGATTATACACCATGATCAAGTGGGGTTTATTCCAGGAATGCAAGGATTCTTCAATATACACAAATCAATCAACGTGATACACCATATTAACAAATTGAAGGAGAAAAACCATATGATCATCTCAATAGATGCAGAGAAAGCTTTCGACAAAATTCAACACCCATTTATGATAAAAACCCTCCAGAAAGTAGTCATAGAGGGAACTTTCCTCAACATAATAAAGGCCATATATGACAAACCCACAGCCAACATTGTCCTCAATGGTGAAAAACTGAAACCATTTCCACTAAGATCAGGAACAAGACAAGGTTGCCCACTCTCACCACTATTATTCAACATTGTTTGGGAAGTGTTAACCACAGCAATCAGAGAAGAAAAAGAAATAAAAGGAATCCAGATCGGAAAAGAAGAAGTAAAGCTGTCACTGTTTACAGATGACATGATACTATACATAGAGAATCCTAAAGTCTCTCCCAGAAAACTACTAGAGCTAATCAATGAATCTGGTAAAGTAGCAGGATACAAAATTAATGCACAGAAATCTCTTGCATTTCTATAGACTAGTGACGAAAAATCTGAAAGTGAAATTAAGAAAACACTCCCATTTGCCATTGTAACAAAAAGAATAAAATATCTAGGAATAAACCTACCTAAGGAGACAAAAGACCTGTATGCAGAAAATTATAAGACACTGATGAAAGAAATTAAAGATGATACAAATAGATGGAGAGATATACCATGTTCCTGGATTGGAAGAATCAACATTGTGAAAATGACTCTACTACCCAAAGCAATCTACAGATTCAATGCAATCCCTATCAAACTACAACTGGCATTTTTCATAGAACTAGAACAAAAAATTTCACAATTTGTATGGAGACACAAAAGACCCCGAATAGCCAAAGCAATCTTGAGAACGAAAAATGGAGCTGGAGGAATCAGGCTCCCTCACTTCAGACTATATTAAAAAGCTACAGTAATCAAGACAGTTTGGTACTGGCACAAAAACAGAAATATAGATCAATGGAACAGGATAGAAAGCCCAGAGATAAACCCACACACATATGGTCACCTTATCTTTGATAAAGGAGGCAAGCATATACAGTGGAGAAAAGACAGCCTCTTCAATAAGTGGTGCTGGGAAAATTGGACAGATACATGTAAAAGTATGAAATTAGAACACTCCCTGACACCATACACAAAAATAAACTCAAAATGGATTAAAGACCTAAGTGTAAGGCCAGACTCTATCAAACTCTTAGAGGAAAACATAGGCAGAACACTCTATGACATAAATCACAGCAAGATTCTTTTTGACCCAGCTCCCAGAGAAATGGAAATAAAAACACAAATAAACAAATGGGACCTAATGAAACTTAAAAGCTTTTGCACAGCAAAGGAAACCATAAACAAGACCAAAAGACAACCCTCAGAATGGGAGAAAATATTTGCAAATGAAGCAACTGACAAAGGATTAATCTCCAAGATTTACAAGCAGCTCATGCAGCTCAATAACAAAAAAATGAAAAACCCAATCCAAAAATGGGCAGAAGACCTAAATAGACATTTCTCCAAAGAAGATATACAGATTGCCAACAGACACATGAAAGAATGCTCAACATCATTAATCATTAGAGAAATGCAAATCAAAACTACAATGAGATATCATCTCACACCGGTCAGAATGGCCATCATCAAAAAATCTAGAAACAATAAATGCTGGAGAGGATGTGGAGGAAAGGGAACACTCTTGCACTGTTGGTGGGAATGTAAATTGATACAGCCACTATGGAGAACAGTATGGAGGTTCCTTAAAAAACTACAAATAGAACTACCATACGACCCAGCAATCCCACTACTGGGCATATACCTTGAGAAAACCATAGTTCAAAAAGAGTCATGTACCAAAATGTTCATTGCAGCTCCATCATCGGATGAATGGATAAAGAAGATGTGGCACATATATACAATGGAATATTACTCAGCCATAAAAAGAAATGAAATGGAGGTATTTGTAATGAGGTGGATGGAGTTAGAGTCTGTCATACAGAGTGAAGTAAGTCAGAAAGAGAAAAACAAATACAGTATGCTAACACATATATATGGAATCTAAGGGAAAAAAACAAAAAGGTCATGAAGAACCTAGCGGCAAGACGGGAATAAAGACACAGACCTACTAGAGAATGGACTTGAGGATATGGGGAGGGGGAGGGGTGAGATGTGACAGGGTGAGAGAGTGTCATGGACATATATACACTACCAAATGTAAAATAGATAGCTAGTGGGAAGCAGTCGCATAGCACAGGGAGATCAGCTCGGTGCTTTGTGACCACCTAGAGGGGTGGGATGGGGAGGGTGGGAGGGAGGGAGATGCAAGAGGGAAGAGATATGGGAACATATGTATATGTATAACTGATTCACTTTGTTATAAAGCAGAAACTAACACACCATTGTAAAGCAATTATACTCCAATAAAGATGTTTAAAAAAAAAAAGTCACCGATTCCAAGAGTACATGATGTCATTACTGAGGGCTAGGCTTCAACTGCTTCCCAACAATCTTACCACCCAATTAATTTATTATATTTTCTAGCTTCTAGACACTTCACTGGCAACGAGGAAATGAGAAGGTGTGAAATTTAAATCAATCTATTTCCCCCGTGAGTTTCCAAGCTGTAACATCAGGTGTTTTAAAATCACCCAGTTCATCAGGTTTTCCACTTATTATTGGTTCAGAGCTCAAGAAACATAGAAAATCACTATAATTTTACACAGATGAATATCTACCTTGAATTATTCCAGCTGGAATCTTAATACACAAAGCAATGTTGTTGGTGTTTGGTCACTGTTGATAGTATAGAATACTTTTTGTCCAGGTTTTCTTTGGCGTTATCAATATAACAGAGAATTCAGTAATATACGCCCTGGAAATAAGAACTAGAAAGATCTAACATATTATCCCAGATCACAACTTAGTCATGCCAAAAAAAGTATTGCAAAAATAATGAGAAGATATTTTGAGGGCACTGTTTTTCTTAATTATTTCTCACTTTATTTCTCTTAACCTCTTTTTATTTTTCTTCATTGTATTCACTACTGGCTAATCATGACACAGTTAATGAACTACCAGCTAAGTCCACCAGGGCCCTTCAAGTGCCCCAGCCTGATGGAAGTCTCTTCTCTTAAAAAAAAAAAAAAGAAGAAGAAGAAGCTGGGAAAACCTGTTTTATGACATTATCCTTAAGAGCATCTTTACTCTTATGAAAGTGACCAGCATAGCTATATTTCTGAAAAGCACCAGATAATTTATAAAACGAAGTTCTCAACCAATTTATATCCTTATTTGTCCTCCAGGAGGAGCAAACTTTCATGTATGATGCAGGGCTGCTTCTTTTGAAAAGGGAAGTTATTTTATACTTGGAAAGTTCTCAAAACTCATCAGATTCTTTGATTTTACGGAGAAGAACACTATGTCCCAGATAGCCTGAGTATGCTGTCACAAACTGACCAGAAACTGACCTGGGCCTGGAACTCGGGAAGCAGCCGTCTCATTTTCTACTCAGACCCCACTCCAGAAAACACACTTCTTGGTGGTAATTTCTAACACTAAGTTATTTTCAAAGGTAGAGTTGGGAGAATGTATAAATAAATTTTAAAAATGGTTTTATATCCAAAAGAGCAACTGCTAACCACAATTACTATTTCATATAAGTGTTTCCTATTTTTACAGGGAGTGCATTTTGGTGCAAGAAAAAAAGGCATAAAATGTGTCTTCTTTAGTAACAGAATAAGAAAGTTTCTGTGGAAATTAAACAGACACTAACTAATGTTTCATCCACCAAAGCAACTTAAGAATATTATTTGGTTTTAGAAAAGCCCCGGCACATCTTATAAAAAATCATATCCACGTGACTGTTAGTGCAACCAGGCCCGTCTCTATACAACACCTGAGCAGCCACTGTTTCCTGCTGGAGCCAGCACTTGTGGGCCCAGCTCTCCGGCAGGACATGGAACAGCATGGATGCTGAGGAGTTTGTGCCCAGTGCCACTTCCAGGCTGATTTCCTTCACAAAGTCTGAATGGAAGAAAACCCCCTCCCACCTGACTGGAGTCCCCTGCAGGCTGAGAAACACGGCCACCTGGCTGGCTGGGCAGATGGAAAGATAAAGCAGAGGCAAATAAGAGAGAAAGGGATCTGACATCCTAATTAAATCTTCTTACCTGCTGAGCAGCATCTGAACCTTTTTTCGGAGTTTCTAAAACAGCAGATTGAGACTCTGGGTTGAAAAGGAAGAAGACAGGCAATATGTTAAAGAGCAAATTTTTCCCATTTCTCCAATCACAAAATGAAACTATAATATACCTTCAGCCAAAATAAGCACCCAAATACCCAGGTTATACCTCCGTGTTATGAGGACATGACTGCTTTTGAGTACATGTAACACAAAAAATGACACACTCATGTCATTAGGTATTTTTTAAATTAGATTATCTCTACACCTGTCTTTACACATCAGTCATGATTATTTGTCTCAATTGCTAGTTTCTACTTTGTGCCATTAAGTATCTGTCAAGACATTCACTGTTCGTATTATTCACTTAAGTCTGTACAGTGACAGAAGCCAACTCCCCAGCATGGAAGGGTGGGATCTTGGATGCCTTACCTATTGACAACTGACCTTCCACTTTCAGTGAGAGGTAATGAGTGCTCACCAAGAGGCACTGAGTAATTGTCATTTGAGAACCTACGGGACTGAAAATTCTTCATGCTGGAAGACCTAAGGGATAACCAAGACCATGTTTTCTTTTCTTTATTAAGCTAGGGGATACTTTCTTCTAGGTGAAGCTTGCACGGGAGTTACATAAAAACCTAAGAGAGCCTCCAGGAACCCCCAGCGCTCTGTGGATGGGAGTCTGAGAACGACCCCCCTTCCCCATCCTGGGCATCTGCAGTGAGGAACCGAGGCCCCGACACAGCGACTGGTGGCGAGACAAAGACGAGTCTGTCTCCTGACCTTCATGCTGCTCCCTGCCCCCTGACTGGCATGCAGACCAGACACCTGACAGCACACAGCTGTCGCTCTGGGGGATACTTCAGACCTTCCCAATTCAGCAGCATTTTAGTTCATGTATGTGACAATGCATAGAAAAAATAAAAGGCAGTCGTGGTTTAAATCGTACAACATATTGCTAAACTACATTGAAAGTTCTCATTTCACTTGGATTAAAGCACAGTCGCCACCTGGACCCACGGACCTCCTTCCATCTGCCCACACCCCTACCTCTCTGGCTCCACACCCGCTCACAGGGCTCCAGCCACACTAGCTTTCCTGCCGCCCTGTAACACGCCAGTCCCGCTCCGGCCACAGGATCTCCCACGGGGGTGGGGGAAGAATGTCTGCCCCCGCCCCCACCCGCTCGCGGGAGCACCCCCGTGGCCCCGCCCCCACCCGCTCGCGGGAGCACCCCCGTGGCCCCGCCCCCGCCCGCTCCCTGGAGCACCCCCGTGGCCCCGCCCCCACCCGCTCGCGGGAGCACCCCGTTCCCTCTCTCTCTCCACAGCGCGGACTCTCTAAGAAAAGCCTGCAGAATTCACTTGTTTGCCGACTTCGCTCTCCCCTCGACTAAGTCAGACGCTGTGAAGAGAGACTTTGTAGATTCTTCCTTAATGAGTCCCCAGCATCCACAACAGTGCCCGGCGCACCGCAGATGTTTAAAATATGTGTTGAGTAGTTGTGGGAGGGGATGAAAGGAGAGATCAAAGAATGAAGAAACCATGAAAGCGAAGCAGCAGCCCCAGGAAAGTGGGCGCTGGGCCGTCACTAGGCCTGAACCTGAGCTCAGAGCACATCTTTCAGAACAAAATCACTGAGAACAGCATGACGTAATCACTCACCAACACGTGTCACTGTGGCAACAGAATATTAACAATGCAGGCCTTTTCCCAAATACTCCATTTCACTAAGTTAATCAAAACGTTTGTCTCTTACGCTGACAAATTTCTACTCTGAACACAGCACCAGAGTTGGCCAGTTTTGAAGAAAGAGCTTTAACATCAAAGTGAGGACAGTTAATATTAAAGCAAATCCAGACTCTTGAACGCTTTTGTTTTCTGCTGGTTTTAGTCACCTCCAAATCCTCCCAAACACGAGAGATTGAGACGAGGTCCTGGGGCTTTGTACAGACTAGAACATTTTCTCTTCCTGTCTTTCTATGTAGATGGTGCAGGAAGAGCCCACAGGGTCTCCTGGGGGGTCACGAACAGTTTTTTCCCTTAGAGACGCATACAGGGTTTCCCAGCTTTTCTCTATAGCCCTAGACCTTGTGACCTGCCCAAAAAAGCAAATCTCTGGCTCTGATGGTAAAAAGAATGTGTACACCCCACCAGAACAATGAACTAGAAAGACTTATCAATATTACAATTTTTTGATCACCTACACCTAAACTTTGAGTTTCTATATAATTCAATGGCTACCTGAATTGAGTTCATTCTCCCACCCTCACCTCTTTCACTACACTTACTTCCTTGAATCAGTGTGTTATGACATCTAGGAGAAATTTATACGTCAAAATATTCTCTTCAAAATCATAAGCTGTAGTACAGGAGTTCTAGAGGGTCAAGATGTTAAGGTGAAAGAAATGTAGAGAATAACTACAAAGCAAGGGGAAAATGAATGAGAATAATCAAGAGAAGAAAGAAAGAAAAATAAACCTCAAGGAGAAAGAAAACAGGGGAGAATAAAAGTAAGAAAGAGAAAAAAGGAAGGGAAAGAGAAAGAGTAAAGAGAAGTATGAAAAATCGCAAAAAGCGCTGCCTGTAGAGGGAAGCCACAGGCCCGGGCTCTGCCCAGTGAGCTGCTTCTGAGCACCGGCTGAGTCGGGAGCCCGTGGGCAGGCAGGTAAGAAGCCCACTGGGTTCCAACATCCTCAGAGCGACGACCCCTCGTGCGAACCCCCGGGCCCTCGCCCCGACATCCTCCCCGCAGGGCCCGGAGCTTTCGGGAGCCCCTCCTCCTCAGCCCCGCGTCTGCAGACAGTTCAGACAGCCCCCTTCATCAACAGGACGGCTGCTTTCGGAGTGACCCAGGGAAGCTCTCAAGGACACATCTTAACTGCCAACTCATCCACTCACCCGCCCTAAGGATTAAGAAACTAGACTGGTTTTAAAACATTACTGTGAAGCAAAGTAGGAGAAAGAACCGCCCTGACAAAACTTCAAATGTTCCATGTTTTTAAAGTTACCTCACAAACAGTTCTGGACTCCCCACAATTCCAAATATGTTCTAGAAATGATCTCTCTATCATCACAAATAAGCCTATGACTTATAAAACAAAACATATGTGGATGAGTTTTACATTTGTAGAGGGGACAGCAAGAAAAATAAGCGGGACATGACACTCTGGTAGGAAGGGAAAGTAAATCAAATCACCCCTTTAAATATACAAAATATGCCTTCTGAAAAATGAACTAAGAAGTCTCTAAAAACTTTTACATTTTAGTGAGAAATGCACTTATATAAAATAATTAAATTACGCTTCTTTAATGCTATACATCAACTTGATTCAAATCTAGTCAATTTAATTGAAAGAGAATTCATTAAATTTCATTTAAATAGCATGACTTACAATTAGTGGCCTAACAAATGGTAGATGTCTTTACTTCTGGTATACCCTGTCCTTCCACAAATGAAGATGGGATTAAACATGTAATTTTCCTAAAAGGAGTCAACACTATTCTGCATATTTGATTATTTAATAGTCTGGATCTGCCTGTCATTGTCAACAAAGGTTGTCCACACATGGGCGTTAGCTTGCATATATAAGGGGGAAATGCGGGCTGATTAAAAAAAAACTTAACATGGAGAATCATTTCCAGGAGACACAGTTGATCTGTTATAGAGCATTTTATTCCTTGAGAGACGAATGCCATCAAATATCCCCTAGCCCCTTACAGAATCTCTGCTTTACCTCAAGTGAACGTGTGTTAAAAGCATTGGGACAAACCTGGAAATAGGGTGAGGATGCTGTTATTTGCATTTCATCCCACAGAATCTCCTTTATTAAGAACCAGTAGAAACCCTTCTTTTGGATACTAGAGGACAGCAAAGTTGTCCTTCTGGGACTGTTGCTTTTCATTTCACAGATACACAAGGCATGATACAGACTTGTTTCCACTTCCCTTCTACCTTAAACCCAAGGCATAAATTTCAACTACCTTTAAAAACTGCAAGTCCTTCTGAAATACACTTCAGCATGCTAGTTCACCCCAGCCTCATTTTATTGCCCCATCCTAAATTCCTTTCAGTTTAATCTGTTTTCCTTTGTAATCCTTTTGTACACCTCACATATTCATAAGGTGCTCAGATCTTTTATTTTGGAGCCAAGGTGGGTTACCATTCTTTCAGCCAGCATGTAAACGGATATTTTAGGATTTCTACACAAAAAGCTTGTCATGTTTCTACCAGCTCTCCTTCCATATTTTCCTCCAGGATTTTTTGTGTCCAGAACTGCCTTTCTAAAATCAGTCCTCCTTTCACTCTCTTGATCATTCACATTTTTAAAGGAAGACAAGGGCCTTGATTTTCCAAAGACACACGAAGAATGATCAAGTCTCTGTTCACACCTAGACATCTTGACCCTGTTCTCCACACATTCAAAACTAAAGTTAATTCTCTCTTTGTGTAAATCTATTGAATAACTTTTGAAGCTTGGTAGTGAGCCCCTAAAATGGTCCTCAAGCTGTTTCAGCACACAGCACTCCATCAGATACTTGCATTCATATGCTGAGTAGATATTTTATTTATTTTTGTCGTTTTCAACAAAAGGTCTTCATTTATTCACTCAAATATTTAAGTATATACTATGTGTCCAAAGGTCTTGAAATGTTGGGAGTCTACACAGAAGACAGATATGTTTAGATAGATAAATTACATATCTAAATGATCCACATGATAGAGATATGAATAAAATGCCACGGGGCTCCAGAAGAAAGAACCACCGTGGCAGGGAGGTGGGTTGTATCAAATAAGTAAAGGAAAATGAAGAGAACAAAGAGAAAGAGAAAACAAGGTAACTAAAACGTTTTCTTCTTATTACTATTTCTGCCACAAACTTCTGGAGCAAGCACATTGCTTCCTAACTTCCCTTCCAGCCTTGTCCTTCCAGGAAACATTCTACAGACTTCAGACGGTCAGGCTCCACTGTGGAGGCAATGTAGACAGGCTGCAGAGAACAGGGTGGGAGCCAAAGATTCCCAGGAATCCACAGCCCTTGAGGTTTCACTGCAGCCTCTGCACTCACACTCACATAGCAGAAGGTCCGTTTCTACATCAATAGATGAAGGTGGAGAAAAACCCATTTCACAAAATGGATCGTGGAAAAACAAAAGGGAGGTTCCTGAGAAAGGCAGCACCACGAATCTGAATTAGCCAGATTAGTGGATTAGTAACCAGTGTGGAGAAGAGCCAAAAAGGAAAAAAAAAAAAAAAAAAAGGCAAAGAAAAACCAAGTTGTCAATTTTTTAAGATGGAACCACAAGTCTTTCTTCTTCAAAAAGAAAAAAAGTCATTGAGCTCTTTAAGTCAAAACTGAAAGGGACCAGATGCTGCAAACAGTGATTTTAGCCATGACATCCTTGCACCAATCACAGTCAAGTGCACTGGAAATAGCTTATCACTGTTAATAATCACATTATCAAAGACTACAATTCATACCTATTTTTTTTAAACAGTAGACTCTATGCACAGTTTTTACTACATTATCTACATTCTCACTCTTACAACTGACTGCTTGCCTATGACAGGGAAGGTGAATGCCCCAGAATGAGAATACCCCATGGAATCACAGCAGGAAAAGTTTAGAAGGACCATTAGACAATTTGGACAAAACAGCTGTTAGCCTCTTGGGTTTAAAACAGATCAATTGAAGAAAAACAACTCACTACATTAAACTATTTTCTACTTACCTCCATCATCCTCTTCAAGAAGGCATATTTTAAAAGGAGACAAGTTGTTATATTAAAAATTGCTGCTCTGGCATTTTGCAAGCTACATCAAATAATGAAGAAAAAACTAGGTTACAAACTTCCTGGCATCAATTCCGACTATCATCTCCTACCAAAATAAATTCAGATGATCACTAATTAACTTTCCATCTAATGTTCCTCCAGTATACAACAAAATCAGTAGCATAAAATGTTTCAGTTAAAGTTAAGAAAAGTAGACACACTAGGGAAGAAAAAAATGAAAACATCATCCTAATCAATGATGTAAAACACAAGATATGAACAACTGTTAAAATAACTCATTGAAATTGACCGATTCTACTATATCTACACCTAGTTATTTCCTAACCAGTAAGTAATTTTTAATGTAAACAAATAAAATAGTGTATTTAATGGGCTCATTACTTTTAGTTATATGCTTTTCCTTTTAAAACTAAATATGCTTTTATGTGCTTGTTTTTTTCAGGTGTTATTATGTCAGCACCCCCTCATCTCTGAAGGTCTACCTTGGCCCTTGATCAACTGTTCTCTGCACCACAGGAAACTCAGAGCCCTACACAGAACACGTGTCCTACATTGCATCTCTCATATGTGGTTCATTTCAGGGAGTACAGTCCACCAAGTAAACACTAAGCAGTGTTTCAAAAGCATCAGACAGTAAAAGGGGGACATGCAGCATTAGATGTGGGCCCCCATTCAGTGCCTCAGTGCACAGAAGAAACAGATAAATGCATTGCTCCAGGACTGGGAGAAAAACAGAGGTTATAAGCACTAGGCCCCTCTGCAGACCTTTGGGCAGGAGCCTAGAATAAAGTCCCTGACAGTGTGGGTCATTGTTGGCTTTAAAGGGAACTCATGAGTTAGATAATGATAAACAACCAAATTCCATAAAAACATTGTTACAAAAATAGGATTCTTAATTCAATACAATAAATACAAAGTGCTTTCCTAGCTTCAGGCCCCATATAAAGCTGACATTAATCTCATGTTACCTTCAAAATACTTCAAAAATAACACAAAATACTTTAGGATGACACAAGGGACAAAGAGAAAAAACAACCAAAAAGAAATATTTTTTAGAAAACTATTACATCTGAACACTGAACAATTTTTTTAATTACTTAAAATTTAGATTTAGTAAAACATGTTTCTCTATTTTGCCTCTGTCAGTTATCTCTGAAGGCAAAGAAAAAAACGAAGAAAAGTTCAAAGAAAGCAGTAAGGGAAGAGACAGGGGAAAGAGGTATGGTGGCCACCACCCTTGAAGCCAGTAGGCAGAAAGTTTCTTTCCGAGCTCTCAGCCCATGCAGAATGTGCAGCTTCCCACCGGGTGGTGGTGGCCCCAGCTGGACCCCGAAGCAGTGGTTCTCAGACTTTATATACACTGTAGTAACTGGGCAACCCAGTGTCCCGTTCCCCAGAACTCAGCAGCCTTGAAGATGGGGCATAAGAATTTTCAATTTAACAAGCTTCCCGGTGATTTAGCTTGAGTTATATGCAGATTATAATTTAAGAAATACTTGGAAGAGAAACCCAGACTCAATACCCAGTAGGTGCTGCACAGTTATTCGATGTTACTTTCAGAATATTCACTCTTCCCAGGGGCCTACCTGTGTCAGCATCCTTGGGCCTGTGTTCTTCATCAGGAGGTTTAGATGGTGGCCAAGCAGCTGGGACTCTCCTGGGAAACTGCCCTTCTATATAATCCAGTGAGTGTGTGGGTTGACTAACTGCAGCCCAGGTGTAAAGTTGATCTTGCTATATTTCCAAAAAAAAAAAAAAATTTAAGCTATTTTAATTCAATCATGAAGAAAATGGAGTCTTCTTGATTGATATTTGCAACATCATTTCTATCATAAACATACGTGTGGTGTGCATATATATACACGCAAACATCCATGAAACATTAAACAGCATTTTATACTAGTCAATGTAGATTCATCACATAAACATTCCTTCACACGGTCTTTCCATTTTCATAACCATACGTGTTTCAACTTCTATTCTATGGTAAGATTTAAGTCTCTTTCTTTGGGGGTAGGAGGCCATGTGGGTCTACAGGGAATTACAAGGTCAGAAAATCCACTTAATCACAGAGCCCCCTGACGAGGCATCTTCAATGCACTGGAATACGATGTCCCTTTGAAATCTGTTTAAATACTTGTGGCAAAGTCAGAGGACAGGCAGCACTGGGCATGAAGGACCATAACAGCTTCTTCACCTTCAAGAGCAGGAAGCCCAGGAAACTGATTATTGTGCATCCAGTTTGAGGACTGTTTGGGAGACAAACTATGAAAAAAAAAAAAAAGTAAATGAACCTGCCAAGAAAAAAAGAACTGGGCAGTGATCTGGCAAAGAAAGCTCTTCCCAGCTGCAGACCAACAGAATCCAGACAGAATGAGAAGCAGGCTCGTAACTACACTTCGTGCCAGGAAGCCAAGTGGGAACCTCACAAAGGAGGCCACACCGAGACCTGTGAACACCTTGGGAAACTGCCCGCTAGGATTTCAGGGTGACAGCTGCTTCAGGACGCAGGCTCGCAATGTACACAAGCCCTGGGTTCTCTTCGGGACATCTTCCTTCCTTACAGGTATATTTCCCTAAACCTTTTGATCAACATAAAAAGTAAAGCAGAGAGAATAACAAAAAACATGCTGTAACCACCACGCTGAAATTGTGAACTTGAGTGAAAGGATGGAGAGGCACTGATATTTCTGTAATTTGCTTAACAAGTTAATTTAAGAACTTCATAAAATATTCTTCAGTGTCAACAGTAAAATACAATGTATAGATCATTTAGTTTAAACTTCACCTTTAGGGACAGTCACTGGCCTTAACTGAGAACTCAGATTCCTGGGTCAGTGGTATTGAATCGGAAGGGTCCCAATGCAGACCTGGCCAGCATTTCAGCCAGTCACATCTTTCAAGTATTCATACCTTGATTGACACCAGAGGCTTTGCTATTTGGCCTACTGAATATTAAAAGTAGCTTTTCCAGCACTGTTGACAATAGCCAAAACATGGAAACAACCTAAATGTCCATCAATGGATGAATGGATAAAGAAGATGTGGTACATATATACAATGGAATATTACTCAGCCATAAAAAGCAACGAAATAATGCCATTTGCAGCAACATGGACAGACCTAGAGATTATCATACTAAGTGAAGTAAGTCAGAAAGAGAAAGACAAATATCATATATCACTTATATGTGGAATCTAAATCTAAATGAACTTATCTATGAAACAGAAACAGACTCATAGACAAAGAGAACACACTTGTGGTTGCCAAGGGGGAGGAGGGTGGGGGAGGGATGGATTGGGAGTTTGGGGTTGGTAGATGCAAACTATTATATTTAGAATGGATAAACAACAAGGTCCTACTGTATAGCACAGGGAACTATATTGAATATCCTGTGATAAACCATAATGGAAAATAGTATTTAAAAAAAAGTCTATATGTGTATAACTGACTCACTTTGCTGTACAGCAGAGATGGGCACAACACTGTAAATCAACAATACTTTAGTAAAAAAAAAAAAGTAGCTTTTCATTGGCAAAATGAGTGGTTTAATTAGCATGATATTAGAAATGAGCTCTCGTTGGTAAAATAAAGGAATTCAATGAATATGGACCAGCAAAAACATCAGACAATATCCTCATTCTTACAAGAACAAGGTAAGACATGGGCAAGGGGCGAGGTCAAGGCTCGATGCCCTGACGGTGCTGCATCCAGCGCTGGTCTAGGAAGCAACTCCCAGGCTGTCGGCAACCACTCGGCACAGAATCCTGCCGCCCTCATGTCCGCATCAAGTGAACCTCCCACGTAAGGAGCAGTCAAGCACTCGCTGCCAGGGGAGCAAGACGTATGTTTCCTAAAAGGGGAACTGTGACTTAGCGTCACCATCCTAATAGTAAACCCATTCAGCCTCGGACTTCATCTGCTCCATATAAAAGAGGCAGCACCAGCAGCTAGGGGCACAAATGGTTGCACTCAGGATTTTATCACTCACTGAAAAACGAAGTTTGCTACAAGCACTCTGCAAAAGCCAGAACAGCCCGGCCAGTCCTGCAGTCTTTCAGCCCCACCCCAGGACTGGAATACATTACAGATCTGTGATGACAAAACCTCTCCTTCATCGTGTGGCTCCACGAGCAGAGAAGAAGCAAACACAAAGCTCTTGCATGGCTCTTTACCATCTACAGAATCAGATGTCAACTCTTTGACCTGTCGTTTAAGTTTTTCTATATTCCTCCCATTCATCCTCCCAGATTCATCTTCCCACATTTCCTAAATCAAGCTCCACTCCACTAGAAGGTCCCACTTAGCCTCTCCACCCATGGAATCTAACCGATGATTAAGTCTAGCTGGGGTGTCCCCTCCCCACTCCCAAGTCACAGTGCCAACAGGACGCCGGCCACCCCTTATGTTGACAGCTACCAGCACGTGATCCAGATCGGTGACCGAACACGGTCTTGAGTGTAGCTCGTCACCCTCAACTGCCTGAACTCCTTCAGCACATGAGGTGTGTACACAAGTCCTATAAATCTCCCCAAGCACTTGAGAATATTAAGAAGACTCCATGAGAGCCACTTAATGTCTACTGAATTAATGAATTTGTCAGATAAAAGGAAAATACAAAAGAGATGGTTTGTCAACATGAGCAGTGGCTGGAGCTAGGGATCGCATTTTCTTCATTTGCTTATTAACAAGGTACCAGAGGGGTACTTTGTGTGCATCAAATGGAAAACAAAGGTATCAAGTGATCCATTATATCTAAACCTATTCACAACTATACCATATAAAGAAACATATGGAGCAGATAAAACTCCTAGGATATAATCAGTGCTGTACCCCAGACAAATCTCATAACTCTATGAGGCCTCAGTGTTCTCACCAGTAATTCAGGAAAACTGCCTGCTCTTGTCTTTTTCGCAGGACTGGAGTGAGGTGGGTGCAAACACTATGTGGAAAGAGCTATGAAAACCACATCGTGTGATTCAAGTATAAGCACCACGACTACTACTTGTTTTGATTTTTTTAAATCTATGTTTCATTAGAATAATCACACATTTCCTGTATTTTAAAAAGTCCTTTTTAGAGGAATTAAATATTGTCATCAAATGTACACAACACCATGTGGTTGTTGAACCAGCACAAAATCTTTGCTTTATTTTGAGAAGCTAGGTGAGCAAACTGTAGTCAGCAAAGTTCCCTTGGCATTTGTGCTGATTGTCACTAAGTTTTGAATTCAATTAACAACCACCCTGTGGCATTTTCTCAACCATCCACGCATGTCTTTTTCTCTGTTGTATTTCTGTTTAACATTTCAGAAATGTATGTGTTATTTTCCCAAGTAGAATATGCAAGCTTCCTGCCACCAGTCACCAACCACATCCTATACCCCTTGTTTTCCGCCGGTTTTATTCTGTATACATAACAGACACACAATGAGTATTAAGGAATTGGAAGGGTCAAGATCAATAAAACTGTCTTTTAACAAATTACACCATAGTTTTATATGAGTTAAAACAGGAACAATTTTCCCTGACACTACTCCACCGCCTTAAATTCTTAAAGTCTGTTTTGATTTTTGTTGAACTGGATCATTTATTCCTATTAAAGAAAACAAATACATGCTTTCAACCTTAGGCAGATCAGAAGATTTAAAATCACAATCTGAAAGTGGCATAAACAGGCCACAAGCTAGTGATCCCAAAAAAGAAAACAGTTTCTTTTAGCAGATATTTCCCCATCTTTTAACTGGCCTATAAATAATAACCCCCCAAATAACTCAGAGCTGCAATTCACAAATAGTTTATTTTAGAGGGCCCACTAGAAAATTATAACAACTGAAGTGAGGCATTCTAAGAGTGCTTTGTTGAAACTGCTGTAGTCAAGATGAGGGTTTGGTTGTCACCTCACGATAATATTTGGTAACGTTTCTGTTATTTCTGTTAACCGTGCCTTCGGTCTGTGCATGGGGGAGGATCTAGATTACTCCCTGAGAGGCGTGGCCGCCCTTCCTATCGACACTCCTAGGACTTGTCAGCCCGTGGACACGGGCTGCCCTGCATGTGGGAATAATCCTAGTCTGGGCTCCTCACCTCCTCAGCTCTCAGCACTGCCTCGGCTCCACTGTCTGTCTTTCAAGGCCAAAGGGTCTCTATTTGAGTGGTAAATACAGTCCGTGTATCCCAGACATCCCGGCAAGTGCATTCTCCTAACAAACATCGAAAGTTTGACTGAGGGCAACAAAAGTAAAAAATTGCCACGAAGTACGGCACACGACCATTTCTTTACATGCACGCTATCCATCCCTGGAGTACAGAGAAAAATCTGTGTCAGGCCAGCAGACGGCTCTCAGCTTGCACCTGGTCACACTGGCCTCAAGAACTGCTCCAGCCAGCTGAGCCTGGGTGTGACCTCTAAGAACAATACAGCAGGCGCTCAGCGAGTACATGGAGGCTGTGTCCATCCCCTTCCACAGCACTCTCTGGAGAAGGGTTCTGAGGATCAAAGGTCTCATCTTGCAACTTTACAGCTTCATTTGAGAAATTAAATACCTGGATGGTATTGAGCTTATTTGTGCTTTGTTAGTGCCATGGACGCGATGTGCTTTTTGTTCTGGCTATTGGAAAATCTGAAATAGGTATATGGTCCGCATGCCACGTGTTTTCCAGTTCCAGAATGTATGCTTCTGATTAGCCTCATTCCTACCTCCATTTATGTTCCCCCCCGCAGTTTAGTTTTGTCTTTTTTTTCTTTTGTGCACTCATGGCTGAATTTTACTATTTTACCATATCTTACTTTTCTTACTAATCATTGTAAATACTATTTGGAGTAAGGTGGTGATGAACACATTATTAATATTAGGGAAATGATGGAAAATTCATTTACTTATCTACTTTAACTCACTTGAACTTTTTATGACTGGAAGGATAAACGGTAGATTCACTGAGAGTAGACTGAATTGTACTCATGATATTTTGGTTTGCATTGATCATTTAATCGTTAAAAAAACAACAGCACAACTATATAGAGTCGCTTTGAAATAGGGGAGATAAAAAACAATAAATAATCACTACTATACACAACAGCATCCACTGGGTATAATATTTTCTAATCCTTCTTTTAATATATTCTACAGCTGTAATCGTACTGCACATGATTTCATAATAACATAGTGTAGACTTTTTTAAACTACTGCTTCATTTTCATACTGATAATTTACATTTTTGCCACAATCATGACACAGTTAATATTACACTGTAGCCATTTAATCAGCTCTTGACAGAACACGTGAATGTGACTTCCCAAATCACCCCTGGTTCATAATTAAATAAGAAATTACAACCCTAGAAGAGGACACTGACCCTTGAAAAACGTGGGTTTGAATTGAGAGGGTGCACTTACACGGGGTTATAAATACTGCCATGCTCCACGGTTTGTGTCTGACTGAATCTGCAGATGGACAGGAACCACAGATATGGGGCCGACTATAAAGTACAGCGAGATTATCTCCTACATTATTCAAGGGTCAACTGAGTACATAAAAATGACAAATAAAAGTGAATAATTACCAAGGCTTGATTTGTGACCCAAGATATGATCTAGCCTGGAGAGTGTTCCATGAGCACTTGAGAAGAAAGTGTATTCTGTTGTTTTTCGATGGAATGTCCTATAAATATCAATTAAGTCCATCTTGTTTAACGTATCATTTAAAGCTTGTGTTTCCTTATTTTTCATTTTGGATGATCTGTCCATTGGTGAAAGTGAGGTGTTAAAGTCCCTTACTCTGACTGGGTTACTGTCAATTTCCCATTTTATGGCTGTAAGTATTTGCCTTATGTATTGGGGTGCTCCTATGTTGCGTGCATAAATATTTGCAATTGTTATATGTTCTTGGATTGATCTCTTGATCATTATGTAGTGTCCTTCTTTGTCTCTTGTAATAGTCTTTATTTTAAATTCTATTTTGTCTGATATGAGAATTGCTACTCCAGATTTCTTTTGATATATGGAGCTGGAGGAATCAGGCTCCCAGACTTCAGATTATACTACAAAGCTACAGTAATCAAGACAGTATGGTACTGGCACAAAAACAGAAATAGAGATCAATGGAACAGGATAGAAAGCCCAGAGGTAAACGCACACACATATGGTCACCTTATTTTTGATAAAGAAGGCAAGAATATACAATGGAGAAAAGACAGCCTCTTCAATAAGTGGTACTGGGAACACTGGACAGCTACATCTAAAAGAATGAAATTAGAACACTCCCTAACACCATACACAAAAATAAACTCAAAATGGATTAAAGACCTAAATGTAAGGTCAGACACTATAAAACTCTTAGAGGAAAACATAGGCAGAACACTCTATGACATAAATCACAGCAAGATCCTTTTTGACCCACCTCCTAGAGAAATGGAAATAAAAACAAAAATAAACAAATGGGAACTAATGAAACTTAAAAGCTTTTGCACAGCAAAGGAAACCATAAACAAGATGAAAAAACAATCCTGAGAATGGGAGAAAATATTTGCAAATGAAGCAACTGACAAAGGGTTAATCTCTAAAATTTACAAGCAGCTCATGCAGCTCAATATCAAAAAAACAAACTCAATCCAAAAATGGGAAGAAGACCTAAATAGACATTTCTCCAAAGAAGACATACAGATTGCCAACAAACACATGAAAGAATGCTCAACATCACTAATCATTAGAGAAATGCAAATCAAAACTACAATGAGGTATCACCTCATACCAATCAGAATGGCCATCATCAAAATATCTACAAACAATAAATGCTGGAGAAAGCGTGGAGAAAAGGCAACTCTCTTGCACTGTTGGTGGCAATGTAAATTGATACAGCCACTATGGAGAACAGTATAGAGGTTCCTTAAAAAACTAAAAATAGAACTACCATACGACCCAGCAATCCCACTACTGGGCATATACCCTGAGAAAACCATAATTCAAAAAGAGTGGGGCTTCCCTGGTGGCGCAGTAGTTGAGAGTCTGCCTGCCAATGCAAGGGACACAGGTTTGAGCCCTGGTCTGTAAGGATCCCATATGCCATGGAGCGACTAGGCCCGTGAGCCACAATTGCTGAGCCTGCGCGTCTGGAGCCTGTACTCTGCAACAAGAGAGGCCGCGATGGTGAGAGGCCCACGCACCGCGATGAAGAGTGGCCCCCACTTGCCGCAACTAGAGAAGGCCCTCGCACAGAAACGAAGACCCAACGCAGCCATAAATAAATAAATAAACAAAAAGAGTCATGTACCACAATGTTCACTGCAGTTCTATTTACAATAGCCAGGACATGGAAGCAACCTAAGTGTCCATCAACAGATGAATGGATAAAGAAGATGTGGCACACATATACAATGGAATATTACTCAGCCATAAAAAGAAACGAAATTGAGTTATTTGTAGTGAGGTGGTTGGACATAGAGACTGTCATACAGAGTGAAGTAAGTCAGAAAGACTTACCATATGCTAACACATATATATGTGTTAGCATAAGTAATACATACTTACCGTATGCTAACACATATACAGGGAAATAAAAAAAAAATAGTTCTGAAGAATCTAGGGTCAGGACAGGAATAAAGACACAGACTTAGAGAATGGAACTGAGGACACAGGAAAGGGGAAGGGTAAACTGGGACAAAGTAAGAGAGTGGCATGCACTTATATATACCACCAAATGTAAAATAGATAGCTAGGGGGAAGCAGCCACATAGCACAGGGAGATTAGCTCGGTGCTTTGTGACCACCCAGAGGGGTGGGATAGGGAGTGTGGGAGGCAGACACAAGAGGGAGGAGATATGGGGATATATGTATATGTATAGCTGATTCACTTTGTTATAAAGCAGAAACTAACACACCACTGTAAAGCAATTATACTCCAATAAAGATGTTTTTAAAAATGAATAATTAGAGTAACACCAAGAAGACTAAATTTAAAGATGAGCCGAGGTCTCTGAAAATGTTTCAGGATAATATAAAGGGGTGTTTTCTTAACTATGTTGAAAACAAGCACTGACATTACTACCATTGAGACTGCAAATTTGTGCAAATTTTCTGAACGGGAATTGAGTAGCAAAAGAATTTAAATATTGATGCAATTCAACTTCCATTCATGATAAAATTTTTACCAAAGTGGGTATAGAGGGAACATATCTCAACATAATAAAAGCCATTTATGACAAACCCACAGCGAATATAATACTCAACAGTGAAAAAGCTGTAAGTCTTCCTGCTAAAATCTGGAACAAGGCAAGTATGCCCACTCTCACTACTTCTATTCAACGTTGTATTGGAAGTCCTAGCCACATAAGTCAGGCAAGAAAAAGAAATAAAAGGTATCCAAATTGGAAAGGAAGAGGTAAAGCTGTCATTATATGCAGATGACATTATACTACATATAGAAAACCGTTAAGACTCCATACAAAAAATACTAGGACTGATAAAGGAATTCAGCAGGGTGACAGGATATACAATCAATCAACAGAAAGCTGTAGCATTTCTTTACACTAACAATTAAATATCAGAAAGAGAAAGTAAAAAGAAAATCTCTTTTAAAATCACATCAAAAAAAATAAAATACTTAGGAATAAACTTAACCAAGGAGGTGAAAGACATATGCTGAGAAATGTAAAATGTTGATAAAGGAAACTAAAGATGATTCAAAGAATGGAAAGTTATCCTGTGTTCTTGGATTGGAAAAATTAATATTGTTAAAATGGCCACACTACCTAAAGCAATCTACAGATTTAGTGCAATCCCTGTGAAATTACTCATGACATTTTCCAAAGAACTAGAACAAATAATCCTAAACTTTATATGGAACCGCAAAAGACCCACAATTGCCAAAGCAATCCTGAAGAAAAAGAACAAAGCTAGAGGCAGAAACCTCCCAGACTACAGACAATATTATAATCTACAACAATCAAAACAGCGTGGTTTTGGCACAAAAACAGGCATATAGGTCAATGGAACAGAAGAGGGAGTTCAGAAATAAACCCACACACCTATGGTCAACTAATCCTCACCAAAGGAGGAAAGAATATACAATGGAGAAAAGACAGTCTCTTCAGCAAGTGGTGTTGGGAAAGCTGGACAGCTGCATGTAAACTGATAAAGTTAGAACACTCCTTCTCACCATACACAAAAATAAACTAAAAATGGCTTAAAGACTTAAATATAAGACATGACATCATAAAACTCCTACAAGAGAACATAAGGGAAAACATTCCCAGACATAAATCGTACCAATTTTTTCTTAGGTCAGTCTCTTAAGGCAATAGAAATAAAAGTAAAAATAAACAAATGGGACCTAATTAAACTTAAAAGCTTTTGCACAGCAAAGGAAACAATAAACAAAGTGAAAAGACAACTTACGAACTGGGAGAAAATATTTGCAAACAACGCAACTGACAAGGGCTTAATTTCCAAAATATACAAATAGCTCATACAACTCAACAACAACAAAAAAAAACCCAATCAAAAAATGGGCAGAAGACCTAAATAGACATTTCTCCAAAGAAGACATACAGATGGCCAATGGGCACATGAAAAGATGCTCCATATCACTAATTATTAGAGAAATGCAAATCAAAACTACAATGAGGTACCACCTCACACTAATCAGAATGGCCATCATCAGAAAGCCTGCAAATAACAAATGCTGGAGAAGGTGTGGAGAAACGGGAAACCTCCTGCACTCTTGATGGGAATGTAAGTTGTGCAGCCACTTTGGAGAACAGTATGGAGGTTCCTTTAAAAACTACAAACAGAATTATCATATGATCCTGCAATCCCACTCCTGAGCATATATCCGGAGAAAACTCTATTTCAAAAAGATACATGCACCCCTATGTTCAGAGCAGCACTATTTACAACAGCCACGAAATGGAAGCAACCTAAGTGTCCATCAACAGATGAATGGATAAAGAAGATGTGGTAATATATACAATGGAATATTATTCAGCCATAAAAAGGAATGAAATAATGTTGTTTGCAGCAACATCAATGAATCTACAGATTATCATACTAAGTGAAGTAAGCCAGAAAGAGAAAGACAAATATCATATGATGTCACTTTTATATGGAATCTAAAAAATGATAAAAATGAACTTATTTACAAAACAGAAATGACTCACAGACATAGAAGGCTGACTTACAGTTACTACATGGGGGGAGGGATAAATTAAATTTTGGGGGTTAACAGAT
Organism: Balaenoptera borealis; assembly: GCF_965194805.1. Taxonomy (NCBI): domain Eukaryota; kingdom Metazoa; phylum Chordata; class Mammalia; order Artiodactyla; family Balaenopteridae; genus Balaenoptera; species Balaenoptera borealis. The sequence continues at coordinate 240,537 of NW_028123982.1, read as the reverse complement.
ACACACTACTGTAATACACACTACTATATATAAAATAGATAACCAACAAGAACATACTGTATAGCACAGGGAACCAAATTCAATATTCTGTAATAACCTGTAATGTAAAAGAATCTTAAGAAGAATATATACATGTGTGTATATAAAACACTTTGCTGTATACTAGAAATTAACACACTTTAAATCAACTATACTTCAATTAAAAATTCATTAATTTTTAAGAAATTAAAATATTCATCCCTTTGGAACCAGCAATTCTACTTATAGAAGTTTTCCCTAAGGGGAAAATAAATCAGTAATGAGTAAAAACTATTCATATAATAGAATATATTTATTTCAGTGTTATTTATGTTTAAAAAAGAGAGAAAAGCAGAATTTCCAAAAGTAGCACTATGAATTGAAAATTATGGTATGTAAGAGTAAGCAAGAGTTGTTAAAATCCTATCCCATCAAATGCTCTGTAACATTTCCTTCATGACGTATGTTGACAGGTGAAAGCAACTGGCTATAAATTGTATGTGCATTATAAAAATAATAACTAGTGTAATGACAGAAGAGGTCATTAGAACCAGCCCTTCTGCTGGAGACTTAAAAAATGACATTTTGTGTGTGTGTGTGCACACACACACACACACACACACACCCATACACATATTTATATACCTTTCAGTAGAATAAATATAAATGTAAATAAAGGGGAGGGGGGTATTAAATTAAGGAAGAATTGAAAAGCAAGAATCCAGGGGAGGACAAAAACCTAGGGAGCAGACACTCCCTGAGGGTTTCTGTGAGAATCTGACTGCAGGTTATCAGGGAAAGGATTGGAAGTTAGTGTCTCTACAGGGTTTGCTCCTAGTGACACCCTTGCTTTAGGTTAGGATCCAAAACACCATCACACTAGGAATAAAGGTAAACTAGAAGGAGACAGTCCTCTCAGGGCTGAAATTCAACTTTAAATTTTCTAAATCCCTGAATGTAACTCCAGGTGATCCTGGAGTGCTAGTGTCCCAGGTCCCTGGTAAAATCAAACACAAATCCTATCTCAAAAAAGATAATGTCAATCTAGGTATCTGCACAGCATAAAATAAAAAATAACTATAAACATGGAGACACAAATCAAAAATAAAAGAAAATCAATAGAAAAATAGACAACAAAAAAAGACACACAAGTGCATCAGATATTATCAGACACATATTGTTAAATAATTACGTTGAGTCTCAAGAAGATAAAAGACAAAATGCAGAATTTCAATACAAAACTGTAAACAATAAAAAACAGAAATTCTAGAACTGATAAATAAAATAACCAAAATTAAACTATACAACAGATGTATTTGATGATAAATTAGAAACAGTTGAATAGAGAATTAGTGCATTTGAAGAGACATCAAAAGAAACGATCTAGAATGTAACAGAGTCAAGAGGATGGCTGATACTGCAGAGAGAATAAGAGACAAAGGACACAGTGAAAAACTATAACATATGTGTAAATAGACTGACAGAAAAAATGGAAAACAGAGAAAGAATAACATTGAAGTATCATTTGAAGAGAGGTTCTGGCTGATGACATTGTGAAATGAGAGAAGGGGACTTCCCTGGTTGCTCAGTGGTTAAGAATCCGCCTGCCAATGCAGGGGACATGGGATCAAGCCCTGGTCAGGAAGATCCCATATGCTGTGGATCAACTAAGCCCGTGTGCTTCAACTACGGAGCCTGCGCTCTAGAGCCTGTGAGCCACAACTACCAAGCCTGCGTGCTGCAATTACTGAAGACCACGTGCCTAGAGCCCGTGCTCCACAACAAGAGAAGCCATTGCAATGAGAAGCCTGCACACCGCAATGAAGAGTAGCCCCCGCTCGCCGCAACTAGAGAAACCCTGCACAGAGCAACAAAGGCCCAACGCAGCCAAAATTAAATAAATAAATAAATATTTTTAAAAATTAATATAAAATGAGAGAAGGCATTCAAGTCACTGATTTAAGAAACCCTATGAAGCCTAAGAGAATAAATGTAAGACAACCACACATAGGTGCATATAACAAAACTTTTGGATAAAACGGTAAAAATAAAATTTTAAAAGCAGCCACAAAAAAAATAGATTAATGACAAAAAGCAGTAAATGGACTATTTTTGTTAAGGAGTCAGTATCATTGGAAGCTATAAGATTCTAGAATGGTCTTTTTAAAATGCTGTAACAGGGGATCAGTCAAGGTAGCAGAGAACAGGATGTGGAACTCACCTCCCCTGATGAACACATCAAAGACACATCTACATGTGGAACAAATCTCACTGAAAACTAACTGGAAACTGGCAGAAGGACCACTGTACAACCAAGACTGTAAAAAAGATACACATGCAATCGTATAGGAAGGGAAGGAGAGCAATTGGGTTGGGACCTGTGCCTGGGAGGGGACTCAGGAGAAGGGAGATTATATGAGCAGAAATCTTCCCTGGGGGTGAGCAGCTTAAGCCACAGATTGGGGGTCCCAGTACTGGTGTCTGATGCGGGGAAGGTGAGCCCCCCTGGCTGGTTGGAGGACGGCCAGGACTATAATAGGAGGGCTGAGGGAAGCCTGGACTCCACTTGTGAGGAACACGAGTACTGGAAGTGCGCCCCCAAGGCAGAGAGGTCTGTCTAGTGGCTGCTGGTTTTCCCTTGACCATCCTGCAGAGCTCCCCAGCCCCAGCTGAAGGAACACTCCAGCCCCGCTCAATCCACGTAACACTGTAGGACTGGATCTGGGGTGGACATGACTGTGGAAAGGACGCTAACATGGGACAGAGAGGGACCCCGGTGTCAGGACAGAGTCCGGGTGGGGCAGCAGTGACCACTGTTGCAGCTTACTCAAGCAGAGCCTCAGAAGCAGCCCAGATTCTGATGGCGGCCGCTTCATCACACCTCGCCCCCAATACACTCTGAGAGTCCACACTACCCCAGCCGCCCTGCGACGTGGCTCCGCACCAGTGTTGGAGTGGCAGAGGCTGGGGAAGGGGATTGGCTGTGAGGGGAAAGGGGACTTGCTCCCGAGGAAGTGTCTGAGCAGAGTGGGCACACAAATACAGATGCCTGCACAGGCAGCACATTGCAGACAGCTAGGAGCCAAGGGCCTGCACGGGCCCCACTTGCTTCAGCACACCCCGCTCTGGGGCAAGGGTTCTGGCGCTGGGAGAGGGAAAAACACAGACTTAAAGGAAACAGCCAGCTCAGGGCCAACATTCAGGGGGTCTGCTCTGGCAACTTGGAATCAGACCCTGCACCCAATAGGGTGGTGACGGCCATTGAGCAGAAAGGAAGTCCCAGCATACACCCGGCTTCAGCTCTAGCACCTCCATTTCCAACCCCACCTGCTACACCAAGGTAAGAGCTGCCAGCACACCCTGAGGAAAGACCTGGCTTGCATCCATGTCAAATCCAGCTCTCCCTCCAAAGGCATGGGGCACACGGAGTCTGTACATGGATATTCCCACATGGGAACATCCCTTCAAGATGACAACAGGTAACTGTTTTACCTAAATTCATAGAGGCAGAGAAAGTTAAGCAAAATGAAAAGGCAGAGGAACTGCTCTCAACTGAATGAGCAAGAGAAAACCCCTGAAAAAATAAATAATGAAACAGAAATAAACAATTTACCAGGTAAAATATTCAAAGCGTTGGTAATACCAATGTTAACTGAATTAGGGAAAAGAATAGAGCAACACAATGAAAACTTTAACAAGGAGCTAGAAAACATCAAAGAGACCCAATCAGAAATAAAGAATTCAACAGGTGAAATTAAAAAAAAAAACACTAGAAGGAATGAAAGGCAGACTAGGTGATACAGAAGAATGCATAAGTTATCTGGAAGATAAAATAATGGAAATCACATAATCAGAACAACAATCAGAAAAGCAAATTTTAAAAAATGAAAACAGTTTAAGAGATTTCTGGGATAACAATAAGAATACCAATATTCACATTATATGGGTTCCAGAAGGAGGAAAGAGAGAAAAGGAGATTAAAAAATGTATTTGAGGAAATTATGCTGAAAACTTCCCAAATCTGAACAAGGAAACAGATGTCCAGGTACAGGAAGCATAGAGGGTCCCAAACACAATGAACCCAAACAGACCCACAATAAGACATATCAAAATTAAAACAGCAAAAATTAAAGAGAGAATTCTAAAGGCAGCAAGAGAAAAACAGAAACACATACAACGGAACCCCATAAGACTATCAGCTGATTTATCTGCAGAAATGTTACAGGCCAGAAGGGAGTGGCATAATGCATTTAAAGTGCTAAAAGGGAAAAACCTGGAACCTAGGATACTCTACCTAGCAAGATTATCATGAAGGAGAGAGAAAGAATTACTCAGACAAGCAAAAACTAAGAGTTCATCAATATTAAACCTACTCTAAAAAAAAGACAGTGTCTTATCTAAGTAGAAAAAAAGGAAGAATCTATAGGAAAGGGAAACTCCAACTAGGAGAGGCAAATATATAGTAAGAACTGAGGATCAACCACTTAAAGCAAGTATAAAAATTAAAAGAAAAATGCAGGGGATGTGGGTTCGAGTCCTGGTCCAGGAAGATCCCACATACCATAGAGCAGCTAAGCCTGTGCACCACAACTACTGAGCCCACGCTCTAGAGCCACGAGCCACAACTACTGAAGCCCATGCGCCTAAAGCCTGTGCTCCACAACAAAGAGAAGCCACTACAATGAGCAGCCCACCCACCGCAATGAAGAGTAGCCCCCGCTCACCACAACTAGAGAAAGCCTGCACACAGCAATGAAGACCCAATGCAGCCAAAAATAAATAAATAAATTTATTTTTTTTAAAAAAGACAAAAGGTTGAAAAATCAATAAGTTAAATATCCATCTCAAGAATTTAGAAGGGAAAAACTCCCAGCAATATAGTCCAAAGACAGAAGGAAGGAAATAGATAAAAGTACTAATAAAATAACCCCAAAAGAAGTGCTCTAAAAAAGTTAATAAAATTGAAAACCTCTGACAAGTATTTTCAAGGAAAAATACAATTAGCCAATGTTAGAAATGAAAAAGAACCCGCATTCCTACAGATAGTAAAAACCGTTAAGTAAATATTAAAAGGACTTTATACCAAACATTTAAAAATATTAGATGAAATGAATAAATTCTTTTAAAAAATACAACTTACCAAAATTGAGAAACAAAATAGAATAATGTGAATCATCCCATAACTGAAATTAAGCTAAAAATTTAAAAACTGTCTCATAAGGAACACTCCAGATTCAGGTGGCTAGAAGGACAAATTTTGCCTATACCCTTGAGGAAGAAATAACATCAATCTTACACAAATTCTTCCAAAGAATAGAAAAAGAGAGAACACTCCCCAACTTATTAGACCAACAAAACAGAGTTAGCAAAATCTAAAAGGACATAATGAGAAAGGAAAAATACAGACCAAGCACCTTCCTGAACATGGATGAAAAAAATCTAAAACATAATAATAGCAAGCAGAATTCAGTTTGGAACATTAAAAGAATGATATATCACAATCTGGGTTGATTCCAGGAAAATAAAGTAGGCTTAACATTTAAAATTAAATCCATGTAATATTCCATATTAATAAAATAAAGGAGAAACAAGTATTCTCAGTAGAGACAATAAGAAAAGCATTTGATAAAAGGTATTGCCCATTTATGACAGAAACTCTCAGGAACCTAGGAATACAGTCATCCTGTGTTCCAGGAACCCCATAGATACCAAAATCTGCAGATGCTCAAGTCCCTTACATAAAATAGTGCAGGATTTGCATATAACCTATGCACATCCTCCCATATACATGAATCATCTCTAGATTACTTACAATACCTGATACAATATAAATGTTATGTAAGTAGCTGTAAATACAATTTAAATGCCATGTAAATATTTGCTAGCATTCAGCAAATTCAGGTTTTGCTTTTTGTAACCTTCTAGAATTTTTTTCCAAGTATTGATATTTTTGATCCACGGATTCAACCAACTGTGGATGCAGAAGCCACAGATATGGAGAGCTGATTATAGAAGACAACTTGCTTAATCTGAGAAAAAGGAGAAATGTTGGTCCTTGTAAATTGGAGAATAAGGAAACAATGCAACTATCACCACTCCTTCTATTTAACAATTATTCCTATTCAGTCTAGAAGCTGTTGAACAAACAAGACAAACAAATAAGAGATTGGGGAAGAAATAAAACTGCCATTATTCATGATGACATGATTGTATACATAAACATTTTAAAAAGGACAGATAAACTATTAGAAATAATAGATTTTGCATGGTTGCTGAATACAAAATCAACATACAAAAATCAATTGTTTTCTCCATCCACAAACACACAAATAAACCGTTAAAGATGCTTTTAAAAATACTTTTAAGATACTGGCATAGAAATAGACACACAGACCAACAGAACTGATTAGAGAGCCCAGAATTAAACCTCCACATATACAGTCAACTCACATTTTCATAAGGACGCTAGGAACATGCAGTGGAGAAATGATAGTGTCTTCAAAAATGGTGCTGGGAAAACTGGATAAACACATGCAGAAGATAAAACTGCATCCCTATCTTATGCCACTCAGAAAAATTAACTCAAAAATGAATCAGAGGAGATATGGGGATAGATATATATGTATAGCTGATTCACTTTGTTATAAAGCAGAAACTAACACATCATTGTAAAGCGATTATACTCTAATAAAGATGTTTAAAAAAAATGAATCAAAGACTTAAACATTAAGACCTGAAACCATAAAACTCCTAGAAGAAAACATAGGGAGGAAACTCCTCAACATTGGTCTTGGCAATGATTCTATAGATATGACACCAAAAGCACAAACAAAAAATGAAAAAAATTCAACCAGTGGAACTACATCAAACTTAAAAGCTTTTGCAGAGCAAAAGATACAATCAACAAAATGAAAAGGCAACCTACAGAATGGGAGAAAATTTTTGCAAATCATGTATCAGATAAGGGGTTAATATCCAAAATTTATAAAGAACTCATACAACTTAATAACAACAACAAAAAAACCCCAAACAATCCAATTTTTAAAATGGGCACAAGAGCTAAATACACATTTTCCCAAAGAAGATATCCAAATGGCCAAAGGTACATGAGAAGGTGTTCAACATCACTAATCATCAGGGAAATGTAACTCAAAACCACAATGAGACAGCACCTCACACCTGTAAGAATGGTGATCATCAAGACCGGCAAGAGAGAAGTGATAGTTATCATACGATATTTGTCTTTCTCTGTCTGACTAACTTCACTCAGTATGACAATCTCTAGGCCCATCCATGTTGCTGCAAATGGCATTATTTCGTTCTTTTTTATGGCTCAGTAATATTCCATTGTATATATGTACCACATCTCCTTTATCCATTCCTCTGTTGATGGACACATTTACAAAACAGAAATAGAGTCACAGATGTAAAAGACAAACTTACGGTTACCGGGGGAAAGGGGGGGAGGGACACATTAGGAGATTGGGATTGACATATACACACTACTATATATAAAAATAGATAACTAATAAGGACCTACTGTATAGAACAGGGAACCCTAATCAATACTCTGTAATGACCTATATGGGAAAAAATCTAAAAAAGAGTAGATATATGTATGTATAACTGATTCACTTTGCTGTACAGCAGATACTAACACAACACTGTAAATCAACTATATTCCAATAAAAATTTTTTTAATTAAAAACTTTAAAAAACATTAAAGAAGAGATAAGTGTTGGAGAGTCTGTGGAGAAAAGGGAACCCTCCTGCACTGCTGGTGGGAATGTAAATTGGTGCAGCCACTGTGGAGAACAGTATGGAGGTTCCTCAAAAAAATTAAAAATAGAGCTACCATATGATCCAGCAATTCCACTTTTGGATATTTATTAGAAGAAAGTGAAAACACTAATTCAAAAAGATATATGTACTCCCATATTCACTGCAGCATTTTTTATCATAGTCAAGATATGGAAACAACCTAAATGTCCATTGACGGATGAATGGATAAAGAAGGTGTGATCTATTTATAAAATGGAATATTCAGCCATTAAAAAAAAAGGAATAAAACCTTGACATTTAAGACAACACTGATGGACCATTATGCTAAGGAAATAAGTCAGACAGAGAAGGACAAATACCATATTATCTCACTTACACGTGGAATTAAAAAAAAACAACAACAACAAAAAAAAAACAAGCTCATAGATACAGAGAACAGATGGGTAGGTACCAGAGGTGGGGGGTGAAAGGTGGGCAAAATGGGTGAAGGTGGTCAAAAGGTACAAACTTCCAGTTATAAAATAAGTGACTGCAGTTAACAGATCTTAAAAGTTCTCACCACAAGAAAAAAAGAAATCTGTAAGTATGTATGCTGACAGATGTTAAGCAGAATTATTGTGGTGATCATTTCACAATATATACAAATATCAAAGCATTATGTTGTACACCTGAAACTAATATAATGAATTATATGTCAATTAAAACTCAATTTTAAAAAAACCTTCAGAGAAAATAAAAATGATGTAGGTATACATAAACAAATTTGTCATGTTTGTGGATTTGAAATCTGTTATTTCACTTTTCTCCAAACTGATAGTTAAATTTAATGAAATTCTAATCAACATCTGAAGTGTGAAAGTGCGTTTTATTGGGATATGATAAACTGATTCTAAAATGTATATTCAAAAGGACCTAAAATGGCCAAGATAATATTTAAAAAATCAAAGTGGAAAGAGCTACTATTCCAGATATCAAGACATTACAATGCAACAATAATTAAGCACTCTGACATTTGTACAAGGAAACACAAATACACAGTGGAATAGAGAGCCACTTAGCAGACTCTCACCCACACAGACAGATAATAAAATATGAACTCTACCTCACAAACATACGTTCCAGGATGATTACAGATCTAAGTAGAAAAGACAAAACAACAAAACTTCTGAAGATAACAGAAGAGGATATCTTGCTGCTTGCAGAGTAGGCAAAGACTTTTTTTTTTTTTTTTTTGGCAAAGACTTTTAAACAGAACACCCAACACACAAGCTATAGAGGAAGAGATGGATAATTGAGACTACATTAAAAGTAATCATCAGAAGACACTGTGAAGAAAGTAAAAGCTTAATTTACCAAGGGTCTGAAACCATAACTAAGAGACACTACAGCCACTAAGAAAAATACAATCAACCCATAGAAAAATGAGCAAGATACCTCAAAGGAGAACACACAAATAAACATAAGAAAAAGTTATCAACCACATGAATAATCAGAGAAAAATAAACTAAAACCACAGTGACATAACATTACACCTCCATCAGAATGGTTAAAGTCATACAAAAAATAAAAGAGTGACAGTACCAAAGTTGCCAAGAATGTAGAACAATGGGAATTCTCATATACTGCTGATGGAACTGTAAATTGATAGAACCACTTATGAAAACCATTTTGCCATATCTCATAAAGCCGGATACATGCATACCTACTCCTAGGTATATACCCAACAGAAATGTACAAGAATGTTCATAACAGCATTATTTGAAATCACTCCAACAATAAAACAGGTATGTTCATAAACAGCAGAGCAGCTAGGTAAAAGATGAAGTCTTCACACAGTGGGGAACCACACAAAAATGAAAACAAACGACAACTTCACTTAATGTGAGCAAAAGCAGCAGACACAGAAGAATGCATACTGTAGGATATTTATATCAAAGTTGCAGAAACAGGTAAAATTAAACCACAGTGTTTCAGGACTGATACTATGGTAGTAAAATCATTAGGAAAAGTTGGTTGTGGTTCCCATACAAGCCAACATTAGTTACCTGTGACAGCAAGGAATGGGCATGAGAGGAGTTTTCTGTGATGCTGTCAATGTTTTATCTACTTATTTATTTTGCCTTTCAGTAACTTTATTAAAAGCTAGATCCCTTAGTACGAAAACGTAACGATAATTGGTTAGGTTACCTACACTGATGTATTCAAAATATTGAAATCTATCATCCTTTTGAGAAAGTGAAAAGTTTACCCATAAAACATCGTTTACAAAAGTATAAGATACACTGTGGTTCTTCGGTTTATTTTCCAGGGCATATCTACCCATAACTTTATGTCAAAATTGGGTACAGCCATCCTGGATAGACCCAGGCTACACATTGAACAAAGTAACCCCTAACGCTGCAGATCTCCTTAGATTCACTGACTTACCAGAAAATCCCGACCTCAGGAACCTCATAGTTATAAAGATGCCCACTTACTTTTAATACTTTCTTTTGGCACAGTGGGGACAATATAATTTTGTATACTCTCTTCCTTTTAAGCAACATTCTAAATTAGAAGCAATGACAGTTTTTTGTTTGTTTTTTTTTAAATATTTATTTATTTGGCTGCGCCACACGGGATCTTCGTTGCCACGTGCGGGATCTTCATTGCAGCATGTGAGATCTTTAGCTGTGGCATGCGGGATCCAGTTCCCCAACCAGAGGTCGAACCAGGGCCCCCTGCACTGGGAGCACAGAGTCTTAGCCACTGGACCACCAGGGAAGTCCCAATGACAGTTTTATAAAAACAGTCCTTAGTAAAAACTTCTGCAGTGTTAAATCAAGCAAGTTTTTGGAGTGATGCTAACAGTAATTTGAGTTACTAATACAATAAAAGTTAATTTCACCAGTGGGGCTAGATTAAGGCAGTAGACCCTGTATAAAAATTTTTTATCATGGCTATAAACATCACCTGTTTTCTAGAAAAAATATTAAAGATAACTTAATATGCCAAAATGACTAGGTCTGTAGTTGTGCTTTATATAAAATGCCCTCAAATTGAAATGTAATTCCCCTGTATCAGTAAAGTCCACATCTCTGGATTGTCTATTACTTGCACTACAGTGTCAAGAAACCATTTTCACTGCCTACAATACTGACCCTTGTTATGCCTTAACAGTGCATTTGCAAAATGTTGGTTTTGATGTAAACCTTATAATTTAAAATTTACAGTAAGTTACCATTTTTTTAACGTTTTTATTGGAGTATAATTGCTTTACAATGGTGTGTTAGTTTCTGCTTTAACAAAGTGAATCAGTTATACATATACATATATCCCCATATCTCTTCCCTCTTGCGTCTCCCTCCCTCCCACCCTCCCTATCCCACCCTTCTAGCTGGTCACATAACACTGAGCTGATCTCCCTGTGCTATGCGACTGCTTCCCATTAGCTACTTATTTTACATTTGGTAGTGTATATATGTCCATATATATACTACCACTCTCTCACTTTGTCCCAGGTTACCCTTCCCCTTCCCCGTGTCTTCAAGTCCATTCTCTAGTAGGTCTGCATCTTTATTCCCATCTTGCCCCTAGGTTCTTCATGACCTTTATTTTTTTTAGATTCCATATATATGTGTTAGCATACGGTATTTGTTTTTCTCTTTCTGACTTACTTCACTCTGTATGACAGACTCTAGGTCCAGCCACCTCACTACAAATAGCTCAATTTTGTTCCTTTTTATGGCTGAGCGATATTCCATTGTATATATGTGCCACATCTTCTTTATCCATTCATCTGATGATGGACACTTAGGTTGCTTCCATGTCCTGGCTATTGTAAATAGAGCTGCAGTGAACATTGTGGTACATGACTCTTTTTGAATTATGGTTTTCTCAGCGTATATGCCCAGTAGTGGGATACCACCTAAATACAATATATTGATCCAATGTAGAATGTTCTATTTCTTGACCTGGGCAGTAATTACACAGGTGATCAATCTGTATTAAATCTTGAGCCATACATCTGTACTTTTCTATATGTATACTGTATTTCCCATTATAAAGGCTAAAAAAATAAAGTTGAATCACATTGGCACATATGTTTAAACAGACCAAATATATGTGGGTCTCTTTCTAGATACACTGTTCTGTTCCACTGATCTCTGTCTGCATGTCTGTCCTTATGTCTGTACCACACTGTCTTAATAAACGTAGCTTTACCATCAGTCTTGTAATCAGGTAGTGTTTGTAAGTCGACCAGCTTTGTTGGTCTTGTCCAGAACTATTTTATCTATCCTAGTTCCTCTGCACTTCAATACATATTTTAGAATCAGCTGTTAATGTCTACAAAATGCCTGCTGGGATTTTTAATGGGATTGTGTTGAATTCCTGGCATTTTAATGGTGTGGTGGCAGGGCCCCCATCTACTTAGTTCTTTACAGATCTTATATATATTCCATTAAATTTATCTCTACATATTTCATGTTTTTCATGCTATTTTTTTTCATGCTATTTTTAAAAGTACTGTTTTCGCCTCTTTATTTTCTAATTGTTTGTTGCTAGTACATGGAAATACAATTGATGTTCATAAGTTCCCCTTAGCCTCATGAACCATTTAAATTCACATATTAGTGATAAAGCCTATTTAATATAGTCATTGGAATTTTCTACATAAACAATCATGTCACCTGCACAGAAAGTTTTACTTCTCTCTAGTCTTTTTTTAAATAGTTCTTTTTTTAAAACATCTTTATTGTAATATATTTGCTTTACAATGGTGTGTTAGTTTCTGCTTTATAACAAAGTGAATCAACTATACGTATACATATACCCCCATATCCCCTCCCTCTTGTATCTTACTCTCACCCTCCCGATTCCACCCCTCTAGGTGGTCACAAAGCACCGAGCTGATCTCCCTGTGCTATGTGGCTGCTTCCCACTAACTATTTATTTTACATTTGGTAATGTGGCTGCTTCCCACTAACTATTTATTTTACATTTGGTAATGTATATATGTCCATGCCACTCTCTCACTTCGTCCCAGCTTACCCTTCCCCATCCCCATGTCCTCAAGTCCATTCTCTACATCTGTGTCTTTATTCCTGTCCTGCCTCTAGGTTCTTCAGAACCTTTTTTTTTTAGATTCCATCATACACTTTTCTCTTTTATGCCTTGACTGATTTTCAAATGTTCAACCAACCCTGCATTCCTCTTTATATATTGCTGGATTAAATTTGTAAATATTTTGTTAAGGAATCTTCTGTTTATTTTCATCAGGGACACCATCTACAGTTTCCTAATGACTCTGTCTGGTACTGGTATAAATTTTAGTCTGATAAAGTACAATGGTATTCACTTCTCCTCTATTTTTTGAAAGAGGTTATGTAGGACTGGTATTATATCTTCTTTGAAAGTTTGGGGAAATTCACCATTGAAGCCACGGCAACCCAGGGTGTTCTTTGTTTTGCTAACAAGCTTGTTTTATTAATGACAAAAAAAAATCAGAAAGGAACAGGGAGTGCAAACTTAAAACAATGCTAAAACAGCTGTGCATGTGTATACATACATGGATGCAAATAATTCTTATTCACTGAGATGGTTTGAAAAATTTGTAAGAGCTCAAGAGAAAGTAAAAATATCCAAACTGCCATGACCTTGGGCGTTTATAAATTTCCTCTCTCAGTGAGCATGTATTATTTGTAACTAGAAACAAAACCAACAAATAGCAGTCAGAGCTCTCAATAAATTAAAGGGGATCTCCTCACACTCTGTTCTGAGCCTGTAGGGATGATGTAGAGGGGCTTTCTGACTTGGCTATGAGTTTACAGCAAAGTATGTATCACTGTGAAGATTCTATTAGTTGGTTTCACTAGTCTTCCACTTCTCACACAGCCAGGGCAGAGTAACACCTGACTTTTAAGAGGGTGAGAAATACCAATTTGAACTTCACGACCAGAAAAAAAGAGATGTGATGGTTCAGGTTTGTCCAATAGAGAAGACAAAGGAGTTAGAAATAAGGGCCAGGGAAAATTCATGTCGAGCCTGGAAAAATGGAGAGTATCTTCCAAATGACTAGAGGTCATTTAGAAGACGCTAATACAGTACATTTCTAATGAGGCCACAGCAACTCACAGCAACCACAACTCAAGTGTATCGAATGGAAGATGGATGTAAAGAGAAATTTCGTAAGGTATATTTAGAAAACCACATGAAAAGTTGAACAAACAGCCCAACTTCTCAAAATTTCTTATTGAGTCTCCGACTTTATTGTACCACAAGAATATTCTACCAACAGTAACATAATGCAAATAATTTACATACATTCCCAGAATTAAAGGAAACAAAACAAAGCTATCAAGTTAGGGGGCAACAGTTTTTATAATGACTTTCCTTAAACCTTTTTTGTTGGCTCCAGATAAAATAGTGTGTATAATCTTTTGTAGCACTTGAGCTAATCCCACAGCAAGTAAAGACAGGGAATTGGAAATGTGTAATTGCTGTTTCTGATTAATTTTACAGAGGATGTGGGTGGTCAGACTCAGTTAGTCCAAACACTTAAGAAATCAGTTGGAAAGAAAACATCACATGAGTTCTCCCTGTTGTCAGCAGTAACACGTTGTGTGTGGCTGGGGAGTAGAGGGTATTCACATGAGGACGACAGTAAGACTTGAGATTCCAAAGAATGAATAACAAATACGTTACAGAACATACAAACATGGTATTATGCTCCGTTCTTCAGAGATGTCACATCTGAATTTAAACACTTAAATTACAATTCTTCCACCTGTCATTTTCTCATTTTCTCAAATAGAGACCTTAAGAGAATCTGGATAAAAGAGGGGCTGCATTTGAGGTTCAGAAGAAAGTTGCTTAATAATGAATCAGGCACAGTTACTGGACAGGTGAGCTACTCAGCAGTGCACTGAGAAGAGGGACGGAGCAGGTAGGCGGGACCTTGGAAGATCCTTTTATTATAGTAGGAGGATCAAACTTGGGCAAGGGAAAGCAGATGGAGTTCCCTAATTTTTTAGAAGTATTTGACCTATATTTAGAAGCCCATTTCTATTTAATTTAATATCTGAATTGCTGTTTGACTATGAAGAAATAAATTCACTCAAGCCTAAATGTCTCTTTCCTAATCATATATTAGGGAGGAAACGTGTCTCACGGACCTTACTTGCGTCACTAATAAGAATACATTTATGATATAACAGCAATAATGCTGTGAACATCCCCCAGGGAGGTCAACAGACTTACCCAAGGTCATTGCAAATCCAGAAAAAGAAAGTAAGTTTTCCTATATCCAACTAAGCAGATAAGCTTTCCTGCAGTACACAGAGCCTATACTCTGAGACCCTGAAAAATGATGTTTTTTAAAAAATCCAAGCTGAATACAAACTTGACATTCTGGCTGGATTAAATATGTAACAAAGCTTCTAGTATTACCCAGTGGAAAGAAATTTAAAAACTAATGGAAGAGGTAGGATGCTGTGGCAATTAGCAAGATACTTTTAGAGTTTACAACATTAATTTAAACCTTGGTTCATAGTCTTAATTTTGAAAAATTACTTAATCTCCCTGAACCTCACTTTTTCCTGGGTAAAATGAGGATAGTATGAGATATTATTTGCAAATCACAGAGCTTCAAGCTCTGGTAAATGTTCGATAAATAGTACCAACTGCATTTATTAATAATAGTTAATATTGTAATCATTTACTACTCTCACCTTCAGATGACCCAGACAACAAAGCTATTATTTCTCTCAGTGACTGACACCTCAGGAAAGCACTAACCTAACAATGACTAAGAGAACACCCTTTTAGTGAAGCCACACATGCCCACACATTTCCCACCACTACACACACACTTCAGTTCTCAGAAATAATTAACTGTGAGCAACTACTTTATTCCAGATACACTGGAACATGCTGTAAAGTGATCTACATTTCTACAGCTTCAGAAGATGGTCTCCCCATAAAGTATTAGCTAACAGCACAGCACTGCAGGGGGAACAAGGACCTGTCAGAGTGAACAAAGCAAACTGTTAGGTAAATCCATAGTTTTATAAAGTCCATAGTTACACACCTTCTATGACCAAAAAAAAAAAAAGCTTTAACTTTCATTTTTTGGATTTCAGAAGTACAATTAAGAGTAAATTAACTTCAAATTGAGAATTCTGTTCTTCCACTCTTCCTAAAGCTTTCAAAAGCCTTCTCAAGTAGCAAAATAAATTTTTGTTTGTTTCCAGACCTTATTTTTCCTTCTTTCTTCTCGTCTTTCCCACGTGTTATTGCTCAGACGATTAACAACTGTGTCTGTTCATCCTTGGTGACCCTTACCAACATGCAGATGCTCAAATTCCATCTTTGTGGTCAGAATATTTTGCTTTATCTTTTTGGGAGAAAGATCCCAACACAGCTTTTCTATTTTGCATGAGGCCTTTCCACCACAAAAGTGGATTCCTCTTACCATCCCAGGGTCAAACAGCCTGTCAGTTCTGGCCTGCTCTAATTCAGATATTGGAAGTGTTTTAAAACAAAACAAAACAAAACAAAACAAAAAAAAACCCTCCTTTGAGGCAAGTTCATGGCCTGTTTCAGAGATAAGCCTGCCGGGCACCACCTCCCACACCATCACCATGGAGGGAGCCGGGTTCCTGACGCAGCATGGCCTCCCCTGAATGCCTCTGAAAACACAGCATGCACAACACAGATGAATTAAATAGCAACTCCTCTGCAGAGACTTAAATCTTTTGAAAAAGTAATAAATAAATCTGAAGTATCTTAAAATGAAATTTCATAAGCACTGACTGGGTTGGGATTTAAACAAATGCTTCTGACCTGCCTCAAACCAAGCTGAATGCTTCCCTCTGCATGGGCCTTCTTCTCAGTGACACACATTCATAACAATCCCAAGTTCTAGCCACTACTAAAAGAAGGCATCTAATTAGCTTTGACGTGCCAGCATTCAGTTAAATGATGTAACTAAGGAGTCCTTTGGTAAACTAACAAACAGTGAATTGTTCAAAATTTTTGAGAGTATGAATTATTAAAAATTACCTGTTCCATCCAGTCTCCCAAACTAGAAACCTTGGCTTTTGACAACCCTGCACATCCTGAATCCAGTCAGTCGCCAAAACCAATCATCTAAAACTCAGACAGGCCTCTAGAATTAGACTATCATTCACCCCAACCACTTTCATTCTCGGACCTAGTTTGAACGATTTCAATACTCTCTTCCTTGGTCGCCAGTCTCCTGCATCCACCTCCCACCATGCGGTGAGACCTCACCAAAAGCAAAGACAAGCACGCCCATCTCTCACCAGGAAAAACGTTGTAGATCTCCAGTGATTCTGAGATGGAATTCCGGGTCCTGGTCTGGCCTGTGACGGTGCCCTCACGGATAGCCATCTGCCCACACATCTCCTCTCATCCTTCTCAAGTCCCCCTTTGTTCCTGCTGCCCAGGACGTCTCCCCAGTTCCTGGATGTACCAGGATCCATCAGAGCCTCTGGGGCAGAATGAGTTCTTCTCTCAAAGACAGCTCAGCTTTCTACCTGACAAACTCCTACTTAACCTTCCAGTGCCGCTTTGAATGCCCGCTCTCTATGGGGGGCTTCTCCCCCTTTCCTTCTCCAGGCAGTGAGTGCATGATCATCTGTGATTCAGCAGCACGTTTAGCATCTGTATCAGCATTTCCTCTGTGTGAGCGTTGTCTGTGTGCTGCCCTCTCCCCTGCGAGAGCATGAGTTCCCCTAAAACATGAACCATGTACAATTCCAAGGTTGGTATGAATGTTAACATTGACTGAACCCTCTACTGCATGTTAGCTTCATCATGATCTAACACAAAGTACATGAAATTAAAGCCAGGCAACTCCTGGGTTTAAATCATAAGTCCTAGCGCCATCTTCTTCTAGAAACTTAGCTGTGGAGCCTTGTGCTTCCTCACCTGTAAACTAGTAACACAACCAGCTCATGGAGAGGGAGGGGGGGAGGGAGGGGGAACTAAGGAAGATTAAATGAGAAGATACATGAACACTGCCTGGACACGTCCGGGCATGAATATATGTATCAATGATAACAAAGATAAAACAGCCCTGGCACCCACTCTGTGCTGGCATGTGGTCAACAACCTCCCAATATAACCAACTAGTAACAAAGGCCCATGGAGGACACAGAAGCTGACCGATGCCACAGGGTAAGTGCCAGTAAAGCCAAGACTCAAGCCCAGTTGGGGATCTAACCATAAGGTCCAAACATTACTTCACTTACCTAAGTACCTGATAATTCATCTGATCCTCATCAAAATTCCTTTTACCTTCCTTTTATGGATGAAAAAACTGAGCTTCAAATAAATAACTTGCCGCAAATCATACATACAGTTACAGGGTAAACAAGCTAGGATTCAATTCCAGTGTGTCTAAACTCAAAACACTTCAGTCAAAATCTCATGGGCTATTATCAATATAAAAGGTGCAGACATACTATAAAACAGAAGACTGGCATGAACCTCCGGAACAGCACCTGTGTGGCGGTGATTCAAAATGAAGCCAGATTCCCCCTGGTTAAGGTGATCAGGAAACCTTCCTGGAAGGTTTTTAAAAGTATTTAAAAAAATAAAATTTGACATTAAAAAAATGAAAATTATTATTGGAAACCAAAAACTATGTCTGGAGAGCATTCAGGAAAAGGGGGAAATCTGTAAATCAGGGACAGAAAATCACAGGGTCCTCAGGGGACCAGGGGAGGGTCAGAGTGGGGAGGGCAAATGCGGGGGAGCACGGATACCACAAGGGTGTGCACCACATGAGCAGAAAATAAGGCAGACCCGGTCCTGGTGAGAATAAGCCACAACGAGAAGGGGATGGGATGTACGGGGACTGATCCAGGCAAGAGGCCCAGAGCAGACATAGTGGGGGCCCTGGGCTGAGAGGCAGACTTCCCAGGAGCTGAGGGGCACAGATGGGGACCACAGGGCCTCAGTGCAGAGGAGGGCAAGGTTTTACACATGGAAGAAAGCCACAGTCATGCTCTTGAGAAAGGAGGACCACTTGATGACGTTTTGCAAAGGAGTCTGATTTCAGGTAAGTTGAATCTGAGATGCCAGTGGAACACTGAGATCAAGGCTTTCAGCAGGCAGACAGAAACACAATCAGAGCTGCAGGTGTGACTGGAGCTCGGTGTCTGCATGCAGGCCAGTCCGTGGGCACATGCATTTGTGAAGACAAAGAACGGGGGGAAGGAGGGGAGAGAAACTCAAGGACTTGACTTTCTACATTTTAGCAGCAGGAAGAAGAAAGGAGAAAAAATCGTGCTTTGCAGCAAGCAGAGTTTGCAAGAAACACTGTCTAAAACCGCCTCAAATCCTACTAGAAGTTAAGGAAAGTGTATTCTCAAAACTAAGGGAACAGACATATTTTCATAAATATCTGAAATATGTTGATGGGCCTGGAAATTGGATAGTTAAGGACGAAACGGTGGTAGAAAAGTAGAAGCAAGTTTTCCAGAAGTCTTGCAAGAAGAATTAGTCCATATAAGACGAAACTGAGGAAGGTCACATAAAACTGCAAACCTCCCAATAAAATGAGAAAGTGTCCCAGCTCAGAACCAGTGGCTGGACCGTTGCTGAGAAGAAGGAAAGACATTTGATCATGACTACAGCTGTGATCATCCTCACTCAGAGGCCAGCCACTCTCCAGAGCGCAAACACAACTACACAAAACAGAGGCCTTGACAAGCCATTTCCAAAGACCAAGCACTTATAGTAACGTCACAATCGGGACTTAGAATCAACAAATTTATCGATAGGACCCATGTATCCACAAGGTATCCAGGGAAGATAGTTTATTAGCTTCATCTTACTACATATCACTTATTTTCTGAAGTTATTAACAAAGGAAGCCTCCTGTTAGAACTTGTGCATTTGCCTTAGACCATACTTAAGAGATGCTAACATGTTTGTGTCCATAGACTGTACTGATTCTAAAAGAGATTCAACGGCCTCTGCATGACAGACACAGTCGTCAAGAGGAGGCGTGTCAGAGTTCTACAGACATAGATGGGGACCATTTCCTGCTAATTACAATGCCCAGTCTCCATCTCTCTAAAATAGACATTAATAATAATACCTCCGGGGTGTTATAAAGTGTGTAAGATCAAATGATATGTGTAAAATCATTAGCAAAGTAATGGCTCCACAAATGTTACTGTTATTTGAAGGGTCATGGAACTGGACTTCATTTTACCAGTGAGGTAACACAACTACTAACAGAGCTTAGAAACAAAATCAATTTTCATCCCTTAGCTCAGTGCTCTTTAGTTGGATTTTAATTTCAAAGTATTATTAAATCTCAGTGTGATCTTAATTAAAGTCATGACCCAACAAGATCCTGAGTAGGAGATGCCTACATTGTGTTTGCTTGGTCTTACCTTGTGGAACCTTTGCTCATGCTCAAAGACACCGCTTCTTGCTCATAGCTAAGGAGAACATGGGATGGCCTGGTGTCTCATTTAATCAACGGTAGTTTACTGCTGGGTACAGAAGAGGTTAACCGGTTCCCATGAATACTCTGTGTTCACTACGTCTGATTTGTAGCCCATCACATCTGTAAGCACCCATGATCTTTATATCTTGATATAAGCTCCTTCACAAAGTTTTGTACAAATCTTTAAAAGTGAAAAGAATATTTCAATACAAGTTAATCCTTTAGCTAAAGAAGATAATGGCTTAGCAAATTCAACTTAATGAAAATTGTTTTCTCTAAACGGGAAGGTGTGTTGTTTTAACCAGAAACTCAACTGAAGGGAGTTATCCCAAGCTTTAACTGAAAAAGTGCTGGGTCGGAAGAGTAAAAAAATCCTAGTAACTTCATCAACATCAGCATTCAAAATATTGGATTATTTTCTCTAATATGACTGTAACCTGAACTATATCTATACTTGTTTTCATCTGTTCTTAGAGAAAAAAACTACAGTGACTCTTTTCTTGAGCAATGTAGAAAGCAGCTTACATTTCTCTCCAATTTTAAAAATTTGCTAAATGGGGCTTCCCTGGTGGCGCAGTGGTTGAGAATCTGCCTGCCAATACAGGGGACACGGGTTCGAGCCCTGGTCTGGGAAGATCCCACGTGCCGCAGAGCAACTGGGCCCGTGAGCCACAATTGAGCCTGCGCGTCTGGAGCCTGTGCTCCGCAACAAGAGAGGCCGCAATAGTGAGAGGCCCATGCACCGTGATGAAGAGTGGCCCCCGCTTGCCACAACTAGAGAAAGCCCTCACACAGAAACAAAGACCCAACACAGCCAAAAATAAATAAATAAAATAAATAAAATTTTTAAAAAAAATTGCTAAATGAAAGAATATTTTACATTTTAAAAATCAAAAGTACTACAATTAACTTTCCAGTGAATATATTCTGTGGTGCTGAAATTTTAAAACGTCTTCCAGCAACTCTGTAACCTTGGAAATCACAGCTGACCCTTGAACAAGGGTTTGAGCTACACAGGTCCACTTATACTTGGATTTTCTCAATAGTAAATACTGAATCCCAACCAGCTGGTTGAACGGCAGACACGGAGAGCTCACTATAAATTATACACAGCTTGTCTACTGCTCGGAGGGTAGCCCTCAACCCACGTTGTTCAAGGGTCAACTGTAATCCTGTTCTGGGAATTCCCTTTCCATAATTTGAAATCACCAGAAGAGGGCAGAGCTAAGCATGTGCTACTTGGATTCCCTGGGCATGAAATGAGAAGAAACTTGCAAAATGAAGCCGAGTTCTATTTTTGACTGAAATTTAGCACTTCAGTTGCTATATTTGCTGAGCGTAGAGACTTGCCTAGAAGAATTAGCCACCTAATTTCTCTTATGCACAAAAAGGGGAGTAAAACTCAACACTGCAATAGAATAAATGCAGTAGAAATGCCTGGCAATTAACAGAACAAAGACATGGAAGAATCTAACATTTATAGTACCTTGCTCGTTTTATGCATATGCATTTATGTGAAACAATTAAATAGCTTACAAATCAAATCAGAAATAACTTGGTATATGTGATAATGGTAGAGATAAAAATATCTGTAAAAAATAACTTTATCTGTATCTGTATATGCAGTCCATAACAACTTCTTAATCTACAATACATACCCTGCAGACAAGATTATTGAAAAGTTTTAAAATTTTTCTCTCTAGGATTGTTGGATACTTTGATAAACTCACAAATAATTATTCTCAGTCTTAATATTCTCTAACGTCAATGTTCCACAACCCCTTATACTTCAAAAGTAAAATTCAGAAGAACATGCTTTTAAATATATAAAGGAAGAAAAATCCCTGGGATTAGGCCAGGGGCCACAGTAAATATTGAGTAAGATTAAATTTAATAAACTTTTTTGTTAAAGATAGGGATTTATTCAGAGTTACACTTCCACGTCTGAATATCTGCATTTTACATCTCAACATTTTTCAAATAAAAACAAGAAAGAATTAAACAGAGAAAGTTCCCCTAAGAAATTAGACGTGCTATTATCTCCACTGAAGAGTCTGTCAACCACCTGGAGACCAGCTCCATCTCTCTCAACTTAGCTGCTTCTCAGTTGCATACAGAAAGTGAACCAAAGCCTTAACGAGCTGTCTGGGGAAGATGTTCAGTCAATAAGCTTAGTGCTCACCCAGCGGACCTCATCAGCTGAGTTAAACTCTAGAGAATTCAATGGTAGGACTTCCTTGCAGTTAAAGAACAGAGGCAAAAAGCAGCTTCCACAGCAAAGCAGCAACTAATATTCATAGAACACATTTTCTGGAGCAAGGCTTTCCCAAACCTAGCTGATCAAAACCCCATTTCCAGAGTCAAAACTCAGGCCTAGCCAGTCGGACCTTCCAAAAGTGGAGGCCAATAGAATTTTAGGAGCTGCAGCCCCAGCCAGGAGCCCGCTGAGGGAGGGCCCTGCAGGCATGAGTGAGGGCTCTGAGGCTGCCTCAGGTCAGAGTGAGCATCTATAGCAGGTGACAGGATCGCTCGTCTGTGGGGAAGGAGCTGAGGGGCAAGAGGGGACACGGAGGACAAGTAGGAGGCACAAAGGTGACGTGCACCAGAGTGAAGACAACAGAAGAGAAACAAAGCCAGAGTTTCTAGACAGACAGGTGACCCCTGAACAACACAGGTCTGATCGGTGCGGGTGCACTTACACGCAGATTTTGTTCAAGAGGAAACACTTCAGAACCACACGCTCTGCAGAGAGAACCGCGGCTGCAGGTGGAGGGCCGCCATCACTTATGGGAGCATGCTCCACTGTGGGGGTTCGGAGGTCCTGACCCCCGTGCTGTTCAAGGGGCAGCAGCATCTCTGAATCAACAGCTTTGGCAACAGATCAGCCTCAGGGGGTGAAGAAAAGGCAGGAGACATGGGGTCAGCTTTCCTGGGTTTGGATTCTGCCTCTGCCGCTTACAGAACTGTGGGACTTAGCAAGTAACACTCTCTAAGTCTCCATTTTCACACCAGAAAATGGAAGTAGGGTTAAATAAATAAATGTTTAAATTAAAATTAATCAATTTAAGTGATCCATGTTAAACACTAAGCACAGGGCTTAGCCCTTAGACTAAATGCTGGCTGCTATTCATGGGTTTTGTTGTAAATGATTCTGCTGTAAAAACACCATTCTCTGAGACCTACTTTGGGCCAGGCACTCTGAAAATAAAGACTTTTTTTGAAAGGGAAAAAAAGCTTCCCTGATGACAAATGTGTGGTCCCCAAGACCACTTTCACTTTCCCCCATAACTGCTGCTGACTAATTTACTTTTTTTGCAAAACAAAGAAGTGCTGAAGTATAGAAACAATTTAGTTCTGTTACCAGGATCCTCAAAGCCACAGATCATCTATGGTATGTGTCTCATGGCATCAAGAACAAGATATAAGTCCCAGTTTTCTGACTCTCCTCATTCCTCACACCTGGACTGAGGGAACCAAACAGACCCACTTGGGTTCACTTAACCTGCATTTGCCATGGACCTAATCAGTCCCTCTTGCATTTTCCCCCTCACACTAAGGAAAGCATTGTCCACCTTTTGGTTTTCATTGCCTATGTCCACAGTGAGTCTGAAATTCCTGCTTTGTCAAGATACCATATACTCAGTATATATTGTACTTCTCCCAAGTACTATGGGAGTCAGCATATGTAGACCACTGTCTTTCGATTTTGTAACTGACACCCAGGAAGAGGAGTGATGGATGCTCCAACAGGGGCCCCTCAAAGACCCTCATCCTCTTGTTGCACGAATATCAGAGCCTTTGTTGCAGAGTATTAGTCAAGATCAGCATTCTAAGGTGCATAATGCAGGATTTCTCCTCGGATCTTGCCCTGGCTTCCGCTGCCATCTATTTTGAATCTGAAGATCACCTCCTACTGTAGTAAATATTGGTTGCATTTGTAACAGAAAACTAGAAAGAAAGGCCTTCTCCACTGCGTCCCGTGACCCCCCTCAGGACACACCTGTCCTCCTCCACCTCCACATGTCCAGACGTCCTCTTCCCCGTCCACCTTCAGTAAATATATAGACAACATACAACCAATATTTACTACAAAAGGAGGCCACTTTCAGATTCAGATTCCATTAATGCCAATGCCTAACCTCAGTTATATTTTGACTTTGCATCAGATGCTTTGTTTTAAAGGATACCCTATTCTCATGCCCCTGACGGGATCAGTAAGACCTTCAATATTGCCCACCTGGTACCTCGAGAAGCTTGGCCTTAGAAAATCACAGGGATGACACCCAGGCGCCTTACTCCTAACCTACAGGCTCACATGTGGTCTCTCCAGACTCACAGGTATCAGGACACGCCAACATGGTTCTGAGCTGCACCCATGGCCCATCCCTTCAGTCTCTGAACAAAACTGACCTCCTCCCAGGCGGATGCTTCAAATGAACTGGAGACACCAGTGTTTTCATACGGAACGTCGTGGGAAAATTCTCGTTTTTAAAGTTCTCCTTTCAGGGCAGTATTTAAAGTACATCTTCGGGAACTCATTTTCCATACAGATTTCTCAGGCTACTAATACTAGCTCCATTCTTCGTAGGCCATCTTCCATCTTTGAATCCCCAGTATTTACTTACATGGAACCCCAACATCTTTTTCAAACAGCTCTAAAAATGTCCAAGATTCCTTACAGCATGTTCACCTGACCCGGAAGTCACACAATTGCTTTGTTAAAGAAATACTCATTACCCAACCACAGTTAATGAACGCGCTGGGACCATTAACCACCAAAAACATGGGGAAAGTCAGAACCTGTTTCAAGTGGAAGAACTTTTTCCTTCTCTCACGGAGACAGGGTGGTGTGGGGAAAAGTGACTGACCCGAGTGTCAGGAGACAGAGATTTCTGGCTCGGCCCTAAGTATTTCGGTCACAGGTAAGTCACTCCCCCTTTCTGAGCTTGAGTGAGCTCATCTGTCAGCTCTTTCCACTACCAATTCCCATCCTCACTCACCTTCAGATGCATCACCAGGCACAGCGTCAGCCTGAGATCCGGGCCCTGCTTTGCCTTTGCCACACCCAGTGCTGGGGCAGAGCCGACATTAACCCACCACCCTGCACCTCCGCCGGCCTCCATGGGCACCCCATCCCTCCCGCCAGCCCTCAGTCCCAGTTCTGGGGCATCCAAATGAACCGTTTCCACACCATTTTCAAACATCTGGTCTCACACACCCCTACTCACCCAATGCAGATGTGGACACCTCCTAATGCACAGCGAATGCGGAAGCCGTCAGCACTCCCTCACCTTCCCGTGAGCCACCTAGAAAGCCCATCTGCACTGCATTCCCCTTCCCACGGCTGTTTCAACACACAGGTGTTCCTGTCCGTGTCCCAGACCAACCCCGATCTGAGCTACTCATGCCCTCCCTCTGCTTTGCAGGACCACAGGCTATCCATCAGTTTGCCTTCTCTATCGGATCCCTCCCATTAGCATCTGCACAGGCTCTAAACACTCCCAAGCTTTTTTTAAAAAAGATACTTCCCCTTCCCCACTCATAACCCACCTGACACAAAGCTGCTGGCTCTCATCACACACCTGTGCTGACCCCTCCCATCTCCCCAGCTCACCCGGACCCTCCGTCCAGCCTCAGCCTGCGGAGACCAGGCCAGCGCCCCTTGGAACCCACCCAGACTGCTCTCTACATCTACAAGGTTATTGATGATAACTTTGGCAAATTCAATGACTACTTTCCAGTCTTGCCCTTCCTTGACCTCTTAGCAACATTTTATATCACTTAGTACTCCATCTGTCTGTTTTTATAATCTTTTTTTCTGCCCCACCTCTGACTGCTCTTTACCTGCCCCGTGCAGCTTTCCCCCTTCCCGTTGCATACATGTTCATCTGTACGTCAGGTCCTGCTTGATTCTCACCCTGAAGGCACTTTTCAATGCATAAGGCTTCAGGGATCATCTACGAGGTGAAGATCCCTCCATCTCTCTCCCCCTAGGCTCTGTCTCCTGACCCCTAGACACACGTAACCAGTTACTTTTGCGTATCTTTCAGGAGACTATCCCCAAATTCCGTAAGACCTAAACTGAACTAGCTGTTCTCCCAACCCACTCCTCCTGTACTTCACACAGTAAACAGCACCACCCTCTCCCCTGTCGCCCAAGCCGGAAATCTGGGCACATACCCTCCTCATTCCTGCCCTCTCCCTCACCTTTATATCATCAGCCAAATCCCTGAGGCTCATCATGTGGACCTTCTAAGGCAGAGCTTCTCAGAGTGTGGTCCCGGACCACCTGCAGCAGCATCGCCTGGGAACCCAGCTCAGACCTCCTGACTCAGAACCTCTGGGGCAGGCCTAGCAATTTTGCTCACAAGTCCTCCAGGTGATTCAATGCCTGCTCGCTTTGGGAGAACCACTAATCTACCAGTATAATCAGAACTGCCCCTTCTTCATCCCCAGCACCATGTCCATAGCTAAGGGCAGCACCTCCGTTCCCCTGGATTCCCACTTCATCTTCCTCAGAATCTTCCAGCCTCCAAGTCAGACCCACAGAACACCCCTCGGTCCAGACTCCACAAGCACCAAGAAAGGTGTCTCTAAAACACTCCTCTGCTGAGTTTAGGTCTGTGCTTTGTGATCTCAGCATCCATGTTTTGTGCCTGCCCTCCCTCTCGGGGGAAGGGCCATGCCTGGCTCTGCTAACAGCTGCTAACTGCTAACAGGGTGGATTGTGGTGGGCAGTGGGGGTGAGGCCTGGGAACCCTCCTGACCCTTTGGAAGCAGTTCCCTGGCTAAGGGCAAGTTGTGGCTCAGGAAGCTGGCTCCTGAGTGTGCCTGGGTGTAGTTAACATGTGGCCCAGAAGCCTTCCATGGAACTGTCAGTCCAGGTAAAGCCAAGAGCAACTGAGTGTGTCTCTGACTTCCCAGTGGCAGCAGGTTGCTGAGAATTTGAATTTAGTGAAATAGGGTGTAAGTTCTCCACACTCTGTGTGGTCTGGCCTTGCAGGTAGGGAACAGTCAGTCTAATTAAAGATTGTGCAGGTCCTCGTGACAGGTGCCAGAGTTTACGATACAGGTTTCTTGGGTCTGATGTAGAGTGTGAATAAATGCTTGCAGCTCTTAGCCCTTTGTTGATCAATGAAGCACTTTTTTATTACTGTTTTTCGTCATATGTCAAGGAGGAACCGTAACTCTCCGCAGCTGTATATATAACCCTTTTCTCCTAAAGAGGAGTTGCTCAGTGCTCCTGTATTTTTCATTCTTTTGTCAAAGCAAGAAGTAAATACTTTAGAACTGTTAAATATATAAAGTGAATAAAGTTTAGTGTTCTGCATGGTAAAAAAATAAATAAACAAACAAACAAAACACACCTCTTCGTAAAACCCTCCAGTGGTTCCCCACCATTCCCGGGATTGAGTTCCAATTCCTAAACCCGTCTTCCAGAAGCCTCCATCAAGGGCTCTGGGTATCACCCAGAATCTTCTCTGCTGATGACCACCCCCATGCCCACCCCTCACACTGGACACTGTGGTCCAGCCACAATGACACCTGGAACTCAAATCTTCTGTCCCCACGAAACACTGTGCCATTGCACCTGCCCACCTGGCAGTCACTTGGACAGTGAGAGACACAGCACAGGGAGAGGAGCTGCATTTTTCATGAAAAAAAAGTCACTAACTATTATGTGACTGGCTGGTGACCACACATGGTTAGAGATGGATAGAAAAGTCACACTGACACAATACATTTACATTTTACGTTTTACCTAAGTATAGACCAGGAGCCAGCAAACTGCAGCTGCTGCCCGTGTTTGTAAATGAAGTCTTGTTAGGAAATAACAGTCACGCTTATTCACTGCACATTGTCCATGGCGGCTCTCACAGGATGACAGCAGAGCTGGGTACTGTGACAGAGGCTGTGAAACAGTTACTAAAGCCTAAGATGTCTTCCCTCTGGCCAACTTTAACAAACTGTGCCAACCCCTCATCTAGACAATAAAGTAATACAAAGGAAATAAATCATCTTTCAGATTTCCAAAGGCTAGTAAAACTCTGGAGGAAAAGCCCTCTAAGCTCCTGGTTGGCTGGTGTCCTCTGGGTCCAAGGGCCCTTCAGGTTCTGCACTCCTCCCGGCTCTTGAGATGGGCGAAGGAGGCCACCAAAATGCGAGTCACACCCACACAACTAATTAATATTCAGTGCACATCCAGGAGAAAGACAAGAAAATCACGACAGAAAAGTTGGGCTGAGTCACCCATTTTAATAAAAGTCCATCTTATAAACTCAAAATGAATTCTGCATCACCCAGTTTGCCAAAGGAGTGATAAAAGCGCCACTTGTGAAAGCAAAACAGGCATCCAAAATAGCATGCCCCTCAAATGAGGAAAAACAAACCACAGAGAAAAAAGTACGTCATTAACTTAAAAAGTGTGACTGCCACGAATGAGAGGTTTTTTTAATATTATTTTTTTAAGACATTTTAAAAATTTTTTTAAATTTTATTAATTTTTCAGCTGCGTTACATCTTCATTGCTGCACGTGGGCTTTCTCTAGTTGCAGTGAGCGGGGGCTACTCTTCATTGCGGTGCGTAGGCTTTTCATCACCGTGGCTTCTCTTGTTGCGGAGCACGGGCTCTAGGTGCGCGGGCTTCCGTAGTTGCAGCACGCGGGCCCTAGAGCACACAGGCTTCAGTAGTTGTGGTGCGCAGTTCAGTAGTTATGGTTTGCAGGCTCTAGAGTGTAGACGGCGTACGGGCTTAGTTGCTCTGCGGCATGTGGGATCTTCCCTGACCAGGGCTCGAACCTGTGTCCCCTGCATTGGTGGGCGGATTCTAAACCACTGTGCCACCAGGGAAGTCCCACAAATGAGTTTTTGAAAGTTGATTTTTCTGAACGTCAATGACCTTCATGGCTGGGGATTATCCTGAAATCCATAAAAGTCTTGGCAGCATTTCCTCTAAGCTCAGAACACTGTGGTGAGGTAATAACAACCGTACCATCGCTACTTTTGCAACAATACTCTGGAATTGAGCATAATGGGGGGAGAAGGTGGTAGGGGAATCAGCTCTTTTGCCTTCTAAAATAAAATACACAGAAAGCAGCACATGTTAGAAATTTACTAAACCACATACCAGGTCAAAAAAATAAAATAATCTCAAAATATATGTGCTTCAATTCATATGCATAAAAGTTTGGATACTGATTACTACATACAATCATAGAATGATGGAGTCCAGAGAAATAATTTTCAAACCATGTATTAAAATCCTTCTCCTTCACACTGGGCTGTATGACTACAATCCTAGGGGATGTAACCTGACCCACAATACAATCAAGCCTGTGCTAAAGAAAGGTTACTAACACAACTATTTAAAAACCATGCAAGTGTACAACCAGCAAAGAAAGAAACCAACTCGGAACTTCTTGACACAATCCACTTATATTATTTAGGAAATCACCTTTTTTTAACTAAAAATAAAATTGGATGAAAAAATTCCCCTTGAAGAAAACTAAGAATAGTAAGCAGATTTCTTCCTGTTTATATTTATTGACTGTTCCCTTCAATAATTTTATCCTACAAGAATTATCCAGCCAAGAAAATTAAGTGGATTCCACGTGGTAGAGTCCCTGAGAGAAAAGAACAATGTTGGGTATAAACTAACCTCTAGCCCTTGGGTCCCTCTGTCTCAGGAATTCTGAGTAAAGCAGGCATCCTTGTAGACAGCAGTACTTTCATTCATTCAGGCCACATTATCTACAAAGTATGCTGGACACACACACAACAGAGCGAGCGAAAGTGACCACGAGAGGATTTCAGCCCAAAATGGAACTGGAGGAGGAGATGGAGACTCTCACGCATGCACCCCCAGGAAACAAACTGAGGAACCAAGAGACTGATTTCCCCTTAGTGCCTGGTTTACAGAAGACAGAAAACTGTCTCCTGGCCAGTGAACACCTGCCAAGAGTCCCGCCCTATCTTCAAGCCAATGAAGTCACTGCCTGGACTCTGGCTGGACGCCCCGTCTTTTCACTCCTTGCGCATAAACAGAGCTGCCCTGAACCCTCAACCGACTTCTTGAATTGCAAGTCCTCTACTATTTCCCCAATAAATTCAATTTCTGGTCATTTGAGCTTGCCTCAGCTTATCTCCTTTATTTAGGTTGACACTACAAGTAAGTAAGTGATGTGCCAATATTTGCATGTGACACTTTCCCAGGAAAACATGTAGTCACTATGAAGTGGCCATGAGCACACCACTAAGTGGGCATGATGGTCTCACCTTTGCAAACTGGCAGGTGTCTGACCCACAGCTTTTCCTATTATCTCCAGAAAGATTTGGGGAGGGAGGGTTGTGGGAAGAAGGTGGGAATTACACCAGTAAAATCAAGAGTAGCAAGTAGATTAAGAAAGAATGACAATAAGCCTGAAAGCAGAGATCCCACAGAGAGTCGGTTCTCAAGCCAAGCAATTCCTGAGCAAATCCACACTCCACCCATCCTCCACCTTCTTTCCGTCCAATTCACGTGATTATGAAATATAGGTAACTCCTGATCATTCAAAACAATCCACCTAATAGATCTTGCAGGTCTTCCCTTCCTCAGTCACCGTGGCTTTCCCTCCAGCCTCGCGAAATCAAAGCATATTTACTAAACAGCTCTGCTGAGTTCTGTGATAGAAACTTGAAATAAAATAAAAATAGTAAACACTAGTATTTACTAGGCACTTATTACATGCCAGGTGCTATGGTAAATGCTTTATCAGTTAATCTCATTTAATCTTCAAGATTGTCCCCAGAGGTAGGTATTATTATTATACACGAAAATTTTTAGCCTATGACCTTGGATACCTGTCCCAACCTCTTCAGTAAGTGGAGGAGATGGACCGGAATACACAGTCTGGGACTAGAGTCTGCTCTGACCACTCTGGGAACACCAGATCCCTGCGTTCATTGTACACCTGTGTTTCTACAGTAAGCACGGGGATGCAGCACTGCACCATCATGAAGACACCTCCACGGAAGATTTCATGTGCATTGGGGCATGCAGAGTGTGTAGCCTATTATGACACAGGTAAGGTCCTTTGAGACAGAAAATGCAGACTTTGGTGGTGAAGGAAGGTGTCTGAGGAGTGACATCTAACTCTGAAGAGCATTCTCTGACAGACAGTGAACTGAACTAGGAGGTAACAGTTCAGGAGCAGAAACAGGAGCTCTCACCCAGCCCCACGGACAGTCGGGGAAACTGAGAAGCACTCGGGAGGTGAAGGACAGGGTTTGGAGAAACGGAAAGGGAGGTGGGTCAGGAGCTGGAGAAGGAGACAGGTCATGGAGGTCCAAGGAATCTGAACTTCATTCTCACAGAAAAACCACTAAAAAGGCTTTACGTAGGAATATGATACGGTAAAATGTCATCACGTGGTTTCTCAACTGCTGGCATTGGTACTGGACACTCTCTGATGCGGGAGGGGTCCTGTGAAGTGCTGGGCAGCACCCCTGGCCTCCACCATTAGATGCCAGCTGCACCCCTCCCCCACTGTGGCGACCAAATATCCTCAGACACTGCCAATGCCACGCTGGAAGGACCGTGGCCCTGAACTGAGAGCCACAGGCTGGAGCGAAGAGCCGGGACTGAAGACCCAAGACGGTAACTGACAAGGCGGATGTGAAAGCCAAGCAAGTGACAGCCGAGCTGAAAGGTGACTTTCCTGATTCCTCTCATACAACGTGGTTGCACAACCTAGGCCTCCAGAATCATCTAGAGAATGTTCCAGGCCCACCCTGTGCAAACTCCTCTCCACCTCTGAAACCCCTTTCACCTGGCAGTGTCATCATCGACCCCCTCAGTGGGAACCCTGGCCTGCCTCCTTGGTCCCGCCCAACTCTTGAGGCCCCGCCTACCTCTTGATGCCCCGCCTTCATCCCACAGACCCACCTACCTCCCAAGGTCCCACCTTCCTCTCATGGCCCCGCCTTCCTCTCCCTGTCCCACAACCCCACACCTGATTCTCAGAACGTCCTCCATCATCCTGGGAGGCATCAAGTCTCAGCCAACACCTGAGCCCCTCAGGTCTAATCACTCCACAGACTGGACTTCGGAATCAGGAGACAAGCTCCGCCTCTCAGGTCTTAAAGGATATCCTCCAGCCAGGCCTCCCGTGAATCCATTCCCTCTAGTCTCTCTACACCTGTTCCTCACTGTCCGTAAGAATTTTATCCCAATGTACTTCTCTCCACTGTATCTTGACTTACGAGGTTTATTCACTTACCTTTTTAGCACATAACTCATGGCCTATGCTAGTAACCCCAGTTCCTCTGTCCTCCAGAATTGTCACCACCATGTCCCAAGGAGTCGTGAATTCTAGATGTCCAAACGAAAATGACCATCTTGCCTGAAACCTGTTCTCACTTTCACATTCTCAGAATCACCCTCCACCCACAGGTGTGAATCAGAAACCAAGGAAAGCATCCAATCAAACGTTGAGTCCTGACAACGGTAAATCCTGAATATTCCCCACATCTGTCTCTTTCCTTCCCCACTGCCCCTGTTTCAGTTTAGTCACTTTTACCCACCACCCAGACACTAATTTTAAATTTCTTCAATCCATTCTCCATTCTGCCACCAGAATAATTTTTCTTTTATAAATGCCAATCTGTTTATGGTTTAACTACGCAAAATTATTTAAAAACATCACCAGGATGACATAAATGTCCTTGTTTACACGTCTGGCCTCCTTTCTACCCATCAGTCTTCCAGTTTACAATCCAGAACCACCTGCACTCCATGGTCACTTGCATCTCCATGGCGAGCACACACACTCCTTTATAGCCAGTCCCCGCAGTCTACTCCTCGTGGACCCTCAGGTCCTTCCCCAGTACTACCCCCCGAACTACAAGGGGACTCAGTCAACCCTCCCCGTTTGCTCCCCATACTGTGCATGTCTCCACTGGGACCCCAAATACAACACTGCACACATCCAACAGTCAATGTACACCCCATACTGTGCAAAAAGTTTTACTTGTGTTCATGCTTTCTTCTTACGCAGAAACTATTATATCACTCCTCATTTTACAGAAGTGACAAACTTTGAGAAATTAAGCCATTTACCTTAGTTTGCACAGTAAAGTGGAAAATCCAGGGCTCAAATCCAGGACAGTCTGACTAGAGCCCATTTCAACCACTAAACTCCAATAATTTGTTTTCACGTCTTATTTAAGTCGATGTAAGTCAGTTGACAATAGAGGTTTTCTTTTAATGTGTGTGTCCCTTGTAACTAGGGGTAGGTGGGGCAAGAGAAAGGGGAGGAGGTGAAAGAAAAGAAATATAAATCATAACTGCATATCAAGACCCTGATCTAAATTAAAAGAGGATCTATGTATAAAATAAATAAGATACATGGATATAATGTACCACACAGGGAATATTGCCTATATTTTATAATAACTATAAATGGAATATAACCTTAAAAAATTATGAATCACTATGTTGTTACACCTAAAATTTATATAATTCTGTACATCAACTATACCTCAATAAAAAAATAAATAAATAGGAAGAGGAAATCCGCAGTTATTGTAGATCATTCAGGGCTGCTATAACAAAATACCACACTTTGGGTGCCTTAGAACAACAGACCTTTCTTTTGCACAGTTCTGGAGACTAGAAGTCCAAGATAAGGTGCCAGCATGTTCAGGCCATGGCATCTTCCTGTGTCACATCTGGTGCCTTCTCCCTGAGTCCTCACACAGTGGAAGGGGTGACAGGGTCTCTTTCATAAGACGCTAACCCATCATGGGGGCTCCACCTAATGACCTCAGCACCTCCCAAAGTCCCCACCTCCTAATACCATCACATTAAGGATCCCTGGATGTGAATCTGGGGCACACACACATTCAGACCACAGCAGTAGTCTTAAGGAGAACTGAAAGTGTCATAGCGGCCTCCTCAGCCCGAACCCCAAGAGTGATGGGCCCTTCCCTCCTCCTTCCCTGGCGCCGACCGGGTGGTTGGTGCAGGGGCCACTCCACCGCACCTCTCCAGGCTCAGGTAGGGCCTAGCCTATCAGCCTGGCCCCGTGCCTGCACCCATCCACTGCACAAGCAGGCAGGAGGGAGTTCCGCTCTGGGGACAGCAGCTCCCGGGCCACCTCATCAGTCACGAACTGACCGGTGAAGCCAGTGGCGGGTTGAGACCCAGGTGCCAGCGCCTCAGACAGCGATCCCAGGAACGGGCGCCAACCCCCTCCACGTGGCCACCGCGGTCTCCCCGCTTGTGCGCCTAGTTCCACCAAGAGCTGGAGGACGACGTTGCCAGGACAGCCGGTACTTCTTCAGCCCTGGGCGCTGGCTGGCGTCGCACCTTCCTACTCCGGGTAACAGCGGCCCCGCTCAGCCATTGGCTGCCCCACAGTGGGCCCCTCCCCCTTCTGTATAAAAGGAGCCCTAATCGGACGGAGGGAAGATGGCTTTCTGAGGTGCTGATCTGCCAATTTCTCGTTGGGCTAGCTTTGAGATTAAAGTCATTATTCCTTGATCCAGCAACTCGTCTCCCGACTTATTGGTCTGTCTTTCAGGGCGCAGAAGGAGCTTAGGATCGGTAACGAATG
This sequence comes from Balaenoptera borealis, assembly GCF_965194805.1. Lineage (NCBI taxonomy): Eukaryota > Metazoa > Chordata > Mammalia > Artiodactyla > Balaenopteridae > Balaenoptera > Balaenoptera borealis. Next base: position 205,671 of record NW_028123982.1, on the reverse strand, counting down.
AATATCATTAAACAGTAAGAATGAAGTACAAAATCCAAGATACTCAGAATAGAGAAGAAAACAGCAAAGAAAGTTACATGTGTCTTCTCCCAATAGGAAAGAAAAGAAAGGGAAGGAAAGCAAAACAAAAGGAAAAGAACAAGAAAGAACAGAGAAGAAGAAAAAAGACAATAAAAAACTTTGTTGCACTGGATGGGGGCTCCCTGTATAAGAAAGGGATAAAACAAATGAAAACTAAACTAAATATGGGATACTTCTGAGCAAGTGACTGTTTACTGAAATAACAGAATCCGTTTGAACTTGACCCCAGGAACATCCTGGTTTGAGTGTCCTAGGTACTGTGATATTGGGATATTGAGAAGGAAATGAAATCAGTTCAGCACAGAACTGCCTCTGCTGGGCAATATTTACGGTATGCATATCTTCTTCAACTTTTAGAATAAACTTACAGATAAAACAGTAACCATAAAAATATGCCCTAAGGATGAAAGTGCACCTGCTGGAAGCTGACACAGTCCCAGCGTGGACCAGCTGGAGGGGTCAGCAGAGGAGCTAACAACAGGCAGGGTGGCCGGAGACAGGACCTGGAGATGGTGGAACGATGACACATCAGAAAGCTTACTGTTTCATGTTCAAAGCCGATGACCACAGGGAACTAGGACAGCAAGGGGAACCACGCTGGGAGGAATGGGGACACCCAGAAAGTGACAGTAATGTGGATAACTGCATCAGCAAGCCTAAAACACCAGAAATCAACACCAGCTAAACAAGGGCGGGGGCAGCACACGGGGAGGGACTGAAAGTGGGCAGCAGGTGAGGGGCAGGGCCACTGCTGGTCTCCCAGCCCTGCTGCTCTCCTCACCAGGGGAAGGTGGTGCTTTAGACGTTTCTAAGTCCTTAAAATTAAAAAAAGAAAAAAAAAAAAAAACTGTGTGAGTAAAACCGAGAAAGCATTACAGCTTCAATCTACTCTTGTTACCCTGCTTATAATGGATTATGCAGTGATCACCTAGGTAATGGAACAGATATAAAACATGGCTTCTAAATGAACTTCAGAAAATAAAATCTTCCATTTTACTACTGACTTCTATGCTGACATTAGAGAGAAGTCTGCAGGGAAAATAAATATTTCAGCTAAAATCATTTTAAAAGCTGGGCTAAAAATTAAGTATAATTTTAATACCACATTTCAAATATAGCAACTTCTGAGAGTTACATACTGTATGTAATGTTTCAAAAGTAAAAAGACAGCTTTATATACACACACGTTCTCTCAGAGCTAAAAGACGTATCATAGCTTTTATTGCTTCTCAGGAAAATATTCGTGTGGGTTTGACTAAACAGCATGTAAGTATTCTTCTTGTTCCGAAAAAAAAATGAATTTAAATACAAATGATCATTTCTATTTGTCACTGAAGTCTCCGTTCTGGCTACTGATGACAGTGAGGAGAGTGCATTTCATTCGGTTTCTGGAAGTGGCTGCTCTTGCTGTTGATTTATGACATCTTTCAACAGGTTCAAGATCATGTTTCTCTTATTCCTTTCTGGCCTGGATTTTCATGTCTTCCTTCTCTGTAATTCTAGCCTCAAGAATATACTCCTCCAAACCTATGCCCATATACACACACCAAGGGGCTTCCACCCATGCGGAAAACATGGGGATTACTACATATTTACCAAAATCAGCAGATCTGCCAAACCCAAATCAGCCCATCCAAAAATATTCTACTAGAAAGACGCTTAAGATCTGTTTTACAGGATTAGGTAGATAAAAAAATATAATCCTGCCAAAACCCTTGGGCCAGGAATACTTGCTTTATTTTTTGTCATGTAAAGAGATTATGTGATATCTGACATAGTTATGAAAGGAGAAATCCTAGAAGAGCTTGCTAATGGATAATCAACAATTACATAAGACAATTGTGGTTTGCTGAAAACAGCTGCTGATGAGTATGACCCAGAAAAAGGGTCTCAATTTGAATAAAGGCATTCTAAGGAGAAGGAGTCTTAAGGGACCATATCCTGAACATACTCTCGCAAAATGACCTCCATCCACACCTAACGGGCAATGAGCCAGGGTCCGTGGTGGGCAGCAGGCTGAGATGCCTTCTCCACAGGTAGCAGGGCAGTGGCCCAAAACTTCAAATACATGGTGTGTCACAATAGTGAATGCTTTGCTATTTCTAAGGATTTAGAAACCATGCTAAATATTTCAAGAGAGAGTTTCCCTCACACCTGACAGATGAGTGAAATAGGTTCCAAAAGAAGAAAGTCTTTCCTCAGACCACAAAGAACACAATCCACAACTCAACAACACATGCTACCAAGCTGCAGGCAGGAGGATTATTCCTATATTTTCCCTTCCTATCTTCAGAATTGCTCTAGATTAGAATTTTATTTGAGATATAAAACACAAAGAAACAAACAAAGCAAAAGGCAAAGGTGAGGATAATGGCAATGCTACTGGGCTATTAAAGGAGTTCAATCTTTCTTTCTGATTGGAGAAAACGTGGCTATGAAAAGGGCTGTCAGCCCTTTTGTGGCTGAAAAAAGGTTAAGTGCCACGGCCTTAATTAAGTCCCAGACGTTCCACTCAGCAGAAAGCAAAACCTATTGTTCGTCAGGTGATATGCTAGGTTATTAGTTTTCTAAATAAACAGAATTTTATTCAAGAAAAGTACATAAGGAACACCGGTTCTGTCCTTACAATACTTTCCACCTAAATCTGGCCTATCTTCTCTGCCTCGGTAAACAGCACAACCACCCACCAGCCACTTAAAACCAGCACCAAGAAGGTATCTTTGATTCCCTTTTCCATCGCCCCCTCGTCTAAGCCCCGGAGGTCCCATTAGCTCCACCGGCAGGGCAGGACCCCTCCCACGCCCACCGCCCCCTCTGTCTCCTCCACTGGCTCTTGCTAGGCTCCTGTGGCAGCCCCCCTGCTGTCCCAGCTCCTGCTTCAGCCCCTGGAACAGCACCCAAGGCCAGGGCCCATGAGCCACGCGCAGCACGGAACAAACACGCTCTTCCCCTGCACAAGACCCTCTAAAAGCTCCCACTTAAAAAAACGCATTATCCTTCCATGGCTTTCAAGACCCCGAACGTCCTGGCTCTGTAGTCCTTTCTGTCCTCGCCTCCTGAAACAGCCGCTACACAAGCCCTCAGGCCGTGTCTGCGCTCCCCCGGGGCACTTGCACTTGCCTCTGGGCTCCTGGGGGGACCTTCCCTCTGACCTCCCCTCAGGGCTCCTGACATTACATGCGGGGCTTCCTTCTACACTCTCTCCACCCCACCCCCCTTCACTGACCATATTCCACAGGTTCACTTCCTTCACGGCACATATCAGAATCTGATGTAAGTCCATTACCTACACTACATGTTTGTGTTTTCTCTGTCTCGCCCCACTGTGAAGAGGATCAGGAGAAGAGGAATCTTAGTTCTCTTGCTCACTAATACATCTCTGGAGCCTAGAACACTGCCTGGCATAGAGAATGCAGTCAGTAAATATTTGTGAATGAATGAACATTATCACTCAAAACTATTTGCCTTTCGGTATTCTTGAAGTTTTAACCAAGTTAAAATGTGAGAGAAAATATGAAATTCTTTCACATTTTCTATAGCATCTCTAAAGCAAAATGTTAGGCCCTAAAAATGTATAAAATAACATGGAACTGAATCAAGAGGGTTGACTGAAGTAGGCCAATCCATAAACTGCATGAAAAAGATCTCCAGATCAAACTCCGGTGCTCTAATTCCATGTGGATGGAGATAAAGGGGAGTGCTCTCAGGGAAGGGAGCAAAATTAGGGGTGGGAAGAGGACCTGTCATGAGCTTATTCTTGTTGTGTCTCAAAGGGCAACTGTCCTCAAGAGAACTGTTGGTGAGAAATCCTCCTAGCAGCAACTTTCTGGAAACCAGCAGAGAAGCTAATTATCAGAAACTTCTCTCCCTACAGAAAGTGCATTCCTCGCCCTTCCCCCACTAATGCCTCAGTTTGCATAACTCCCTGTACCGTTAGCTCTTCTGAGCTTTGAAGAAAATCCTCAATTAGGCATACAATAAATGCACATTTCTGCTGTTGAACTGCCATTTAAGTATCTGGAAGAATGTTTCCTACTTGTTTTGTGTTAGGTTTGGCATGGAAGTAGAAAGGTAGCACAGAGCCAATGAATAAAGTGAGAAAATGCAACCACACAAATTTGCAAAAGAAATTCCCCACTCTGAGAGAATTATTTCATACCATATTAAGGGACTGCATTTATTTTGCTTTTCACTCTCTATGCCATAGCCGGCTGCCCCCCAAAATGACAAGGCCGGGAGGGGCTACTAGTCTCTCTAACACAAGAATGGAGGAAGTAGGAGGTAAGAAACAACCAGTTCTGTAATTTTTAAAAAAAGGAGGAATAGGGTTATTCTATTCTTTTCAGTTTACTCCAATTCCACATTTATTGACTGATAAGACTTTATTTTTGAGCTTTAAGGGAAGAAAATTCAGTCAACTTGGGAATAGTTTTAATCAAAAAGCAAGTGTTAGGCACAGCTAGTGTTTGCCTCTGTCTGTCCAATAATTATTCTAATTCCTAGTTGCAAACTGATGTATCTCCTAGAACACAGCTCAATAAAGCTCTTAGCTCACAACAGTCCCCAGGCTCTGTGTCTGTAAAAACACACCTTTCACAAAAGAAAAAGGAGGAAAAATTTAATTACCCAATTTTTCTCATAGAAGAAAAAGATCTACCGAGCAGTGGTTAGCTGCAATGTCATGAATGGATAGATGGACAGACAGACAGATAGACAGGCAGACAGACAGATAGATAGACGATTGATAGATGGATGGATAGATAGATGATAGGTAGACAGACAGATAGATAGATAGATCAGTTGATCTTAAGAAGGAAGCTTCACAAGTCACAGTACATCCCAGGGAATCTTCTTTCACATGAGAAGTATCAAGAAGATCTCACAATATTTTATGTGGTTTATTTTCCTAATACTGAAGGGGGACCACAGTTGTGATGGTTAAAGAACAGGAAGAAGAAAAACAGGCGCATATGGACGTTTTGTTATTTACTATCACTTCTTGATCTCAGCCAGGGCTCATTTCCATCATCTCCAAACCCATCTCTCAGTCGCGCACACACAGAGGAGAAGGCGCGCAGTCAGAAGCAGGGCACAGATGTAACCAACCTACAAGGATGAGACCTTTACCCTGCCTCATACACTCCGAGCTCCACACGGGGAGCCAAGCAGACTCCAGTTTCCTCACGAAAAAGTCTGCTCATCACAACCCCCAGGGTCGCACATGTACCACATACCTGAGAAAGATGAGCAATACTCTGGTTTAGAAGTGACAACCCAGCTGTGCTGTCATTTGGTATGAATTATCAAACAGCTTGGGAATGACTGTTCCGACGTATTAACCCTCTTAGTGAGTGGGAGCTGGGGAGGAAGCAGACGGTGCTGCTTCGTGTCAACAGTTAGTACCTGGATGAGCCATGAACGCACAGGAATAGTGCTCCAGGGCCCGCAGAAACCTGCTGCCTTCTGGGAACAAAGCTCCTGCCCTCAGAGCTGCTTCTGAAGGTATATACATGACCAGCTAAGTCAGAAATACCGACTCAGAGCCACTTAAAAACCATCACTGGTTAAAGCAGGCTAGAAAACTGTCAAGAGTGGCCATCTGTTAAGAAAAGGAGGTTTGGCAAGTATACTTAAGAATACCCTAGTCAGAAAGGAAAAAGATGCACTAAGCTGTTGAGTGGCAGGGGCAGGAAGGCCTGCATCCCATGTGGGTCTTTAAATACAGGGCGATGTGTTGACACACATCAGAGCTGCTGTTTCCACTGCAATTTGCCTCACAGCCATTGAGTTCTGTGAATTCTCCTACTTACATCAAACGGAGCTGAGCTGGACTGGGCATTCTGACCACACGGCTCCCTGAAGCAGTCACTGAAAGGACGAAGGAGACCCATGGCAATGATCCGTGAGCAGAACTTCTCTGCTTCTTCTGGAGGCCCGTTCTCCTGCTGGCTGAACAGCTTCTCCAGTAGAGTTCGCCCTGCAGGGGAGACACAGTTGTTAAGCGGGAACACTGGCGGGTCCCCTGGCTCAGACTCCCGGAGGAGAGGCCGACAAACACAGCTGGGGTAGCACCGTTGCCAAGGCTTTGCCGTGCCTAGGGAAGATTCTGCAGGTGGGCCTGGGTACCACACGGGAAAGGGCAGCTCTGGGTCCCTCTCCCATCCCCCAGAATACCTCCCGCCTCCAAAGAGAATGGGACACGTGATGGGACCTACATCCTCTTCCATCTGAAGAAGACCCAGCCTTTCGGGTTTCACTGGAAATCCTCCTTCCACTCCTTGTCAACCGGCCGGTGGCTTTCTGAGGACGCAGCCAGGAGTCACCATGGGGGCTAAGAAATGTCAGAGGCTGCCTCACAGTCTGAGGGGTGGCTGTCGGGGGGCAGGAACGGGATGGGCAGGGAGGCAGGCACCAGCCACTGGAAGGGGACAGGACTGGCCCGCAGAAAATGCCTCCCTGAAGAGGAGAGTGACAGAAACTCAACATCTTCTCATATGAACCGCAGAAACATCACTCTAGGGTAGGTCTACACTTGAGGTTTCTATTAATTCCCGAAGAGAGACAAGAGAAGAGAGGCATATGGAGAGGAGAGTACTAGCTGCGGCCTGGGCCCACCTGGTCCCTTGGCTCTGCGTCCCGGCCACAGGGAGAGCAGAGCAATGAAGGGGGAAAATGGGCGTCTGCTCTCACTGGTCACCCAGAACCGAGAGCCACCGGCCAGCCCCTCATCTGTCTGACTCTCAACTCACTATCCTTCAGCGAGTGGTTTTGCTGGCTTCCGCACTAATCATCTACGGTGGAGGAAACAGGAGGTCTCCAGGGTCACTCAGTTCCCGCTGCTCTGGCCCTCCCTCTATCAGCAGGTTCAGTCTTCAAATTTAGATTAAAGTCCCGTATCCAGAAAAGCTCCCAGAGACCCCCTTCTGCACTCTTCCGGCTCCCTTCAGAGCTCCTTTGTGTCATTAATTACTTTAATTATTTGTTTAATGTCTACCCCCCTCCCTATAACATAAACTCTCTGACAGCCAGCAGACATCCTGCAGACCTGTCCACTCGCACAGAAGAAGCACCAATGAATACTTTCAGGATTTCTGAATGAATACAATGCTATGATTCTGTGACAAAGACTCATTCACATCATGGTCAGAACTGGAAATGAAATATCGGTCTAGACAAGGGGTCAGCAAACTTTTGCTGCAAAGGACCAAATAGAAAATATTTTAGGTTTTAAGGGCCAACTAAGGTCTCTGCTACACATTCTTCCTTGGTTTGGCTTGGTTTGGCTTCGTTTTGAACAACTTTAAAAATGTAAAAAGCATTCTCAGCTTGGGGTTGTGCAGGGCCAGGCCTCACTCTACACATCAGTCACATCTAAATTTCAAATGTATACATGTTCAGTTCTGCAGGATGGTTTCCATGCAATTTTAGTGCCTCTTCCTATGTTTGTTTGTAAAAGAAAACTAAATTCAAAATCTACCTCTCATACGTAGAATGACAAAGCAGGGCAAAAGAGGTTCTCTGTTTTCTCCGTTCCTGTGGGTCACTAGAGAGCATTTGCAGGTCTCCCAGAACACTTTCTGAGGGGAAACTGAACTCTTTTTCCCCTACATAACTTAAGTTTGCCTGCACCTAACTGGACCCACACACCTAGGAAACCACATCCCTCAGTTCTCAAGTGATTGTCATTACAGTAAACCCATCTTATGCAGACCATCTTACAGTAGCTCTGCAAATGGCCAGACAGCTAATTAGTCCTTTCCTACAACTCAATCTTGTATACGACATAAAACAAGGGAGACAGGATCTCGCGTGTGTGTGTCCCAGAGTGAATGAATGTATATGTGTTCATCAAGCCAAAACCTTATCAGCAGTGGATGGGGAGCGGCGTGGAAGCACAGCCCCAGAGCTTCGTGCCCTGAGGGCAAACACCCTTCACCCCGAGCACCTCCCCCTGGGCAGCACTTCCAGCTCTAACAGCCCTGAGTGTCCCCCTGGTGGCAAACTTGCCCTGGGCTGGGAGCCCTGCCCTAACCTCCCTGCCTTCACAACAGCTCGGGTGCCCCAGGCCTTCCTCTCACAGGAATCTGGGATAGAGATGTCACGTCTAATCCCACACTCTTAGGGATGGGGAGTGGGGGTGACTTCTTGATCCCACAAGCACTCTCAAACGATGTGACTCCTCCAAACCCTCAGCGCCCTTGACACTCCCGCCTGCCCTCTTCCTATAGCGTCCACTCCTTCTGGCCCTTCTTTCTCTCACAAAGCCCTCCACCTCCTCACTCACCACCCTGGTCTCCACTCGACCCCATCATCATCATCACTGACGCTCACGGAGGTAACTCACCCGTGACCTTGAGTCCTGCCTTCACCCCGCAGGGCCCGGCCCGTCCACCACCCGGGTGGGCCGCCTGTGCCAGGCAGGCGTCCAAGTCCACTCAGCCCTCAGGGCTCTCTGTCCCCCTCGGGCTGAGGCCGTGATACAAGACCCACCTCCTGCCGCCTCTTCCAGCTCCCTGAACATCACCCGGCGCTCCCGCACCACAGCACTCTGCCCTGGGCCTGCATGACCCAGGCTTTCTCACTCACCCACATCTCTGCTCAACTGCCACTTCCCCCACTCCCCCTAAAACAGCACCTACCACCCTTTCCCATTATTCCCTTCAGCCTCCAGAGCCGGGCCCTGAGCTCCTGCGAGCCCATGGACCACTCCTCCTCATGCAGTGTCAGCTCCATTTCAGCAGATGCTGGTGTCTGTTCACCACTTTCACCCAGAACCTCAAGGGAGGCCTGGCCCAGAGCAGGTCACCAGTAAACCAGTGTATAGACATCTAATCCCCGACACGACTCTTTCGGCTCTGGCTCTAGAATCCCCGCTAAACCTCCAGCCTCCACATGGGCCTTGAATCAGTCACGGTTACACGGTTACTCCCACACTCACTGGTCAATCCCAGGCTCCAGCACCACACCACAACCAGGCCCCCATCCCCCTCTCCCTCTGTCATGTCAGCCTGGAAACCCACACACACTCCAGCCTGGCCCACCCTTCCCTCCGCCTGCACCTGAGCATGTCAACACCCCAGAAGAAAGACACACACGCTGCCTGTCCTCACTTTACTATCTTGACTATAAACGTTAATCAGGCCCAACCCTGCTCTGCATTCTCAACTCAGCTTCCAGTCGTCCCCCACATCCCACTCTTTCCAATGAGGAGATGATGACCCTCTCAAATAATTTACTGAGAAAATGCAAGGATCTGAGACAAACTGTATACGCAGAACACCCACACCTGCACCCTCCTCTGCCTACGCTTCACGGTGAACACCCTGCTCCAGACAAAAGCAAGTTCTTCCCTCTGTGTCCTGGATCTAATTCCTTGTTGCATGCATGGAACTTCACTCTTTAACTGTTCTTTCTCTCTCTGAATCATGAACACGCCCTTCTAGACTGGACGTTTCCAGAATCACAAATACATGCTTAACTGTAAAAAAATCTCCATGAACCCGTATCATTCCCCACTGTCAGCTACTGTCCCATTTCTTGGTTTCCTTTCACATCAAAACTGCCAGGTATATCATCGCAAAATGTACAAATAACAAATGTTGAGGAAGATGTGGAGAAAAGGGAACCTTCATACTCTGTGGGTGGGAATGTAAATCGGTGCAGTAACAACGAAAAACACTATGGACGTTTCTCAAAATATTAAAAATAGAACTACCATATGACTTACCAATTCCACTGCTGGGCATATATCCAAAAAAATGATTCAAAAAGATACATGCACCCCAATGTTCATAGTAACACTATCTACAATAGCGAAGATATGAAAGCAACCTAAATGTCCATCAGCAGATGAATAGATAAAGATGATGTGGTACATATATACAATGGAATATTACTTTGCCATAAAGAATGAAATCATACTATTTGAAGCTACATGGATGGACACAGATTATCATACTAAGCGAAGTAAGTCAGAAAGAAAAAGACAAACACCATATGATATCACTTATATGTAGAAGCTAAAATACGATATAAGGGATTTGGTTCAAGATGGCGGAGTAGAAGGACGTGCTCTCACTCCCTCTTGTGAGAGCACTGGAATCACAACTAACTGCTGAACAATCATCAACAGGAAGACACTGGAACTCACCAAAAAAGATACCCCACATCCAAAGACAAAGGAGAAGCCACAATGAGACGGTAGGAGGGGCACAACCACAGTGAAATCAAACCCCATAACTGCTGGGTGGGTGACTTACAAACTGGAGAACACTTATACTACAGAAGTCCACCCACTGGAGTAAAGGTTCTGAGCCCCACATCAGGCTTCCCAACCTGGTGGTCTGGCAGTGGGAGGAGGAATTCCTAGAGAATCAGACTTTGAAGGCTAGCGGGATTTGATTGCAGGACTTCAACATAACTGGGGGAAACAGAGACTCCACTGTTGGAGGGCACAAAGTAGTGTATGCATTGGGACCCAGAGGAAGGAGCAGTGACCCCATAGGAGACTGAACCAGACATACCTGCTAGTGCTGGAAGGTCTCCTGCAGAGGTGGGGGCTGGCTGTGGCTCACCATGGGGACAAGGACACTGGAAGCAGAAGTTCTGAGAAGTACTCCTTGGCGTGAGCACTCCCAGAGTCTGCCATTAGCCCACCAAAGAGCCCAGGTAGGCTCCAGTGTTGGGTTGCCTCAGGCCAAACAACCAACAGGGAGGGAACCCAGCCCCACCCATCAGCAGTCAAGAGGATTAAAGTTTTACTGAGCTCTGCTCACCAGAGCAACACACAGCTCTAGCCACCACCAGTCCCTCCCATCAGGAAACCTGCCCAAGCCTCTTAGAGAGCCTCAACCACCAGAGTACAGAAAGCAGAAGCAAGAACTACAATCCTGCAGCCTGTGGAACAAAAACCACATTCACAGAAAGGGAGACAAGATGAAAAGGCAGAGGGCTATGTACCAGATGAAGAAACAATATAAAACCCCAGAAAAACAACTAAATGAAGTGAAGATAGGCAACCTTCCAGAAAAAAATTCAGAATAATGATGGTGAAGATTATCCAGGACCTCGGAAAAACAATAGAGGCAAAGAATGAGAAGATGCAAGAAATGTTTAACAAAGAACTAGAAGAATTAAAGAACAAACAAACAGAGATGAACAATACAATAACTGAAATGAAAACTACACTAGAAGGAATCAATAGCAGAATAACTGAGGCAGAAGAACGGATAAGTGACCTGGAAGACAGAATGGTGGAATTCACTGCTGCAGAACAGAATAAAGAAAAAAGAATGAAAAGAAATGAAGACAGCCTAAGAGACCTCTGGGACAACATTAAATGCAACAACGTTTGCATTATAGTGGTCCCAGAAGGAGAAGAGAGAGAAAGGACCCAAGAAAATATTTGAAGAGATTATAGTCGAAAATGTCCCTAACGTGGGTAAGGAAGTAGCCACCCAAGTCCTGGAAGTGCAGCGAGTCCCATACAGGATAAACACAAGGAGGAACACACCGAGACACATACTAATCAAATTGGCAAAAATTAAAGACAAAGAAAAATTATTGAAAGAAGCAAGGGAAAAATGACAAATAATATACAAGGGAACTCCCATAAGGTTAACATCTGATTTCTCAGCAGAAACCCTACAAGCCAGAAGAGAGTGGCATGACATATTTAAAGTGATAAATGGGAGGAACCTACAACCAAAATTACTCTAACCGGCAAGGATCTCATTCAGATTCCAGGGAGAAATCAAAAGCTTTACAGACAAGCAATACCTAAGAGAATACAGTACCACCATACCAGCTCTAAAACAAATGCTAAATGAACTTCTCTAAGTGGGAAACACAAGAGAAGAAAAGGACCTACAAAAACAAACCCAAAACAATTTAAAAAATGGTAATAGGAACATACATATAGATAATTACCTTAAACGTGAATGGATTAAATGCTCCAACCAAAAGATATAGATTGGATGAATGGATACAAAAAAAAAAAAAATTACCCATATATATGCTGGCTACATGAGACCCACTTCAGACCTAGGGACACATACAGACTGAAAGTGAGGGGATGGAAAAACATATTCCATGCAAATGGAAATCAGTAAAAGCTGGAGTAGCAAAATATCAGATAAAATAGACTTTAAATAAAGAATGTTACAAGAGACAAGGAAGGACACTACATAATTGATCAAGGGATCAATCCAAGAAGAAGATATAACAATTATAAATATATATGCACCCAATATAGGAGCACCTCAATTCATAAGGCAACTGCTAACAGCTATAAAGAGGAAATTGACAGTAACAAAATAATATACGGGACTTTAACACCCCACTTACACCAATGGACAGACCATCCAAACAGAAAATTAATAAGGAAACACAAGCTTTAAACGACAAAATAGACCAGATAGATTTGATTGATATTTATACAACATTCCATCCAAAAACAGCAGATTACACTTTCTTCTCAAGTGCACACAGAACATTCTCCAGGATAGATCACACCTTGGGTCACAAATCAGGCCTCAGTAAATTTAAGAAAATTGAAATCATATCACGCATCTTTTCTGACCACAACACTATGAGATTAGAAATCAATTACAAGGAAATAAACATAAAAAACACAAACACGTGGAGGCTAAACAAAATGTTACTAAATAACCAAGAGATCATGGAAGAAATCAAAGAGGAAATTAAAAAAATACCTAGAGACAAATGACAATGAAAACATGACAATCCAAAATGTTTGGGATGCAGCAAAAGCAGTTCTAAGAGGGAAGTTTATAGCTATATAAGCCTACCTCAAGAAACAAGAAAAATCTCAAATAAATAATCTAACCTTACACCTAAAAGAACTAGAGAAAGAAGATCCAAACAAAACCCAAAGTTAGCAGAAGGAAAGAAATCATAAAGATCACAGCAGAAATAAATGAAATAGAAACAAGGAAAACAATAGCAAAGATCAATAAAACTAAAGGCTTCTTCTTTGAGAAGATAAAAAAAATTGATAAACCATTAGCCAGACTCATCAAGAAACAGAGGGAGAGGACTCAAATCCATAAAATTAGAAATGAAAAAGGAGAAGTTACAACAGACACCACAGAAATACAAATCATCCTAAGAGACTACTACAAGCAACTCTATTCCAATAAAATGGACAACCTGGAAGAAATGGACAAACTCTTAGAAAGGTACAACCTTGCAAGACTGAACCAGGAAGAAATCGAAAATATGAACAGACCAATCACAGGTAATGAAATTGAAACTGTGATTAAAAATCTTCCAACAAACAAAAGTCCAGGACCAGATGGTTTCACAGGTGAATTCTATCAAACATTTAGAGAAGAGTTAACACCCATCCGTCTCAAACTCTTCCAAAAAATTGCAGAAGTAGGAACACTCTCAAACTCATTCTATGAGGCCACCATCAGCCTGATACCAAAACCAGACAAAGATACTACAAAAAAGAAAATTACAGACCAATATCACCGATGAATATAGATGCAAAAATCCTCAACAGAATACTAGCAAACAGAATCCAACAACACATGAAAAGGATCATACACCATGATCAAGTGGGATTTATTGCAGGGATGCAAGGATTCTTCAATATATGCAAATCAATCAATGTGATACACCATATTAACAAATTGAAGAAGAAAAACCATATGATCGTTTCAATAGATGCAGAAAAAGCTTTTGACAAAATTCAACACCCATTTATGATAAAAACTCTCTAGGAAGTGGGCACAGAGGGAACCTACCTCAACATAATAAAGGCCATATATGACAAACCCACAGCCAACATAATCCTCAATGGCTAAAAACTGAAAGCATTTCCTCTAAGATCAGGAACAAGACAAGGATGTCCACTCTCACCACTATTATTCAACATAGATTTGGAAGTCCTAGCCATGGCAATCAGAGAAGAAAAAGAAATAAAAGGAATACAAAGTGGAAAAGAAGAAGTAAAACTGTCACTGTTTGCAGATGACATGGTACTATACATAGAGAATCCTAAAGATGCCACCAGAAAACTACTAGAGCTAATCAATGAGTTTGGTAAAGTTCAGGATACAAAATTAATGTACAGAAACCTCTTGCATTCCTATACATTAATGATGAAAAATCTGAAAGAGAAATTAAGGAAACACTCCCATTTACCATTGCAACAAAAAGAGTAATATACCTAGGAATAAACCTACCTAGGGAGACAAAAGACCTGTATGCAGAAAACTATAAGACACTGGTGAAAGAAATTAAAGATGATACCAACAAATGGAGAGATATACCATGTTTTTGGATTGGAAGAATCAATATTATGAAAATGACTATACTACCCAAAGCAATCTACAGATTCAATACAATCCCTATCAAGTTACCAACACCATTTTTTTTACAGAACTAGAACAAAAACCCTTAAAATTAGTATGGAGAAACAAAAGACCCTGAAGAGCCAAAGCAGTCTTGAGGGAAAAAAACGGAGCTGGAGGAATCAGGCTCCCTGACTTCAGACCATACTACAAATCTACAGTAATCAAGACAATATGGTACAGGCACAAAAACAGAAATACAAATGAATGGAACAGGATAGAAAGCCCAGAGATAAACTCACGCACCTATGGTGAACTAATCTATGACAAAGGAGGCAAGGATATACAATGGAGAAAAGACAGTCTCTTCAATAAGTGGTGCTGGGAAAACTGGACAGCTACATGTAAAAGAATGAAATTAGAACACTCCCTAACACCATACACAAAAATAAACTCAAAATTAATTAGATACCTAAATGTAAGACCGGACACTATAAAACCCTTAGAGGAAAAAATAGGAAGAACAGTCTTTGACATAAATCACAGCAAGATCTTTTTTGATCCACCTCCTAGAATAATGGAAATAAAAATAAAAATAAACAAATGGGACCTAATGAAACTTAAAAGCTTTTGCACAGCAAAGGAAAATGCAAACAAGACGAAAAGACGACCCTCAGAATGGGAGAACATATTTGCAAATGAATCAACGGACAAAGGATTAATCTCCAAAATATATAAAGAGCTCATGCAGCTCAATATTAAAAAAAAACAAACAACCCAATCCAAAAATGGGCAGAAAACCTAAATAGACATTTCTCCAAAGAAGACATACAGAGAGCCAAGAAGCACATGAAAAGCTGCTCAACATCACTAATTATTAGAGAAATGCAAATCAAAACCACAATGAGCTATCACCTCACACCAGTTAGAATGGGCATCATCAGAAAATCTACAAACAACAAATGCTGGAGAGGGTGTGGAGAAAAGGGAACCCTCTTGCACTGTTGGCAGGAATGTAAATTGATACAGCCACTATGGAGAACAGTATGGAGGTTCCTTAAGGAACTAAAAATAGAATTACCATATGACCCAGCAATCCCACTACAGGGCATATACTCAGAGAAAACCATAATTCAAAAAGATACATGCACCCGAATGTTCATTGCTGCACTAGTTACAATAGCCAGGACATGGAAGCAACCTAAATGCCCATTGACAGATGAATGGATAAAGAAGATGTGGTACATATATACAATGGAATATTACTCAGCCATAAAAAGGAACGAAATTGTGTCATTTGTAGAGACGTGGATGGATCTAGAGACTGTCATACAGAGTGAAGTAAGTCAGAAAGAGAAAAACAAATATATTAACGCATATATGTGGAACCTAGAAAAATGGTACAGATGAACAGGTTTTCAGGGCAGAAATTGAGACACAGATGTAGAGAACAAACATATGGAAACCAAGGGAGTTAAGTGACAGGGCTGGTGGTGGGATGAATTGGGAGATTGGGATTGACATATATACCCTAATATGTATAAAATGGATAACTAATAAGAACCTGCTGTATACAAAAATAAATAAAATAAAATTCAAAGAAAAATAAAATGAAATGATACAAATGAATTTATTTACAAGACAGTAACAAACTCACAGACATAGGAAAACTCATGGTTACCAAGGAGGGGGGAGGGACAAATTATGAGTATGGGATTAAGAGACACAAACTACTATATATAAAATAAACAACAAGGATTTACTGTATAGCATAAGGAATTATACCCAATAGCTTGTTATAACTTATAATGCAATACAACCTGAAAAATACTCACTTTGCTTTACACCTGAAAGTAACACAACATTGTAAATTGACCCTACTTCAATTAGAAGAAACCTACTAGCCAGAATTACCCACACCTACCACCTCTGGCCCCTCCCTCCTGGCTCAGCCCACTCTGCGCTTAATCCCTCCGGAAATTCTCACTGTCGACTCACTCTGACTCCTTAGAACACTTTCCTCTCACCTCCTAATGCTCCCTCTGTTCTCTCCACCACACCAGCCACGGTCTCTGCAGGCCCCTTTCCTGGCTGCTCTGCTCAGAGTGTTCAGGCTCATTCTACGGCCTCCTCTCAACTCTTCCTGTTTTCTCTCCTACCTTCTCACCCCAGCTGCAAACGCTCCTCCCCTTAAAACCAGGCAGGCCGCTGTGATTGCATCAGCCAGCAGAGGACCGGAGAAGAGGCATCCCCCTCGGGAAGAAGATGAGAAATCAAAGAACCTCCAACCAGGCACTGAGGGATTTTTCCTCCAGGGTCCCTCAACCTGGACTCAAGGAAGCCTGAAACCCAGAAGTGGGTATCAAAATTGACTGGGGAAGCTCTTGGGGGCAATTTGGCCATGCGTCAGTAATCTTTAAAAATTCACCCCTTGACCCAAAAATTCCACTTTGGAAAACATGTCATAGGCCACTATCCAGAGTGATGCATCACAGGATTATTGTGAAGATTAGATGAGATAACACATATAAAGTGCTCAGCACAGTTCCTGGTACAATAATAAATGGATTGTTACTAGTAAACAAAAAAAAAAGAAAGAAAGAAAGAAAGAAACTAAAATGTCCAACTGTAAGGACATAGATAAAAAAGGATAGCTTTATATAGATGACAGCTTACTATACAGCTGTCAGAAGTCATGTTAGTATAGAAAGAATAATGACTCAATTAATTTAAACACATTGAATATATGAAAAGGAATAAGAAAAGTAAAATCAATAGATGTCACTGGAGAATGCTAGTGCACCAATCGCCACTGATAACAGAGAATTAATGGAAAATAAATAAAGCATTTAATCTGCCTTTCCAGTACGAACTGGATTTGGGGTTAATAATCATACCTCGTAATTAAAGTTTTCAGTACAGGAAAATTCCAGCCAAAAATGCAAAGAAATGACAAAATTAGAAAATTGCAATCCCTAATGGTTTACTTAATGAACAGATGGGAAACCCATTATGAAAAGGTCAACTGGGGCTTCCCTGGTGGCGCAGTGTTTGAGAATCTGCCTGCCAATGCAGGGCACACGGGTTTGAGCCCTGGTCTGGGAAGATCCCACATGCCGCGGAGCAACTGGGCCCGTGAGCCACAATTACTGAGCCTGCGCGTCTGGAGCCTGTGCTCCGCAACAAGAGAGGCCGCGATAGTGAGAGGCCCTCGCACCGCGATGAAGAGTGGCCCTCGCTTGCCACAATTGGAGGAAGCCCTCGCACAGAAACGAAGACCCAACACAGCCATAAATAAATAAATAAAAATAAAATTTAAAAAAAAAAAAAAAAGAAGGTCAACTGAAAAATCTGCAAAGAAGACATCAAGCTGTCATCCCCAAACCCACAAGTCATTCAGAGTCAACACAAAGAGACAGGTAAAACTGGTAATCCCCTCGATGGCCGGGGGGGGGGGGGGGGGGGGGGGCGGGGGGGCGGGGGGGGGGGTACTGTAAAGTCCACAGCACTGCCCACCAAGCACCCAAGCTGTCCCTCTGGGAAGAGAGAAAAGAGGCCCGAGCATGGGTCACACCATGTCAGCCTGGACTTATTCTCGCCCAGGGTTTCAGACCGTCTGTGAACGTCTAGTTAACAGACTAGTGTTGTCTGTTGGGGTTAGGGCTACCCTAACACTAACCCTAAACAATGAATTCTATGTGCCTTCAATATAATGATGCCATTGTGGCATATTAAAAAGTACATTTTTGAGATGCAGACTTAAGTATTTGAGATTCACATGACATGATGCCAGGAATTTGTCCAAATTAGTCCATTTAAAAAGGGTGGTGAGGGGTGGAGGTGATGAAGCTATTACAGGGTAAATAATGCTGATAATTATGGGAGGTGGGTGGTGGTCCCATGGGACTTCATCACACCTCTGCTTTATGTATGACCAAACTTTAACAATTAATATCTTCAATCATGTTATTAAAAAGGTTTAATGACATGGAACAATATGTCAAAAATATTATGTGAAATACTCAAGATTACACAGCTTAACAAGGTATGCTCCTGATTCTGCAAAAATAGCAGACACGACTTCACTTATTAAAGAGTCAAATCACTGCAGTAGGAGTATGACAAGTTTTGTTTTTTTTTTCTATGACCTGCACACCAGCTGTACTGAACTGAACTCCCCTTCTGACCAACAGATGTAATTTGACCAGAGCGGGGGGAACGGACAGAGACACAGCCTTCTGTTTTGCTTCTTGCACTGATGGCTGGGGATTTAATTGGGACACACTGGCCTCATCAGACATCGGAGGCCTTGTACCTAAACTGGGGAGAACGGGCTGACCTAAAGCTTCTGGACCCACCCTTCCTTCTTCACTGTACAAACCAGCTCCTGTGACCAGGAAACACAGGCTCCAGGGTCCCTCCAGCACCCCCCTCCCTACCCCACCTCCTACCCCATGTGACACACAGTTGAGGTGCCCCCAACTCCTGGTCCCCTCACTCTGTCCTGGGTCACAGCACCTGTTTCTAGACAGGATGTGTTGACCACACCAACAAATGAAAATACTGGCCCTAGAATATGAATAAGCATAACTTTTCTAAGTGCACAGCTATTTAAACTTCATTTTACTTTGTATTTTCATTTGTTATTTAATCAACGATATTTACTGAGCTCTTACTGTATACAAAGCAGCTCTAAATCAATTTGCCAAAAACCGACTTGCTGAATGAAATAACATTCATCCAATGACACTCAAGGAACTTACTAACCACAAATGCTCTGATTATTTCTGAACTAATCCCCTCTCCCTCCTCCCATATGTCCTTACACACTTAGTAAACTTCATCACGTGGAGCCGCTTTGCACTCATACTACAGTATCCCCGTGGGGTTGGTTCCAGGACACCCTCGGTACCAAAATCTGCAGATGCGCAAGTCCCTTATATTAAAGGGCCTAGTATTTGCATATAACCTACACACATTCTCCCTTTAAATCATCTCTATATTAATTAATACCGAATACCATGTACGTGCCATGTAAATAGTTGTAAATACAATGTAAATGCTATGTAAACAGTTGCCGGTGCCCAGCAAGTTCAAGTTTTGCTTTTTGGAACATTCTGGAAAGTTGGTTGAATTGGTGGATGCAGAGAACGCGTGGATACAAAGAGCTGACTGTAGCTATAAATACTCCTCTTGCATTGCTAAGCAAATATCACAGGGCTAGATAAATGTGGAAACAACAGCCAGGGGACACTCCTAAAGGACTATTTACCATCACAACAAATCTTCTCGCGCAATGAAGTAAAATCATCAGTCTCTGCACTGGAGTTCTGTCGGGTGGGTGAGCAGTGACACTATAAAAAGCAGAAAACCTTTTACTTGGATAGAACTATACCATGTAAAAGGCACATCTATGTCTACTGTCAGCTTTGAAAAGCAGAGCAAGGATTTATCCCCGTGATTTCAAAGAAACCAACTGAAGAACGAAAACGTTCTAGAATTTGCCTGATGTCCTAAGACCAGAAAGTGGCAGTGCCAGAACTGGATGCACGTTCTGCTCTCCTAATTTTTATTCCAGGCGTCTTCCACTTCTGGGTGGGCCAGCAACTCTGGGAAAGACTTCTGACCAACATTCTGTGCTAAGATATAAAAGACAGAGACCACGAGGTCTGTGCCCTGCAAGGGCTCACGAGCTAGTCACAATGACCAAAGCTCCAGAAGGAATACTTTACGTGCACTCTATTTAGAACATGCTCTCTTAACTAAACATCCTCAGTGGAAATGGCAGCAGGGGGCGGGGGTTGTTGGCAGCAAAGACAAGATACAACCAAGCACTTAGGAGTCTATCATTTGCCAGACAATGTCCTGGTCCCCCAAGAATTTCATCACGAGGAAAACATGCTCCTTGTCCTTAATAGCAATAAAACAGGACAATGTAGGCAGGACACCCTTGCAGAAAAGACACAGAGTAATTGTGATAACACAGAGCAGAGAAAGCCTCTGGCCCCTTCTCCATCTACTGGAGAAAATAAAGTATCTAAACAGGAAGAGAAACCTTTTAATACGTGGAGACAGCAGGAAACTTTTGTTCCCCTAGCCTGGATAATGCATGTAACTTTCTGTTTTTATTGTACTTTTATCATTACTAGGATTACATAACTCAGTGACAACCCACCCACTTAATTTTCAGCATTTTGGAGCCAGAAGAAACCTTAGTGATTATTTGCCTCAATCCTCCAATTTTGCCTGAAAAGAAATCAAGGCCCAAATATTTGAGTAACATCCCAGGTTATACACGGAGGAAGGCTAGGTGTGAGTTTTTATGTTATTCTAGGTCCCATAATATCACTAATTTTATAATCATCTGTTTTTAATTTATATTTTAACAGCCTAGAAACACATAATGGGTATTTTTTTTCCTTTTGTATATGCTTAATGGTTGAAGGATGAACAACGTAATTGCTATATTCTGAAAGTCATCAACATAAGTTTTGTTTCTACAGGCCACATATCTTATGCAAAATAAGAATTAAACAGAGTCTCATTATAATTAAACTTTTTTCTGACTTTATAGCTCAGAACATATCTAATGAATTTCTCCTGAAATCCTATATTATCTAGCAGTTGAAATAATAAGAGGAAATGAGGTTGTGGACCAGCAAGTCAACAGTTAGACATTAATGATAATTGCTTAAGTGTATGTGGAGCAAGCAGAGGAGATCACATATTATGTACAGATCATCATATGCTGATGACCTCTGCGGGATAAATAAGAAAATAGAGACATGGGCCAAGTACAATCGAGTGGAAATTAACATGTCTAGTGTCAGATCCACAAGGCTACAAGTTTCACAGTGAGTGAAGGGTCTCAGGAGTATTAACATCTAGAACTTTCTCGAGGAAAGAAGGCCGGCATGTGGGTCAAATGGCTGGACGTGTCACAGGAGGTGCAAGGACCCAGCTGGGCCCACCTCCAGAGATGACACCACAGCTCACCAAGGGCTCCGCACACGGGTGCAAGCTCCCTGCACCTCAGGCTCAGAGCCCACCAAGCCCACAGCCAGGGCTGGTCCAGACGCTCTCACAGGAAGATGCCCGTCCTCAGGCTCCGAACTCCAGGGAAGAAGGGAGACAAGATATTTTAAACTTTATAAAATTCTACAGACTGGGTACAGATTTGCTGATGTCTATCTGAGTCCTTAACAGTAAGTGCCTGTAATGCATCTTCACAACCGTTTGAAGAAGTTGACTGCTCTGTGTGGTGACCTGGGACTCAAGTGTAATGCATCTTGGTTACCTGACACTGAGAGTATGGAGAATAGCAGTAAAAAATATGTAGTTGATGCTGAGCGTCAACTACAATAAAACATCACACAGAGACACAGCATTCAAAAGTGGCTTGGTGTAGAGAGCTCTAATGACAGTCACTGCACAGTCTACTCAAATTTATATAAATTTAAAGCTCCAGTTTTGGCATCCATCAAGGCTTTTTTGGGGGAAGAGAAAAAAGAAACTATGCAACTTCAGTTGATCAAGGACTGAAATACGACAAGAACAAGCTGAGAAATTTAATCAAATGAATCTAATAAAATCACCCAAGTAATATCATGGGACATATGTGACAGTGACAACCAACCCCTTTTCAGGACCTATGTTAGATTACGGATTTCTCTGGTAATTTCTTCAAAGATCGTGAAACAAATCAAACTTCACAGGAAAAAATTATAGAAATGTCAAAAGGAAAAATGTTTTAAAAATTAATTTCAGTCTATTATGTTAAATCCATAAAAGTGAGTCTAATAAATGGCAGCTTTAAAATACCTCTGGCTGAAGAGTTTTTTACATATTTAAAGCAGTCCCAAATAAAAGGAACGAGACACACAGACCATCACAGCTGCTCTGAGATTTTGAAGTCAAACATCACTGACTCTTCTAGTTGGAAGGAAAGTCAGTGGTCAAGTTCAGCCTCTCCAGGGTTGTGGTAACATCAGTAGAACTTCAACCAGCCTCTGAACATCTCCAGTAAATAGTGAAATCGCCCCTCCCAAGACCAGCGGTTCCAAAGCTGGACCCTCTTTGAGGGACGCCTCCCTGATGCTGAGTGAATCACACACAGTGTTAGCAAATCTAGCTCCTCCGTCCCAGACACGTTCGATATCCTTCAACATCAATCTCAGGCTTAAAATCTGTCCTGGTCAATGGAGAGCCATAGAATAATTCTGAGAAGAGCATTAAGAACTCTCCTGGAAAGAAGGGGATGAGTTTTTTTTTTGTTTTTTTTTTTTAATTTTGGAGGTATATTTTAACAGGGGTTAGTGACTGGGGAGGGTCTGAGGAGGAAGTGTGAGGAACTTGCTAACTTTACACCTCCCAGACTTCTGGCTGAGGAGACTGGGTAGAGGGCTGCGCAGATGCTGTTACCACCCACCAGGCAGGCGATGAACAAGGGAGCAGGATGGCTTTGGAGGACAGAGAAGAGAAGCTCAGCGTGGACCGCCTCCCACAGCCCATGTCAAGATTCTTTCAAGGCAACAGGAAATCTGCGTCTGAAATTCACAGAGAGACCTTAACCGTGTAGTCATCCACATTCAGGGAAAGGGCTCCCGAGGATGAATGTTCAGATGGACTAAGCATGAAGCCCAGGGGAAGCAGCATATACTTAGCAAGGGTCCGGTGGAAGAAGAGGACCAGGAGAAGGTAACAAAAGCCAGCCCAAAACGAAGGAGGCAAACCAGGAGAAGCAGGTAGTGGAAACCAAGGAATGTGGGGTTTTCTGTTTGGATAAAATATACAGTGATTTAAATGATGTTTTTGAAGCATTTTTTTTAATTAGAGATTTTTATTAATGTTGAGTGTGAAACACAACCTACTAAATTAGAATATTAATGATGTTTCTGGATTTTAGGATTATACCTTCCCCAAAAGAGCACAGATTCACAAAGACTGATAATATGTAAGCACAAAAAGAGTCACAGTAATTTCAAAACAATATACACAATGTGCACTATGTTCTATGATTGTTTCAATTATTTTGCTGTAAACAAAGATAAAAGGACTGCCTTTAAAATCCCATAAGACTATTGCGATATTTTGATTTATAATAAGAAATATGTATTTGGTCTTTGTCTAATTTCTGGCACAGAGCTTCTAAAACCCTTGGCATTTCCTCAAAAATATGATGAGTGAAAAAAGTCAACATCATTGGTTGCCAGTGGTGGGGTAAAGTAGGGAAGACTGACAGCCAAGGAGCTTGAGGGAACTTTTGGAGGTGATAGAAATATTCTGTTTTCTGATTGAGGTGGAAGATTATGTAGGGGTTTATACATTTGCCAAATTTATTAAACTGTACACTGAAAATAGTGCATGTTGTTGTATATAAACTATATATCAATAAAATTTACTTTAGAACTATCTGAGCTTAGAATGATTTCTAGCCTATAATTAGACATCCAAATTTCCAGTAGTTATGAAGGTGAAATAGACATTTTTAGATATAAAAGGGCTCCGCACAGTGTATTCACCTTCTCTAGTTAAGGTCCTAGAGGATATACTTCAGCAAACAGGGAGAAAACCAAAAAAGAGAAACTTACAGGGGTCCAGGGGAAACAGAGGATCTGAAAGGAAGTCCAGGAATGATAGGTGATCAGCAAGATTAGAGAACAACCAATGTAGGTTGGAGCAGGGGTCCTGAGTCCTCTGGAAAGGCAGCCTCCAGGGGAAAAAATAAATTTATCTCTTAGAGTTTATAGGGAATATTAAAGAGATTTAAGTCAAAAATGTTGAAGCATCTGAAAAATTCCCCTAGAAAAGCAGGAAAATGAAAAAAATAATAATAATTGTTAACTCCAGGAAATAGAAAGCATGACATAAGAAAGGACGTTTGAACATAGTACACGATATGACTTTGCAGTGACTACTATTTGCATAGTCCTAAGAATCTAAATATTAACTTTTTATTTTATAAAAATCTGTGATCTCCGTTACGGAATTGGGGGCACAGGAGGTAATAAGAGAGGTAGATGTGAGAAAACTAAAACCCCATCTATCGTGATGGGGAGTTGGAAATCTAAAATGGAGATATTTTAGAAATAATTAGGCAAATGCCAAAGAAAACAGCTACACAAGTTGTGAATGGTTGCCTCTGTTGAAAGGGGAGTAGTCAAAGGATCAGAAGGGGCAAGACAGGAAACTGTTTTTATTCATGAAAATTGAAGTTAATAAAAAATAGAAAATGTCTTCTAGCTCTAAAAAAAATAAAAAAATAAAACCCTTGGACTTTCCTGAATGATTGGAGCAAAAAAAGGTGTCTTGATATTCATAACAAGCCCCTTTCAACTACACTGAGTTTACGTTAATGCAGTGACTTTTGGAAGCACCTAAGGATGGGGGCTGGTTGTCAGGGGAACCAACCCTGTCATCAGAGTTGGAACCTTCAGTCCCACCTCTGACCTTCAGGGAGGAAAGGGGAGCAGAGCTGGAGACTGATTCAATCACCAATGGCCAATGATTTAATCAATCAAGCCTATGTAAAGGAGCCTCCATAAAAACCCAAGGGGACAGGGTTCAGAGAACTTCTGGGTCAGCGAACAGGTGGAGATTCACGGAGCGTGGCACCCAGGTGCTCCGTGCCCTTTCCCCATACCTTGCCCTGCGCGGCTCTTCCATCTGACTCTTCCTGAGTTACATCCTTTTATAATAAACTGGTAATCTGGAGAGTGAAATGCTTCTCTGAGTTCTATAAGCTGCTGTAGAGAATTAATTAAACCCAAGGAGGGGGCTGCTGGAACCTATAAGCTGCTCAGTCAGAAGCCCAGGTGACAACCTGGACCTGTGACTGGCATCTGAAGAGTGGGCAGCCTTGTAGGACTGAGCCCTTAGTCTGAGGGACCTGACACCATCTCCAGGTAAGCAGTGTTGTCAGAATTGAGTTGAACTGTAGGACACCCAGCTGGTGTCCCAGAGAACTGCTTGGTGATGTGGGGCAAAACCCCACACATCAGAGTTAGTGTTAGAATCGTAGCTATAAACCACAGATATGACAAACTAACCTTTAGGTTTAAAAAATATTCATAAGGGAGATCCCATAATACTTACAACTGAAAGACAATGAAAACATTTCTTTACCCCAACAATAACTAGAAACAATTCAAAAGTAAAATACCGTTCCCATTAGCAATGAAACATATGAAGCACCCAGAAATTAGCTCAGCAAAGAAAACACAAACCCCCATAAAAAAAAAGTCCAAAATTCTATTAAAAGGACATAAAAGATGATCTGAATAAATGAACAGGTCTTCCACAGTCTTGGATGACATTATTAAAATGACAATAGTCCTCAATATAATCTACAAATTTAATACATTGAACACCATCAGGACTTTTTAAAAACTTCAACCACTTAATTTAAATTTATATAGAAAACTATAAGCCCATCAACGGCTAAGTCCTGATAATGTTCAAACTGTGAAAAAGGGGACACTTCTTCTCCAGGTAATGAGACATACTGCAAAGCACATTTATGAGAGCTGTTTGGTACCCACTGAAGACAGAAAAACACCCATGAAAGGAAGAGAACAGACCCTCAGACAGGGTATGGGAATGATATAAAGACGGCATTAAACATCCATGAGTAAAAACTGTTTAGTAGACGATGTTGAAAACTTTGCTTTGCCATGTGTGTCACACCACATGCTCAAGAGGACTCTGGACAGAGGAGATGTTTAAATGTAGATGGTGAATCGATAACACTATAGAAGGCTGGGGAGGAGAGAATGTTGGTGACATCGGCCTAAGAAAGGATTTCTTAAATGAGAAGAAAATAGCACAAACCATAGATGAAAAATAGATCTGATTATGTCAAGATTAATTACTTCTGTTCAACAAAGGACACAACAAATTTTAAAGAGGGATGAAATGCTAGGGGAAGATATTTATAACATCAAAAATTGATTCTAGGGCTTCCCTGGTGGCGCAGTGGTTAAGAATCCGCCTGCCCATGCAGGAGACACGGGTTCGATCCCTGGCCCGGGAAGATCCCACATGCCACGGAGCAACTAAGCCTGTGTGCGCCACAACTACTGAGCCTGCGCTCTACAGCTTGTGTGCCACAACTACGGAAGCCCACGCACCTAAAGCCCATGCTCCGCAACGAGACTCCACGACAATGAAAACCCTGCGCATAGCAACAAAGACCCAACGCAGCCAAAAATAAATAAATAAAATAAATAAATTTATTTTTTAAAAATTGATTCTATACGTCAAAATTTCAACAATTACATAGAACTGAGTCCACTCCAAATAGTTTAAATAGCAAGAGACTCACGGCAGGGTATTCCTTGTCTTACAGAGTCTTGGAAGGGCTGAAGAAAAAGTAGAGACCACTCTCACCGAGCCATGACTGAGAACCAGGCCACCAAAGCAGTGGCCACTCTTCTCTGATCTAAGGCCTGGGTCCCAAGAGCACAGTTGGCTCCCAGGTCAGGAGGCCTCCCAGCTGGGCCACCCCTGCTGCCAGCCCAGAACTGGGCTGTGCCTGCCGGGGCCACACCAGGGCCTGTGGGAACTGGTGCCCGGACACCAGGCCTCTGCTTGGCTTGAAAGAGCAAACAGCAGAGGTCAATCCTGGGCCTTGTTGAGGTCTTCCAGACATGGCACGAATTCATCCAACCTAAACCACATCTTAAACACAACCCACAAGGGACTCCGAGAAACATCACTTTTACAAGAGCCTATAATGTAAGGAAAGAAGACCAGAAGGAGGTTTAGCAATGCTCCATCACATCCTCAACACTGGTGATAGAGTCGCATCTGGAATACACAGAGAACCTCTGTGACCAAACAAGAAAAATCAGGAAACCCTATAGAAAAGGTACAAAGATATGAACAGGCAATTCACAGAATGGTAAACCCAAACAGCTAAAAACTCACAAAGTTTTTCTCAAAGGCATTAGCCATCAGATAAATACAAAGTAAAAAGTAAAACAATGACATACCACTTTCTCATTGGATTAGTAAAAATTCAAAAATTAGATAAATGCTGATTTGCTGTGCTAGCGAGTATAAACTGGGAGAAATATTTTAAAAACTAAACTGGCAGTACCCAGACAAATTAAGTAAATTTTCATTTTTTTGACCTAGCAATCTCACTCCTGAATAGACATTCCAGAGAAGTTCTCACACAGGACCCGTGTGGGAATACTAATCACAGTGCTGTCTGTGGTGGCATCTAGACGTCCACCCTGGTGGATGCGGAAATCAAAGGTAAGGACCATCCATGGCCACAATACACACCTCCAGGGTCGAGACTCACATACAACAGATATGAACAGTGCCCCTGGGGCTGGACAACCCAGAGGAACTCTCACTTTTTGTAACAGAATAAAGCAGTAAGAAACAACCCACCTGATAAACATTCACCAGGAAAAATCTGTACATTTTTTTCCCAAAGGCTTCTGAGTTTAAAAAAAAAAAAAAAAAGCAAAAGAATGAAGTCTACAATTCAGACTGTTTGTATAACAGAAAATTAAATACACACAGAAATACTACACACTTTACAAAAATACATACAATTTTAAGGATATCAATCAAACACATAAAAGCAGTTCCCTGCATCCATGAGGGAGGTCAGAATAGGAAATGAAAATACAGAAAATAAATCCAAGGACAAAGTGAAGAGTTCTGCATGGACTAACAATACCCTCAGGGTACCAATAAACGCGCACTTCTATCCTCAAGACCAGGGAGAGACTGTCAGTACGACCTAGAACTACTAGGGAGAGCACGAGCTGCCTGAAAAACGACTCGGAATATTCAAGACAGGGGAGGGACAGAGACTAAGCAAGGGAAGAAAAACTGCAGCACAGTAAATAATAATATACAAAAGTGTGTATATAAGAGGGTGTGGAGGAAAGGGAACCCTCCTCCACTGGTAGTGGGAATGTAAACTTTGGAGCCACTATGGAAAACCTCTGTGGAGGTTCCTCAAAAAACTAAAAATACAACTACCATATGATCCAGCAACCCCACTCCTGGTCATACATCCAAAGAAAACCGTGGTTCGAAAGGATACATGCACCCCAATGTTCATAGCAGCACTATTTACAACAGCCAAGACATGGAAGCAACCTAAGCGTCCACTGACAGATGAATGGATAAAGAAGATGTGGTACATATACACAATGGAATGTTACTCAACCATTAAAAAGAATGAAATAATGCCATTTGCAGCAACAGGGATGGATCTAGAGATTATACTAAGTAAAGTACAGAGAAAGACAAATATCATACAATAACACTTATATGTGGAATCTAAAAAAAAATGATACAAATGAACTTATTTCCAAAACAGAAATAGACTCACAGACATAGAAAACAAACTTATGGTTACCAAAGGTGATAGCAGGGGGAGGGGTAAATTAGGAGTTTGAGATTAACACATGCATACTATGATATATAAAATAGATAAACAAAGACCTACTGTATAGCACAGGGAACTATATTCAGTATCTTATAATAAACTATAATGGAAAAGAATCTGAAAAAGAAAACATATATATGACTGAATCACTTTGCTGTATACCTGAAACTAACACAACATTGTAAATCAACTATAGTTCGATTAAACAATGGTTAAATAAATAAAATTTAAAAAAAATTTTAAGTATATATATAATATGTAATCATTTATACATATGTTGTATTTTTATATATATGTGTAGTGTATATGAACTTTAGTCCCAAAGCAAGAGGGAACCACTGAAATGTTTCTACTCTGAGACCGGCCAGTTCAAATTTGTATTTTAAATAGTGGACTCTCTTGCCTTGTAGAGAATTACTGGAAAAGAGCCAGACTGAGGACAGGGAGAAAGTTTAGGATCTCAATGTTGGATAATCTGTTCTAGGAAATGTAGAGGCAATGGGAATAGAAATTAGAAGACTTATCAAAGAGAAATTTAAGAATAGAGAAAATGGAAGGACTAATTGAGGTCAAGTTCAAATATGAGAAGGGTGAAAAAACCGAGTGTGGCAAGGCTGGACAGCCAAGCCTCGGTTGGGAATCCCAGGAGGCAGGTATTTAGAGGGAGGGAAGAGAGTAGGTACAGTGACCTATTAGACACAGTGACCCTCCTAGACCTGTGACAGCTCAGTAGGACGAGCCTGATGCAGAAGGGAGGGGGCCAGAGGTGCAGACAGCCGTCCACTGGATCTAGGTGGTGATGAAGCCAGAGGCTACATGCTCAGCTTTTATTATCCTGAAGCAGATGGTAGTGAAAATGATCTGTGAATTTAGAGTCAAGTGAGGCTCCTTAGAGAAATCATCCAAGTCAGAGATAAAAGGCTTCCAGAATCACCCCTTCACTTACATCACATTTTCAGCCCAGAGACAAATGTCTCTCCACCTAAATCACTGCAGTTCTTATTCAGCCTTATTCGCCCACCAACAATATATTGGATCCAACGGAGTCAACACATTTTTAATTTTTCCAAGAACAAAATAAAGGCACATCAAGCCCTATATCCTGAAGTAAACTGCCAGGATACTATCCAAACATTTTACACCCTCAAAGCCATTTAACCAAAATAGCAGAGCAAGGACAGTGAGAAATAATTGCTGAACATCCTGGGTAGCTGCAAAATGTAACACCTCCCAAGGAGAAACCACATCCCTCACCTCTCCAAGCAGCAAGTGCTGGTCTATAGCTTTCAAACGTGCTGGGTGGGGGAAATTATCTACAAGTATATGTTTGCAAAAACCATCTCTACTTTTACCCCATTGTTTTTATTACTCTTTTCAAAGATAAGACTTGTATGTTAATAATGAAGAGACTCATGACTTCCAAAACTTTCCACAGAGTATTCAAATGCATTTATTTGGAATCCTGAAATAGTTCCTTTCTAGCCCATTTTCTTCTTAATGAGCTTGAACAAGCTGCACTACTTTAAGGCCAATAAAACTTTTTTTAAAAAAGTAAAATACCTAAAAGCTCTCAAAACCTTTTATCTGTCTAGTCTCTTCAGAAATTTTCATGTCATTGCAAACTTCTAAATGAAATACCATGCACTCATAAAAGTTATTTAAGTAAGCGTATAAAATAGTATGGAAAACTGAGGACAAAACCAATATATTAAAGTATACCGAAATAATTTATAAGAATTAGTACTACTACTTTTACTGAGAAGTTTAAACTAAAAGGAAAAATGCAAAGCCTATAGCCTATTCAAGAATCGGAGACTCTTATTGTCCTTAGATAATGAATCTAAGGATTTCCTCAGTGGATGTGGTGTCACTATTAGAATTTGGAGTGAATTTAGACTCCATACACTCTAAATCCTTGGGTTGTAACATCGAACAACACAGCCTTCCCTTCTGTAGATTCCGTAAAACAGGTCCACCACCCACCATACCCGCAGTCACTACCCTGGTGTACAAAAACACAAGATCCCAAGTGCACATCAGATAACAGCTTTCCAACCAACCCAAATCCCCTTTAGCATCAATTAACAACTGATCAAAACCAACAAGGTCTTACCACCAGCTAGTACCGATGCCCAGAGCATCTTTACTCCACAGTAAAAGTGGATCCTCCTACATAGGGATTTTTTTCCACTCTAACAGTAAAGTTCGAAATATGCAAAGTGTCATTATCTGGAGAAAAGGATAACTCCTGGAACCATCACTCCTATAGAATTTCAGGGATGGATAAGACTTGGAGGAAGCAGCTTCCCACCAGGATTACACTCACTTTTGCAACCTGGGAAACCAGGGCACTAAGAGGAGGTAAGAAATTATGGCCCCGTTGTACAGGAAACCAGTAGGATATTTAAAAAGGGAGGCCAATGGAAAGACTTCTCAGCCTGCACTCCTGCTGCAGTGCTGCTGTGTGTGTATAAAGCCACAATTTAAATGACACAGAATTCTTCTCCACACATGTGCACTAGATCAGGGGCTGGCCAAAACGTGCCTTCGGTTTTTAAGTAAAAATAAAAGACACATTTTTCACTTTCACCAAGAACTTTATTGAACGATGTATTCACCTTTTTGTTCCACTACCTTCTGCCATTTTTCTGGCAACTTCATAATTCCACCTTCCCAAAACATTTTATCTTTTTGAGCAAAGAACCGTTCCAGGTGCCTTTTACAGTCTTCCAGGGAATTGAATTTTTTTCCATTAAGAGAATTTTGTAAAGAATTCTTGTTAAAGAAATAAACGGAAATCTGAAGGTGCAGTGTCTGGTGAATACAGCAGACGAATCAGAACTTCCCAGCCAAACTGTAACAGTGTTTGCCTGGTCATCAAAGAAACATGTGGTCTTGCGTTATCCTGATGGAAGATTACGCATTTTCTGTTCAAATTCCAGAAGCTTTTCGTCGAGCGCTGCTTTCAGTTGGTCTAATTGGGAGCAGTACTTGTTGGAATTAATCGTTCGGCGTTCAGAAGTAGAGCATAATAAAGGACTCCCTTCCAATCCCACCATATACACAACATCACCTTCTTTGGATGAAGACTGGCCTTTGGTGTGGTTGATGGTGGTTCATTTTGCTTGCCCCACGATCTCCTCCATTCCACATTGTTGTACAGCATCCACTTTTCATTGCCCATCACAATTTGTTTTAAAAACAGAACGTTTTCATTACGTTTAAGTAGAGAATCACATGCGGAAATACGGTCAAGAAGGATTTTTCCCACTTAACTTCTGTGGAACCCAAACATCAAAGTGATTAAGATAACCAAGCTGGTGCAAATGATTTTTAACACTCGATTTGGATATTTTGAGGATGTCAGCTATCTCCCGCATGGTGTAACGTTGATAGTTTTCAACTAATGTCTCGATTTGATGGCTATCAACTTCAACTGGTCTACCCGACCGTGGAGCATCATCCAGTGAGAAATCTCCAGCACGAAACTTCGCAAACCACTTTCAACACGTTCCATCAGTCACAGCACCTTCTCCATACACTGCACAAATCTTTTTTTGTGTTTCCATTGCATTTTTACCTTTCTTGAAATAACAAAGCATAATACGCCAAAAATGTTTTTTCTTTCATTTTTCATAATAAGATGGCTAGACAAAAATTCACCAATTTTGATAACTCTTTTTTTAAACGCACGCTGATATGACAGCTGTCACATACAATCTAACAAAATTGTTTCGAATGAAGTTAGAGACAACTAAGTGCTACCAGAGCCATCTTATGGAAAAAACCGAATGAACATTTTGGCCAACCCAATACCACCAAGGACCCTTCTGCCTGAAGTATAAAAAGAGACCCAGGGAATTTCCTGGTGGCCCAGTGGTCACAACACGGGGCTTTCACTGCTGTGGGCTCGCGTTCCATCCCTGGTCAGAAAACTAACATCCCGCAAGCTGTGCAGCGTGACCAAAAAAAAATACTACTACTAATAAAATTTTTTTAAATAAAAAGAAACAAGAAGGAGTAGGGTTTAAGCATTTTTAAGCATAATTTTAAAATACAACAAGGCTTAATTTTCTCAAGAAATTATTCTATTCTCCCTGAAAATAAAAAGGACTATTTTTGGCCCATTGCAGCTCTGGCATAACAGATAATAAAGGCTCCAGTGGGTCCAAGATATGGTGCACAGAGGAATGGCAGTAATTTTCCCACCCAATCAATGCCTCCAGGTACATCCTTGAAGGGAACGAAGGTACAAAGGTTTCCCTCTCTCTCTCCCACAGTGGAGCAGGTATCAAAGGACAACACTTCTCTGGCATGGTCAGCACCCTCTTCTAAGCATCCAATAACTGTTATCTTTTGTTCTTATCATTCTGATGTTACAATACCTCGATTTACTAACTACCATCTCAAATTGACTAGAAGTTTTATTTTCCATGTAATTATATATTTAATATTTAAAAAGCCTCAGAAAGCTTTCAATCACTAAAATCATATCCAGTAACTATCAAGTCACAAGGCAGTACATATTTGTTTCTTCCTAATGGTCCCTTAATTCTAAATTTCATTAACATCAGGTTGTTACTTATAATGCAAAAGCAGGAATGAAGGGAATAATGAAATTTTCCTCTTCTTTCATTACCAACAACATTTATATTTGGAAGCTTAGAGTTACTGCATTATCATTGCTATGTTAAAATCAATCCACGAAAATCGGAATAGATGTTCTCTCAACACAAATTCTACCAAAGTATCATTCTACCTTCACCACTGATTCAACCATACCTCAATGAAAATAATTAATTTCCACCACCCAAAAATGTTAGTAACCTTCCAACGTAAATTCAACTAGTTTTAGTTACAATAGATAATCAACTCCCCTGTTTGAAGAAAATGGTGAACAAGTTTCATAAAGGCCTCAGCGTGCTCAGTGTCCACCTTACTGACTGGCCCACAGCGGGCGCGGAGTAGGTATTCGCGGAGGATAGACAGGAGTGGGTGATGAATGGACAGAATCGGGTGAGCAGGCAAGGAGAAAGGAAAAGCAGAAGGAAGTGAGAAGGAAGACCTAAAGAATCCCCAAATCCAAGAAGTATACATGATATGATATAGACAGTAAGCACAGAGATGCAGAGATGACCACCAGTCAGGTCCAGCTGGGAAAGATACAAAAGAGGAAATGGGAATTCAATCAGCCTTTTCAGATGTTAAGTTAAGAGAGACAAACTGTGTTACAGGAGAGTGAAAACCATTAGACAAAGGCACAAAGTCAGGGGAATGAAATGCATGTTCATAGAACAGTAAGCAGATTAACTTGACTAAAGTAGAGAGTTTCTGAAGGAAACCATGGGAGGTGAAGCTGCAAAGCCAGGCGGGTAAATACGGTGCCTCCTCTACCCCACCCCCCTTTAAACACCACCACCTCCCCCTAATCACACACTCATCCTCCATCATATGCTTTCCTTATCCAAACCCCCAAGAAAACTACAATTTCTGATAAAGTGACAAAAATCATAGAAAATGCAAGAAAGAAAAAAACTGATGTATAAACAATTTGCCCAAAAAAACCCTATTGACTAGAAATATTAACTTTCAACTAGCATCGGATTACATCCTTCCCAGTGTTTATACACAATTTCAGAGTTGTTTTGTTTTGATGTGACAAATTTGGTTTGGACCACTTTGAACGATGTAGTCCATTAAGGCAATAAACCAGGACAGATGAGTAAATAGCACCAACTGTGTGCCTTCTATGTACCAGGCAGAGTTGTAGGGGCTTTACATACACTATTTAATCGTAATATTATTAATTTGAAATGATTCCTCCACCTTCATACATATGAGAAAAAATTACTTAAGAGTCACCTAACTGAACAGCCAGCTAGGATGCAGATATACCTGGAATACCAGTAGTTAGAGGAACCACTGTTGCATCACCCAAGGTGTGTGCTCAGCACCTTTTTAATGGAATCAGAAGGAAACACTGCTCTAAATGCACCTGCTGAAGTTCACGTACACATGGCTTGTATCCAAATGCCTAAATGCGTGAAAAGCCAGGCCAGTGGGGTAAATGACTTCAATCCAAACCACAGCCTTACAGGAAGCATGAGAAAGGATGTTTTAGACAAAACTAAAATGATTTGAAAACAGTGCTCCCAGTCCCAGCTTATGCTGCCAAATCTGATTCAAATACATGAAGCCCAGTAACGCAAGATATAGGGGAAAAGACGGCATTCTTGAAATCCCCTTTCCTGTCATAGTAACACTGAGGCATTACACACAACAGGGGTGATTTCTGACCCTCACTCATTTATTGGTCAATAACTGGACGTCTACACTCTGTCAGATGCTACTGCTGGATATAAGACTGCTCCAGGCTGTAAAAGTTCACAGTCTAACAACTTCACAAGCAGCATGAGAAAGTCTGTACTCCTAGAGTGGGTCTTCTTTCTATTTTGATATAAAACTCAAGATAACCTTTAGAACAGCCAAAATGAGAGTCACGCAATCTAAATTTTAAAGCCCAAGCCCTTTATTGACTAGTTAGTGCTCCAAAAGCTCACTAACACACTTCATTTTATTTTATTCACATTAACAACAGATTTGGTTTTCTAAGTACAGATCCTAGATGGGCCATTGGCTGCTTAATGCCCTGAGGCAAGTTACTTCACCTGCCTGACCCTGGTTCGCTCACTGGGAAAACGAGGATAAATAGTTATACCTCAAGACTATCGTAAGGATTTGAGATAATTACGTAATGCACCAACACAGGGTCTGGCATTTAGTAGAAGTGCAATAAATATAGCTAACATCATAATCACAGGATTCATGAACCAATAACAAATTGATCACAAAAATCAAATTAGAAGTAATGGGGGTGGGGGTGGAGAAGAGACCAAAGACAGCTCTAAGAATCAATAGCTGACGGGAAGGAAAAAGTCAAGAAAACCACACGGATACAAAACCTCAGCAACAGCCAACTGGAGTCACCAGCCTATTACACTTCAACAGCAGTTGAGGGCAACAGCAGTGTTTTCACGGGATGCAGCCATGATGGGTCTAAAGATGACATTAAGCCAGTTAAAACAGATGAACCATTTAGGCCATGTGTTTAAGAAAAAGACGGATAAGCGCATAATTGACTTCGGAAAGATTTCTATCAAAAGCGATCCAGCATCACAAATTTAACATTTCACATGTCTACACTTTAATTAACTGCAAAATTCTATTCACAAGCTTCTGCTGTAAGGAAAGCATGTGCAAAGAAAACTCTTAAATTTCTTAGCAATTTTTGCACTAAACACTGAAAAAGATGTTTTTTCAAGCAAATGAACTGTGAAATTTCAGTGTAGTGGCCTAAAACATCGTCAACTCCTTAACAGCTAAAACAAGATAAAGTCTTGGTCCCCACTATTGCTAAATGTTATTATATCTGCCAAAGAAACACAAACATGTGCCATGGAGATCTCTTTTCACTCGAATTTTCTCCCTACATTTGGAAGGCAGTAAAAAGCGAAAAACATCTGTTCCTTCCTGCAGAGCTGACAACCCTCATTCTATGGTTTAAAAATAAAAGCTGTCCATGGAAGCTTAGAGATATAACTATCACCTGCTTCAAAGGCAGCTGGCAATTAATTGATCCAAAGATATGCAAATTAAGGCCAGAAAACAACTTCCCTGAGGACAATGCTGGGCTCCCCAGGGCTCTAGTAATTTCCAAGACACCCATAAAATAGGAGAGGGTGGTAAAGAACCAAATGTAAAGCCAAATGACAAGAAAACAGACAACAGCTGAGGAACAGAGGCCTGTGTCACCCTGGATTCACTCGACCACCGCAGGAAAGCTTCCATGAGAGATGCCTGGAGAAAACCTGCTTCACTCTGACCAACAGTCACCCTGCATCCAGCCCAAGAAGGCCACACGTTCAACAATGAAAGGAATTCACCTTATTAATAACAGAAACTGGGAAATCTCATAAAAGAAGGCCTTAAATTCTATAACATTTTTTAAAGTTTTTACTCCATATGAAGTCTTACAGTGTTGAACATCCAAAAATGAGGAATAAGCAAGAACAGTCGGACTCAAATCAGTAGACTCAGCTCCTATTTTTGGCTCAGCCTCTGAATGAATGACAGTGTGACCTTGGAAAACTTTCATCTCTTTGTTTACCTCCATTTGCCCACCAGTTACAAGATTCGGTTAAACCTACCTTTTTTTTTTTTTTTTTAAGAAAGTGAGTGAGTGAGATAAATATATAGAAACTGCTACACAAATATCCACTGGTCACTGACCAACTATATCCAAGCATCACATATAAAGTAGGGGATGCCTCATATGTATCACTTATGTGTGGAATCCAAAATATGACACAAATGAACCTATCTACAAAACAGAAAGACTCACAGACATAGAGAACATGGTTCTCTGGTTGCCATGGGGGAGGGTGTTGGGGGAGGGATGGAGTGGGAGGTTGGGGTTAGCAGATGTAAGCTATTACAAATAAAATGGATAAATAACAAGGTCCTACTGTATAGCACAGGGACCTCTATTCAATAGCCTGTGATAAACCATAATGGAAAAGAACATTTAAAAAAAAGAATGTATGTATGTGTATAACTGAGTCACATTGCTGTACAGCAGAAATTAACATAACATTGAAAATCAACTGGGCTTCAATAAAAAATATATATATAAATAAATAAATAAAGTGGGTGATGCCCATATTAAAGCGACTAACTCTGCACAGGAAAAAATCCTGCTTGGAGAAGTCAACAAAAAAACCCAGGTACCTCCTGAACAGGAATCCTGTAAGAGTCCCAGATTTCAAGTTTGGAAATTTAAATGAAATGCTAGCTCCAAGAATACCCTTTTTTTTCTTTCCTTAATGGAAACAAAACTTCAACCTATTTAGGGTCCTACAATCTTCAGGACTCTGACCTAATCCTCCTATGAATTCCTTTCTCCTCATCCCTTGCCAGGAGGTAAGTCACTGCACACTTGATGCACCCAGAGTACTACATCTCTATGTGCACTTGTCAGTGAGCCTTGGAAAGGCAGAGACATGATTTAATGATCGTTATATCACCGAGCATCTAACACACTGCCTGGCATAACATGGCAGCCCGGTATACATAGATATAAATATTTGTCAAATGAAGGAAATGAGTATATTTGAAATTCTAAAGAAGAACAACCATTAATATTAATGAATGATCATCTTAATTTTAGTGATATTTTCATTTCTAGAAAAATAATATATAAAATGAGTGTTACCTAGGTAAGGAGGAAATACTGAATTTCTCAACAACATTAAATTCACAAAAGTTAACTAAAGAACTTTCCGATCCTCTTCCTTCAGAATCAGTCTTTTGGACGTTTTTATGTTTCTTTTTTGTTCTGTTTTGTTTTATTTACAATTTATCTAACAGATATTAGACTAGAAACATTCCTTTAACTTAACCTACACGATATCGGGAAGGGAGAAGTAAAAGAGGGACAGCAAGCACGTAAAATGAATCAAAGAGCTACTCTGAAGTGTAAGAATCTATAAACGTAAAATAAAAGATAGCCCATGGATGAAATTTAAAATGTGGCCAATACAAGTAAGTACCAAACATGAACAGCATTTAGCTAACTAACAAGCATCCATGCTCTGGAGAAACATCATCTACTGTTTCATAGATAACCTGTTTATTAAAGCCACAGAACCTAAGATTTTAAGCTTTTCAAATTACATTTGAAATTTTTAATCATTCAAATACTTATCACTACCTACCGGGACTTGCATAAATTCTCATTTTCCCCTGCTCCTTAAATTCTTGCACTCCATTATTTCATTTAGACATTGAGAAGTTAGTAAACATGAAACAAGCTGACAGTCTACCAGCGGGCACTTAAGGAAAGGCGTGGGACCTACGCAAGGATAAACTCATCACACTGCTCCACATTTTCCGCCGTGAGCCGACCCTTCAGCCGGCTTTGCCAAGTCCATACGGACGCTGGAAAGGTACCAGTAGTAGCACCCCGGGTGCTTTTGGCCTGCTCACCATCACTGTCTCCAGGCTGGGCCATGAAACCAAATGTAAATGATGCCTAATATTCTAGATCACTACGCATTAATTTCCTGAAAGCATGCATCCGATTTGGTTGCGTCAGCAACCAGGAGTGACCACCTAAGTTCACTACGGCGTCCACGCCGATCGCTGAGAAACTACGTGTCACATGCGCGCACATGGGCATGTACATCAGAGCAGCCCTAGAATAGATGATGTGTCAGAGGACCGTGAACATTCTCGTTATTTTTAATGCTGTGGGAGGAGGAAGGAAAGAGAATGATGGCTTTGCAAACGGTGCCAAAAAGGAGCCGATCTGCCTGGCGTGACCCGGGATATTTTGGAGAAGTGGACAGAGCGGCCCTTGCTCCAGATGCCTTAGGACAGAGGCACCTAAGCTGCTCCCTTTAAGACCCTGTGTGCAAACGGAAACGTCTCCGAGGGGCAGGCGCCCTGGGCCCCGAGCCCAGCGCTCACCTGCGAACACGTCCTGAAGACCGCCCGCCCCGCGCTGCGCCAGGTGCGCCGAGACCCCCGCCCCGGGCGCGCGGCCCAGCTCCGCGGTCCAGTCGGCCGAGCGGCTGCGGCCCGCGCGGGGCTTCCTGGCCGGGGCGGCGGCGGCGGCGGCGGGGGCCGCGGCGGCTCCGGACCCCCGGTCCAGGGAGGACTCCGGCCGTCTCTGGACCTGGGGGCTGTGGCTGGGGGACGGGGCTGGGGAGGGCCCGGGCGAGCTGAGCTGCCGGGTGGTGGTCCTGACGTAGCAGGGCGCCAGAAGCGGGCGGGCCCGGGAGCAGCACGGGCTGAGCGCCGGGCTGCGGGGCGGAGAGGCGGCCGCGGGAACGCTGGGCCTCGGCGAGCCCTCCTCGCGCGTCGCCCCCGGCCTGCGCGGGGCCTCTCCCGCCGCCGGGCCGCACTCCGCCCCCGGAGAGCCTCGGGGCGCGTCCTCGAAAGCATCCTCCTCGCCTTCCTCGTCCGTGTCCGCGGCCCCTCGCTCCCCGGGAGCCGACCCGGGAGACGGCAAGGCGGCGGCCGCGGGCTGGTCTGCAGCCGGGGGCCGGTCGGGGCGCGCGGACGGCGCCGCCTCGGCGCCTGGGCCCGGCAGGGGTCGGTCCAGGCCTGGCAGGGCCCCGGGCGGGGGGGCGGCGGAGGGGGGCAACGCCGGGGGCGACTCGGGGCTCGGGGACTGCTGCTGCTGCTGCATCTGCTGGAGGCGGATCGCCTGCTGGATGTCCGAGAGCAAGTCCTCCTGCTCCGCGGCCGAGTGAAAGCTGTAGAGGTCTGTGTCTGATCCCGAGCTGGTCCTTTGTCCATCCTGCACCCCCGCCGCAGTCTCCGAATCCTCGGCCACCGCCGGGCCCCCGACCCCGGCGGAGCCGGGCCCCCGGGGCCGCGTCACCTCGGAAGGGTCGGCACACTCCGTATCGGACAGGCCCGTCTCGTCGGCCGAGAGGCTGAGGTCCGGGGTTTTGGTGACCAGGGAGTGGGCGCTGTCCAGCTCGCCGGATTGCAGGGCCTGGGGGTCCAGCACATCCTCACGGGAGCCGCCAGCACCTCTGCCCTTGGACAGGGTCTTCCGGATGCGCAGGTTGGAAAAGACCGAGGCCCTGGGATCCGACCGGCTCTTCTTCCTGCCCGGCTCCCCACCGCCGCCCCCCTTGCCGTGCCGGCCCGGCGCCTTCTTGCCCCCGCCCGCCTTCTTTGTGCCCTCGGCCTCGCGGGGCCCGGCGGCGTCCTCACTGCCGCCGCCGCCGCCGCCTCCGTGCGGTGCATCGCCCGCACTCCTCTTCGGCTTCGCGTCCTGGTTCCCCATGCTGCTGCCGCCACCGCCGTCAACGCGGGCGCTCAGGCCATGCCAGCTCCTCGGCCCGGCCGCGCTGGGATCCCGAAGATTCGGGCGGCGAGCGAGCTGCTGAGAAGAGGGAAGCCGGCCGCGCACCTGCCGCGCTTCGCAGAACGCGCCGCGGCTGCGCCCGCCCGCGCGGGACCGAACGCGCTCACGCAGCGCCGCCAATGGCCGCGCGGAACGCACAAGGCTCCGCCCCCTACCAACCCTAGGCCCCGCCCAGTCCGCTTTCAGCACCGCCCCCTCCCGCCCCCGGCCCTTCGGCCCCGCCCCCCACTGCTGAAGCGTCCGGAGCGCCCCTGGGTCTGAGGACCTCACTATCCGCCACCGGAATCCAATGCCTGGTCCCTGCTGAAGGGCTTGGCAGCTGGAAGATCCACGCTGAACAAAAAAAGAAAAAATTTAAAGGGGAAAAAGGAAAGCCACATTCCAGTTTAGAGGTGCGGTAATCTCAAGGCCACATACACTACCCCCTCCAACCTGCCTGCAGAAGCATGGCTCTTTAATAAATACTGGTCGAATGGATTGGTCTTTTCTTCAATAACTGATCATCTTAAACACCGTTAATGTGCTTGACATATGGTTTAAGAAAGGTTACTACACACAGTGCTGCTTTTATGTTCATGAAGACCTTGCATCTCCATGAGAGAACATCAGCGGTCATCTCAAAATTTCATTTTTCAAACTCTTTTTTTGACAAAATGGCGAGGTGGGGGGGGGAATCAGAAAATACTGAGATTAGACTTCATTAAAATGCTAATCTCTAAATTTCTATGCTATTACCATATAAACCAAATAGCATTTATATTCAAAAAGGGTGCATATACTTTAACTCCCAGGAGGTCAAACTCATCAATATTTAACATGTGCCTATTGTTGCCGCCTACAAAAAAGAAAAAGACAAAAAAGAAACACCCTTGGCACAAACACAAGAAATCACATGTTATGCGGAAAACCACCACTCTCCCAAGACAAACTTTGTCCTTGCCTTGACTATAAAAGTTTGCAACAGTTCACTGTCTGGGGGAGAAAAATTTGCTGTCCCAAAATGTGTCTCTTTGGCATTAGGATTAAGTTAGGCTGATTATTTTTAAGAAACAGAAGACTAAGGAAGTCTTTCTTTTTACTTCCACTTAGCTGCCTAAAGAATTCACATATTAGAGCTGAATAGTTGTCGTCAGAGATACCCGCCAGGAAAAAGAGCTGGGCCCAGAGATCTGATCCACTCTGTCCCTTGTCTCCGCTGGTCCAGCAAATGCTCCTTTACAAAACAGTTCCTTTCCTACCTCCATATGAATTGCCTTCCTCCCCTTTGAAGTTCCAAACCATTACCCACAACATCCTCTGTTGCCTTTAACTGAAGACAGTATTTAA
This sequence comes from Balaenoptera borealis, assembly GCF_965194805.1. NCBI lineage: Eukaryota > Metazoa > Chordata > Mammalia > Artiodactyla > Balaenopteridae > Balaenoptera > Balaenoptera borealis. The sequence continues at coordinate 163,586 of NW_028123982.1, read as the reverse complement.
GGTGAGGGCTTTGGCCGTTTTGGCCACGATTCTGTTTTCCTGGGTCTCTCCCATGTAGACATGTTACTAAACTTTTGTGTGATTTTCTCCTGCTAATCTGTCTCATGTCAATTTAATTCTTAGACAGCCAGAAGAACCTAGAAGGGTAGAGAAAAACTTTTTCCTCCCTGATAACTGTTACAGAGTTTCTTAATATTCTGCTTCAATATTAATATAAAAATTTTCCTCACTGTAAATCATCATTATTTTAATTCCTTAGGAAATTTAGTTACTTATATTTAAAAGAGATTTTTAAACATCATTGATATCTAAAGAAGCTCCAAGCAGTAAATTAAAATAAGAGTTAAATGGCATTAATCAATAACGTTACAAATATTTAAATTAGAAGCTAATTGTTAATCACTTTGGAAATAGGTATACCTAGCTAACATGTTAGTATTTCTAAAGTAAGCCCAAAGGAGGAAAAAGTACTACATATTACATGATGCATTTTAAATGCCACAAGCAAACGTTCCTTTACATATTGTGAATGAATATTTTAAACCTCCTTCCTTAACCATTTTATCAAAAAAACTTTTTTAAGGTCCTATAATTCTTAGATGTAAAAGCTTCACACAGCAATAATTACTAACTTCTTTCTAATTAGTCTCTTAAAAATAGATGTTAACTTCAGGACAAGTGGTCAGTTATCCTCAGGTGGCCCTTTTGAGCAAATAACTCTGAGAAATCAACTCTAATAACTTTGCCAGGGTACTGTCCCAGTCTCTGAGCAACTCCAGAGGACTTGAAAAGCCTTTGTTTCAGGTCTTTCACAAGACTGCTCTCTCCCAGAATCCAGGCTCCTCAGAGGGCACAATTTGCCTGAGGCTGTAAGAATTTCCTGCTTCTCTGAGGACTGAGGTATATGGATCTTTATTTTTGCTTTTTCTTTAACAAGACATCTTTGATTCTGAACTATTTGTTTCCTTACTATTTTTTCCGAGATATGTTCTACAAGTTCTGAAGACAAAAAAAAGAGAAGGAGAGAGGAAGGCAAAGAGGGAAGAAGAAAGAGAGGGAAATTGAGAGAGAAGACTGCTGATTTTTTCACATCCTTTGAATGTGAAACAACAGATGACGGTTATGTAGCAGGTCACAGATGACAAAGCTCTATTACATGCAAAGGCCTATTTGAAACTCACAAGTGTGTTCAGTAGGTAGGTAGGTACTTTCAATCCAATTTAATTAATAAACAAGCTCAGACTATGAGACTTTTCCTAGGTCACATAGAAGCAAAGGCAATACTTGAACCTACAAATTTAGATCCCAAATTCTTTATAACAAGCAACACCACATAATTTATGTTTCCAGGGACTGGAAGAAATGAAAACACTGCTTTTGTTCTTCTGTCATAAGGGATCTCCTACGAAGCTAAAGAGGTTTGTAAAGGATATTGGCCTTTCTACCTGAAAGGGATCATTCAGGGACTCTTAAGTAAGCTGTCATCAACCATTCAGAATGAACTATAGAAAGCCCACTCTGAGCGTCTCAGCCCACAGTGTTCCTAGTTCAGGGGCAAGAAGCAACAAAAAGCATTTTAAAGACAGAGTCCAGGAGAAATTAAGGTTGAGGAAGCCAATCCTTAGCCTTAGAGTAGCATTCTTCATTAGAAACATAATGCAAGCCTTATGGGTAATCTTTAATTTTCTAGTAGCCACATTAAGAAGGTAAAAAGAGGGACTTCCCTGGTGGTCCAGTGCTTAAGATTCAGCGCCTTCATTGCGTGTGGCCTGGGTTCAATCCCTGTTCCAGGAACAAAGATCCTGCAACCCGTGTGGCATGGCCAAAAAAGGAAAAAAGAAAGAAAGGTTGAAAGAAATGGATGAAATTAACTTTAATAATATATTTTATTTAACACAAAATATCCAAAATAGTTCAGGAAAAAAATCAATAAAAATTACTAAGGAGATATTTTACATACTTTTTTTCACACTAAGTCTTTAAGTCCCAGCATCAATTCCAAGTTGAGGCAAACTCCCGGTGCTGAAGCACAGCCTAGAGACTGGACTTGCGGGTCTACATCTGACTCTGGTATCATTTTGTCCAGGACCATGTGCTCATCCCTCTGCCTGCTTTTCTTTTACAGGCGGTACCAACCCGACAACACCATGAAGATGCAATGAGCAAATTGCCTGAGAATTCCTAATGTGAAAGGCCTCTAGGCAGTGTGTCCAGATATTTGGCTTTGCAAAATGTATTGATTTCTAATTTAATTGCATTGTGGTTGGAGGACATACTTTTTGTATTTCTATCCTTTGTTTTAGGGCCCAAAATATGCTCTGTCCTGGAGAATGGTCCATGTGTCCTTGAATGCATTTCCTTTACTATCTTAGATGCCGTTGTGGAAGCTCCCACCTGGACTACAAATGATCTATTGCAGTAAATAACCACTTACCTCTATTGCCATCTCGGTTCTCATGAAATCCAGCCTAACTCTCCGGTATGAACCATGTGTGTTCAGTAGACATTGCATTTTCTTTCTGGGCCAAAAATTAAACAGGATAGCCCATTGGGTATGAGAATCTGGAGTGGCATTCAAGTTACTTGAAAAGTAACTTTCCAAGACCTGTTCATCCTGTGAACCAAGGGAGGTAAAATACTGCCTTTATGTGTATTATACTTATTCCATAATCTGGAAATTTTCACTGTTAAGTATGTCAGTGTCTGACAAGTGGTGCAAATTGATGCTTGACCACATTCTTTATCTGGTGTAGGGTTCAAAGTTCTAGAATCTAAAGAAAGATCCAACCTGGACCCCAAGACTTCCAGCATCTGTAACCCTCAAGGGGAGAGGCATTTTGTTTCCTATACAGGAAAGTACTTCCCTGAGTGACACTGGGTGAGGAAAGACACTTTGAAGGCATAAAAGACATTGGCAGTTTCCACAGTCTCAAATTTGTGAGTTGAAATGTTTGTGGAGATTTACACTGACACCTTGTTAGTAAAATTGTGTTGGCTTCTGCTTGAAGATTCATTGATTCTCTGCCCTTATAGCTTTTGTTCAAGACCATATTTTAGAACAGAGGTGCTTCTGCAGCACAGGTGCAGTCAAGTTTTTTCAAACCCCTGTGCTATTAATCACCAATCCTGATAATGTTTGGTTTGGTTTTCTTTTGCTGACTTAAAAAAAAAAAGACCCAGCATCAATTTTTCACTAACAGCCACATCTCAGTTCAGACCAGACGCACTCACTTGTACAGCAGCCACGTGCAGTGAATGGCTGCTCTTTCTGGACAAGGCCTTACCTTTGATTTCTCAGAGCTTCTGGAGCAACGCTGAGAACCTGGGAAGGCTGATCCAAACTGTGTTACTTAGTTGTTCAGAACAGTATTAGGTATTTGGATGGACTTAAATTGTCCTGTAGGTATTAAAGCTCTAAATGTGTTCACATATAAGCGTAACATTTCTTATTTAACACACTGTAGGAAAAAAACTTACCATCTTTTTTAACCATTCAGCTTATTAAGGATTTAAAAGCGGTTAAGTCCTTGCTCTGGACACAGCCATCAGGACACTAAAGCATTCATAGAACAGGAAGGCCCCTGGGAAGAGATTCCAGTATAAATGTGGACATGGAAACAAACAGAACAAAGAATGTTGCTCATCAGCCCCTTTCACAAGGGTTAAGTCCTAATGCACGGCAGACAGTGTGCCCTGAGGGGAATTCAGGATGGAAAAAACAGGAAGCATCCTGTGCTTTTGTATATATGGGCCCCTAGGTAGTGAAGATGCATGTCCAAGGAAGAATTTCAATGGTCCCAGATTCTCGCATCTTCCTATCCATAGAAAAGCACTAAAATCATTAACTTGAGATATTTGTGATTAGTCAAGTCAGTCTTTTACTAATGCTTGACTACACGTACTTCCTCACCAAAAAAATTCATATCGAAACTGGCCCCTTCCCCACCTCTTCAGGTCAGCTCCTCAGAGCTACTGAGAGGTGTCTCCCAGGCTCAAGTCCTCAGTAAGGCCCGCAAATAAAACCGAAACCCACTGTTCTCATGTTGTGCGTTTTTTTCAGTCAACAGACATGAGAGGAAATAATATTCCAGAGAGCACTCCAGTTTTAATAATCTTTTCTCTGCCTTAACTACTAAAATAAGAGCTGCCCACAAAAATTAGGCCAAACCATGAATGTTCATTAAGTCAAGACTCCACAAATAGCATGCATACACGTTTTTTCCCTAATAAACATTAGTTTCTCGGTGCACAGTCCAGAAGATGAGCTCAATGTTGATTTAAATCACACTGCTCCCTAAAATCTTCACTATATATATATATATATATATGTATTCTTTTAAAGATGTTTTTACGTTGAATTCTAAGTGACAGAATTTTCTCCTAGAATTTGAGTCAATCTGGTTAGTTATCGTAATATAGGAAAAAGCCAAAAAGAGTAAAGAGAAAATGTTTCCATTTCCGGGCAATGGCTTGCCTGCTCATTACAAAACTTTGCACTTCCACACAGAAACTCAGGGCACTTGTTCTGAAAAGAAATGAATCCAAAGCACATTTGAAACTGACATCTGTCAGGTAATTTACATTCACTAGGATGTGGCTACTTGCCTTTTTTTTTTTTTCAACACAAAGTAGAGGTTTCTTCTAGGAGCTTTGCATCAGCTTCCTTTTCCTCAGGGGAGCGGGTAAAGGCTGGCGTGAGATTTGATTCCTTTCACCTGTGTTAGAGCCTTAGCTATATAAACTTGACCTCACGGTGCTCTCACGGGAAGGGGAAATTTTTACCCTTGACAACATACCTCGTTTTTCTTGTAATAGTCCAGAAATGACTGTCATCAGAGTTTCAGGGTGAAGTGACTGCATTACTAGCTTAGTGGGAATTAATTTATGAGTATCTATCTCAACACTCTAAACCCTTCCTACCTCAAGGATTAGAGAGGCAGGAAAAGAAAAGGGATTGGGAAGACTGCCTTTCCTTGCCCGCGATGCTATATTAAAGACCGCCAGAGCTCTTCCGTGCATGTGTCTCTTCTTGTCTTCTAGAAACTTCCTAGCCTCGGAACCGTTTTTACGCATTTCTTCCTTAGCCCCAGAAAAACTCCTGGGACTTCGTTTAAGGCGGATGCATATATACAGGATTAAAAATGACAACAAAAATTCAAATAGCATTTGAAGAGTTGAGTGGTTCATTTCACAATTTACACTGGCCCTTCTTGGGACTCTGTGGGGTTGTTGAATCTGAGACGCCTGAGGAGAAAGGCCAGGGTGTGCGAACTTATCCCCATATAGCCCACAGTTTTACTGGCCTCAGGGCGGTTGGATGGAGCTCGTCCCCCTGAGCCAAGCTCAGCTGCAGATGGAAGTCGGCCGAGTGCAGCTCGGCTCCTGTGCACCCCCAGCCTGCTGGTCTCCAAAATGGATTAACCCCGCAAAGCGGCAGCTCCTCCGATATTCAAGGAGCTTGTGAGCGGTGGCGAAGGCATTCCTTGAAGCCTGACCTATCTGTATTACTGCTGATTTTAACAAGCTTGCTCCCTGCACTCGAGGAACTTACAGTGTAACAGGTGAGGCAAGACAGACACTGAACGAACCAATAAACTACCTAATTACAAATTGTGATGCCTGCGGACTTGGAGGTTAGGAACAGGTGCTTTGTCTACGAATGGGAATAACCTGCTTTAAAGTGGGAGGTCAGGGAAGGCCTCTCCAGGAGCCTGAGACCCATGATGAGAGATGGAGTTGGAGAAGGATTCAGGCAGGCAAAACGTGTGAGAAAAGTATTCGGGTAGAGGAAAGAGTGTGAATCAGGGTGAGGAAGCCACGCAGTTTATTGGTAACAGCAACTGGTGAGGTGGTTCTGTGCCTCAGAGTCTATGACCCCACTTTCAGGGCATCTGAGCTCCTGGGACGTCTCTGAACATTTTTAATTTCCATATGCCACCTGTTTTCAGTATAACAGAATGGAGTATAAATCATTTAATGCCCTTTAAGAACCATCTGATCCTTGCAATTATTTATGTCGCTAGGGTATGAGGCAAGCGACCATATGAAATGGGGAAGCAAAGATTAATGGACCCACCTTGGGGGCACCTGCAAACTGACTCCCTCCCCATTCCGATAGGTATCCAGCCTCTGTCCTTTTTCTGTCCCTAAAACCACTGGAAAAGACCTATTTTAACCATCTCCTACTTCCACCCTCACCATTCTACCATAATAAATTAAACCCCCCCCCCTCCTTTTTTTAAAGCTACTTGGTCAAAGTAGCTTCAGTCGGTAGGGAGCATTGGCCTTAGAGAAAATGGGTTTGAATCTTGACTTTACCATTTATCCTGAGTAATATGGGACAAATAATCTCTCTGAGGTTATATTTCCCCATCTATAAAATTAATATAACAGCAGCTATTTTATAAGAACATTGCTAGGATTTAATTAGATAATGAATACAAATGGCCTAACATATATTCAGTGCTCAATAAATGTAGAACAAAGGAAATGAGTCAGTTATGTAGTCCAAATACGTCCAGATGTCTTACGACCTCTTCCAGGCCTCCTAGAAACGCAAGAAGGCAGAATTGCTAATTCACCAAGACTGAGGAAGCCTGCCAGTTATGAGAAGCTGGACATTCTCAAGTTCTGTTGCTAGGTGTTCTGAGCTGTCGTCATCTTGTCAACAAAGACCTTTCACTTATGCCACCCTCAGATGAGTGCCAAGGGCTGAGTGTTTTTCTGATTGACCCAGGGTTTTCCTGCCCCAGATGCTGGATTTTATCCACCACAGCCTCAGAGGCGTGGGTTAGGAGAGCCTGAGCCCTGAGTCAGTGTACCCAGGACTCTGACCAGAAGATGCTGTCTGAGCCAAGCTTTGGGTCCACTTCAGGGACAGAATTCCCAACCAGACAGGAATCTACCCAGTACCCCAGATCTGACTGCATCTGGGAGGTTCCTTAGAATACATTTTCTGAGCTAGAGTACATTTTCATGATCTAATAGTAGAAATTAATAGCATTAATCAACGGGTAGACAAAAGTGGTCTATCCATACAATGGAACACTATTTGGCAATAAAAAGTAAAGAAGTACTGATACATGTTAGCATTTGAATGAACCTCAAAAACATTATACTAAGTGAAAGAGCCAGACGAAAAGACCACATCTTTAACAATCCCATTTATATGAAATGTCCAGAAAAGGCAAATTTATAGAGACAGACAGTAGATTAGTGGTTGCCTGGGGCTGGGGATAGGAAGGGGGAGCGACTGTAAATGGAAATGAGTTTTATTTTGCGGGGCGGATGTAACTGTTTTAAAATGAGATTGTGGTGGTGGTTACACAATTCTGTGAATAAACTAAGGAATCATTGAATTAAAATAGGTGAATTTATGGTATGTAAATGACACCTCCACAAAACCATTAATAAAAAATTAATTTGAAAAGTGAGTAGTTCTCCCTTTGGGCCTCAGCTTGGAGGCCGTAATTTCCAGACAAGAAGTGGCCTGTGTCCCATTGCTCTGCAGCCTCTGTCTGGGTGCCCAAGTTCAGCTCCCCACTCAGGCCCAAAGGAGCCTCACGGTGGCTCCAGAGATGAACGCTCACAAGTCCTGAAGCTGGGGGAGGCCAGGGGATGAACTCTCTCCAAGATCCTTCAGGGGGGGCCCTGCTGACATGCTGGTTTTAGGACTTCTGATCTCTAAAACTGTAAGGCAATACACTGGTGCTATTTTAAGTCACGAAATTTGTGGTAATTTGTTACAGCAGCATTAGCAAACTGACGCAGTGTTTAAAAGATGAATTCCCACACTGCATGGATTATCCTCAGAAGGACTTAAAATTTAGCCTTTAGGCCTTACTCATTCGCAAATTTTATTTCTATGAATACAGGGGGAAACCTTATTAAAAGACTATTAGGAAAAGGTGCTGCTTCGGTTGTCTTCCTGTGCTGGGTGCCAGAATCTTGACTGCAATTGTTAATTTGGAGCACAGCTGATTCAGACGTCATACAAAATCAATTTGCGACATTAAAATGATAATAAGGATTGATTAAGACAGATTTAGCTACACTAAAGAATAAGAACCTCAGTTTACTTAACAATTAACTTAAAACGGGGTGGGGGGGGAGGATAAATTGGGGGATTGGGATTGACATATACACACTACTATATATAAAATAGATAACTAATAAGAACCTACTGTTTAACACAGGGAACTCTACTCAGTACTCTCTAATGACCTATATGGAACTAGAATCTAAAAAGAGTGGTTATATGTGTATGTATAACATATTCACTTTGCTGTACAGCAGAAACTAACACAACATTGTAAATCAACTATACTGCAATAAAAATTAATTAAAAAATTAACTTAGAGTATAACTAATATATAGGCTTTGTTAAAGTTAGCTCCCCATTCTTTATTAAAAGTTTAGTATATTTTAATCCTGCTGTCTTTGGTTTCATTTTCTCCCTATAGGATGGTAATTCTCTCTGGCCTCAGCCTAACTATAACGCACCCCAAATCCACTCGCCTCCTTCACATTGCCTCTAGGTTGACTCGGACATTCCAAATCCGACTCTACCCCACCCCACCTCCCATCTCATGCTCTAACATCCTTTAGTCCCTGACTTATGAGGTTGTTGGTTAGAGAAACCAGAAAGTCACTCTAAATGCTGGTTAATTTTTTTAAATTCCCAAACATTCCTTACATCTTCTCTCCCCCTTGCCCCAGCCATGGTTCAGCTCTAAGCCCTCAGGCTCTCTCTCCAGGACCACTCTCACTGCTTCCTCACTCATCTACCTGAAGGCACGTAAAGGTCAATCCATTCCAAGCAGACCACAGAAAAAAATTCTAACATGCAAATCTAATCATATACCACCTCTAAGTAAAACCCACTCCTTACTCACCAGCTTTAACTGAAAGCCTTAAATGATCTGGACCCTAACTCTTCAGTTTCATGCTAGAGTTGTGTATGTGATTGCTTCCCCCCTCCACACCAACACCTTAGAACAGCTCCCGGTTTCCATCTGGAAATCCACAGGCTTCTGGGGAAGCTGACTCCTGCCCTGCTTGGTATTTAGTATCTGGAGTGGAATATGTGGCTTAATACAGAAATACTATTTTAGAATATGCACAGGACCTCTGCTAGTTGCATGAGAGTAGATCTGGGACTATGGCTGGAATTTCTTGCACAAAGTCTCTGGACAATGGACTAGATGCACCAGAGGCCGGGGATGCTAGAAGTCAATTTAACACCAGGAAGGCAGCAAATATGGCCTCTGTGGGGCAAACATGAGTCCTGGGATAAAATCATGAACCTCTGCAAGAAATTATGCCTGAGGGCTATGTTACCTTGAAATGTTTCCATTATGTCAGTAAATAAATTCCTTTCACTATTTAATATATTTAAATTGAGATTTATATAAATGGCTAGATACCCTGTGTTCATGCATTGGAAGACTAAATATTGTTAAGATGTCAATTCTTCCCACCTTGATCTATAGATGCAACAAATCCCAGTCAAAACCCAGCAAGCTATTTTGTGGATATTAGCAAACTAATTCCAAAGTTTGTGTGAAAAGGCAAAAGATCCAAAACAGCCAACATAATGCTGAAAAAGAATAAAGTTGGGAGACTGACACTACCAGATTGCAAGACTTATTATAAACTATGGCAATTAATACAGTGTAGTATTGGTTAAAAAAAAAAAAAAGACATGGATTAATGGAACAGAGTCCAGAAATAGATACACCTAAATACAGGCAACTGATCTTGTACAAAGAAAAGAAACAAAGGAAATTCCATGGAGAAAAAAAGTAGTCTTTTCAACAAATGGTGCTGGAACAATTGAAATTCCATATGTAAAAAAAAAAAAAAAAAAATCTAGACACAGACCTTACACCAGTTATACAAATCAACTCAAAATGGATTATTGTAAAGAAAAAAGTTTCCCTCTACTCACACACAGAATACTTCTGCAACCACATGTGTGGGTTTTCCACACCAGGCAATTCTCCAACACCTCCTGGATGTCCTACAAATCAATTCTGACAACAGCCAGACCCAACACCGACCCCATGAGGTGGCCTGCCCCCGCTTCAGATGCCAGGTCCAAGTCCAAGATGTCCCCTGTGTTTCTGACCTACTGGCTATAAACCAGAGTTTCCACAACCCCCTCCTGAGGTTCAAACATTTTCTAGAACAGCTCAGAGAACTCGAGGAAACACTTATGTTTACAGGTTTATTCCATAATAAAGGACACAGGTGAATAGCCACAGGAAGAGATATGGGGGTGAGGTCCCGAAGGGTCCTGAACACAGGAGCTTTTGTCCCCTTGGAGTTGGGGTGCACTACCCTCCAGGCATGTGGATATGTTCACTGACCTGGCAGCTCTTCAAACCTCACACTTTCGGGATTCTTTGGAGACTTCATCATGTAGGCATGATACATCAACTTCATTTCCAGCCCTTCCCCTCTCTCCTGTCTCCAGAGAAGGGGGGTGGGCTGCAAGTTCAAGCTTCTCATCCCGCTTACTCTTCCTGGTGATCAGCCTCCTCACCCAGGAGCCCACCAAGATTTCTCTCATCAGAAGAAAAGATGTTCTCATCATCCAGGAAATTACAGAGGTCTCAGGAACTCTGTGCCAGAAACTGGGGGGATATATATACTATTATTTAAGAATTATAGACCTAAATATGAAGCACTATACTATAAAACTTCTATAAGAAAATATAGGAGGAAATTTGTGTGAACTTGGATTTGGCCATTAGTTTTTAGGTATAAGCTCCAAAGTACATTCTATGAAAGACAAAATGATATATTAGATTTTATTAAAATTAAAAACTTCTTAATTAATTTAGGACTAAGGAACCAAGAATATGCAATGGAGAAAGGATAGTTTAATAAATGGTGTTGGAAAAATTGGACAGCCACATGCAAAAGAATGAAACTGGACCACTATTTAACACCACACACAAAAAACAAACAAACAAAGAAAATCAAAATAGATTGAAGACTTGAACGCAAGACCTGAAACCATAAAACTCCTAGAAGAAAACACAGGTGGTAAACTCCTGACATGGGTCTTGGCAATGATTTTTTGAATCTGACACCAAAAGCAAAACAAACAAAAGCAAAAATAAACAAGTGGGACTACATCAAAGAAAAAAGATTCTGCACAGCGAAGGAAACCATCAACAAAATGCAAAAGCAAACTACTGAATGGGAGAAATATTTGCAGATCTAATATCTGGTACAGTGCTAATATCTGAGATATATAAAGAATTCATACAACTCAATAGCAAAAAACCAAACAATTCGTTTAAAAACTGAGCAGAAGATATGAATAGACATTTTCCCAAAGAAAACATACAGATGGCCAACAGGTACATGAAAAAATGCTCTACATCCTTAATCATCAAGGGAATGCAAATCAAAACCATGATGAGATATCATCTCACACCTATTAGAATGGCTATTATCAAAAAGACTAGAAACTAACTGTTGGCGAGAATGTGAAAAAAAGGGAACCCTTCTGTACTGTTGATGGGAATGTAAATTGGTACAGCCACTATGGAAAACAGTATGAAGGTTTCTTAAAAAGTTAAAGATGGAAGCACCATACGATCCAGCAATTCCACTTCTGGGTATTTACCTGAAGGAAATTTTAAAAACTGGAAAAGATGCAGGCACCCCCATGTTCATTACAGCATAATTTGTGATAGACAAGATATGGAAACAACCTAAGTACCCATCAATGGATGAATGGATAAAGAAACTGTAGTGTATATATATACACAATGGAATATTATTCATTCATAAAAAATAATGAAACATGGACGGACCTCAAGGGCATTATGCTAAGTGAAATAAGTCAGATAGAGAAAGACAAATACCATATGATCTCACTTATATGTGGAATCTAAAAGCAAAAACAAAAAGGGTCATAGGTACAGAAAACAGATTTGTGGTTGCCACAGGTGGGGGTTGAGGGTGGGAGAAATGAGTAAACTGTTTTTGTGGGGTTTTATTAGTTCAAACAAATTGAATTCAAATTTTTCAAAACTCTACTCTGTGTCTGTGAAAGACTGTTAAGAAATTGAAAGACATGCCACAGCCAGAAAATGCTTGCAAAAACTACATTTGACTTACATCAAAAAATACAAAGAACTCTTAAAACTCAACAATAAGAAAAAAGACAGCCCACTTAAAAATGGGCAAAAGAAGAGAACTTCAATATGGCAGAAGAGTAAAATGTGAACATCAACTTCCTCTCCACAAATACATCAGAAATACATCTACATGTGGAACAACTCCTACAGAACACCTACTGTACGCTGGCAGAAGACCTCAGACCTCCCAAAAGGCAAGAAACTCCCCACGTACCTGGGTAGGGCAAAAGAAAAAACAGAGACAAAGAATAGGGATGGGACCTGCACCAGTGGGAGGGAGCTGTGAAGGAGGAAAGGTTTCCACACACTAGGAAGGCCCTTTGCAGGCGGAGACTGCGGGTGGCGGAGGGGGGAGCTTTGGAGCCATGGAGGAGAGCGCAGACACAGGGATGCGGAGGGCAAAGCGGAGAGATTCCCACACAGAGGATCGGTGCCAACCAGCACTCACCAGCCAGAGAGGCTTGTCTGCTCACCCACCGGGGCGGGCGGGGGCTGGGAGCTGAGGCTCGGGCTTCAGTCGGATCACAGGGAGAGGACTGGGGTTGGCAGCGTGAACACAGCCTGAAGGGGGCTAGTGTGCCACAGCTAGCTGGGAGGGAGTCTGGGGAAAAGTCTGGACCTGCCTAAGATGCAAGAGACTATTGCTTCCTGGTGCGCGAGGAGAGGGGATTAAGAGAGCCGCTTAAAGGAGCTCCAGAGATGGCGTGAGCCACGGCTATCAGCGCAGACCCCAGAGATGGGCATGAGACGCTAAGGCTGCTGCTGCGGCCACCAAAAAGCCTGTGTGCAAGAACGGGTCACTCTCCACACCTCCCCTCCCGGGATCCTGTGCAGCCCGCCACTGCCAGGGTCCCGTGATCCAGGGACAACTTCCCCAGGAAAACGCACGGTGCGCCTCAGCCTGCTGCAACATCACACCGCGCTCTGCCGCTGCCCCACACTCTGTACCCCTCCCTCCCCCCAGCTTGAATGAGCCAGAGCCCCCAAATCAGCTGCTACTTTAACCCGTCCTGTCTGAGTGAAGAATAGACTTCCTCAGGCGACCTACACACAGAGGTGGGTCCAAATCCAAAGCTGAACCCCAGGAGCAGTGCGAAAAAAGAAGAGAAAGGGAAATCTCTCCCAGCAGCCTCAGAAGCAGTGGATTAAAGCTCCACAAACAACTTGACGTACCTGCATCTGTGGAATACCTGAATAGGCAATGAATCACCCCAAATTGAGGAGGTAGACTTTGGGAGCAACGATATATTTTTTTTTTTCCATTTTTCTCTTTTTGTGAGTGTGTATGTGTATGCTTCTGTGTGTGATTTTGTCTGTATAGCTTTGCTTTTACCATTTGTCCTAGGGTTCAGTCTGTCCGTTTTTGTTTTGTTTTGTTTTGTTTTGTTTTCTTAAAATATATTTTTCTTAATAATAATTTTTTTATTTTAATAACTTTATTTTATTTTATTTTACTTTATTTTATTTTACCTTCTTCTTTCTTTCTTTCTTTTTTTCCTCCCTTTTATACTGAGCTGTGTGAAGGACAGGCTCTTGGTGCTCCAGCCAGGCGTCAGGGCTGTGCCTCTGAGGTGGGAGAGCCAAGTTCAGGACACTGGTCCACAAGAGACCTCTCAGCTCCACGTAATATCAAATGGCAAAAATCTCCCAGAGATCTCCATCTCAACGCCAAGACCCAGCTCCACTCAACGACCAGCAAGCTACAGTGCTAGACACCCTATGCCAAACAACTAGCAAGACAGAAAGAAAACCCCATCCATTAGAACAGAGGCTGCCTAAAATCATAATAAAGCCACAGACACTCCAAAACACACCACCAGATGTGGACCTGCTCAACAGAAAGACAAGATCCAGCCTCATCCACCAGAACACAGGCACTAGTCCCCTCCAACAGGAAGCCTCACAACCCACTGAACCAATCTTAGCCACTGGGGGCAGACACCAAAAACAACGGGAAGTATGAACCTGCAGCCTGCGAAAAGGAGACCCTAAACACAGTAAGTTAAGCAAAATTAGAAGACAGAGAAACACACAGCAGATGAAGGAGCAAGGCAAAAGCCCATCAGACCTAACAAATGAAGAGGAAATAGGCAGTCTACCTGAAAAAGAATTCAGAATAATGGTAGTACATATGATCCAAAATCTTGGAAATAGAATGGAGAAAATACAAGAAACGTTTAACAAGGATCTAGAAAAACTAAAGAGCAAACAAACAGTGATGAAAAACACAATAATGAAATTAAATATTCTCTAGAGGGGATCAATAGCAGAATAACTGAGGAAGAAGAACGGATAAGTGACCTGGAAGATAAAATAGTGGAAATAACTACTGCAGAGCAGAATAAAGAAAAAAGAATGAAAAGAATTGATGACAGTCTCAGAGACCTGTGGGGCAACATTAAACACACCAACATGCGAATTGTATGGGTCCCAGAAGAAAAAGAGAAAAAGAAAGGGACAGAGAAAATATTTGAAGAGAATATAGTTGAAAACTTCCCTAATATAAGAAAGGAAATAGTTAATCAAGTCCAGGAAGCACAGAGAGTCCCATACAGCATAAATCCAAGGAGAAACATGCTAAGACATATTAATCAAACTATGAAAAATTAAATACAAAGAACAAATATTAAAAGCAGCAAGGGAAAAACAACAAATAACACATAAGGGAATCCCCATAAGGTTAACAGCTGATCTTTCAGCAGAAACTCTGCAAGCCAGAAGGGAGTGGCAGGACATATTTAAAGTGATGAAGGATAAAAACATACGACTAAGATTACTCTATCTAGCAAGGATCTCATTCAGATTTGATGGAGAAATTAAAACCTTTACAGACAAGCAAAAGCTAAGAGAATTCAGCACCACCAAACCAGCTTTAAAACAAATGCTAAAGGAATTTCTCTAAGCAGGAAACACAAGAGAAAGAAAAGACCTACAATAATAAACCCAAAACAATTAAGAAAATTATAATAGGACCATACATATTGATAATTACCTTAAATGTAAACGGATTAAATGTTCTAACCAAAAGACATAGACTGGTTGAATGGATCCAAAAACAAGACCCATATATATGCTGTCTACAAGAGACCCACTTCAGACCTAGGGACACATCCAGACTGAAAGTGAGGGGATGGAAAAAGATATTCCATGCAAATGGAAATCAAAAGAAAGCTGGAGTACCAATTCTCATATCAGACAAAATAGACTTTAAAGCAAAGACTATTACAAGAGACAAAGAAGGACACTACATAATGATCAAGGGATCAATCCAAGAAGAAAATATAACAATTGTAAATATTTATGCACCCAACATAGAAGCATCTCAATACATGAGGCAAATACTAACAGCCATAGAAGGGGAAATCAACAGTAACACAATCATAGTAGGGGACTTTAACACCCCACTTTCACCAATAGACAGATCATCCAAAATGAAAATACATAAGGAAACACAAGCTTTAAATGTACATTAAACAAGATGGACTTAATTGATATTTATAGGACATTCCATACAAAAACAACAGAATACATATTCTTCTCAAGTGCTCATGGAACATTCTCCAGGATAGATCATATCTTGCATCACAAATCAAGCGTTGGTAAATTTAAGAAAATTAAAACCATATCACATACCTTTTCTGACCACAACGCTATGAGACTAGATATCAATTACAGGAATATATCTGTAAGAAATACAAACACATGGAGGCTAAGTAACACACTACTAAATAACCAAGAGATCACTGAAGAAATCAAAGAGGAAATCAAAAAATACCTAGAAAAAATGACAATGAAAACACAACAACCCAAAGCCTATGGGATACAGCAAAACCAGTTCTAAGAGGGAAGTTTATAGCAATACAATCCTACCTTAAGAAACAAGAAACATCTCAAATAAACAACCTAACCTTACACCTAAAGCAATTAGAGAAAGAAGAACAAAAAAAACCCCAAAGTTAGCAGAAGGAAAGAAATCATAAAGATCAGATCAGAAATAAATGAAAAAGAAATGAAGGAAACGATTGCAAAGATCAATAAAACTAAAAGCTGGTTCTTTGAGAAGATAAACAGAATTGATAAACCATTAGCCAGACTCATCAAGAAAAAAAGGGAGAAGACTCAAATCAATAGAATTAGAAATGAAAAAGGAAGTAACAACTGACACTGCAGAAATACCAAGGATCATGAGAGATTACTACAAGCAACTGTATGCCAATAAAATGGACAACCTCGAAGAAATGGACAACTTCTTAGAAATGCACAACCTTCCGAGACTGAAACAGGAAGAAATAGAAAATATGAACAGACCAATCACAAGCGCTGAAATTGAAACTGTGATTAAAAAGCTTCCAACAAAAGAAAGCCCAGGATCAGATGGCTTCACAGGCGAATTCTATCAAACATTTAGAGAAGAGCTAACACCTATCCTTCTCAAATTCTTCCAAAATATAGCAGAGGGAGGAGCACTCCCAAACTCATTCTACGAGACCACCATCACTCTGATACCAAAACCAGACAAAGAGGTCACAAAGAAAGAAAACTACAGGCCAATATCACTGATGAACATAGATGCAAAAATCCTCAACAAAATACTAGCAAAGAGAATCCAACAGTACATTAAAAGGATCATACACTGTGATCAAGTGGGGCTTATCCCAGGAATGCAAGGATTCTTCAATATACGGAAATCAATCAACGTGATACACCATATTAACAAATTGAAGGAGAAAAACCATATGATCATCTCAATAGATGCAGAGAAAGCTTTCAACAAAATTCAACACCAATTCATGATAAAAACCCTCCAGAAAGTAGGCATAGAGGGAACTTTCCTCACCATAATAAAGGCCATATATGACAAACTCACAGCCAACATCATCCTCAATGGTGAAAAATTGAAACCACTTCCACTAAGATCAGAAACAAGACAAGTTTGCCCACTCTCACCACTATTATTCAACATAGTTTTGGAAGTTTTAACCACAGCAATCAGAGAAGAAAAAGAAATAAAAGGAATCCATATTGGAAAAGAAGTAAAGCTGTCACTGTTTACAGATGACATGATACTATACATAGAGAATCCTAAAGATGTCACCAGAAAACTACTAGAGCTAATCAATGAATTTTGTAAAGTAGCAGGATACAAAATTAATGCACAGAAATCTCCTGCATTCCTATACATTAATGATGAAAAATCTGAAAGTGAAATTAAGAAAATACTCCCATTTACCATTGCAACAAAAAGAATAAAATATCTAGGAATAAACCTACCTAAGGAGACAAAAGACCTGTATGCAGAAAATTATAAGACGCTGAGGAAAGAAATTAAAGATGATACAAATAGATGGAGAGATATACCATGTTCTTGGATTGGAAGAATCAACATTGTGAAAATGACAATATTACCCAAAGCAATCTACAGATTCAATGCAATACCTATCAAACTACCAGTGACATTTTTCACAGAACTACAACAAAAATTTCACAATTTGTATGGAACACAAGAGACCCTGAATAGCCAAAGCAATCTTGAGAAAGAAAAACGGAGCTGGGGGAATCCAGCTCCCTGCCTTCAGACTATACTACAAAGCTACAGTAATCAAGACAGTATGGTACTGACACAGAAACAGAAATATAGATCAATGGAACAGGAGAGAAAGCCCAGAGAAAAACTCACACACATATGGTCACCTTATCTTTGATAAAGGAGGCAAGAATATACAGTGGAGAAAAGAAAGCCTCTTCAATAAGTGGTGCTGTGAAAACTGGACAGCTACTTGTAAAACAATGATATTAGAACACTCCCTAACAGCATACACAAAAATAAACCCGAAATGGATTAAAGACCTAAATGTAAGACCAGACACCATCAAACTCTTAGAGGAAAACATAGGCAGAACACTCTATGACATAAATCACAGCAAGATCCTTTTTGACCCACCTCCTTGTGAAATGGAAATAAAAACAAAAATAAGCAAATGGGACCTAATTAAACTTAAAGGCTCTTGCACAGAAAAGAAAACCATAAACAAGACGAACAGACAACCCTCAGAATGGGAGAAAATACTTGCAAATGAAGCAACTGACAAAGGATTAATCTCCAAAATTTACAAGCAGCTCGTGCAGCTCAACATGAAAAAAACAAACAACCCAATCCAAAAATGGGCATAAGACCTAAATTGACATTTCTCCAAAGAAGATATACAGATTGCCAACAGACACATGAAAGAATGCTCAACATCATTAATCATTAGAGAAATGCAAATCAAAACTACAATGAGATATCATCTCACACTGGTCAGAATGGCCATCATCAAAAAATCTGGAAATAATAAATGCTGGAGAGGGTGTGGAGAAAAAGGAATCCTCCTGCACTCTTAGTGGGAATGTAAATTGATACAGCCACTATGGAGAACAGTATGGAGGTTCCTTAAAAAACTAAAACTAGAGCTACCATACGACCCAGCAATCCCACTTCCTGGCATATACCCTGAGAAAACCATAATTCAAAAAGAGTCATGTACCAAAATGTTCATTGCAGCTCTATTTACAATAGCTGGGACATGCAAGCAACCAAAATGTCCATCAAGAGATGAATGGATAAAGAAGTCGTGGCACATATATACAATGGAATATTGCTCAGCCATAAAAAGGAACGAAACTGAGTTATTTGTAGTGAGGTGGATGGAACTAGAGACTGTCATACAGAGTGAAGTAAGTCAGAAAGAGAAAAACATATACCGTATGCTAACACTCATATATGGAATCTAAAAAAAAAAAAAAAAATGGTCATAAAGAACCAAGGGGCAAGATGGGAATAAAGATGTAGACCTACTAGATAATGGACTTGAGGACATGGGGAGGGGAAAGGGTAAGCTGGGACAAAATGAGAGAGTGGCATGGACATATATACACTACCAAACGTAAAATAGATAGCTAGTGGGAAGCAACCGCATAGCACAGGGAGATCAGCTCGGTACTTTGTGACCACCTAGAGGCGTGGGATAGGGAGGGTGGGAGGGAGACGCAAGAGGGAAGAGATATGGGGATATATGTATATGTATAACTGATTCACTTTGTTATAAAGCAGAAACTAACACACCATTATAAAGCAATTATACTCCAATAAAGATGTTAAAAAAAAATGCTAGGGGAATGGCCACCAATGGGGAGTACTCCATAATTAGCTGTATTATTATTGCTCTGAAGGCATTCTAGGCATGCCTTAGATTGCACAATAAATACATTTATTTCAAATAATAAAAGAAAGTAAAAATGGGCAAAAGATCTGAACAGACACCTCACTAAGGAAGACGGCAAATAAGTCAAGATGCTCATCATCACTTGTCATAGGGAATTTCATGAAACAACAGTGAGATACCATACACATCTCTCAGAATGGCTGAAATCCAAAACACTGGTAACACCAAATGCTGGTGAGCATGCAAAGCGACAGGCAGTCTCCCTCATGCTGGCTGGGAATGCAAATGGTACAGGCCCTAGGGCAAACAGCTTGGCTGTCTCTTACAAAGCTAATGCAATAATCTTATTTATCCAATTTATTTGAAAACTGAAATTCACACAAAATCCTGCAAACAATTGTCTATACCAACTTATAATTGCCTAAACTGGAAACAACCAAGATGTCCTTCCATAGGGGTATGGATGAACGGCCTGTGATGCATCCAGACAATGGAATGGATTCAGTGTAACAGAGAAGCCATGTGAAAAGATATGGAGCACTCTTAAGTGAATATTGCCGGATGAAAGAAGCCTGTGTGGAAAAGCTGTATTGCCTAGTCCAAAAACAGGCCATTCTGGAAAATACAAAACGACATGGACAGTAAAATGATCAGTGGTTGCCAGGCTTTCTGGGAGGAGAAGTACGAAGAAATAGGAGGGACACAGGGGATTTTTAGGGGGAGGAATGGGTTTTCTCTCACTATAAGTGAAAATCCATTACCCTACCTGTACTTTATACTCTAGGACTAAGGTCGTCTGTGAGCACTTCATGCTGTATTAATTCATCATTTCCTCAAGAAGTGATTGTCGGGCACTGTACAATATGTTATGCATGTCCTAGGCTAGAGCACTCTATATACATTTGGACTTACTTCCTCCCTTACTAGAATTTCTTTCTCCATTAGTTGCCTAACATTTGCCTATTTAACATTCTAAGCTCCCCCAGTCATCAAGTGCTCTGAAAACATACATAATGCCTCTCTCCACCAAGTTAGTTCATCCTCTTCTCTTACCTGAATTTCTTCTATAATTGAATATTGCATCATATGAATCGTTATTTAGCTACATCTCTTCTATAAGCTCTTAGAGTTGGGGGAGCATTGTTATTAAAATGACTTTGCAAATTACAACCACCAATCAGTGAAAACCTTGTGAAACACTCAGGGTTCAAAGAAATACACTTTTAATACCTGTTTTGTGTGGGTCTGTAAAACATACAAAATAAAAATAATGCAGGTTTTTAGTAAGGTTCAGAGATTTTTACATGGAAAGAAGAAACATTAACATATCTTAAAAGCCAAAACCATGCAAAACGTAATCAAGTGATCAACATCTGTGGGCTGTAGATTTCTGGGAGGGCCTCAGGAGTTAGGGGATGAGTAGGACCTGGATCCAGGGACACGGGCTTGACGACTGTGGACCAGAATGTAGCATCCCAGCCAAAATCTCTCGTTAACAGAGATGGTAACTGTCTTTCTTTTATTTTGTAAAATATTCATTTATTTATATTTATTTTGGCTGCACCGGGTCTTAGTTGAGGCATGCAGGCTCTTAGTTGTGGCATGCATGCGGGATCTAGTTCCCCGACCATGGATCAAACCAGGGCCCCCTGCTCTGGGAGCACGGAGCCTTATCCACTGGACCACCAGGGAAGTCCCTTTTTTATTTTTTTTTTAATAAGTTAATAGATTATATTTTTTAGAGCTGTTTAGATTCACAGCAAAATTGGGCAAAAAGTACAGAGTTTTCCCACATACTCCTTGTCCAAATACATGCAGCTTCCCCCACGATGGGCATCCTGTTCCCCGTGGTCCTTCTGTTACAGTCGAGGACCCTGCCCTGCACTGCAACGTGTGCTTGTCTTTCCTAGTGGGTAAGCATCTTATTAGTGTCAGGAAGGTTCTAAATGTTTAGGAACATCAAAACCATAACAATAATATCATTGTGTTAAGGAACATGCATGAATTTCTTACACATTTTTCATGTATAAAATAATTTGTCATATTAGAACTTTAGCTTTATAACTAAAATGTCAGATCAAGAAATTGATTTAGACTTGTAATTTTAAGTTGAAATCTTCCTGAGTTGGAACATTTATGTGACCTTTACTAAACTTCACTATATTTATAAAAGTTCAGTTTATTACATTTATAAGAATTGTATAATACTTAGGTTTTGTTTATTAGGTCAAAATATTTGTAAACGAAATGGGATGTATTAAATTTGCAAATGCAATTTAAAAACATAAAATGTGTAAATAGGCCAGACTAAGCATTAGTAACAGCTCCCTTACAAGTGACAGTTAATAATTGCTCAAAAAAAATAAGATTATTGTAATACGAACTTTAAAACTTTGGGAAGAGCTAGGATTTTGAATCTGTGACTTATTTTAAAAATCTCAGTAGACTTTTTGGAATAGATACAGTTTCCTATGAGGAAAACAAAACAAACTTCTCATATTTAACTTATCCAGAGTAAATCAACCCTTCCTTTAATCTTTCAAACTTCTATAATTGTATCAATCAAAATAAAGGTTTTTTTTTAAAATTTATTTATTTATTTGGCTGTGCTAGGTCTTAGCTGTAGCATGTGTGTGGGATCTAGTTCCCCGACCAGGGATATAACTTGGGCCCCTTGCGTTGGAAGTGTGGAGTCAGCCACTGGACCACCAGGAAAGTACCTAGAGTGTTTTTTGTTGTTGTTGTTGTTTTGTTTGTTTTCTGTATTTATCTCTTTGCTATCCTGCACAGGGACAATGTCTCATTTATATTTGATTCTGCAGTGTCTGGCATAAGGCTTTGGTACACAGTAAGTGCTCAATAAATGCTGAACACAGTACAAAGGTTCTGGAAAAGATGTCAGAGTGTGACAAAATGGCTCAAATTTACATTTATTCATTGTCAACATACGTGTACCAAAGCAGTACAAGTGTATCCGAGGTGACTTGAAGCATGATTAACATTTTGGTTAAATCTCAAAGGGAAAAACTTTTGTAATAGCTCATGTCACTTCCCATCCATTCTTGTGTCAGTTAAATCCATAGGAATTGTTGTTGGTCTTTTAACTTTGTGCATATTGTCCTTGAGTAACACTGAGGCTTCTGAATTCATTGAATGTTTCTGGATCTTGACTTAAAACATTGACTTTGCGGTAGTGAAAAGAACTTGGAAAGAAGGAACCTGCACTCAAATCCTGATCCTGTCACAAGCCAAATACAACAGAGCAGCTATACAGCCTGGGTCAGTTGCTTACCCTCTCTGAGTATTGCTTTTCTTGTCAGTAAAAGAAAATGATATCAGTATCTATCTCATAGCAACTCTGTTTATAAAATGCAATCACAGTGGTTAAGAATCCTCCTGCCAATACAGGGGACACGGGTTCGAGCCCTGGTCCAGGAAGATCCCACATGCCGTGGAGAAACTAAGCCCGTGCACCACAACTACTGAGCCTGTGCTGTGGAGCCCGTGAGCCACAACTACTGAGCCCACATGCCACAACTACTGAAGCCCGTGCACCCTAGAGCCCATGCTCCACAACAAAAGAAGCCACTGCAATGAGAAGCCTGCACACCACAATAAAGAGTAGCCCCCGCTCGCTGCAACTAGAGAAACCACGCGTGCAGCAACAAAGACCCAATGCAGCCATAAATAAAGAAATTTATTTATTTAAAAACTGCAATCATAATGTATAAATTCAGAGCAACTATACAAATGGAAGACTCATGCTATATGCTCAGAAGAACTGTTTCTCTCTCTGTCTTGACATTGCCTTCTAGGTCCTTCCTACTCAGAGTGTGGCCTGTGGCCCAGCAGCACCAGCCTCACCTGGAGCTTGTTGGATGTACGGAATCGCAGTCTCACCCCCCAGCCCTACAGAATCAGAGGCTGCATGTTGACAAGGTCCCAGATGACTGCACGTTACAGCTTGAGAAGCACTGTCTACACAGGGCTGAAGGGGTGAGTGTGCTCCTTGCTTATCACTGCTGTAATAAATCAAAACAAACTGAGTGCTTGAAACAAGAAAAGTGTATGATCTTACAGTTCTGGAGGCGGAAGTCCTAAACTCAAGGTGTGGGCAGGGCTGGTTCCCTCTTGGGCTCCAGGGGAGGTTCATCTCCTTGACTTTCTAGCTCCCGGAGGCGCCTGCATCCTGGGCTCGTGGCCCCTTCCCCCGTCACTCTGACCACTGCCTCTGGCTTCAGCCTTCCTCTCTGACTCTGACTCCCCAACCTCCCTCTTTCACTAACAGGACCTTTGTGATGACAGTGGGCCACCGGATAACCCAGGATACCCTTCCCACCTCAAGTTCTTAAACTTTAATCACTTCTACAAAAGTCCCTTTTGTCGTATAAAGTAACATATTCACAGGGGGATTAGGGCATGGCATCTCTGAGGGGTCATTGTTCTGTCTGTAACAGATTCCGTGTGACTAAGCTTTGCTCAGTTGATCGGAAATCTATTTCAAAACAGCGGCAACTCAATGACATGCTCGCATTAGTTCGTTGATTCAGTCATTTGTATCCTCAGTGTTTCAGGGCCTAAAGGCTGCCCAACGATTCACTTATGTTCTTTATCCTCACTCTCTCCCACTCCCACCTCCCCCTCCGCCACAAATGCTTTCTCTTCCGCGTGCCCACCCCACATTTCACCTTTACTCTCAAGGGATGACTTGGCCTCCCATTTCACAGAGAAGCTACAGTCCACCAGACTTTTTTTTTTTTTTAGTCGCACCGTGTGTTACGCAGAACTTCCCTGACCATGTATTGAACCCGCATCCCCTGAAGTGGAAGCGCAGAGTCTTAACCACTGGACGACCAGGGAAGCTCGACCAGACATATTTGATGATAGGTGATTCTGTAATATTTTGGCATATATCCTAGAAGGAGTTCAGAGAATTAGGTAGAATTGCTATAATAAAACTCCTTTCACTCCTTCTATGTACTTATTATACAAACAGGGTGTTTTGTTATTTTTTTAAAATTTGCATTATAAAAAGAAAAATATGAATAGAACTGATGCTAAGCTTGTTTTATTTTATTAATATGTAATATTTATCCACAGATATATGAATTAAATTTTAAAGGCCCTACTCATCTCATTAGGAGATATATTTCAATAATATTTTACTTTTTATGTTAATAGTTATTATCAAAATTATAAAAAGTTATACTATCTTATGTGCTAAAATAATTATATCTAAATTGAGTATGAATATTTTATTACATTCATATTTTGTTGCAGATAAATATGGTAGGTTGATGAATAGAATATAGTATAAAATTCAGTTATGGAAATTAAAAGGATATGAATGTTCAAGGAATGAAGGTACATTTTGAAATTGCTAAACTGTTTTTAAAAAGAGCTTGTTTTCTTTCTTAGCGTGTTTATCTTCTCAATGTGCGATGGTGGATACCAAATTGCTAGAGTAGTTTGAATTGATTGCCGGTATTTAAAAGACATAATATTTTTTAATATGCTAGAAATTACATCCTTTGCAACTGTTTACACTTAAAAAGAAAATGTTTGGATGTCAAATTTAAAATGTGTGAATTGTACATATTTTTTCAAACATTTTTAAGGGTACTGAGCAAAACAGTTTGAAGAACCATGAGCTGAAACATTGGTTTTCAAGCTTAAGCACGCACCAGGATCCCTGGAAGGTGGTTAAAACGCAGGTCGCTGGTCTCCTCCGTGGACACATTTCTCACTCACTTGGTCCGGAGTGGAGCTGGAGAATTTGCATTTTTCATCAGTTCCCAGGCGGTGCAAACGCTGCTGGCCCACACCCTGAGGACCGCAGTCCTGCTCTAGAATGACTAGCCTAAGTGCAGTTGACTAAACTGGAAACACGGGTATCCCCCTGCTCCTCCTCCTTCTCCCACAGCCTCCAAAACAATCACCACCTAATCTTTCCCATTTACTCCACCGGCAAATAGGAAGCGAGTGCAACCACCCCTCCCCATCCCCCGCCGTGGTCCAGCATAGCCCCGCCCTCACCTGGGTCCCCGCCGCAGCCCCCCTCCCGCGTCTCTCCGCAACGCAGCCAGAAAGTCCTTCCCGAAGTCCAGCCACAATTAGTCACACGCTTTCTCAGAACCTTCCCTAACCCTCCGTTAGACTGAAGATGCAAGACCAAATATCCTCCTGTGTCTCTTGGTCTCGGCTCACTTTTACAGCTTCATCCCCCATCTCCAATCCTCACCACCACTGTAAACTCCAAGTCTACTGGAGTATTTCTTGTTCCTTTAATGTGCTCTGCTCTTTCTCACCTCTGGGATGCAATTTAAACTCTGGGGAAAACTCCTCCACTCCCCCAAACCTTGTTCACTGTGCTGAGTCCTACTCACCTCCAGATTGCTTGTTAGAAGTCACTTCATCCAGAGCTCTTCCTGGTCTCTTTACAACCAGCTCAAATCCCGCTAAATGTGCTCTCATGGCCCCACTGCTGGCTTCAAGGATCACACATCACATTTGAGGGTAATTGCCTGTTTGCTTGCCTGTCTCTCTCCCTCCAGATTTCAGTTCTCTGGGGGCAGGACCTTGTCTTGTTTACCATTGTATCTCTGGTTACAGTGCTGGAGCATAGTAGATATGCAGCAGATGTTTGTTGAATGAATGCATGTTCCTCCCGTTCGCATGGCACCAATGCTGAAATGAGGAGCAGAGAATAGAGTCATGGTCTCTGCTGCTAGCATTTCCACAGAAGACAGTGGCAGGAAAACAAACACACAGAGAAAGAGAAGACAGTATGGTTTACTGTGAGAGTGAGTAAAGTGTAAAGTGCCCTTTAAAGTGCACAGAGTGTAAAGTGCAACAGAAGTTTTGAGAGAAGGGAGATCGTCCATGATGGATTGTTTGGAGGAGACCAAATGAAGACCCTGAATCTCCCCATTTTCTTTTCATGACTTTTCTAGTTGAGGACAAACGGCATTTTGTGAGCCTTTGGGCAAGGCAGTGAGCTATTTATTTAGCATGAATCTTTACCGAGACTGGGAGCTATCATATGAAGAGAGGCTGGGCAGCCTGCTGTACGACCTTAGTGCAGTGAGTTCAAAGCTTGTAATTGCTATTGATTATTATTATTTTTGCATCAGTTCACATCTGGTCCAAGGGAATATAGACAGATACAGAATTTCAGTTTTTGGAAACTGCATGGAGGTTTATTGCAGCAAAGAGGTGACAAATGGTTCCTCCAAAAGATAGTTTAGTAAACTGCTGTAGTTGAAAAAGACATAATGATAGTGTTTTCCTTCAAAGATATTTAAAGGCACACATTTTCATTCAATTCAAGTCTTATATACTATACAGGGTGAAAGTACCCAAAGATTCTAAGAATCATGCATTCTTACATCTATGACAAAGGCAGTTTTTAAAAGCCTTTTTAAATTTTAACAGGGACTTCCCTGGTGGCGCAGTGGATGACTCCACGCACCCAATGCAAGGGGCCCAGGTTCGATCCCTTGTCAGGGAACTAGACCCCACATGCATGCCACAACTAAGGAGCCCGCATGCCGCAGCTAAGGAGCTGGCAAGCAGCAAATAGACCCGGCAACTATATAAAGAGATAAATATTGTTTAAAAAAAGTTGATGTTTAAAAAAGAATTTAACAAATATTAAACATTTTAACAAATATTCTAAATGTTGACCTGGCATTTTTATTAAAAAGTTTAAATTTCCTGATAGTAGTGGTTGTTAAAATACCATTTAGCAAACATGTAAGTTTCTCCTGTGTGAGAAGCAATTTGGTTCTGCTCTCACTGGTCCATGCGACCATCAAGTAATAGAAGTACTCCTGCCCATGTGTTTGCATAACTTACTTACAAGTAAATATTATGCATGTTTATTTAACATATACTGCTGCAGTTTCCCTGATTATTTCTGTAAAGAAAGTATCCAGAAAAAAATTAAGGCTCCAAATAAAATCTTTCAGGGACAAAAGGGAATAGCTACAAATAGGGCAGGAACAGTTGAGAGTGTGACTTGCAGACACAGGAGCGGGGATACTTGCAGACCAGGAAGCCCTTCTGGAGAAATGATCTGGGGCAGCATAGTAAGGAGGTGTATGAATGTTCGTGGGAGGCCGTTCTGAACATAAAGGGCAATAGAACACAAGGGGTGGGTTTTGTGGAGTGGGCGAGGGAGACAAAGCCTGCAGTCAGAGGATGGGCTTGGGCAGAGCAGTGCATGAGCCACGTGTAGGAGTTTGGAGGGCCAGAAATGCACACAGATGCCAAATGAGTCAGGTCTGAGTGAAGCTGGGAAGGCC
This sequence comes from Balaenoptera borealis, assembly GCF_965194805.1. Taxonomy (NCBI): domain Eukaryota; kingdom Metazoa; phylum Chordata; class Mammalia; order Artiodactyla; family Balaenopteridae; genus Balaenoptera; species Balaenoptera borealis. Next base: position 135,920 of record NW_028123982.1, on the reverse strand, counting down.
AAGAAAAGGCAGCAGATAGGAATGTAGCAAACAAGGGCAGAACTGTCGGAGCGGGTGATGTGTGGCTGGAGAGGAAGGGGCAGAGGCGAACAGTGAGGATGAGGGAGGGAACACGTCACGATACTGACGATGCACAAAAGTGAAGCGTGCGCAGTGTTTTCGTAAGATCAATGCTGTATGTTCTTTAGAGAAAGTAGCAGCTATAGGGGTTCCATAAGGGCGACCAACTCATTTTTAATGCTGAAGAAAACCCACAAAGTTCACAAATGAGAAACATGAACATTAGTGTTTTTTTTTAAAGGAATATTTTTCTTTTTAATTACTTAATTTATGTATTTATTTTTGGCTGTGTTGGGTCTTCGTTTCTGTGCAAGGGCTTTCTCTAGTTGCAGCAAGCGGGGGGCCACTCTTCATCGCGGTGCACGGGCCTCTCACTATCGCCGCCTCTTGTTGCGGAGCACAGGCTCCAGACGCGCAGGCTCAGTAGTTGTGGCTCACGGGCCAAGTTGCTCCGTGGCATGTGGGATCTTCCCAGACCAGGGCTCAAACCCGTGTCCCCTGCATTGGCAGGTAGATTCTCAACCACTGCGCCACCAGGGAAGCCCCGAGCATTAGTTTTTAATGCCATTAATAGGTTGGATGAGATTGGGGGCGTTACTAAAGACCCACACCAAACCATATCTAAGTGAAAGAGAATTTCATACTGACGAATAGGGAAAGTATGGTTCCATGTACCAGACAATAATTTTGGAGTATATAAAATTTATTAATTGGACTGACCCTGTTAAAATAATAATTGTGCATACCTGTGCAGTACACGTCTAGGTTTATAAAATACAGCATAAGAATATTAAATATACTTTACCATCAAAGTAAAAAAGAGTCCACTATACTTGACTGAATGCATTCTCCTAATAAGGAACAGTGTAAATGAGAACTTTTCACAGCCTCGACTCAAGGGTCATACACAGATACGAGTGGATAAGCAGAGAAGTAAATATTAGCTTCTTCCACCAACTTATTTGCTTCTGAGGCTTAAAATATTGAATACATTCTCATTTTTCTACTGTGCTTTATAAGGAAGTTAGTTGCAGAGCCTAAGGGACTGAAAAAAAATTGACTGAAACAGAACTATTCTTTCCCGGAAAATATATGGTGTGATTTGTAAAAGGAATATCTGGGGTTGTTTTGTTTTTGTTTTTGTTTTTACAATGTTGCAAAAGTTTGCATTCAGCTGATAGTGCATAACTCTCATTTTGGGGTTTCATAGTATGATGATAATTTTGGCAAAATTCATGGGAACTGTCCAAATGAGACAGACTTTAAACTTAGAGACAAGGAGAGTATCATGAATTCTCGAAGCACTCATTGGGAGGGAGCTAAATATTTTAAATCCCTTCGGTTAGCTCTTCTCACAGCAGACCCAGATGCTAATGTGAACTCCTGGTTAATGACCTTGTTCCAGGTCACCGAATAAATCTGTTTCAGTCCTAGGGCTGGACTTCTAATCTCAGAGTCCTTATGTGTAGCCTGTCTCCTGAGCTGAGCTGCCATTAATAGACTCATTAGATACTGTGGGTTTTCAAATCTGATTTAAAAATTCAATGTGAGTAAACCATGAATACAGATAACACATGTGCAATTTACGTACTTTGCAGCATTGCTTAGTGCTGAGTAAAAATCTAGATGCCCTCAGATCCAGACAAATGTACCTTTAGAAATGCTTTTTTTGGCCAACAAACTGTTGAAATCTTTGATTTTAAATTAGTTGCCAACATTGAAAAATTAGAAGTTTCTTGTAGCTGGCTTTCTGGCTTCTTTTAAAAATTTTAAAGAACTGATCTAATGTACAGTATAGTGAATATAGACAACAATAGTATTATAGTCATCAAAGTTGCTAAGAGACTAGAACTTAATTATACCAACCACTGAAAGGAAATGATAGTTATGTAACCTGATAGAGGTGCTAATTATCGCTACAATGACAGTCACACTACAATATGAAATGTATTAAATTGATGTGTACACTTTAAATTTGCACAATGATATATGTCAAGCATATTTCAATAAACATTTTCCTAACGAGTTGAGGACGTTGGCCTATAGTCTCAAATGATAAAAATCTCCTGGAGCTGGGGAGCATGGCCCCATTCAGATGGCGTAGTTCATCCCCCCTTCACATGGCTTCTTCATTCATTACATGAAGAGCCTGGGCCTGCAGGCACGTGAATTAGAGAAGCTTGCTGTGGAGGGGTTCTAGTCGTGTCACCAGATTAGAAACTTCAGTAGTTCCAAGGCCATTTTCCTGAGCTGCCAGACTCTTTACGAGGGATGGTGCTTTCATTTCATCTTTCTTATCATCTCATCTTTCTCCATTTATCTTTCTCTGCTCCCCTTTTTTCCATTCCAACTACTCCCTTTCCCTGAATATAAAGTACATTATTCCCTATCTAAAATACTCATTGTGCCCTAAATACAATGTGTACATGTTGATATTCATGATTGTACACATGCTACTGATTTACCTTGCCCAAACGGCTTTCTCTACAATATCCCTATTCTCCAGGGCAACTTTCTACATACTTTCCTATCAGTTCTAATACTTTTTTTTTTAATTGAAGTATAGTTGATTTACAATGTTTCAGGTGTATAGCAAAGTGATTCAATACACATATTTAGATATACAAACATATATATTGTTTTTCATATTCTTTTCCATTATAGGTTATTACAAGATATTGAATACAGTTCTCTGTGCTATATGGTAGGTCTTGTCGTTTATCGATTTTATTTTATTTTTTGCAAAACTAAATTTTACTTAAACCACAAATACATTACTTTTTGCAAAGAGATCTATGACACATAACTAGACAGTAAGGTCAGATAGCCACATAGCTCACGTTTAAGTCCACAGGGCCTCACAGGTGATGAGGGAGTGGCCCCAGGCCCTTGGACACAGAGGTCTGGGCTGGTTCTAGGGGGTGACAGTTCAGGCTGAAGTTTAGTGCCATAAATACTGGTTTCACTTGAGTACCACACAGCGACAGCTCTTGATGTTATTAAAAAGGACACATAGAGAGATATGGGGATATATGTATATGTATAGCTGATTCACTTTTTTATACAGCAGACACTAACACACCATTGTAAAGCAATTATACTCCAATAAAGATGCTAAGAAAAAAAAAAGGACACAGTGCACTAAAGGGAAGGTTACAGATGGGTTTGGTGAAAGACTAATTCTCACTAATAAACACACAAACGTAAGTGACTGTATCAGCCATTCTAACATCTGTATAGAAATTCCCAGGAAGACGTGTTCCTCAAGGCTAATTGTAAACCAGGACATACATTTGGAAGTCGGTCCCTTGCGGTGCCTGCAACAGGAGTGTCCTTGAGACGCTGTGGTAGCGGGACAGGTCGCTTTCCAGAAGAGCTGCCTGGGGTCTAGCAGCTTCATCCTTCAAGCCCCCCTTGGTGCACGTGGGCTTTGGGGGTCGTCTTGGGGAGGACAGGGCAGAGGCACTCCTCAGTAAATAAGGCCAGGTACAGACTTGGGCTTCGCGCTCCATCCTGCAGTCCCCCCACCCCTTAGCCCAAGTGAGTGATGAGGAAGAAGCCACAGCAGCCAGCAGGGTGGGAGCGGCCGTCCTGCTTGCCTGCTGGGGTCTCCCCGAGTTGCTGGTGGTTGAGCACGCTGACGAGGGCTGGTGTCTCCTTTCTGCAAAAGCACCAGTGCACACGGGAAGGATGCAGGGTGGGGCTGTCCTGGAGCCCCTCTAGTGACGGTTCATGGGACAGCAGTACGGAAGCAGCTTAATGGCCCAGCCAACCTGGTACTTTTTGAGAGCAGCTGACCCTTGAAGGAGAAGCTCCAGCCCGCGGACTTCAGTGTTTCCGGTGGGGCAGCAAGCGGAGGAACTGGGCCACATGTGCGTGGGGAAGCTGGCGTGCTGGGCACAGACCTGTCCAGAAGGACAACCACCAGCCCTTGGGGTCTGCTTAGTGTGGCGGCGCTCCAGCCCAGGCGGCTCCCACTTCCTGCTGGGAGGAAGAAGGCTGCCTCACCCTTGCGGGGAGGCAGGGCTGTGAAGTGGTCAGTCTCCTCCCTGCTGGAGGGTCAAGTGTGGTTCAAGTCACAACTTCAGCAGACACCGCTGTTTAACCAGTTTCTGTTTCCTTAGGAAACAAAGAAAGACCCACAGAACCAAATCCTACACGACAGTAAACACGGTTTCTCCACAGTATTGCTTAGCCAGCAATCCAGTCATCCTGAAGGTCCCGAGCCGGCCGGCGCCGCCCTGGGCGGGACAGGGTTACATCTGGACCCCAGCAGAGGGTGGGGCCGCTGGGCCGGGCGGTCCGGCTTGAGTTTGACCAGGGCGTTGGTGGGTACAGGAACTTGGCGTAAGACGCGACCTTGCCATCCGCCCCCAACTCAACGCCTTCCAACAGGAAGACGATCTCGGAAGACACGGACACACACCGCCGGATGGATCCTCTGCTTCTGGCTGTCCACTCTCAGGCCACTGGCCCGCAGGCCTTCTCCACAGGTCTGGACCGAGAAGGCTGCACACAGGGACCGCTGGGCGCAGATCAGCACAATCCTGCTGTGCTTGGTGTCCTACTGCCTCATGTTCTTGGTGAAGTGGGTCTCCTTCAGGCCTTTGTGTCTCGGGATCCAGATACATGTGTGGTTCTTTGGACCAAGGCACATCCCACTGTGTCTGCAGAACCTCGAACAAGCAGCTCTGGGAGGCGACTGGCCTTCTCTGGCGCTGCCCCATCCATGTCCAGGTTGAGGCCCAGGCTGGGGGTGCGGATGGCTATCGATTTTACATATAGTAGTTTGTATCTGTTAACCCCAAACTCCTAATTTATCCCTCCCCCCCTTTCCCCTTTGGTAAGCATAAGTTTGTTTTCTATGTCTGTCAGTCTATTTCTGTTTCATAAATAAGTTTCATTTGCATCATTTTTTTTTTATATTTCTTGTGCACATGATATCATATATTTGTCTTTCTCTTACTGACTTCACTTAGTATGATCATGTCTAGGTCCATCCGTGTTGCTGCAAATGGCGTTATTTTATTATTTTTTATGGCTGAGTAGTATTGCAGTATCACTTCTTAAGCGAAGACTTCTCGAATCAGCCCATTTCCATCCTCTCCAGTGTTCCTCACTTTCTCCTGCTGGATCTTCTGTTACAGCACATAGCAACTTACCTTGTGGTAATCTGGCTATTTATCTACTCAGCCTGCCCCAATAGCACCCCCTGGAACTGTGTTATTTTCCTCTTTGACCTCAGGATCTGGCTTTCTTCCACTTCCAGGTAGCTTCTTCCATTCCAGATTAACTCTGATAGGAAACCCCTCCTCTAAAAGTTTGAGGCAAGCACCCCTGTTAGCTGAGCACTTTGGTCCAGCTAGCTTGACCTACCAAGATAGGGGGACCGGACATTCCTCTCTAAGTTGCTGGTTCAGGAACCCTTCCACATGTCCTTGACAACAGGGATAAGTCTGTTGTGATGTACCAGTCCCTGACCTTGGGATGTATGGGACAGAGTAAAGAAATTCCTAATATCTGCAGTCTAATGTGTTGTTTGACCTATTAGATAATTGGATGGAGCCTCGTGACTGCTGTTCGTAGATGCTGTAAGACTCCAATTTCATTCCTATTCTCCACAACCAAAAGTTCACAAGAAATCCAGCAAACCACCCATGTCTAGCTTTTTATTTCATGTTGTTTGTATGTGCATTTTAAAAAATAAACACACAGAGCCCATGATTTATGTGGAAGCCTCAAAGTGTGGTGTTTCCGTTGTCTCACTGGTTTTGCAGAGGCAGAGCTGGATCCAACCACTGACAGCACAGAAGTTTGTTTTGGGCACAGGCAGGGGAGCCCTACATTGAGCTGGGGTGGTCCAAAGAGGCTTTTGCAGAACAGACTCTTGCTTGAAGATGGAGGTACTTGCTTGAAGGGAGTGTACACACACTTTCTGGTTCTTGACTTTCCCTAGTGGGGATGGGGATTAAGATGAGGTAGAGCAGAGTTGCTTGGCATAAGAGCCTGTCACTTTCCAGAAGGGGTAGCACCACCAGGCAGCACTGTATCATTTCAACTTAAAAAGGAACATAAATCTCTGGTTCAAGAGCTATCAGAACTGCTTCTGGGCAGTGTCACAGTGTGTTGATCTTGGGGAGTTTGGGCCCTGCTTTTGACCTTTGCTAAATCTAAAATCTTAATGAAAATGATATGTTCTGCAAGTAGCATTATTTCGCTCTTTTTCATGGCTGAGTAATATTCCATTGTATATATACTGTATAGCACAGGGAACTCTACTCAATACCCTGTAATGACCTAAATGGGAAAAGAATCTTAAAAAGACTGGATATATGTATATGTATGACTGATTCACATTGCTGTACACCTGAAACTAACACAGCATTGTAAATCAACTATACTCAAATAAAAATTAATTTAGAAAAAAGAAAAAAAAATTATATGTTCCGGTTTCCAGCCAAGAATTGCCTTAAAAATCTTTACGGAGGTGTATCATGGAAAATTTAAATGTTGTTGTTGACAAGACCCTGGTCAGTGGGCCCAGATATAATTTGATCTGAATCATTACCTGTGGAAACCTGGTGTTTAAGACCCACATCACAAAGAAAATCAGCCTCCCCACCTGTTCTCACACCCACTCCCAACTTCACGAGGCTGATATACTCCACCACATACTGCTGATTTATGGCATTGAATTTGGTGTTTCCATGATCCCACTGTTTCTGAAGGGGCATTCACTGCCATGTAATACTATAAGGTCTCCCCTTGGTTCTTAGGATTTCCTAGTCCACAAAGACACCCCAGTTGTTGGAATACTGACCAAGTATGGCATCCACTGGGAGGATCTTTCCAAGGAGAAATCAAAGGAAAAATCACAAAGGAAGTACAACTGTATACCTGTCCTGTAAACAAGATTATAACCAATGATCCTCAGAAAGTAACATACTCATTCTAGTATATCATTCTAGGATACTTCCTATAAAAAATATCAGAAAGCCCAGAGGGAGGGGACTCAAGATGGTGGAAGACTAAGACGTGGAGATTACCTTCCTCCCCACAAATACTTCAAAATACATCTACATGTGGAACAACCCCTACAGAACACCTATTGAACGCTGGCAGAAGACCTCAGACCTCCCAAAAGGCAAGGAACTCCCCACGTACCTGGGTAGGGCAAAAGAAAAGAGTAAAAACAGAGGCAAAAGAATAGGGATGGGACCTGCACCAGTGGGAGGGAGCTGTGAAGGAGAAAAGGTTTCCACACACTAGGAAGCCCCTTCGCGGGCAGAGACAGTGGGTGGCAGAGGGGGTAGCTTTGGAGCCACAGAGGAGAGCGCAGACACAGGGGTGCGGAGGGCACAGCGGAGAGATTCCCACACAGAGGATCGGTGTCGACCAGCACTCACCAGCCCGAGAGGCTTGTCTGCTCACCCTCCGGTGGGGGTGGGGGCTGGGAGCTGAGGTTCGGGCTTTGGTCGGATCCCAGGGAGAGGACTGGGGTTGGCTGCGTGAACACAGCCTGAAGGGGGCTAGTGCACCACGGCTAGCCAGGAGGGAGTCCGGGAAAAGGTTTGGAGCTGCCGAAGAGGCAAGAGACTTTTTCTTGCCTCTGTTTCCTGGTGCACGAGGAGAGGGGATTCAGAGCACCGCTTAAAGGAGCTCCAGAGATGGGCGCGAGCCGCGGCTATCAGTGCGGACACCAGAGATGGGCATGAGATGTTAAGGCTGCTGCTGCGGCCACCAAGAAGCCTGTGTGCAAGCACAGGTCACTCTCCACACCTCCCCTCCTGGGAGCCTGTGCAGCCCGCCACTGCCAGGGTCCCGTGATCCAGGGACAACTTCCCTGGGAGAACACACAGCGTGCCTCAGGCTGTTGCAACGTTAACGTCAAGCCAGGCCCTGCAGCCCCAGGCTCGCCCCGCACCCCATACACCTCCCTCCCCTGGGCTGAGTGAGCCAGAGCCCCCGAATCAGCTGCTCCTTTAACCCCGTCCTGTCTGAGAGAAGAACAGATGCCTTCCGGGAACCTACATGAAGAGGCGGGGCCAAATCCAAAGCTGAACCCCAGGAGCTGTGCGAACAAAGAAGAGAAAGGGAAATCTCTCCGAGCAGCCTCAGGAGGAGCGGATTAAATCTCCACAATCAACTTGATATAACCTGCATCTGTGGAATACCTGAATAGAAAACGAATCATCCCAAATTGAGGAGGTGGACTTTGGGAGCGACGATATATTTTTTTTCCCCCTTTTTCTCTTTTTGTGAGTGTACATGTGTATGCTTCTGTGTGTGATTTTGTCTGTATAGCTTTGCTTTTACCATTTGTCCTAGGGTTCTGTCCCTCCTTTTTTTTTAGTATAGTTTTTAGCACTCGTTATCATTGGTGGACTTGTTTTTTGAACTAGTTGCTCTCTTCTTTCTTTCTTTCTTTTTATTACATTTAAAAATGTGTTTTAAATTACTTTTATTTTTTATTTTAATAACTTTTTATTTTATTTTATTTTGTTATTTTATTTTATTTTAGTTTATCTTTTTCCTTCTTTCTATCTTTTTTCCTCCCTTTTATTCTGAGCCGTGTGGATAACAGGCTCTTGGTGCTCCAGCCAGATGTCAGGGTTGTGCCTCTGAGGTGGGAGAGCCAAGTTAAGGACATGGGCCCACCAGAGACCTCCCAGCTCCATGTAATATCAAATGATGAAAATCTCCCAGAGATCTCCATCTCAACGTTAAGACCCAGCTCCACTCAACAAACAGCAAGCTACAGTGCTGGACACCCTATGCCAAACAACTAACAAGACAGGAACACCACCCAAGCCATTAGCAGAGAGGCTGCCTAAAATCATAATAAGGTAACAGACACCCCAAAACACACCACCAGACGTGGACCTGCCCACCGGAAAGACAAGATCCAGCCTCATCCATCAGAACACAGGCACTAGGCCCCTCCACCAGGAAACCTACACAACCCACTGACCCAACCTTAGCCACTGGGGGCAGACACCAAAAACAATGGGAACTATGAACCTGCAGCCTGTGAAAAGGAGACCCCAAACACAGTAAAACAAGCAAAATGAATAGACAGAGAAACACACAGCAGATGAAGGAGCAAGATAAAAACCCACCAGACCTAACAAATGAAGAGGAAATAGGCAGTCTACCTGAAAAAGAATTCAGATTAATGATAGTAAAGATGATCCAAAATCTTGGAAATAGAATGGAGAAAATACAAGAAACGTTTAACAAGGGCATAGAAGAACTAAAGAGCAAACAAGCAATGATGAACAACACAATAAATGAAATTAAAAACTCTCTAGAGGGGATCAGTAGCAGAATAACTGAGGAAGAAGAACGGATAAGTGACTTGGAAGATAAAATAGTGGAAATAACTACTGCAGAGCAGAATAAAGAAAAAAGAATGAAAAGAATTGAGGACAATCTCAGAGACCTCTGGGACAACATTAAACACACCAACATTTGAATTAAAGGGGTCCCAGAAGAAGAAAATAAAAAGAAAGGGACTGAGAAAATATGTGAAGAGATTATAGTGGAAAAATTCCCTAATATAGGAAAGGAAATAGTTAATCAAGTCCAGGAAGCACAGAGAGTCCCATACAGCATAAACCCAAGGAGAAACACGCCAAGATACATATTAATCAAACTATCAGAAATTAAATACAAAGAAAAAATATTAAAAGCAGCAAGGGAAAAACAACAAATAACACATAAGGGAATCCCCATAAGGTTAACAGCTGATCTTTCATCAGAAACTCTGCAAGCCCAAAGGGAGTGGCAAGACATATTTAAAGTGATGAAAGGGAAAAACCTACAACCAAGATTACTCTATCCAGCAAGGATCTCATTCAGATTTGATGGAGAAATTAAACCCTTTACAGACAAGCAGAAGCTAAGAGAATTCAGCACCACCAAACCAGCTTTACAACAAATGCTAAAGGAACTTCTCTTGGCCGGAAACACAAGAGGAGGAAAAGACCTACAATAACAAACCCAAAACAATTAAGAAAATAATAATAGGAACATACATATTGATAATTACCTTAAATGTAAATGGATTAAATGCTACAACCAAAAGACATAGATTGGTTGAATGGATACAAAAACAATACCATTATATATGCTGTCTACAAGAGACCCACTTCAGACCTAGGGACACATCCAGACTGAAAGTGAGGGGTTGGAAAAAGATATTCCATGCAAATGGAAATCAAAAGAAAGCTGGAGTACCAATTTTCATATCAGACAAAATAGACTTTAAAGTAAAGACTATTACAAGAGACAAAGAAGGACACTACATAATGATCAAGGGATCAACCCTAGAAGAAGATATAAGAATTGTAAATATTTATGCACCCAAAATAGGAGCACCTGAAAACATAAGGCAAATACTAACAGCCATAAAAAAGGAAATCAACAGTAACACAATCATTGTAGAGGACTTTAACACCCCACTTTCACCAATGGACAGATCATTCAAAATGAAAATAAATAAGGAAACACAAGCTTTAAAAGATACATTAAACAAGATGGACTTAATTGATATTTACAGGATATTCCATCCAAAAACAACAGAATACACTTCCTTCTCAAGTGCTCATGGAACATTCTCCAGGATAGATCATATCTTGGGTCACAAATCAAGCCTTGGTAAATTTAAGAAAATTGAAATAGTATCAAGTATCTTTTCCAACCACAATGTTATGAGACTAGATATCAGTTACAGGAGAAATCTGTAAAAATTGCAAACACATGGAGGCGAAACAATACACTACTTAATAACCAAGAGATCACTGAAGAAATCAAAAAATACCGAGAAACAAATGACAATGAAAACACGACGACCCAAAACCTATGGGATGCAGCAAAAGCAGTTCTAGGAGGGGAGTTTATAGCAATACAGTCTTACCTCAAGAAACAAGAAACATCTCAAATAATCTAACCTTACACCTAATACAATTAGAGAAAGAAGAACAGAAAAACGTCAAAGTTAGCAGAAGGAAAGGAATCATAAAGATCAGACCAGAAATAAATGAAAAAGAAATGATGGAAACAACAGCAAAGATCAATAACATTAAAAGCCAGTTCTTTGAGAATATAAACAAAACTGATTAACCATTATCCAGACACATAAAGAAAAGAAGGGAGAAGACTCAAATCAATAGAATTAGAAATGAAAAAGGAGAAGTAACAACTGACACTGCAGAAATACAAAGGATCATGAGAGATTATTACAAGCAACTCTATGCCAATAAAATGGACAACCTGGAAGAAATGGACAAATTCCTAGAAATGCACAACCTTCCGAGACTGAACCAGGAAGAAATAGAAAATATGAATAGACAAATCACAATCACTGAAATTGAAACTGTGATTAAAAATCTCTCAATAAACAAAAGCCCAGGACCAGATGGCTTCACAGGCGAACTCTATCAAACACTTAGAGAAGAGTTAACACCTATCCTTCTCAAACTGTTCCAAGATATAGCAGAGGGAGGAACACTCCCAAACTAATTCTACGAAGGCACCATCACCCTGATACCAAACCAGACAAAGATGTCACAAAGAAAGAATACTACAGGCCAATATCACTGATGAACATAGATGCAAAAAACCTCAAAAAATACTAGCAAACAGAATCCAAAAACACATTAAAAGGATCATACACCATGATCAAGTGGGGTTTATTCCAGGAATGCAAGGATTCTTCAGTATACACAAATCAATCAAGGTGATACACCATATTAACAAATTGAAGGAGAAAAACCATATGATCATCTCAATAGATGCAGAGAGAGCTTTCAACAAAATTCAACACCAATTTATGCTAAAAACCCTCCAGAAAGTAGGCACAGAGGGAACTTACTTCGACATAATAAAGGCCATATATGACAAACCCAAAGCCAACATCGTCCTCAATGGTGAAAAACTGAAACCATTTCCACTAAGATCAGGAACAAGACAAGGTTGCCCACTCTCACCACTATTATTCAACATTGTTTGGGAACTTTTAGCCACAGCAATCAGAGAAGAAAAAGAAATAAAAGGAATCCAAATAGGAAAAGAAGAAGTAAAGCTGTCACTGTTTGCAGATGACATGATACTATACATAGAGAATCCTAAAGATGCTACCAGAAAACTACTAGAGCTAATCAATGAATTTGGTAAAGTAGCAGGATACAAAATTTATGTACAGAAATCTCTTGCATTCCTATACACTAGTGATGAAAAATCTGAAATTGAAATTAAGAAAACTCTCCCATTTACCATTGCAACAAAAATAATAAAACACCTAGGAATAAACCTACCTAAGGAGACAAAAGACCTGTATGCAGAAAATTATGACACTGATGAATGAAATTAAAGGTACAATTAGATGGAGAGATACACCATGTTCTTGGATTGGAAGAATCAACATTGTGAAAATGACTATACTACCCAAAGCAATCTACAGATTCAATGCAATCCCTATCAAACTACCACTGGCATTTTTCACAGAACTAGAACAAAAAATTTCACAATATGTATGGAAACTCAGAAGACCCCGAATAGCCAAAGCAATCTTGAGAAAGAAAAATGGAGCTGGAGGAATCAGTCTCCCTGACTTCAGACTATACTACAAAGCTACAGTAATCAAGACAGTATGGTACTGGCACAAAAACAGAAATATAGATCAATGGAACAGGATAGAAAGCCCAGAGATAAACCCACGCACATATGGTCACCTTATCTTTGATAAAGGAGGCAAGCATATACAGTGGAGAAAAGACAGCCTCTTCAATAAGTGGTGCTGGGCAAACTGGACAGCTACATCTAAAAGAATGAAATTATAGCACTCCCTAACACCGTACACAAAAATAAACTCAAAACGGATTAAAGACCTAAATGTAAGGCCAGACACTATTAAACTCTTAGAGGAAAACATAGGCAGAACACTCTATGACATAAATCACAGCAAGATCCTTTTTGACCCACCTCCTAGAGAAATGGAAATAAAAAGAAAAATAAACAAATGGGACCTAATGAGACTGAAAAGCTTTTGCACAGCAAAGGAAACCATAAACAAGATGAAAAGACAACCCTCAGAATGGGAGAAAATATTTGCAAATGAAGCAACTGACAAAGGATTAGTCTCCTAAATTTACAAGCAGCTCATGCAGTTCAATATCAAAAAACAAACAACCCAATCCAAAAATGGGCATAAGACCTAAATATACATTTATCCAAAGAAGATATACAGATTGGCAACAAACACATGAAAGAATGCTCAACATCATTAATCATTAGAGAAATGCAAATCAAAACTACAATGAGATATCATCTCACAACAGTCAGAATGACCATTATCAAAAAATGTACAAAAACTAAATGCTGGAGAGGGTGTGGAGAAAAGGGACCCTTCTTTCACTGTTGGTCGGAATGTAAATTGATACAGCCACTATGGAGAACAGTATGGAGGTTCCTTAAAAAACTAAAAATAGAAGTAACATACAACCCAGCAATTCCACTATTGGCATATACCCTGAGAAACCATAATTCAAAAAGAGTCATGTACCAAAATGTTCATTGCAGCTCTATTTACAATAGCCAGGACATGGAAGCAACCTAAGTGTCCATCATCAGATGAATGGATAAAGAAGATGTGGCACATATATACAATGGAATATTACTCAGCCATAAAAAGAAACGAAATTGAGTTACTTGTAGTGAGGTGGATGGATCTAGAGTCTGTCATACAGAGTGAAGTAAGTCAGAAAGAGAAAAACAAATACCGTATGCTAACACATATATATGGAATCTAAAAAAAAAAAAAAAATGGTCATGAAGAACCTAGGGGCAAGATGGGAATAAAGATGCAGACCTACTAGAGAATGGACTTGAGGACACGGGGAGGGGGAAGGGTAAGCTGGGACAAAGTAAGAGAGTGGCATGGACATATATACACTACCAAATGTAAAATAGATAGCTAGTGGGAAGCAGCTGAAAAGCACAGGGAGATCAGATCGGTGCTTTGTGACCACCTAGAGGGGTGGGATAAGGAGGGTGGGAGGGAGGGAGATGAAAGAGGGAAGAGATATGGGGATATATGTATAATGTATAGCTGATTAGCTTTGTTTTAAAGCAATTATACTCCAATAAAGATGTTAAAAAAAATAAAAGTAAAATAAAAAAATATCAGAAAGCCCAGTTAAAAGTTGATAAACTCACATAACCAAAAGCTGAGAAAGGCACCGTGGGATTACTTACATCAGAAATACAGCAATTCACTTTGTTATAAAGCAGAAACTAACACACCATTGTAAAGCAATTATACTCCAATAAAGATGTTAAAAATAAAATAAAAAATAAAAATAAATAAAATTATACTTTTACCTAAAAAAAAAAAAAAAAAAAAGAAGTACAGCATTGCCATCAAGGCCTTGATGGATTCTGTATTCCCAAGTTGTCATCCTCTGACTTACCCCTTCATGGTCTCAAGGTGGTTATTACACTTCCAGGGATCAAATGAAGACAATGTCTTGCCAAATTTGCCACTGGTATTTTTTTTTTTTTCATGAATCTGTTTTTTATTAGGGAGGAAATCTATTCTGAGAAGTCTTCCAGCAGTGTCCCACCAGGTTACTTGGCCACGTTTGGATCTCATGCTTGACTCTCCCTGGAAGGAGGAATGGGAATATAGTATCTGACATTGTCAGACCTATACGTAGCCGGAATGGAGGCGGGGATGTGGGTTGTGGAGGGTGGATGGGGCAAATGACTATTTTGAAGGCAACCAAGGATGCCTACCCATTCTCCCGGAACACAAAGACTTAACTCAATGACACAAGACCATTGGCCCTTCAGTGTTTCCCAGTGGAATAGCTGTGTTCTAAACTAAGTCTATCAGAGCACCTGGGCGAACACTGTGGACACTGATTGCTTGTTTCTTACCTGCTGTTAATTTGATCTGATTTCTGTCTAAACACTAGACACTGCATCACCTCTCCAATCTTGCTGTTGTCCCTTCTACTTGATGTTTGAGCTAATTTCTCTGGTGTTTGACTCTCAAGTCTTTCTCACAGACGTCCAGCTTATCCTTACACATCTGGCTTCTCCTATTACCTGGTTAGGTGATGTAGGAGGCTGGGGACCCACGGGCAGCACTGAGGACAAGAGCAGAGGCGTCTGCCACACCCTCCCCTTCCCGCAGTGTCCAAGTGGAGCATGCACTTTGTGCAGCAGAACACCACGCCATAACCAACCAGGAACCATCCTCCCTTCCATTACCAGCTGGGATGGAAATTAGGAAGATAATATTTAGGGACAGAAGGATTATAAATATTATATGACAAGAAATTTACAATAATAGAAAAGCAGACCATTGCTCTTTCCCTACTCCTTTCCTCAAAAAAATAAAAAAGTTCCCACATCTTATATGATCCCATTGATATAAAATGCACAGAACAGGCAAATCCATAGAGACAGAAATCAGATCAGTGGTTGCCAGTGGCTGGGAGAGGTTGGGGGGAAGTGGGAAGTGACTGATAATGGGTATGGATTTGGGGGAATGTGATGAAAATATTCTAAAATTGATTGTGATGATAGTTGCACAACTCTGTGAATATATACTAAAACCCATTGAATTGTACACTTTAAATGGGTGAATTATATAATTTGTAAATTATGTCTCAATAAAGCTGTTTAAGAAAAAGAAAGTATGTGAGGCTTTTTTTTAAAGTTATTCATTGAATTCCAAAGGTATCATTGCAGTCTCATAACCTACATTGCCACTTAGCCAATTCCTGGAATGTTACAAAAAAGGTATGGGAATTTTCCACAACTCTGGAGTTGAAGAGGCATTTCTGCCCTTCAGTGTTCAAACCCAGGTTTGTTTGTCACTTGAGTGAGTAGAATGGACACTGACTGTCTTTTTTTTTTTTTTTTTTTTAGTAAATTTATTTATTTTATTTATGTATTTTTGGCTGCGTTGGGTCTTCATTGCCGCGCGTGGGCTTCCTCTAGTTGCAGCGAGCGGGGGTTACTCTTTGTTGCGGTACGCAGGCTTCTCATTGTGGTGGCTTCTCTTGTTGCAGAGCACGGGCTCTAGGCGTGCGGACTTCAGTAGTTGTGCCACACGGGCTCAGTAGTTGTGGCTCATGGGCTCTACAGTGCAGGCTCAGTAGTTGTGGCTCACGGGCTTAGTTGCTCTGTGGCATGTGGGATCTTCCTGGACCAGGGCTCGAATCTATGTCCCCTGCATTGGCAGGCAGATTCTTTGCCACTGCGCCACAAGGGATGTCTTGAGCAAAATTGCACACAGTTGCCCCATAGATTTTTGGTCCTTGCTAATATGATTTCCAGGATAATTATCACAGAAATTTAATCCATGCTAGCAAGCTCTGTACACTGGAAGTTTTTGGTCTGTGATAGATCAGGAAAAATATCACTTTAATAATAAATAAAAATATCACTTTAATAAATGTTTGAAAAACATTTTTCCTTGTATGAAAATGAATGTTCCAATCTAGTTTTTGTGTGTGAACATCATAGTAATCTAACTCCAAGGAGAAGTTTCTATTTTCTAACAGATAATACTATCTTCAATACATAAAGGGAAGGTGTTATTACTATGGATATTTTGTAAGGTTCTCAGTGCCTTCCCAGAATCTTTTCAACAATTACTCTGGGTGAGTGCCACTGGATAGCCACACTTGCAGCTCCGAGCTTCAGAGCTTAAATTGTTCCTCTAATAGTTTTCACCCCCTTTACAATACAACAGAAAATGCTAAACGTTCACTGTCTAGAGCAGGTTCTTTAATTCTTTATGCTCTTTATCAAGTTATAATAATTCCAAGGTGTTTACTTATTCTATGCATACCTGCATATGTATGTTTTGGCCCCAAATTTGGGGAGGGTACGCTATGAAGAGCAGATTTTGCTTGATTTTATCTTCGCCAGAAACTTCCTTAAAAACTAAAAATTTTGTAAATTAAAAAAGACCTGTGAAGGATTTCCCTGGTGGTGCAATGGTTAAGAATCCACCTGCCAATGCAGGGGACATGGGTTCGAGCCCTGGTCTAGGAAGATCCCACATGCCGTGGAGCAACTAAGCCCCTGCGCCACAAGTTCTGAGCCTGCGCTCTAGAGCCCACGAGCTACAACTACTGAAGCCCACGAACCTAGAGCCCGTGCTCCACAACAAGAGAAGCCACCACAATGAGAAGCCTGTGCACTGCAACGAAGAGTAGGCCCCGCTCGCCACAACTAGAGAAAAGCCCGATTGCAACAACAAAGACCCAATGCAGCCAAATATAAAATAAATTAATTAAAAATAAATAAATAAATAAAAATAAGAAAAGAAGATACAGTCCTTCTACCAAGAAATAAGTGTCTTCCTTTCCAAACCAGATACAAAATAAACTCAAAATGGATTAAAGACTTAAATGTAACACCTGACACCATAAAACTTCTAGAAGAACACATAGGCAGTATGCACTTTGATAGCGGTCTTAGCAATATTTTCTCAGATATGTTCCTCAGGCCAGGAAAACAAAAGCAAAAATAAACAGTTGGGATTCCATCAAACTCAAATCTTTTGCACAGTGAAGGAAACTATCAACAAAGGGAAAAGGCTGCCTACTGAATGGGAGAAGATGTTTGCACACAATGTCTCTGACAAGGGCTTAACACCCAAAATAGACAAAGAGCTCATTCAGCTCAACCCCCAAAAAACAAAAAAACAAAAACCCAAATGGGCAGAAGACCTGAACAGACATTTCCCCAAGAACATACAGATGACCAACAGACACGTGAAAAGATGCTCAACATCACCGATCATCAGAGAAATGCAAATCAAAACCACAATGAGATATCACTTCATTCTTGTCAGAATGGCTGTCATCAAAAAGAACACATATAACAAATGTTGGAGAGGATGTGGTGAAAAGGGAACACTTATATACTGTTTGTGGGAATGTAAATCGGTGCAGCCACTGTGGAAACAGTATTGAGGTTCCCAAATAAACTAGAACTAGAACTACCATACAACCCAGCAATTCCACTTTTAGGTATTTATCGAAAGAAAACAAAAACACTAATTCAAAAAGATATGTATGCACCCCAATGTTCATAGCAGCATTATTTACAATAACCAAGATATGGAAGCAATCTAAGTGCCCATCGACAGATGAATAGATTAAAAAATATGTGGTATACACACACACACACACACACACACATACACACACACACACACACACACACACACATGCAATGGACTATTACTCTGCTATCAAAAAAGAATGAAATCTTGCCATTTGTGACAGCATGGATGGACCTTATGCTTAGCGAAATCAGTCAGACAGAGAAAGACAAATATCATATTATTTTATTTCTGTGTGGAATCTAAAAATCAAAACAAATGAAAGAACAAACAACAAAATAGCAACAGACTCATAGATACAGAGAACAAACAGGTAGTTGTCAGAAGGAAGAGTCATATGGGGATGCCAGAAATAGGTGAGGGAGATGAAGAGGTACAGATTTCCTGTTACAAATAAATGAGTCACGGGAATGAAATGTACTGTATTCGTGGGGCATATGGTCAATAACAGTTTAATATTTTTGTCTGGGGACAGATGGTAACTAGACTAATCATGATGATCATTTTGAAATGTATAGACATATCACTGTGCTGTGTGCCAGGAACTAACATAGTGTTCAAGGTCAAATATACTTTGAAAAACAAACAAACAAACTCGTAGAAAAAGAGACCAGATCTGTGGTTACAAGAGGTGGGGGGTGATGGGAGGGGGAACTGAATGAAGGTGGTTGAAAAGGTACAAACTTCCAGTTATAAGGTAAATGAGTACTAGGATATGTGGTACATATATGCAAGGGAATATTACTCAGCCATAAAAAGGAACGAAGTTGGGTCATTTGTAGAGACGTGGATGGATCTAGAGACTGTCATACAGAGTGAAGTAAGTCAGAAAGAGAAAAACAAATATATATTAACGCATATATGTGGAACCTAGAAAAATGGTACAGATGAACCTGTTTGCAGGGCAGAAACAGAGACACAGCTGTAGAGAACAAACGTATGGACACCAAGGGGGGAAAGCGGCAGGGGATGGTGGTGGGATGAATTGGGAGATTGGGATTGACATGTATTCATTAATATGTATAAAATAGATAATAATAAGAACCTGCTGTATAAAAAAATAAATAAAATAAAATTCAAAAATTCAAAAAAAAAAGATAAATGAGTACTAGGGATGTGATGTCCAACATGATAAATAGAGTTACCTCTGTTGTGTGTTATATATGAAAGTTCTTAAGAGTAAATCCTAGGAGTTCTCCTCACAAGGGAGAACACATGTTTTCTTTTTGTTTTATTTTGTGTCTATATGAGAGGATGGATAGTCACTAAACTTCATGATGATTGTAAGTCAAATCGGTATGCTGTATACCTTACATTTATACAGTGCTGTGTTTCTATATCTCAATAAAACTGGGAGAAAATAAAATGAAATTCTGAAAAAAAGAAATAATTGTCCTTAACAAGTGGTTTCCATTTTTCCAGTCTTTTCCATTGGACAGTGCAGTGGGGGGTGTGTGTGTGCGTGTGCACACAAGAGGGTAAGGGTGGTGAGGCCCCAGGGCTGTGTTCTTCTGTAAACTGATGTCCCCACAGGTGGACATGCAGGTCAGCCCTGCATCCCTTGTCCTTTATCGGTGGCCACACATTACAGGTTACTCAGCAGCCCCGGCTGTGCACAACTGGGCCATTCCCAGTTTTTCGCTCTCCTAATTGTACTGTACATCTGCATCCTTCAGTCTCTACTGTTTTTAAGGACTGGTCCCTATAAGTGGAATTTGGGGAACACAATTCATACGTGTTTTTAGTTGTTGGCTGCAGTTTCCACTATCTGTGTCTCTTCATCAAGTCTGCGCCTCGTTTGGGAAAGCAGGGGATCCGGAGAGACCGGAGCTCCACCTGAGGCAGGGAGATGGCCGAGTCGGCAGTGGAGGCCCTCAGGGTGCCTAAGAGTGACCCGCGGAGCAGGGAGGGGCCACCCCAGTCCCCTGGCCCAGGTTTCCCGCCCCACCCCCCTGCCCCGTTCCCCGGAGCTCATCTCCGCCCGGCCCGTCCGGTGACACACCCAGCCCTTCCCGGCCCCACCCGGGAGCCACCCAACCCTCGGCTCCTAACTCCGCTTCCGAGCCAAGAACGCAGGCCCTGCTTCCAGGTCAGAGGAGGCTTCAGGCCGGGCCGCTCCCTCCCCCTCCAAGGCTGGGCTCCTTCTTCTCAAGAGAGCACCTCTCAGAGCAAGTGGGCGACCTACAGACGTGGCTTTGACTGTGCTCAGGCCAGAAGAAGTTCTGAGCCGCGACAGCAAGAACCGCTGCAGCCTGTGTGAGCGGAGAGGCCTTAGCAAAGCACGTGGGCGCCGGGGGAGCTGCGGGAAGGTCAGAGCTTCAGGCTGGGTGCTCTGGAGGCGGCACCGGTCCTGAGCACCCCTCGGGCTCCCGCATCAGTGACCCCTGGCTCGGCCCTGCGCCAGCCCCCAGCCCTGGCACCCCTCACATTCAGCTTCTGCGTGGGGTGGGGTTCTGCTTCCCACCCAAGACCCCAGGTGAGGAGAAGGGGGGAGCCCTCACCTACCTCAAGGTAAGGACAGAAGGCACTCTATCTACGGCTGCGGGTCAGCGACCTCTCTCTCCTCGGCCAAGAGACGGGTCCGCACGCACAGAACACAGACCTTCACAGGGAGGACACTCAGGGCTCCCCTGAGGGTAAGAGAGGGACACCCCTGATGGAACTGGGGTGGAGAGCAGTGAGGACCACGGGGCAGAGTCCCCATGGCAGGGGCAGTGCCGTCACGGTTACGGGCTCAGGCTCGGTGTTGGTTTGTACGAAGGGGTCCGGATTCTTCCCAATGTCGTTTCCATTAGAGACTAACTTCTTCTCCAGCAACTGACTTTCAATATCGACCCGCGAGAAGACACTGCCCCCCGCCCCCGGTGGCTGCGGGACCCTGGGCTGCGGGACCCTGAGATGCGGTCTCGGGGCGAGGCACAGGGGAGCTGGGAGGCGCCCCAGGGAGCTCAGCGCAGCTCACTGTGGCTGCTTGGAAGGAGGGAGCCCCTTTCCCGGGCGCCCCGGCCTGTGGTCCGAGGAGGAGACGGCACTATGCACGGCGCTCCGGGGTCAGCCCTGCATACTCGGAACCTTATCGTCCTCAGGCACAGGCTCGTGTCCAGCTCCAGGGATGCCCGGGGTGATGGCATGAGCCCCAGTGTTGTCCCCCACCGCCGGCCAAGGGACACCCCACCCAATGGGAGTGTGAAAAGGGCTTTCTGGAGAATCATCTGAGTCTGAGGGCGTTGGGCCCTCAGCAGAGGGAACAGAGTGGGCAGAGGGGGGGAGCCCAGGGCAGCAGAGGGCTTGCAGGGAGGTCACATCAGCAGGTACAGCTAAGGATGATCCAGTCCTTACCTGGGTCTCTTTTCCAGACATGAATCGTCTCATTGACTCTTAAAACCCCAAGAAGAATGTAGAAACACTGTCCCTGTTTGATGAGGAAATGGAGCTGAAAGAAACTTCTGCCTTTTCTGCCCCACAGACTGGCCAAGGCAGGATATGAACCCAGTGTTCAGTAGACCCCTGCAGGGCCCACCTGACAAGCAGGCTGCAGTCAGCTCTGAGAATACAAGAACCTTTACTCTTGGTGCCCATAGAGAGACCTCCTTCTGCCCAGATATCGGCTGATCCTGGCACCAGGAGGGCCCCCAGTGGCCAGGGTGGGCCGTTCCTGGCCAACAAACCAAGCTCCAGGCATAAGTGGTGACTCCGCCCCAGATCTCCGTGAGTTCTCAAGGTCTGGGGATCCGACATCTGGAGGAATCCAGGGAGGAGCAGTGTGGAAAGAGCACAGGGTCCAAGGGCAGAGAGACTGCAGTCTGGTCCCTGCTCAGCCTCTTCTTAGCTGGGTGATCGAGCAAGGCTGTGAGCCTCAGTGGCCCAATCTCTAAAATGGAGAAAATAACTGGCACTGCTTAATGGGTTTTGGGAGAATTACTGGAGAAATGACCTGTATAATTCTTGCCTGGGGCCTGAGGCACACTAAGAGCCAAATGGAGAGCAGTCATATTGGTGACCCTTTACGAAAGGTGTCACCTTTAAGAAACCAACTCCAAATCCAAAGTCATGAAGATTTGCTCCTATGTTGTCTTCTATAAGCTTATAGATTTAGCTCCTAAATTTAGGTCTTTGATCCATTTTGGATGAGTTTTTAAATTTTATGTTAGGCAAGGGTCCATCTCATTCAGACACTCATAATTGCATGTGTCTGCCTGTGTAAGGAGGGGCATCTCCCATCCAGTGCATTACCTTTAGTTGTTATTTGTAAGGAGTTTTCATTAGATTCCAAAGGCTTGAAGAATAAAAGGAAATTAAATAATCCTCAGAGAAATGCTCTAAGGATATAAAACATGTTCTGAGGAAGACTGTTTGTAAAAGGTTTGACGGGGGTGGGGTGGGGGGGGAGGCAGTGTGATTGTCACAAGCAGCCACGCACTGCCCTCCGGTGGTCACATGAGAAATGACAGGAGTGCTCAGGGTTCCCCGGTTCTGTTGCAAAAGAAGCCACATCTAAACTCAGATATCTTCACAGGATTGCAGGTAGATCAAAACCAAATTTGTAAGATTCAATGTTTAGGGGGGAATCTTCTAGTAGAAGTAATTTTCCTGTTATTTCACACTATGGAAAAATAGGCTTCTTCCTAAGTGCAGTATATCAGGGAGCATTTATGGAGCCCCCGAGTCAGGCACTGGGCTCCAGGACAGAAAGTCAATGCCTCCCAGGACCCACAGGGGGTGGGGTGGGAAAGTGTTGGTCACACCTGGTCTGCATCGCAGCTCTGTGTGTCTGGTTGAAAGAAAACAGAATATCAAACCAAAGCATGTTTATGGAATCCTTCCCATTGTGTTAACACTAAAACCTTTTTTAAAATTTGAGAACTAGCACTCAGCATATCTATATTTCATCTAAATTAGATGGGATCATCCTATATTCCTAGTTACCTTTTCACTTAATATTAGTACTTATCCAAGTCATTACAAGTTTTTGAAAACAGTATTCCTTAATATCTTATACACAAATTACGTTTCCATTTCACCATGGAAATACAGTGCCCAAAAAAGTTTTAAATTTTAATCTAAAGCTTGCCTTTTACATTTATTTTAATGAGAATTCCTCTGAAGAGCTAAAATTCTTATGGAAAGTAAGTTATTTTGAGTCCTTGTTCCTTGCATCTGTTATGCCTTATTATCATTTATTTCTAAGGACTCTTTCACTTTCTTGATATTTTTGCATTTACCTGTAATTTTTCACTGAGATAACATTTTAAATTCGGATTTTAAGAATATCAAGAAGGACCTTGATGTACATAGATGCAAAAATCCTCAACAGAATATTAGCAAACCAAATTCAAGAATACATTAAAAGAATCATACACCATGATCAAGTGGGATTTATTCTAGGGATGCAAGAATGATTTATATCTGCAAATCGGGACTTCCCTGCTGTCCAGTGGGCAAGACTCTGCACTCTCAATGCAGGGGGCCCGGGTTTGATCTCTAGTCGGGGAACTAGATCCCGCATACATGTCACAACTAAGAGTTCGCATGCTGCAACTATGAGCCTGCATGCCGTAACTAAAGACCCCTCATGCTGCAACTAAAGATCCCACATGCTGCAACTAAAGATCCCACATGCTGCAACGAAGATCCCACAACTAAGACCTGGCACAGCCAAAATTAAAAACTAAAAAAAAAAAAAAAAGGTTGTTGTTGTTTAAAAAAAAATCTGCAAATCAATCAATGTGTTTGCAGCTTGAGTGCCTTCAGTGATAGCACGTACATTCGTGTCACTGTCGTGGTATTTCTCAGAGCAGAGCAGTTTTTATTGCTGGAACTGTTCATAGGGAATCTCAGATTCAATTTTTCTTTTTATTTATTTATTTTAAAAATTTATTGAAATATAGTTGATTTACAATGTTGTGTTAGTTTCAGGTATACAGCAAAGTGATTAAGTTATACATATTTATGTATTTGTAAATATTACATATTTATAAATATATATATTTGGATTTTCTTCCATTATAGGTTATTACAAGATATTGAGTATAGTTCCCTGTGCTATACATGTATTTTATATATAGTGTGTATACTTTATTACCAAACTCCTAATTTATCCCTCCCCCTCCTTTCCCCTTTGGTAACCATAAGTTTTTTTCTATGTCTGTGAGTCTATTTCTGTTTTGTAAATAAGCTCATTTGTATCATTTTTTCGATTCCACATATAAGTGATATTTTATGATATTTGTCCTTCTCTGTCTGACTTACTTCACTTAGTATAATAATCTCTAGGTCCATTCATGTTACTGCAAATGACATCATTTCATTCTTTTTTTAATGGCTGAATAGTATCCCATTGTGTATATGTACCACATCTTTTTTATCTATTCCTCTGTCGATGGACATTTAGGTTGCTTCCATATCCTGACTATTGTAAATAGTTCTTCTGTGAATATTGGGGTACATGTACCTTTTTGAATTATAGTTTTCTCAGGATATATGCCTAGGAGTGGGATTGCCGGGTCATATGATAACTCTATTTTTAGTTTTTTAAGGAACCTCCAGTCTGTACTGTTCTCCATAGTGGCTGCACCAATTTACAGTCCCACCAACACTGTAGGAGGGTTCTCTTTTCTCCACACCCTCTCCAGAATTTATGATTTGTAGACTTTTTGATGATGGCCATTCTGACTAGTGTGAGGTGATACCTCATTGTAGTTTTGATCTGCATTTCTCTAATAATTAGTGATGTTTTTATGTGCCTGTTGGCCATCTCTATGTCTTCTTTGGAGAAATGTCTAGTTAGGTCTCCCACGCATTTTTTAAAATTTTATTTATTTTATTTATTTTACTTTTGCCTGCTTTGGTTCTTTGTTGCTGTGCACGGACTTTCTCTAATTGTGGCAAGTGGGGGCTACTCTTCGTTGCGGTGTGCGGGCTTCTCATTGCGGTGGCCTCTCTTGTTGTGGAGCATTGGCTCTAGGCGTGCGGGCTTCAGTAGTTGTGGCACACGGGCTCAGTAGTTGTGGCTCACGGGCTCCAAAGAGCAGGCTCAGTAGTTGTGGCACACAGGCTTAGTTGCTCCACGGCATGTGGGATCTTCCTGAACCAGGGCTTGAACCTGTGTCCCCTGCATTGGCAGACGGATGCTTAACCACTGTGCCACCAGGGAAGCCCCCATGCATTTTTTGATTGAGTTGTTTGTTTTTTTGATATTAAGCTGTTTGTATATTTTGGAAACTAATCCCTCATTTGTCGCATCATTTGCAAATATTTTTTCCTATTCCATATTTTGTTTTTCATTTTGTTTATGGTTTCCTTTGCTGTGCAAAAGCCTTTAAGTTTTATTAGGTCCTATTTGTTTATTTTCTGCTTTTGTTTCCATTACTCTAGGAGGTGGATTCAAAAAAATATTGCTGCGATTTATGTCAAAAAGTGTTCTCCCTATGTTTCTGTCTAGGAGTTTTATAGTATCCAGTCTTATATTTAGGTCTTTAATCCATTTTGAGTTTATTTTTGTATATGGTGTGAGAGAATGTTGTGATTTCATTCTTTTCCATGTAGCTGTCCAGCTTTCCCAGCACCACTTATTGAAGAGGCTGTCTTTTCTCCATTATATATTCTTGCCTCCTTTGTCATAGATTAGTTGACCATCAGTGCCTGGGTTTATTTCTGGGCTTTCTATCAGATTCAATTTTTAAAAGCCTCTCAAGACTAGGAAGCCAAGCCATGGACTCACCACCATATTTCCCCTGCAATACCTCGATTTGGGTGAACTTCTCTCTTCTCAATGTCCCCCAAATAGCCTTAGGTTCCTGAGTTTGTCAGGAAATGAACTTCCTTCCTCACTTCCCAGGGTAAGCCTGGGAACCCTGTAAGCCAGGTACCAGACCAGTTATTTTCAAGGGACTTTGTAAGCACTGACCCCACAAAATCAACATAGTTCCTGAAAATGGTTTGGTTCTATCTACATCTTTCTAAATATGACGTTTCAGGCAAAGCCTTGGTAATAAATCGATGTTTCTAATTGTGTCCTGTTACAAGGAGAATAGATTGTTATAGAATTTATGCAAATAATTTCATTGCCATGAAAAGAAGAATACAGTTGATCCTCTTAGTTCTAATTGCAAATTAATGGAGAAGCACTCTGTATCAATCAGAGTCTCAACAGAAAACAGAAGGCTTACTTGGCTGTTATTTTTCAGCAGAATTTAATTAAGGGCGTTTTGAGAGTGATGGAGGAAAAATTTAAAGAACCAGTAATGGAGATTGAGTCACCCAAGATCTAGCAACAGGAGGAGGTTTTTATCGTCACTAGGTCAGAGGGAGCAAGAAGAGGAAAGACTGGAGGACGAGGCTTCCCCAAAAGAGCTGTAGTTAAAGACAGACCCATCCACTGTAAAATCCACAGTGATGAGGCAGAGAGAGAACAAGGTAACATCTAGACCTCTGTGCTCCATACTCCAGACCCACTGGCAGCCAGAGGGCAAGGGAATCCCAGTAAGTTGATACTGGTCAGCCCCCTGGGCACAGAGCAGGGCAGGGAAGGATAAAAAAGGAACAGAATTGCAGGGTAAGGAGATAAGAGATGGGGCAGAGGCAAAAGAAGAATGACCAGCATACACTCTAAGTGATCTACCTGGCTTGGATTCCTTCCTTTCCATTCAACGAGTTATGTCAAAGAGGTTAAATCACTAAAGAGTGACTCAAGACTGCCCTTTTAACATCCTGTACTTTTAAAAATTGAAGTTTAGTTGATTTACAATGTTGTGTTTCAGGTGTATAGCAAAATGATTCAGTTATACATACATTATGTTCCCTGTGCTATACAGTAGGTCCTTGTTGTTTGTCTATTTTATATTTACTAGTGTGAATCTGTCAGTCGATTATAGCAGTTATCCCATTTGATGTATATGGTTCTTACTGTTATTATTTGTTTAATGTCTGCTTCCCACCATGCATTTTCCCTTAGGACAATGAGCACATTCCTTCTTTTCATTACAGCATCTCCACTGCCTAAGCTCAGTGCCAATCTCTAGTGAGCACTTGACAAATATTTGGAAATGGATGGATGAATAAAGGAAAACATATCTGCAGTTCTGAACCCTTGGATTCAACAAACCCCAGGTCGTGTGGTACTGTAATATTTACTAGGGAAAAAAAAATCTGCATATAAGTGGACCCGTGCAGTTCAAACCCATGTTACTCAAGGGTCAACTGTATTCAGTAAGAGTTGTTAAATTCCAGAGGGATCAGGGAGAGAGAAAAGGTAAATATATATTTTTTAATTTACAAAGGCTTAATGTATTAAACTGTTGCAAGTAATAGATAGCTTGTTAAAAAAAAGGGCAAGACGGTTTCTTAATCTGGAAGATAAGTCATTAAAGAACCAGCATGTTTCAAACAAAAGTTTAGAAAAATTATAATCATCTTTATCAGTTCATTCAGTCACATGTAATTCATTCTTACTTTGCTTGATTTGGGGTCAGCAGTTCAGGAACACATCAACGTGTCCACTAAATCTTTCCTTTTTTGTTGATGATGAAGCACATTTGTGTGTAACTGACTGTAAGAGCTTTCAGAAAGCATCAGAGTAAAAGGATAACTATGAATGACAAAAGGCTTAAGATGGTCAGGATTAAAGACCTGATGAGAGTTCACTTTAATGCAACTGACTAGGAAATTTGATTGTTTCAGTGACATAACATTTTAAGATAATAACTGGAATTTTGACTAATTACATTATAACAGGACATATCATGGACAACAAAGACATTGACAAATTTCTAGGAACTTTATACAATTTTGGAAACATATTAATAGCATATATCCATAAAAATATAAACTAAAGAAGATTAAACATTGCTTCTTTTTTTCCCAAGAAATTGTAAATAAAATTTAATAGGGTTTCATATAGCCAGAAGGAGGAAGTGCCCCATTTAGAGGGGAGATTGTTATATCAAAGTGATCTCCTACAGGGACCTGCTGAGACTGCAGGGTTACAGAATCATCAGTCTTCTTTCTCCTAGACATGGTGCTGCCAGTCTTCTTATTTGACAGCTGAATCTTTTAAGTTCCATAAAACAATTACAAAATTGATCTATGTACCCTTTCTAGCTCCTGGGTAGACTTCTTTTACTAAACTAGTCAGTTCTTTCAAGGTTGGATTCAAACAAGTGTAGCTCTGTAGCTCACTGGATTGTACATTTCTGCAGGAGAACGTGTTCATTCCGTGGTGGGAGATGTTACTGGTGGTGAAGACACACAGCAGCAGCGGGAATGTCTTCTCTTTATTGAAGGGCTTCTCTGGGTCCTTCTTAATTTCCTCCCAGGTAATGTGCACCTCCACCTCCATCATCCTCCTTCATAAACACTACTTCTTTTTTGACAGTGCTTTCTGTGTAATTGAGTATATCAAGTAAACCTAATTAGTTTAACATCTATCTTTGTACAAGGTGTGAGAACAAATCCTTTGAGATTTTCCAGGAGCCCTCTGGGAAATCTCAGTCAGTTCAAAGTCAATAAAACTTTATTTAGAAATTGATTCAGGAAGTTGTCCAAAATGTCAAAATATTTGAACATTTAATTAAATAGAAATACAGATCACTATGAAACAATCCTTCTTATCTATTTAACCAAAGTGACAATAAAATATTTCAAAGGCAAAGAAAAAGTTATATGTTTGTAAAAGAAAAAAAACCAAAAGCCATAGCTCTTTCAATACAGAGAAGTCTTGATTTTCTTGACTAACCAAAGACACGATAAAGACAACAGGAAGTACAGGAAACTACTTGGTTAAGACACAAAATAGTTGTTTCCTAGGCAGATTACTCAAAGGGTAAAGAAAAATCTTTCCCAATCTCTTATTAAAACAGACTGATAATACAAGAAACTTTGTCATTTTGACAGAGATAAAGCAAATTCTAGTTTTCCATCACTACACTGTTGGGCTTCTTAAAAACAAACAAACAAACAAACCTTATAAGTAAGTTTATTCAATTTTAGCCAGCTTGATCATACAAGTTTCTCTCTTTTCCACAGACCTGTTACAACTTTCTTTTCCCATTCAGGCTTTTGTCCCTAATTCCCTTTTATGCATTCTGGAACAATGACACAACCTCTAAATTATTTTAGGGCAAAAACAACCCCTTCTTTCACCTCACCAAAACCACATCCATAATACCTTGTTTACCTTTCCTTACCAAAAACCAATTTATTTTCTTTGCATATTTTGAACACAGTTTTTACTTCACCCTTATTATTCCCAATAGTTCATGTAAATATATTAGAATTCTTACCCTTTATAACCTTAATTTCTAGTGAAAATTAGGAAGTAGGAGATTGTGAACCACCATATGTCAGCATTCCAAAGGAGACTAGAACATTTATGAATACACCATTTTATAATTATACCGGCATATGTATCCTTCATTACACAATTTTTCAATGTGGCAAACACGTTTTTCAACAGACCCCAATATTATTAGACTCTCTATAGTAATAGCCAAGAGTAGGTAAATTAAAATTGTATTAATTAATTTATGCTTCAGTATTTTATCTTCTTTGGAAATGATCGGGGAGAAAGGGTCATAGGATGGTTAATTGATCTGCTTGTATTTTCCATATCTGAGGGTTAATTTTTTGTGTGTGTTATGAAGATATCACCCTTTTATTCTAGATTTACAGGTTGATGCAGTAGCTTGTTCTTATTTAACTTTTAATTTCACCTCTCATTCTAGTTTTCTACAGAACTGTCACAATCAATGAACAAATATGGTTACCTTACTATGAACTAAAACCCATATTTTATTCAGGTTCCTTTTATTCTCCGTTTTTCTGCCCTAGGATCACATCCAGGGTATTACATGGCATTGAGTCATCATGTCACTTTCGGATCTCTTTGGCTTCGACATTTTCTCACACTATCCTTCTCTCAGTGACCTAGACAGTGTTCAGGAGGAGACAGTTAGGTATTTTGTAGACTGTCACACACTGAGATCTACTTGCTGTTTTTCTTGTGATTAGAATAGAGTCATGGGTTTTGAGGAAGCAGATCACAGAGGCAAAGTGCTTTCTCATGACTTTATATCACGGGAACATACATCAAAGCAACTTATCACTGTGGGATAATCTGTGGGACCTCCAGTCACGGTCTACTGAAAATTGGAGTGTTGCTTGACGGTGTTAGAAAACACTCCAGTCTGAAATGTTATGTTTTCACATTTTTGTAGTTGTTTGATGTGATACTATTATACATATTTGGCAAGTTGACTGAAATATGTTTTAAAATTTGATTCACTTTAGTGTGAAATTCAAATCTTGTGGAATTCAAAGTTCTCTCAAATAAATGGAGAATTACAAAACTTAAAAAAAAAAAGTGTTCATGTTAACTTTGTCTTCCTGGCTTAGGTAGTGTTTGTAAGGTTTTCCCCACTGTGACGTCACTTTTTCCTTAAGTCTGCACTGTGTGTCTCCTTTAAGATGATGTCACTATGCAGCCCCCACACTTCAGGACAGGGAAGATAGCCCCACCCCCTTAATGAATGACTGAGTATCTACATCAACTATTTGGAGTTCTTCCTCACAGTTCATTCAACAGTTCTCATAAAACACACACACACACACACACACGAGATATATATATATATATATATAATCATTTATTTTTAACAGTGTGGACACTCCACCCAGATCATTATTCTAAGATTTTGGTTACAATTCATCAGAACAGTATTTGGTTGTTCAGTTCACTCCTGCTTTGGCTACTGAAAGCTCTTTCCATGGGTTCTTGCTTTCCTCTGACATAATTCCACCTCGTGGGTTTCCTTTCTTCTTGTGCACATCTTTTTATGTGCTTGTTGACCATTTGCATTTCTTTTCTGGAGAAGGGTATGTTCAAGTCCTTTTCTATTCAAACAATTAGGTTGTCTTCTTGTTGTTGACGATTTGTAAAAGTTCTTGATGTGTTCTGAAGAACAGGCTCTTGTCAGATATATCATGTACAAATATTTTGTTCCATTCTGTAGGCTATGTTTTCACTTTCTGGATAGCACCTTTTGATGCACAAAAGTTTTTAAAATTGAGGAAATAAAATCTATCCATTATTACATGGGTATCGTAACCTTCCTTTGCTTGTCTGTAACCTCCCACTCCAACGGTAAGAAACCTGATTTCCACCATTTATCCTCCATTGAATTCACTGCTTACTCCATTCTGGATTACAGATATAGTAGTTTCAGTATTGTTAACTCCTACCACCATGGGAAAGAACTTACAGAGTCCAGTATTTATGGATGGCACAATTTGCCTTTGTTCTACAAGATTCCAGTCTTTTCCATAGTTAATTAGGTCAAATATCTTTTGCCCCACCACCTAACAGTGAGTCTTTTTCATACATTTCTAAATGAGTTAGATTCTTTGTCACATTCTCTATTCCAGCCTGTGACACTCCCATATCCTAAAAAATTAAAAAACTAAATTTGAATATATTATGATTTACTTGTTGGGTTGGAAAAATCCATGGGTTTAGACTAATGCCTCATGGCAGGTATCCATCACTTAAGTATCACATGGAATATTTCAACCCCAACCCCATAACCTGTTTACCATCTCTGATTTACCTGTTCCAGAATGTCATAGAAATGGAGCCCTACAGTGTGAAGCCTCAGACTGAATTCTTTCACTTAGCAATATACATGTGGGATTCACCCATGTTTTTTGCATGGTTGATGGTTAATTCCTTTCTATTTCTGAATAGTATTCCATTGTATGCATATGGGAAAAGTAACTTTCCCTCCCAGGTTCTTGATTGAGGCTTCCCTACCCCCATCCTTAGTAATAAAAGATAAAGAATAATAATACAAACAAATGCCACTAGATATAACTTCTTTCCAAAATTTTAGCCATGAGTCAGTAAAACTGCATAATCCAGAATCATCTGTTTATATAAGAGTAGGCTGTGAATTGTGTTTCTGGAAGATGGACCAAGAATGATTATTTGCTTAGTGAAAGCTAAAGATTTTTACTAATATCTGCAGAGAAGACTTTTCAGATTTAGATTTGCCCTGATATATAATCTTATGGAGGCTGTGGACTAAATTCTGGTCAAAGGAATTTTTGGAAATACGTTGTGGCCATCTTGTTAGTTCTGAAAATCCATCTGTGTGGATAAAAATATCCAGTTTGTCTACAATCAGCATTTTTCTTTTCAGTCTCAGGTAGCAAGGCACTCTCAAGTTAGAATTATTTCTTTGCATGTTCACGTTTAAAGACTTGGTTCTCAGGACATGGAGGACACAGCTCTTGCTGGCAGAAGGACCTGAGGAAGGATGTAAGCACTTTAAAGAGCTTCTCGGGCATATTTCCTATTATCAGAGGTGTAGGGAAATTAGTATCTAAGTTTTTCTTCTTTCTTGAGTGCAGAACAGTTCTTTTCCCAATGCCTTGACCTGAGAAGAACGTGGAGACTTTGATATCAGTGAGAAGGGTGGGTGGGCTTTGAATTCCCCCTAGAGTCACATTTCTGTTTCTGTATCGACGAGATTAGTAAAGCAAGGATGCTTGTCTTTAATTTTTCAAGGAATTGCATATTCAAGAGGCTGACCTGCCCATCCAACTTCACTATCTTGAAGTTGACTCTTTATATCAAGGAGAAGATTTCCAACTAAGATGTAAATCAGAAGATTCCTGTGTCCAGATTTAGAGCTCTGTGCCTTTGGATGTTTTCATGGATCCTTCTGCAAAGGCTCCGTGTGCTCTGTCTCCCTCAGAGCGCGTGGTTCTACTTTAGCCAGGTGGTCTTAGCAGAGGAGGACTCACAAATAGCTCCTCCCAGGCCGGAATAGCAGCCTCCAGCTGGGCCAAGTTCTGAAAATTAGCAGGCGGCTCTGGACCAGGATCTGTCCATTTGGGATCTTGGTGAGGATTTTCTCCAGGGGGCCATCTGGAAGACTGCATGAACACAGTGTATATATGGGTGGGAGGGTTGATGATGGATTTTAATTTTTGCTCTAAATCTGATTTCCATTCTCTTGTTCTGTTAAGGAAGTGATCTTAGGCTAGCCATGATACTCCTTCATCTTTCTTTCAGTTTGATCATCAAAGAGGTTTGAATAGGATCTTTGTTCTAGGGTGAAAGCCTTTAAAATAAAATCCTTGCAAATATCATCTTATCAGGTGTTTGGTCAAGACAACCAGTAAATTCTCCTGGCAGTACTGAAGATGTTCCTTCCTGCCAGGGGGTTTCCAAAGGTATACCTATTCCAAGTATGACTCAAAACCAAGAAGGCTTTTTATAGCTTAACCATGGACAAAAAGTTGTCACTAAAGAAGGTGAAAAAAGAGCATCCCCCATGATCCAGTGTCACTTCCCAAAACAGCCAAAATAAAGAAAATATGAACAAGAGAAAAGGTTTATTTCTATGTACACAGGAGCCAATCCAAAAAGTCACTCACATGTTAAATTGTAAAATTTAAAGGCTTATCAATCTAACTTAATAGGGGGAAAGGAGAGGGGAGAATTGGCTTCTATGGGGAGAACAGATAGGTTTCTTCAGGAAAGATTAACGGGTTATTTGCAAAACAATGAGATGTAAGAAAGTTTGTTATAATGTTTGTCCACGGATGAGTGATCTTTGTATCTTCTTTAGCACCATAAAACACCCCACAGAAGTGATTTATGGTAGGGTTACTCTTGGTCCTTCTCCTGGAATAGAAGTTACCCTGAAGAGGGAATATATTGGCTGTGGTCATTTTTCAGAAGTTTCAGCTTTTACTCAGATGAGGGGAACTCCAAGAAGGCTTTTGTTCTGCATCTGTTGAATCTCAAGTATCTTCAGCTTCAGTTGTCTTTCTACCAACCTTGGGGTTCTGCCTGGCTCTCCATACCTCCAACTTTGTTATTCTTTTTCAAGATTCCTTGATCTATCCATTCCGAGCCCCTTGCATTTTCCACATGAGGTTTAGATTGGTTGTCAATTTCTGCAAAACACTACCTGGGATTTGGGTAGGGATTCTTTGCATCTTTAGATCTATGTGGAATACTGCCATCCTCACGGAATTAAGCCTTCTGATCCATGAATATGGGATTATTTCCCATGAATTTAGGCCTTTCTTAATTTCTTTCAACAAGCTACTGTTGTTTTCAGTGTACAAGTCTTATCCGCCTTTCTCTGGCCTTGGGTTATGAGGAATGCTTTTCCAGTTTTTCTTGGTTTGTTTTTGCCACAAGAAGAGCTAAGCATTTCCCTTCTGACTTTTGGCTCTGGTGTCACACTTAGCAATGTCTACCCTGAGATTATGCACATATTTACTAAAAGGTCTTCGTTCTGTACATCTTCTCTTTAATCCACCTGGATTTCCCTCTCAAATAACCAAAATGCTATTTCAAATAAAAACAAAAATATTCACCAGTTCCCCCTTAAAATAAGTGCACAGACACAAAAAGCCAACTTTTGTATGGTTTCATTTATAGGAAACATCCAGAAGAAGTAAAGAAGCAGAGAAAGGATTAGGGGTGTGAGAGGCTGCGGGAGGGAAAAATGGGGAGTGCATGCTTGGGACACAGGGTTTTACTTTGAGGAATGAAACAGTCTTCAAATAGAAAGTGGTGATGGTTATACTGCATCGTGAATGTACTTAATGCTCCTGAACTGCAACTGAAAATAGAAAATGTTGATATTTAAATTTTATTACTTAAGTAGAGTATGCCGTAAAAAATGTGGAAGAATAGATAAAACTAAAGATAAAATTAAAATTTAAAAAGACCCAAATACAAACAAATACAGGGAAGGAAAGTAAATTTCAGGTGGGGGAGCAGGTTGATGGTGTAGATTGGGAGCTGACAGCAATGGTGGTGGCAGAGGTGGCTTTGCTTGTGGGGATGATGATTTCTGAAATAGCTCTGGGTCTCCTGCAGGAAACATAGCAGGCTCTGCAGGGGTGGTGAATTTTGACCAGGCTCTGGGTCTCCTGCAAAAGCAGTTGAAGTTCCTCTCTACAGAGGTGGTAAACCACCATCTGGATCTCGGTCTCCTGCAAAAGCAGGTACAGGTTTTCCCTGTCCAGCTGGCAAATCATCATCTGGCGCTGGGTCTCCAGCTGGACCTGTGAGAGAAGTAAAGATTATCCACATGCCTGCCTTTCCATGTGCCTTTCCAAGGACAGAACTATTCCCAGAGCTTTCCAGAGAATTCCCAGCCCAGGAACTCACACAGGAAGTCTTCTCTGACTGCAGTCCACCACCAGATGGGTGGTCTGAGACCAGCCCTTGCTCTGGGCCAAACACCAGCCTCTGGACACTCCTCTCTGTGTGGCCCAGAATTCTCATGCACCCACCCCCAGCCTTCTCACCTTTGTGCTCTGCCTTGGTGGGCTCCAGATCCTCCAGCTGACTCAGGGGAAGGTTGACACGGTGCTCCAGCCCTGTGGAAGCCTGGGGCTTCCGGACACTATGGGAGGTGTCTGGACAGGAGACCTTCTCCGTTGACCTCTGGGCCGTGGTTCTGGAGGACCATCCATGGCCACACTCACCTGGAACCTGTGTGGGCCCTCACTGGCAGTGTGATGTGCCTCAGCCCCTCACTCGGGGAGATGGATCGTGTGTCCTAATTGGAGCTCCTTGCCGATCTTCTATGGGAGGCTTTGCAATGACAGTGACCAGCAGCCAGCCCAGCCTGGAGGGATCAGGGCATCGCCCGGCCATTATCGCTGCTTCTTCTGCCCACTCGACCTTCTGCTCCCAGATCAGGCACCACCTGTGTCTGCTCACATATCTACCCGGGAGGAAAGAAATCCACCTAGAGGGCTTAGAACAACCGTCAGGCAGAAAGGCGCTGCCTGGGCTCTCTCTTCCTATCCTGTCCAGCCAGCTTGAACCTGGGGTGTGGACATGACCAGCCCACCAGGCTTCTGACTCCTCATCAGCCTGTTCTTGCTTAAGGCAGACCCACCCACAGAAGCCCCCACCTCCACACATCCAGGGAAGGGACAGAGGGCTTCCCGAGTGGAATCAGAGTTGTGGCCTGGCTTGGGTGGCCTGCTCGGGGCCTCCCTGGCTTACCTTTGGGTCCTTCCGGGCAAAGAGCCAACGGCATCTGGAGTGGGACCTGACCCAATGTCGACAGCGTTGGAAGACGTTGGCACTGCGACCTTTCCGAGGCCACGGCCTTGGGATATTGGGACACAGCAGATCATGTTTCCAACCACATGGGCTGGTTATGGGGCTCCTCTAGGATGTGGATGCCTGGTTACCCAGGTTCCACGTTCTGTTGGGCTCCATTGCCAGGGATGTGAGGTCACTTCCTGGGGTCCCCTTGCCCAGGCTTCTTCCTTATACAAAGCTCCCCAAGGGCACCTCTGCATCCCATGCCATGTCCACACACTGACATCAACCTAGCCTGCCCTGCAGCCGTGGGGCAACTTGGGTGTGGCCAGGGTCCAGCTCTGTGGACACAGCTGGTTTCAGACCCAGTTTTTCCTCCTCACCCATGATGTGGCCCTGGACAAATGCCATGGGCCTCTCAGTCCTCCCCCTCCCCCCCAGTCTCCCCATCTGCACAGTGGCAGCCATTCTGGCAACTTTCTAGGGAAGCCATCAGGTGTATAGACCTAGAAACACTTACAGTGCCTGTAAAAAACCATGGGCTGGTATCACATGGAGCTCATGCACAGACTGAACAAAGGAAGGATTCCATAAAGGACTGGTGTAGCACAGAATACAACTGAAACAGGCCTGGGTCTGCTCTGGGATCTAGAGAAAGTCACTCCCCTTCCTGCCTATTTCCCAGTCCCCCTGTGGGAGGATTGAAAGTAAATAAAATTCACACAACGCCCCCTCTGGCTTACAATCTTCCAGGTCCTCCTGGTTCAAGTGTCTTCTCTTGGCTTCCGGGGTGGGCTGCCCCTACAATGGCTCCCGGCGGTCTTGCCTCCTGGTCACATAACCTTGTATAAATCCCCACCCCTCCAGAATG
Organism: Balaenoptera borealis; assembly: GCF_965194805.1. Lineage (NCBI taxonomy): Eukaryota > Metazoa > Chordata > Mammalia > Artiodactyla > Balaenopteridae > Balaenoptera > Balaenoptera borealis. Next base: position 98,756 of record NW_028123982.1, on the reverse strand, counting down.
GATGGACATTGTGATTGGTTCTAGCCTATAGATGGATTTAGGAAAAGTCTGTGTCTTCTACTCATTTCCTCTCTCCTGTGTTCTCTAGCTCTCTTGCTGCCTTTCTATGTTTCTGTCTCTCTCTCTTCCACTGTCTCTCTGTCTCTCATGTGTGTATGTATGTGTATGAATGTATGCATGTATATACATAGTTAGGATTAGAGTCAGAGTTTGGTTTAGGGTTAGGGGTCAGGGTTTGGGTTAGGGTTTTTGTTTCTTGGAGGTTGAGTTCTATGAGTTCTTGGTCTATTTTGGATATGAACCCCTTATCAGATACATTGTTTGCAAATACTTTCTCACATTCAGTATGCTGCCTTTTTGTTTTGTGGATGGTTACCTTTGCTGTTGAAAACCTTTTCAGTTGGATGGAGTCCCATTGGTTTATTTTACTTTTCTTTCCCTTGCTTGAGAAGAACAATAAAAAAATATTGCTAAGACTGATGTCAAAGAGCATACTGCCTATGTTTTCTTCTAGGAGTTTTATGGCTTCAGGTTTTACATTGAAGTATATGATTTATTTTAAGGTTGTTTTTGTAGATGGTATGAGAAAGGAATCCAGTGTGATTCTTGTGCATGTAGCTGTCAGGTTTTCCCAACACCATTTATTAAAGAGGCTATCTTTTCCCCATTGTGTCTTCTCACCTCCTTTGTCATAGATGAATTGACCATATAAGCATGGGTTTCTTTCTGGGCTCTCAGTTTTGTTCCATAGATCTATGTGTATTACTTACTTTTGTGCGAATAAAAGTAAGTAATACTTACTTGCAAGTAAGTAAGTAATACTGTCTTGATGAGTCTAGGTTTCTAGTATATTTTGAAATCAGGCAGCATGGTATGTCCAAGTTTGTCCTTCTTTCTTAAGATTGTATTGACTATTTAGGTTCTTTTGTGTTTCCATACACATTTTGGAATTCTTTTTTGTAGTCTTCTGCGAAAAATCCATTGATATTTTGAGAGGAATGGTATTGAATCTCTGGATTGCCTTGGGGGTGTGGAATCGTTTTACCAATACAAATTCTTCCAATCCATGAGCACAGTATATGTTTCATTTGTTTGTGTCATCTCCATGTTCTTTCATCAATGTCTTCCAGTTTTCTGAGTATGGCTCTTTTACCTCCTGGGTTAGATGTACCCCTAGGTATTTCATTTTTGTTAATGTCATTGTCAATGGGGTTGCTTACTTAATTTCTCATTCTGATAGTTTTTTTGTGCGTGTATAGAAATGCAACCGATTTCTGTAGATTAATTTTGTAGCCTGCAACTTAAACTGAGTTTTCTGATGAGTTCTATTTGTTTTTAGGTGTCACCTTCAGCATTTCCTATAGAGTATCAGGGCATCTACAAAGAGGGACAGTTTAACTTTTTCCTCTGCCATCGGATTCCTCTTTTTTTTTTTTCCACTTAATTATTATGGTCAGGACTTCCTAGACCATGTTGAATGGAAGTGGCGAGTGTAGTCAGGGTGAGAGTTAGGTGTAAGCATAACTGGCCCTCTTCCCCTTCCTCCCTCTCCATCTCTCTGAGGCCTCAACTGACTTCTGTAGGTTAATTTTGTATCCAGCAACTTAACTAAATTTCCCAGTGAATTCTATTTGTTTTTGGGTGTCACCTTCAGCATTTTCTATATAGAGTATCATGTCATGTATAATCTATTTTTAATAGACTTACATCTATTTTTAATGGTTTTTTTGTGTTATTGTTTTTTATTTTGAGACAAATTTTTACCACATGTGTGTTTGCAACTCTTTTTCTCCCAGTTGGTGACTTGCCTTTTGACTTTCTGAATAAGGTCTTTCACAGAGTCGAAATCTTTAACTTTATAAAGTCCATCGTATTCCTTGTTTATCTTTCTGGATTGCTTTTTTGTGTTGTGTGTTAAAGCTCAAAACTCATGATCTACATGACCAAAAACAAGCTCGTGTTGATTTTCTTCTATGTTTTCTCCTGTAATTGTGATTCATTTTGTATTTAAAATGTATCTATGAATAATTTTGAGTGAATTTGGTGCAAGTTGTAAACTTTGCATCTGCATTGATTTCACGCCGAATGGTTTCCAATTAACTGTTCCTTAACTATTTTTAGAAAAGTTACGGGATATAGTCTCTATCTCAGTGCAACTGCCCAAAGTTGAACAGATTCAGCAGTTCTGCCGTCAGGGAATCCAGCGTCCAGTGAGTTGTGAGGAAGGCAGGGCCTGCAGTGCCCTCACTGCCCACAGGGGGCCGAGCCCGCCTCTCTGACCCAACGTGCATGAGCAGTCCACCTTTGGACTTGGCTCCTCAGGCAGCTGAATTGAGTTCCGTCTCCTCAGGCACCTCCAGGGCTTCGGCAGGGATGACCGGGTCAGTGTCTGTGCAGACAGGAGCTCAGTCTCCTTAGGATTCACTGGGGTTTTGGCTTCAGGACAACACTGGGCTGTGTCCACACTGATGGGAGTCTGGTTCTTCAAGACCAAACGGGGCTTAGTCTTCCTGATAAAGTAGGGCTGCATCCACACTGACAGGAGCTTGGTTTCCTGAGGACGCAGGTGACGCCAGGAGGAAAAGGTGAGGAAAAAGGAAGGAGAAGTGAGGAAAAGTGGGGAGTAGCTTTCTGTGTGCCACTGACTGCTTGGGGTGGGGAAGGGGGAGTTCCGTCTTCAGAGGACCCAGGAAGGCTTGATGTGGAAAACTGGGTTTTTAGTCAGTTTGGTGTGTGGTGTAGATGACATGTGGTATGTGGTTTCCCAGGTTTCCCAGCCCCGTTTATCGTGGGGACTGTCCTTCCCCTTGGTGTGTCCTTGGCCCCTTTTCATAAATTAACTGACCACCTCCAAATGGGTTGAATTCTGGGCTCTCTGTCTGTAACAGGGGTGGGGCAGGCACGAGCTATAGAGGCCCCACTCAGCCATTCGTTGGTGCCACAGTTGGCCCCTCCCCCTCTTTTGTATAAAAGGACCCCAAATTCAGACTGACAGAAGATGGTTTTTCGAGGTGCTAGTCTGCCATCTTCTCGGTCAGCTAGCTTTCTGATTAAAGTCATTATTCCTTGATCCAACAACTCATCTCCTGATTTATTGGCCTGTCGTGTGGTGAGCAGAATGAGCTTGGACTTGGTAATACAGTTACATGCTTATTAGCATGTAGTCAGTCACTTGCTCAAATTCAAATCCAGAAGTATACATTTCCCTCAGCACTAAATCTGTAACATGAAAAGCAGGACATAACGCTCAATAAAGATTGATTGATTTAGCGGGTAAACAAATGAGAGAAAGAGAAGGGAACGTTTGGGAGCAAAAGCAAATAAGAAACCCATACTGTGCACTGGACACCAGCTGGATGTTTCTAGGAGATGGAGGGTACCGATCAGGAACTCGTGAGGTTCAGCTCTGGGGATTTGATGGAGGAGCATTTGCATTCAGGTTGTTAATGAAACTACCTAGGGAATCAGGAATAGATTTTTTTAAAACTCTGAGGTCATGTTGAACCAGCATTTAAAAGAGAAACAAAAATAGAGGGGTCACAAGAGGAACCTCAGGAAGATTAATCAGGGAATTAAAAGCTGAGAACCACAAAGAATTAGTATTGCAGAGTCAAAGTAAATGGCACTTGAAAAAGAAATTGACATGTTCTATTGCCCTTCAAATATACCACTACTGTAATTACCAAATGCGATAAAGTATATGTAATGAATCAACTTATTCAATATTCCATTTTAAACTCTGCTTTAGGGAAGCAGTGCAGAAAAGAGATTTAAAACATGAGTCCTTGAGTTCCATTCCTGGCCTTGCTGAGTAAGCCAAGAGACCAACACTCCCACCAACAGAAACTGTAAACTCTGAACAAAATGTAAAAGCAATCGCTTGGAGGCTCTGGAGAGTAAACAAGGGAGACAGACTCTGGGGTTGAAGACTCGAGTGGCCTGGGGCCTGAGGACGGATTCTGTAGTGGTGTGGCACTCACAGCTGCCATCTCCCAAACCAGCCAGAAGGCAGGGGGATGACATCTTTAAAGTCCTGGGGGAGGGGAGACCCTGTCAGCCAGAATGCCATATCCCATGAAAATCTACTTCAAGAATTAAAGTGAGGGAATTCCCTGGTGGTCCAGTGGTTAGGGCTCGGTACTTTCACTGCCGTGGTCTGGGTTCAAACCCTGGTCAAGGAAGCTGTGCAACACAGCCAAAAAAAAAAAAAGAGAATTAAGGTCAAATAAAGACATTTGTGAGTGTCTGTCGGCAACAGACCTGTACTACAAGAACGTGAAAGAAAGCTCTTCAGGTTGAAGGGAAATGATACCAAAGGAAAACATGCATCTTCAGGAAGGAATAACAAACTTTGGAAATGGTAAATACATAGGAAGAGATCATTTCTTTTAAACACTGACAGTTTAAAGCGAAAAATATAAAATGTCTTGAAGAGTTTATAAAGTATGTAAATGTAATATATAAGGCAATTATAAAGGATAGCACAAGGTGGGGGAAGAAATGACAAGATTTCTACATTTTTAGATGAAGCGGTATAATGTTAACTCTAAATAGACTGCAAAGTTAAGCATGTTTACTCTCAGTGCAGCTAATAAAAGGAACTGGAAAGGAATATAACTAAAAAGCCAATGGATGCATTAAAATGGGATTCAAAATATATTTGAATAATTCAAAAGAAGACAGGAAAGAAGGCCCAGGGACAACAAAATTAGAAGGAGCAAAGGTCAAACAGCAAGATGGCAGCCTTAAATATAATTTTATCAATAATTACATGTAAATGGACTGGATACACTATATAAAAGGCAGAGGTTATCAACTGTACTTTTTTTAAAGACAACATTATACTGTCTACAAAAAAACACTTTAAAAATTATCCAGGTCTCTTTATTCTTTTGTTATAGTCTCCAGATTCTACCTCTTATTTCTTTTCTTTTACTACATCTTCCTTAGAGGTGTTTTTTTGTTGTTGTTTTTTAATTGAGGCATAGTTGCTTTACAACAAAGTGAATCAGCTATATGTATACATATATCCCCTCCCTCTTGGACCTGTCTCCCATCCCTACCCCATCCCACCCATCTAGGTCACCACAGACCACGGAGCTGAGCTCCCTGTGCTATAGAGCAGGTTCCCACTAGCTATGTGTTTTACTCATGGTAGTGTATATATGTAAATCCCAATCTCCCAATTAATCCCACTCACCACTTCCTCCCCTGCGCCATGTCCACACATCCATTCTCTACGTCTGCATCTCTATTCCTGCCCTGCAAATAGGTTCATCTGTACCATGTTTCTAGATTCCACATATATGCATTAATATACAATATTTGTTTTTCTCTTTCTGACTTCACTCTGTATGACAGACACTAGGTCCATCCACGTCTGTACAAATGACCCAATTTCGTTCCTTTTTATGGCTGTGTAATATTCCACTGTATATACCACATCTTCTTTATCCATTCATCTGTCAATTGACATTAGGTTGCTTCCATGTCCTGGATACTGTAAATAGTGCTGCAATGAACATTGGGGTGTATGTGTCTTTTTCAATTATGGTTTTCTCAGGGTATATGCCCAGTAATGGGATTGCTGGGTCATATGGTACTTCTTTTTTCAGTTTTTTGAGGAACCTCCATACTGTTCTCCATAGTGGCTGTATCAATCTACATTCCCACCAACAGTGCAAGAGGGTTCCCCTTTCTCCACACCCTCTCCAGCATTTATTGTTTATAGATTTTTTGATGATGGCCATTCTGACTGGTGAGAGGTGACACCTCATTGTAGTTTCGATCTGCAGTTCTCTAATAATTAGTGATGTTGAGCATCTTTTCATGTGCCTCTTGGCCATCTGTGTATCTTCTTTGGAGAAATGTCTATTTAGGTCTTATGCCTATTTTTTGCTGGGTTGTTTGTTGTTGTTGTTGTTTTTATATTGAACTACGTAAGCTGTTTAAATATTTTGGAGATTAATGCCTTCTCGGGTGCTTCATTTGAAAATATTTTCTCCCATCCTAAAGAATGTCTTTTCATCTCGTTTATGGTTATCTTTGCTGTGCAAAAGCTTTTAAGTTTCATTAGGTCCCATTTGTTTATTTTTATTTTCAACACTCTAGGAGGTGGATCAAAAAAGATCTTACTGTGATTTATGTCAAAGAGTGTTCTTCCTATGTTTTCCTCTAAGAGTTTTATAGTGTCTGGTCTTACATTTAGGTCTTTAATCCATTTTTAGTTTATTTTTGTTTATGGTGTTAAGGAGTGTTCTAATTTCATTCTTTTACATGTAGCTGTCCAGTTTTCCCAGCACCACTTATTGAAGAGACTGTCTTTTCTCCATTGTATATTCTTGCCTCCTTTGTCATAGATTAGTTGACCATAGGTGCGTGGGTTTCTCTCTGGGCTTTCTATCCTGTTCCATTGATCAATACTTCTGTTTTTGTGCCAGTACCATACTCTCTTGATTACTGTAGCTTTGTAGTATAGTCTGAAGTCAGGGAGCCTGATTTCTCCAGCTCTGCTTTTCTTTCTTAAGATTGCTTTGGCTATTCGGGGTCTTTTGTATTTCCATACAAATTGTAAAATTTTTGCTCTAATTCTGTGAAAAATGTATTGGTAATTTGACAGGGACAGCACTGAATCTATAAGTTGCTTTGGGTAGTATAGTCATTTTTACAATATCGATTCTTCCAATCCAAAACATGGTATATGTATCCATCCATGTGTCATCTTTGATTTCTTTCATCAGTGTCTTATAGTTTCCTGAGTACAGGTCTGTAACCTCCTTAGGTAGGTTTATTCCTAGGTATTTTATGCTTTTTGTTGCAATGGTATTGAATTTCTTGAATCTTGAATTTAAATGGTATTGAATTTATTGAATCTGCTGGCTGCTTGATCTTGGATGCCTACCTTCCAGGACTGTGAGAAATAAACTTCTGTTGTTCATAAGCATGCCAGTCTACGGTATTCTGTTACAGCAGCTCAATGGATTAAGACACCTACAAAGGTGGCTCTGTGCTCTGTGGTGAAGTAGACAACAATCCGATTTACTGCTTGGGAGCAACACTGTGTACCTGACACGTTACACACAGGATAGATGGTCCTCACAGTAATCCTATGAGGGAGGCATCACAAGCCACATGTTACAGGTGAGGATGCTGAGACTTATTAAAAGTCTAAGTGACCTGCCTGGGTTGTTCTAATTCTGTGAAATTTGATTGTTTCTTGAATTTCTCTTTCTGATCTTTTGTTGTTAGTGTATAGGAATGCAAGAGATATCTGTGCATTAATTTTGTATCCTGCAACTTTACCCAATTCATTGATTAGCTCTTGTAGCTTTCTGGTGGCATCTTTAGGATTTTCCATGTTTAGTATCATGTCATCTGCAAACAGTGACAGTTTTACTTCTTCTTTTTAAATTTGGCTTCCTTTTACTTCTTTTTCTTCTCTGATTGCTGTGGCTAGGATTTCCAAAACTACTCTGAATAATAGTGGCAAGAGTGGACATTCTTGTCTTCTTCCTGATCTTAGCAGAAACGCTTTCAGTTTTTCACCATTGAGAATGATGTTTGCTGTGGGTTTGTAATGGGGTAGGTTCCCTCTATACCCACTTTCTGGAGAGTTTTTATCATAAATGGGTGTTGAATTTTGTCAAAAGTTTTTCTGCATCTACTGAGATGATTATATGGTTTTTATTCTTTAATCTGTTAATATGGTGTATCACATTGATTGATTTGCATATATTGAAGAATGCTTGCATCCCTGGGATAAATTTCACTTGATCATGGTGTATGATCCTTTCAACGTGTTGCTGGATTCTGTTTGCTAGTATTTTGTTGAGGATTTTTGCATATATGTTCATCAGTAATATTGGTTGGTATTTTTTTTGTGTGATACCTTTGTCTGGTTTTGGTTTCAGGGTGATGGTGGTCTTGTAGAATGAGCTTGGGAGTGTTCCTTCATCTGCAATTTTTTGGAAGAGTTTGAGAAAGATGGGTGTTAGCTCTTCTCTAAATGTTTGATAGAATTCACCTGTGAAGCCATCTGGCCCTGGACTTTTGTTTGTTCGAAGATTTTTAATTGCAGTTGCAATTTCATTACTTGTGATTGGTCTGTTTATATTTTCTATTTCTTCCTGGTTCAGTCTTAGAAGGTTGTACCATCCTAAGAATTTGTCCATTTCTTCCAGGTTGTCCAATTTATTGGTATATAGTTGCTTGTAGTAGTCTCTTATGATTCTTTATATTTCTGCAGTGTCAGTTGTAATTTCTCCTTTTTCATTTCTAATTTTATTGATTTGAATCCTCTCTTTTTTTCTTGATGAGTCTGGCTAAAAGTTTATCACTTTTCTATATATTCTCAAAGAACCAGCTTTTAGTTTCATTGATTTTTGCTACTGTTTTCTTTGTTCCTTTTTCATTTATTTCTGCTCTGATTTTTATGATTTCTTTCTTTTTACTAACTTTGGGTTTTATTTGTTCTTTCCCTAGTTGCTTTAGCTGTAAGGTTACGTTGTTTATTTGAGGTGTTTCTTGTTTCTTGAGGTAGGATTGTATTCTTATAAACTTCACTCTTAGAAATGCTTTTGCTGCATCCCATAGGTTTTGGGTCATCGTGTTTTCATTGTCATTTGTTTCTATATATATTTTCATTTCCTCTTTGATTTCTTCAGTGATCTCTTGGTTATTTACTAGCGTATTGTTTAGCCTCCATGTGTTTGTGTTTTTTACAGTATTTTTTTTTCCTGTAATTGATTTCTAATCTCATAGCATTGTGGCTGGAAAAGATGCTTGATACAATTTCAGTTTTCTTAAGTTTACCAAGGCTTGATTTGTGATGCAATATGTGATCTATCCTGGAGAATGTTCCATGTATACTTGAGTAAAGTGTATTCTGCTGCTTTTGGATGGAATGTCCTGTAAATATCAATTAAGTGTATCTGTTCTATTGTGTCATTTAAAGCTTATGTTTCCTTATTGATTTTCTGAATGGATGATCTGTTTATTGGTGTAAGTGTGGTGTTAAAGTCCCCCACTATTATTGTGTTACTGTCAATTTCCCCTTTTATGACTGTTAGCATTTGCCTTATGTATTGAGGTGCTCCTATGTTGGGTGAGTAAACATTTATAATTGATATGTCTTCTTGGGTAGATCTCTTGATCATTATGTAGTGTCCTTCCTTGTCTCTTGTAACAGTCTATACCTTAAAGCCTAGTTTATCTGATATGAGTATTGCTACTCCAGCTTTCTTCTGATTTCCATTTGCATGGAATATCTTTTTCCATCCCATCACTTTCAGTCTGTATGTGTCTCTAGGTCTGAAGTGGGTCTCTTGTAGACAACATATATATGGGTTTTGTTTTTGTATATGGGCTGTCAGGACCTGTGTGGCCAGAGGAGGCTTTGGCAGAGGTTGGGCTCAGGCCCAGGACCCGCTTGGCCAGAAGAGGCTTTGTTGGGGCAGCACACGGGCTGTCGGGACCCGTGCGGCCCGTGGAGGCTTTGTGGGGGGCATACTCAGGTCTGACAGGACCAGCACAGTGGGAAGAGGCCTAGGCGGGCAAGGAGGGGGCTTGGGCCGAGGACCCATGTGACCAGAAGAGGCTTTGGTGGGAGGTGAGGCTCAGGTCCAGGACTCGCATGGCTGGAAGAGGCCTTGGTGGTGGGGGGATGCTCAGACCCGGGGACCCATGCAGCCAGAAGAGGCCTTGGCAGGCAGGGGCTCAGGCCTGGGACCTGTGCGAATGGAGGTGGCCCCTGGGTGTGGGGGTTCAGGCCCGGGACCCCAGCAGTCTTGCCAGGGCCTGAGTAGGCAGGGGAGATGCTGGCCACGTTCCTCTCCAATCCCCCAAAGCCCCCTCACCATCCCTGCTGATCTCCTCAACATGAGTGGGCCCCTCTGAGCATGGAAACCCCTCCCCTCCCACAGCCCCACACAGGGGTGCAGGTCCCATCCCGCCTCCACTTTTCTTCCCCCCTCTTTTTCTCCCATGTCCTACCCAGTCGTGTGGGGATTCTTCCCATCCCCTTAGGCATCTGAGGTCCCCCACCAGTGCCTAGTAGGTACCCTAGTTATGAGGAGATGCGGACTCTGTGTCTTCCTACTCTACCATCTTAACTCCACCTCCCAAAAAACACTTAAATTAGAAAAATTCAAATAGATATAGTCATAAATACGTATGTATTAATAATAAATTTAGAATATATGAAGTAAAAATCGACAGACTTAAGGAAGAAATAAACAATTCCATAATCATAGTTAGAGATTTTAACACTCTTTTCCTACCAACTAATAGAACTAGACAACCAATCAGTAAGGGGAGAGAGGGGGAGTGGGAGGGGGAGAGAGCTGAGCTTGTGAAGAGGACAGGAGTGAGGGAGGAATCTGTACAGTGTGATAGGGAATAACCATGCTCCAATGGTGGAGGGAAACCAAACCATGCTCAGTACCAGCGAAGGGCGACTAGAGTGGGGTTACCTACCAGGGAGAGTCAACTTAAAATAGCTGCAGAGTATGCCACAGGATACGGCCAGCCTGTGTGTCAGAGCAGGAGAAAGCAGAGAGCTCAGCAGCGTAAACTGGACCAGCAAGATTGTTGGCCCATGTCCACACTTATAGTTTCTCCAAATCATTGCCACACAGGAGCCCAGTGCCACCAAAAAGGCTGGTTCTGGACTAAGAACGGGTGGAAATGACTAGATACAGAGAGGTCAGGGGAAAAGGAGTGTGAGCGCCCTCTCAAGACAAGTCTACAAACACTTCCCAAAGCACGTGAGGAAAATTGTCAATAAGAAAGAATAAATTGACGTGATAAATTGCAGTGAATTCACCTTCAAAAATGCAAACAACAGTAAAATTTAAATGATTTAGTAACCATTAGCTCAAGATGGTGGAGTAGAAATATGTGTGCTCACCCCTTTTTACGAGAACATCAAAATCACAACTAACTGCTAAACAACCATCAACAACAACAAAAAATGCTAGAACCTACCACAAAATCTACCCTACATCAAAAGACAAAGGAGGAGCCACAACGAGACAGTAGGAGGGGCACAATCGTGATAAAATCAAATCCCACATCTGCCGGGTGGGCAACCCACAAACTGGAAAACAACTATAGCACAGAAGTTCTCCCACTGGAGTGAAAGTTCTGAGCCCTACGTCAGGCTTCCAGCCTGGGGGTCCAGCAATGGGAGAAGGAGTCCCCAGAGAATCTGCCTTTGAAGGCCAGTGGGATTTGACTGCAGGGCTTACACAGGACTGAGGGAAACAGAAACTCCGTTCCTGGAGGGCACACACAAAGTCTTGTGCACAACAGAACCCAAGGGATAAAAGCAGTGACGCTATAAAAAACTGGGCCAGACCTGCCTGCTAGTACTGGAGGGTCTCCTGCAAAGGTGGGTGGAAGCTCTGTGGGGACAAAGACACTGGCAGCAGCAGTTCTGGGAAGTACTCTTTGGCATGAGCCCTCCTGGAGGCCATCAGCACCACCAAACAGCCTGTAGGCTCCAGTACTGGGTTGCTCAGGCCAAACAACAAATAGGGTGGGAATACAGCCCCACCCATCATCAGACAAGAGGAAGGTTTTATTGAGCACAGCCCTGCCCACCAGAGGATCAAGACCCAGCTCTACCCACCACCAGTCCCTCCTATCAGGAAGCTTTCAAAAACCTCTCAGATAGCTTCATCCACCAGAAGGCAGACAGCAGAAGCAAGAAGCACTGCAATCCTGCAGCCTGCAGAATGGAAAACACAATCATAGAAATTTAGAAAAAATGGAACAGCAGAGGTTTATGTCCCAGAAGACGGAACAAGTAAAACCCCAGAAAAATATCTAAGTGAAGCAGAGATAGACAACCTTCCAGAAAAAGAATTCAGAATAATGATAGTGAAGATGATCCAGGATCTCGGAAAAGAATGGAGGCAAGGATTGAGAAGATGCAAGAAATGTTTAACAAAGACCTAGAAAGACTAAAGAACAAAAACCAGAGATGAACAATATAATAACTGAAATGAAAAATACACTAGAAGGAATCAATAGCAGAATAACTGAGGCAGAAGAATGGATAAGTGACCTGGAAGACAGAATGGTGGAAATCACTGCCATGGAACAGAATAAAGAAAAAATAATGAATAGAAACGAAGACAGCTTAGGAGACCTCTGGGACAACATTAAATGCACCAACATTTGCATTATTGGGGTCCCAGAAGGAGAAGAGAGAGAGAAAGAACCTGAGAAAATTTTTGAAGAGATACTAGCTGAGAACTTCCCTAACATGGGAAAAGAAACAGTCACCCAAGTCCAGGAATTGCAGAGAATCCCAGGCAGAATAAAGCCAAGGAGGAACATGCAGAGACACATAGTAATCAAACTGACAAGAATTAAAGACAAAAAATATTAAAAACAACTAGGGAAAAATGACAAATAACATACAAGAGAACTCCCATAAGGTTATCAGCTGATTTCTCAGCAGAAACTCTGCAGGATAGAAGGGAGTGGCACAATATATTTTTTAATAGATTGTTACGGAATATAATTGCTTCACAATACCATGTTAATTTCTGTTGCACAACAAAGCGAATCAGCCACATGCATACAGATGTCACCATATCCCCTCCCTCTTGAGCCTCCCTCCCATCTTCCCTATCCCACCCCTCTAGGTCATCTCAAAGCACCGAGCTGATCTCCCTGTGCAATGCTGCTGCTTCTCAGCAGCTAACTCCTTTCCATTTGGTAGTGTATATATGTCGACGCTACTCTCACTTAGCCCCAGCTTCACCCTCCCACCCCATGTCATCAAATCTATTCTCTCTGTCTACCTCTTTATCCCTGCCCTGCAGCTAGGGTCATTGGTACATTTCTTTTCTTTTTTTTAGATTGCACATATATGCATTAGCATACGGTATTTGTTTTTCTCTTTCTGACTTACTTCACTCTGTATGACAGACTCTAGGTCCACCCACCTCACTACAAATAACTCAATTTCGTTTCTTTTATGGCTGAGTAATATTCCATTGTATAGATATGCCACATCTTCTTTATCCATTCATCTGTCGATGGACATCTAGGTTGGTTCCATGTCCTGGCTATTGTAAATAGTGCTGCAGTGAACATTGTGGTGCATGTCTCTTTTTGAATTATGGTTTTCTCAGGGTATATGCCCAGTAGTGGGATTGCTGGGTCGTATGGTAGTTCTATTTTTAGTTTTTTAAGAAACCTCCATACTGTTTTCCATAGTAGTTGTATCACTTTACATTCCCACAAACAGTTTAGGAGGGTTCCCTTTTCATCACACCCTTTCCAGCATTTATTGTTTCTAGCTTTTTGATAATGGCCATTCTGACTGGTGTGAGGTGATACCTCACTGTAGTTTTGACTTGCAATTCTCTATTAATTAGTGATGTTGAGCATCTTTTCATATGCCTCTTGGCTATCTGTATGTCTTCCTTGGTGAAATGTCTTTTTAGGTCTTCCACCCATTTTTAAACTGGATTGTTTGTTTTTTTGATATTGAGCTCCATAAGCTGTTTGTATATTTTGGAGATTAATCCTTTGTCGGTTGTTTCATTGGCAAATGTCTTCTCCCATTCTAAGGGTTGTCTTTTTGTCTTGATTATGGTTTCCTTTGCAGTGCAAAAAGCTTTTAAGTTTAATTAAGTCCCATTTGTTTATTTTTGTTTTTATTTCTGTTACTCTAGGAGGTGGGTCAAAAAAGATCTTGCTGTGGTTTATGTCAAACAGTGGTTTTCCTATGTTTTCCTCTAAAAATTTTATAGTGTCTGGCTTTACACTGAAGTCTTTAATCCACTTGGAGTTTATTTTTGTGTATGGTGTTAGGTAGTGTTCTAATTTCATTCTTTTACATGTAGCTGTCCAGCACCATTTATTGAAGAGGCTGTCTTTTCTCCATTGTATGCTCTTGCCTCCTTTGTCATAAATTAGGTGCCCACATGTGCGTGCGTTTATCTCTGGGCATTCTATCCTGTACCATTGATCTATATTTCTGTTTTCTTGCCACTACCATACTGTCTTGATTACTGTAGCTTTGTGGTATAGTTTGAAGTCAGGGAGCCTGATTCCTCCAACTCTGTTCTTCTTTCTCAAGATTGCTTTGGCTATTCAGGGTCTTTTGTGTTTCCATACGAATTGTAAGATTTTTTTGTTCTAATTCTGTGAAGAATGCCGTTGGTACTTTGATAGGGATTGCAATGAATCTGTAGATTGCTTTGGGTAGTATAGTCATTTTCACAATATTGATTCTTCCAATCCAAGAACATGGTATATTTCTCCATCTGTTTATGCCATCTTTCATTTCTTTCATTAGTGTTTTATAGTTTTCTGAGTCTTTCACCTCCTTAGGCAGGTTTATTCCTAGGTATTTTATTCTTTTTGCTGCAATGGTAAAAGGGAGTGTTTCCTTAATTTCTCTTTCTGATTTTTCATTGTATAGGAATGCCAGAGATTTCTGTGCATTAATTTTGTATACTGCAAACTTACCAAATTCATTGATTGGATCTAATAGTTTTCTGGTGGCATCTTTAGGATTTTCTATGTATAGTATCATGTCATCAGCAAACTGACAGTTTTACTTCTTTTACAATTCGTATTACTTTTATTTCTTTTTCTTCTCTGATTACCGGGGCTAGGATTTCCAAAACTGTGTTGAATAAGAGTGGCGAGAGTGGACATCCGTGTCTTGTTCTTGATTTTAATGGAAATGTTTTCAGTTTTTCACCATTGAGTATGATGCTTGCTGTGGGTTTGTAATATATGGCCTTTATTATGTAGAGGTAGGTTCCCTCTATGCCCATTTTCTGGAGTTTTTATCATGAATCCATGTTGAATGTTGTCAAAAGCTTTTTCTGCATCTATTGAGATGATCATATTGTTTTTATTCCTTAATTTGTTAATGTGGTGTATTACATTGATTGATTTGCATATATTGAAGAATCCTTGCATCCCTGCACTAAATCCCACTTGATCATTGTGTATGATCCTTTTAATGTGCTGTTGGATTCTGTTTGCTAGTACTTTGTGCAGGATTTTTGCATTTGTGTTCATCAGTGATATTGGTCTACAATTTTCTTTTCTTGTGATATCTTTTTCTGGTTTTGGTGATGGTGATGCTGAAGGTACTTATCAGGGTGATGGTGGCTTCATAGAATGAATTTGGGAGTGTTTCTCCCTCTGCAATTTTTTGGAAGAGTTTGAGAAGGATCAGTGTTAGCTCTTCTCTAAATGTTTGATAGAATTCACCTGTGAAGCCCTCTGGTCCTGGACTTTTGTTTGTTGGAAGATTTTAAATTATGGTTTCAATTTCATTACTTGTGATAGGTCTGTTTATATTTTCTAATTCGTCCTGGTTCATTCTTGGAAAATTGTACCTTTCCAAGAATTTTTCCATTTCTTTGCAGTTGTCCATTTTATTGGCATATAGTTTTTTGTAGTAGTCTCTTATAATCCTTTGTATTTCTGCAGTGTCAGTTGTGATTTCTCCTTTTTCATTTCTAATTTTATTGATTTGCATCCTTTCCCTTTTTTTCTTGATGGGTCTGGCTAATGGTTTATCAATTTTGTTTATCTTCTCAAAGAACCAGCTTTTAGTTGTATTGATCCTTGCTATTGTTTTCTTTGTTTCTATTTCATTTATTTCTTCTCTGATCTTTATTATTTCTTTCCTTCTACTGACTTTAGGTTTTCTTTGTTCTTCTTTCTCTAGTTGTTTTAAATGTAGGTTAGATTATTTGAGGTTTCTCTTGTTTCCTGAGGTGAGACTGAATGGCTATAAACTTCCCTCTTAGAACTGCTTTTGCTGCATCCCATAGGTTTTGGGTCGTCGTGTTTTCATTGTCATTTGTTTCTATGTATTTTTTAATTTCTCCTTTGATTTCTTCAGTGATCTCTTGGTTATTTAGTAGCACACTGTTTAGCCTCCATGTGTTTGTGTTTTTTACGTTTTTTTTCCCTGTAATTGATTTCCAATCTAATAGTGTTGTGGTCAGAAAAGATGCTTGATATGAGTTCAATTTTCTTAAATTTTTTGAGACTTGATTTGTGACCCAAAATGTGATCTATCATGGAGAATGTTCTGCATGCACTTGAGAAGAAAGTGTATCCTGCCACTTTTGGGTTGAATGTTCTATAAATATCAATTAGATCTATCTGGTCTTTGTGTCATTTAAAGGTCGTGTTTCTTTATTGATTTTCTGTTTGGATAATCTGTCCACCAGCTTAAGTGGGGTGTTAAAGTCCCCTACTATTATTGTGTTACTGTTGATTTCTCCTTTCATGGTTGTTAGCATTTGCCTTCTGCATTGAGGTGCTCCTATGTTGAATGCATAAACATTTATAACTGTTACATCTTCTTGGATTGACTCTTTGATCATTATGTAGTGTCCCTCCTTGTCTCTTGTAACAGACTTTATTTTAAAGTCTATTTTATTTGATATGAGTATTGTTACTCCAGCTTTCTTTTGATTTCCATTTGCATGGAATATTTTTTCCATCCCTTCACTTTCAGTCTATATGTGTCCCTAGATCTGAAGTGGGTCTCTTGTAGACAGCATATATATGGGTCTTGTTTTTGTATCCATTCAGCCAGTCTGTGTCTTTTGGTTGGGGCATTTAATCCCTTTACATTCAGGTTATTATTGGTATGTATGTTTCTATTAATATTTTCTTAACTGTTTGGGTTTGTCTTTGTGGCTCTTTTTCTTCTCTTGTGTTTCCCACTTAGAGAAGTTTCTTTAGCATTTGTTGTAAAGCTGGTTTGGTGGTGCTGAATTCTCTTAGCTTTTGCTTGTCTGAAAAGCTTTTGACTGCTCTATTGAATCTGAATGAGTTCCTTGTTGGGTAGAGTAACCTTGGATGTAGGTTTTTCCCTTTCATCACTTTAAGTATATCCTGCCACTCCCTTCTGGTCTGCAGAGTTTCCACTGAAAAATCAGTTGATAACCTTATGGGGATCCTTTGTATGTTTTTTTTGTATTTCCCTTGGTGCTTTTAATATTTTTTCTTTGAAGTTAATATTTGTTAGTTTGATTAATATGTGTCTTGTTGTGTTTTTCTTAGGGTTTAACCTATATGGGACACTCTGCACTTCCTGGACTTGGGTAATTTCCTTTCCCATGTTAGGAAAGTTTTCCACTATAATCTCTTCAAATATTTTCTCAGACCCTTTCTTTTTCTCTTCTTCTTCTGGGGCGCTTATAATTAGAATGTTGGTGACTTTAGTGTTGTCCCAGAGGTCTCTGAGATTGTCCTCAATTCTTTTCATTCTTTTTTCTTTATTCTTCTTCTCAGCAGTTATTTCCACCATTTTGTCTTCCAGCTCACTTATTCGTTCTTCTGCCTTAGTTATTCTGTTATTGATTCCTTCCAGTGTATTTTTCATTTCAGTTATTGTGTTGTTCATCCCTGTTTGTTCTTTAGTTCTTCTAGATCTTTGTTAAATATTTCTTGTATTTTCTCAATCCATGCTTCTATTCTATTTCCGAGATTCTGGATCATCTTTACTATCATTACTGTGAATTCTTTTTCAGGTAGATTGCCTGTTTCCTCTTCATTTATTGGTTCTTGTAGGTTTTTCCCTTGCTCCTTCATCTGTGACATGTGTTTTTGCCGTCTCATTTTTTCTTTTTTTATGAGTGGGATTGTGTTTCTGTTTTACTGGTTGTTTGGCCTGAGGCTTCCAACACTGGAGTTTGTAGGCTATTGGGTAAAGCTGGGTCTTTGTGCTGAGATTAGGACCTCTGTGAGACCTCACTCCAATGAATATTCCCTGGGTCTGAGGTTCTCTGTTAGTTCAGTGGTTTGGACTCGGAGCTCCCACCACAGGAGCTTCCACCCAACCCCAGGCTCCTGAACCAAGATCCCACAAGCTGTGTGGGTGGCAAAAAAAAAAGAGAGAGAAATAACAAAATAAAAAATAAAATTAGACTAGGAAAGTAAAAGATATTTTAGAAAGAATGTAAAAATAAAAATATAGATGAATCAACAACCTGAAGGTACATCAGTACAACAATAGTGAAAAAGAGGAGGAGGGAAAGGAAGGAAGAAAAAAAAAAAGGTGGGGGATAAGTGCTTGGCTGTGGATAGTGTGGCCTAATCAAGGGCGAGGTTTGGGCAGTGGGTGAGGCCAATGCTTAGGACCACAGGGCTGGAAAAGACCCTGGGGGTGTGGGGGATGGGGCTTAGGCTCAAGGAACAGAAGGGGCCCAGGTGTGCCACCCACCCCTGGTCTCTGAGGGCAGGGGACCTCACTTGGGAGCCCAGCAGGCTTCCTGGGCTTGAGTGGGTGGGGCAAACACCATCATCTACTCTCCTGCTTCTCTTGTCTGGGGTCTGGGAGGGTCCCTCCCACCTGTCTCTTCGGATCTCCCCAGCCTCCCTCCTATGCCACCAAGGACCCAGGCAGCCTGGAGGGGCTTGAGGGGCAGGGGATCATCTTGGGAGCTCAGCAGGCTCCCTGTGCCCAAGTGGGTGGGGCAAACGCTCTCCATTCCTCTTGCAGGACTCATCCTGCCTGCCTCTCCTGGTCTCTCTGGCCTCCCTCCTATGCCCCCAGGACCCATGTGGCCTGGATGGGGCTTTGGAGGGGAGGGAACCAGCTTCGGCGCTCAGTTGGCTCCCCAGCCCTAGTGGGCCAGGCAATCACCCTCTGCTCCTCTCCCATTCTTCCTGGAGAGTCCCTCCCACCTGCCTATCCTGATCTCCCTGGCCTCAGGGGCACCGATCCTTTCTGGCCCCCACTCCTCCACCCCCTTCAGTCCCCCTACGTCTTACTGGTTCACTCTGGGGTTCCTCCCATTTCCTTGGGTGTCAGAGTTCTCCACCAGCAGCCAGCAGGTGGCTTAGTTGTGGGGAGATGCTAACTCCGTGTCTTCCCACACTACCATCTTGACTCCACCTCCATGTACAATATATTTTAAGTGATGAAAGTGAAATACCTACAACCAAGAATACTCTACCCAGCAAGGCTCTCATTCAGATTTGACGGAGAAATCCAAACGTTTACAGACAAGAAAAACCTAAGAGAATTCAGCACTGTCAGACCAGCTTTGCAACAAATTCTAAAGGCAATCCCCTAGGCAAGAAAGAGACCAGCAACTTAAAACAACCTTGTACATATAAAGACTGCTACATCAAAGCCTCATGGGAACAGCAAACACGAAAACTACAACAGATAGACACACATAAAGGAAAAAGCCACCCAAACACAAGACTAATGCTGGTCATCAAACCACAAGAGAAGAGAACAAAAGAGGAAGGGAAGAAAAAACACCTACAAAAACAAACCGAAAACAATTAAGAAAACGGCAACAGATACATACATATAAATAATTAGCTTAAATGTAAATGGTTTAAATGCTCCAACCACAAGACATAGACTGATGAATGGATATGAAAATAAGATCCATATATATGCTATCTACAGAGACCCACTTCAGACCTAGGAATACATACAGACTGAAAGTGAGGGGATGGAAGAAGGTATTCCATGCAGATGGAAATCAAGAGAAAGCTGCAGTAGCAATACTCATATCACACAAAATAAACTTTAAAATAAAGACTGTAATAAGAGACAAAGAAGGACACCACATAATGATCAAGGGATCAATCCAAGATGAAGATATAACAATTGTAAATATAGATGCGCCCAACATAGGAGCACCTCAATATAGGAGGCAAATACTAACAGCCATAAAAGGAGAAAACAACAGTAACACAATAATAGTAGGGGACTTTAACACCCCACTTACACCAGTGGACAGATCATCCAGACAGAAAATCAATAAGGAGACACAGGCTTTAAATGACACATTAGACCTGATAGACTTATTTGATATTTATAGAGCATTCCATCCAAAAGCAGCAGAATACACATTCTTCTAAGTGCACATACAATATTCTTCAGAATTGACCACACACTGGGCCACAAAGCAAGCCTTGGTAAATTTAAGAAAACTGAAATCATATCAAGCATGTTTTCTGACCACACGCTATGAGATTAGAAATAAACTACAAGAAAAAACTGTAAAAAACACAAACACGTGGAGGCTAAACAATATCTTACTAAACCACCGATGGATCACTGAAGAAATCAAAGAGGAAATAAAAATACCTAGAGACAAATGATCCAAAACCTATGGGATGCAGCAAAAGCAGTTCTAAGAGGAAAGTTTATAGCAATACAATCTTAACTCAGGAAACAAGAAACATCTCAAATAAACAACCTAACCTTACACTTAAAGCTACCAGAGAAAGAAGAACAAACAAAACCTAAAGGTAGTAGAAGGAAAGATATCATAAAGACCATAGCAGAAATAAATGAGATAGAGACAAGACAATAGCAAAGGTCAATGAAACTAAAAGCTGGTTCTTTGAAAATATAAACAAAATTGATAAACCTTTAGCCAGACCCAACAAGAAAAAAAAAAAGGGAGAGGACTCAAATCAATAAAATTAGTAATGAAAAAGAAGAAGTTACAAGTGACAGCACAGAAATACAAAGGATCATAAGAGACTACTACAAACAGCTATATGCCAATAAATTGACAACCTGAAAGAAATGGACAAATTCTTAGAAAGGTACAACTTTCCAAGACTGAACCAGGAAGAAATAGAAAAAATGAATAGTCCAGTCACAAGCACTGAAATTGAAACTGTGATTAAAAAACTCCCAACAAACACATGTCCAGGTCCTGATGGCTTCACAGGCGAATTCCATCAAACATTCAGAGAAGAGCTAAAACCTGTCCTTCTGAAACTGTTCCCAAAAATTGCAGAGAAAGGAAAATTCCCAAACTCATTCTATGAGACCACCATCACCCTAATACCAAAGCCAGACTGAGATACCACAAAAAAAGAAAATTACAGGCCAACATCACTGATGAACATATATGCCAAAATCCTCTACAAAATACTAGTAATCCGAATCCAACAATACATTAAAAGGATCATACACCATGATCAGGTGGGATTTATCCCAGGGATGCAAGAATTTTGCAATATCAACAAATCATTCAGTGTGAAACACCTCATCTACAAACTGAAAAATAAAAGCCATATGATCATCTCAATAAATGCAGAAAAAGCTTTTGACAAAATTCAACACCCATTTATGACAAAAACACTCCAGAAAGTGGGCATAGAGGGAAAATACATCAACATAATAAAGGCCATATACAACAAACCACCAGCTATAATCATACTCAACAGTGAAAAGCTGAAAGCATTTCCTCTAAGATCAGGAACAAGACAAGGATGTCCACTCTCAGCACTTTTATTCAAAATAGTTTAGGATGTCCTAGTTACGGCAATCAGAGGAAAAAAGGAAATAAAAGGAATCCAAATTGGAAAAGAAGAAGTAAAACTGTCACTCTGCAGATAACATGATACTATACATGAAAACTCCTAAAGACGCTACCAGAAAACTACGAGAGCTCATCAATGAATTTGGTAAAGTTGCAGGTTACAAAATTTATACACAGAAATCTGTTGCATTGCTATACACTAACAATGAAAGATCAGAAAGAGAAATTGAAGAAACAACCCCATATACCATTGCATCAAAAAGAATAAAATACCTAGGAATAAACCTAAGGAGACAAAAGACCTGTACACCAAGAATTATATGATGCTGATGAAAGAAATCAAAGATGACACAAACAGATGGAAAGATATACCATGTTCTTGGATTAGAACAATGAATACTGTCAAAATGACTATAGTACTGAAGGCAATCTACAGATTCAATGTAATCCCTCTCAAATTACCAATGGCATTTTTCACAGAACTGGAACAAAAAAATCTTAAAATTTGTATGGAGAGTCAAAAGACCCCAAAGAGCCAAAGCAATCTTGAGAAAGAAAAACGGAGTTGGAGGAATCAGGCTCCCTGACTTCAGAGTATACAACAAAGCTATAGTCATCAAAACAGTATGTTACTGGCACAAAAACAGAAATATAGATCAATAGAACAGGATAGAGAGCTCAGAAATAAACCCACGAACCTACAGTTAATCTATGACAAAGGAGGCAAGACTATACAATGCAGGAAAGACAGTCTCTTCAATAAATGGTGTTGGGAAAACTGTACAACTACATGTAAAAAAATGAAATTAGAACATTCTTTAACACCATACACAAAAATAAGCTCTAAATGGATTAAGGACCTAAATGTGAGACCAGACACTATAAAACTCTTAGAGGAAAACATAGGCAGAACACTGACATAAACTGCAGCAATATTTTTTTTCGAGCTGTCTCCCAGAGTAATGTAAATAAAAACAAAAATAAACAAATGGGATCTAATTAAACTCAAAAGCTTTTGCACAACAAAGGAAACCATAAACAAAAACAAAAAGACAACCCACAGATTGGGAGAAAATATTTGCAAATGATGCAACCGACAAGGGATTAGTCTCCAAAATTTACAAACACCTGATGCGGCTTAATATCATCAAAACACACAACCCAATCAAAAAATGGGCAGAAGACCTAAATAGACATTTCTACAAAGAAGACATACAGATGGTCAAGAGACACATGAAAAGAAGTTCAACATCACTAGTTATTAGAGGAATGTAAATCAAAACTACAATGAAATATGACCTCAAACCAGTCAAAATAGCCATCATCAAAAAACCCACAAACAATAAAGGCTAGAGAGGGCTCCATTCCTGTGGAGAAATGGGAACCCTCTTACACTCTTAGTAGGAGTATAAATTGGTACAGCCACTATGGAGAACAGTATGGAGGTTCCTTAAAAAACTAAAAATAGAGCTACCATATGATCCTGCAACATCACTCCTGGGCATATATCCAGAGAAAAACATGGTCCGAAAGGATACATGCACCTCAAAGTTCATTGTCTGGCAGTGTTTTTCCTTTCTTAGCGGTGTTGAAGATAATGGTGTTAGCTTACAGCCCAGGCATCTTTGATTTGATGGAATATGGTAAGTTGCATAGATAATCACTAAGCTGGGGTATTTCCAACTGGTACTGAATAATGTTATAAAAACTGTCCATTTTTATATCTGGAGAAAACCATGGTTTGAAAGGATACATGCACCCCTATGTTCATAGCAACACTGTTTACAATAGCCAAGACATGGAAGCAACCTAAATGTCCATCAACAGAGGTATGGATAAAGAAGATGTACATATATACAATGTAATATTACTCAGCCATTAAAAAGAATATACATATATACAATGGAATATTACTCAGCCATTAAAAAGAATGAAATAATGCCATTTGCAGCAACATGGATGGACCTAGAGATTGTCATAGTAAGTGAAGTAAGTCAGACAGAGAAAGAGAAACATTGTATGATATTGCTTATATGTGGAATCTAAAAAGAAATGATACAAGTAAACTTATTTAAAAAACAGAAACAGAGAGACTTAGAGAACTAACTTATAGTTACCAGGGGGGAAGGGTGAGGGGAAGGGGAAGTTAGGGAGTTTGGGATTGCCATATACACACTGCTATATTTTAAATGGATAACCAACGAGGACCTACTGTATAACTTAGGGAACTCTGCTCAATATTATGTAACAAAGTAAATGGGAAAAGAATTTGAAAAAGAATAGATACATGTAAATGTATAACTGAATCACTTTGCTGTACACCTGAAACTATCACAACATTGTTAATCAACTATAACCCAATATAAAATAAAGTTAAAAAAATAAATAAATGATTTAATAATTATGTTTAGCACCTACAAAAAATTTGAAATATATAATCACTGTAATAGAAAAAATCATATAAGTGAATAATTCTAGATGGACACAAATTAAGAGACCATTAGTTATCTGGAAGATAGTGCTAAGAAATTCACTGAGTTCATATTACAGAGAGAGAAAATATTTTTAAACGTGTAAGAGAAGTTAAAAAAGACAGAGGACAAACTGTGAGACTCCCATTTGTGAGGCATCCCAGAAGAGAAACCTAAGGAAATGGTGGAGAATCACATGGCTTCTGAGAACATCTAGAATAGAAGAAAGATGCAAACCCTCTGCTTGAAAATGTGTAACAAGTGCCAGCCAAGATAAATCAATAAACTTGTACCCAGAGAAATCAAAGTGAATCTCCAACCAAGTAAAGACAAAATTTCAAAATTCAGAAAGAACACACCACCTACAATAGGATGATAATTACACTGAAAGTGGATTTGTCTTCAGCAGAAATACATGTTAGCAAAAAGTAAGCAGTGTCCTCAAATTGTATAGGAAAAATTATGACTCAAAACCATTATACCCTTCAATCACATGAAAGGGGAGATACATTTTTTCAGACACATGGAAACTAAGAGTTTACCCTAAAACCTCATTGAAAGATCTGCTGAAGGACATATTTCAGCAAGATGAAGACAAAGTGAAGCACTGGGATATAAGAGATCACTGACAGCATAGAAACTGGTGAAATAAATCAACTCTAGATTATAAACAATAACAACTATAACTAATGCTTGCATTTACAAAGGGACCTAAAATTTTAGATAATAAGATGGGTGGGAGAAATTCAGGGAGTAATTCAAACATGCTAAGGGTCTTGCCTTAGTCTACTCATTCATTTAATTTAGAAAATCTTTATAGAGTGGTTAGTATGTGCCAGAAACTGTCGTAGGCTTTGGAAATAATGCATAAAGAGAAAAATGGCCTATTTTCGTGGAACTTACATTGTAGTGGGTAAACAAACAAACAAAAAAATTATGTGAAATAATGTCAGGGGCTATGATAATTTAAGTAGGATGAGCAACAATTCATTTTTGAGAGTGCAAGGGGGTGCTGGTACTATTATGCCAGGAAAACCTCCATAAAATGCTACAATCCCCCTACAAACTGATCACCATATGTAGATGTGCTATGTAACCTTTCAGTGCTGTCATGAAGAAAAACAGTGAATTGAGTATGTTGAGGCTTTGTTATACAAATATGAAATTAAAGGGGACTTCCCTGGTGGTGCAGTGGTTAAGATTCTGCGCTCCTAATGCAGGGAGCCCGGGTTTGATCCCTGGTCAGGGAACTACATGCCACATGCATGCTGCAACTAACAGTTTGCATGCCACAACTAAGGAGCCCATGTGCTGCAACTAAGGAGCCTGCCTGCTGCAACCAAGACCTGGTGCCACCAAATAAATAAATAAATTTTAAAAAAGGATTGGGGTGGATTTACTTATTTTAAAAAAGTATGAAATTAAATATAAGTTAAATTTTAGGGGTATTTTTTTAAAGAATAGAAATAATTAAAAGCAAGTAGAGAGTAGAAAAAAACTGTATCAATTCAATTAAAAACCAGAAAAGTAAGAAAAACAAAAGTATGGTAAAAAGATAAGTGATTGTGGAAGAAAAGAAATTGTTATTAACAAGCTCTGGAATTCTTATACCACTATTCCTGGTGTTACACCAGCTTGTCATTATCATTTCCACTTCCCAGCCAATTAGTGAATTCAGGCTTTTGAAGGCTGTACCTTTAAGGGTTTTTTTGTTTCCTGTGAAATATACCTTCAATTATATAATCAAAATCAATAGGGAAGAGACCTTCAAGATGGCGGAAGAGTAAGACGTGGAGATCACCTTCCTCCCCACAAATACATCAGAAATACATCTACATGTGGAACAACTCCTACAGAACACCTACTGAATGCTGGCAGAAGACCTCAGACTTCCCAAAAGGCAAGAAACTCCCCACGTACCAGGGTAGAGCAAAAGAAAAACAAAAAAAACAGAAACAAAAGAATAGGGACGGGACCTGCACCAGTGGGAGGGAGCTGTGAAGTAGGAAAAGTTTTCACACACCAAGAAGCCCCTTCAGTGGCGGAGACAGGGGGCGGTGGGGGGGGGGGAAGTTTCAGAGACATGGAGGAGAGCTCAGCAACAGGGGTGCAGAGGGCAAAGAGGAGAGATTCCTGCACAGAGGATCAGTGCCAACCAGCACTCACCAGCCTGGGAGGCTTGTCTGCTCACCCGCCGGGATGGGCGGGAGCTGGGAGCTGAGGCTCGGGCTTCGGAGGCCGGATCCCAGGGAGAGGACTGCTGTTGGCTGCGGGACCACAGCCTGAAGGGGGCTAGTACACCACAGCTAGACGGGAGGAAGTCCGGAAAAAACTTTGGACCTGCCTAAGAGGCAAGAGACCATTGTTTCAGGGTGCGTGAGGAGAGGGGATTCAGAGCACCAGCTAAATGAGCTCCAGAGACGGGCGTGAGCCACGGCTATCAGCACGGACACCAGAAACGGGCATGAAAAGATAGTCCTGCTGCTGCAGCCACAAAAAAGCCTCTGTGCAAGCACAGGTCACTATCCACATCTCCCCTCCCGGGAGCCTGTGCAGCCTGCCACTGCCAGGGTCCTCTGATACAGGGACAACATCCCCAGGAGAACACACAGCATGCCTCAGGCTGTTGCAATGTCACATTAACCTCTGCTGCCGCAGGCTCACACCCCATTCCCTACCCCTCCCACCCACCGGCCTGATGAGCCAGAGCCCCCTAATCAGCTGCTCCTTTAACCCCGTCTTGCCTGAGGGAAGAACAGACGCCCTCAGGCGACTGACACACAGAGGCAGGGCCAAATCCAAAGATGAACCCCAAGAGCTGTGCGAACAAAGAAGAGAAAGGGAAATTTCTCTCAGCAGCCTCAGGAGCAGCGGATTAAATCTCCACAATCAACTTGACGTATCCTGCATCTGTGGAATACCTGAATAGACAACGAATCTGAAAATTGAGGCAGTGGACTTTGGGAGCAATAATATATATATATTTTTTTCCTTTTTCTCTTTTTGAGAGTGTGTATGTGTATGCTTCTTTGTGTGAATTTGTCTGTATAGCTTTGTTTTTACCATTTGTCCTAGGATTCTGTCTGTCCATTTTTAAAATTACTTTTTAAGTTTTTTAATTTTTCAAAATTATTTTTTATTTTAATAACTTTATTTTATTTTATTCCTTCCTTCCTTCCTTCCTCCCTCCCTCCCTTCCTTCCATCCTTTTTTTCTCCCTTTTCTTCTGAGCCATGTGATTGACAGGGTCTTGGTGCTCCGGCTGGGTGTCAGGCCTGTGCCGAGGTGGGAGAGCAGAGTTCAGGACATTGGTCCACCAGAGACCTCCTGGCTACACGTAATATCAAGCAGCAAAAGCTCTCCCAGAGATCTCCATCTCAATGTTAAGACCCAGCTCCACTCAACGACCAGCAAGCTACAGTGCTGGACACCCTATGTCAAACAACTAGCAAGACAGGAACACAACTCCACCCATTAGCAGAGAGGCTGCTAAAATCATAATAAGGTCACAGACACCCCAAAACACACCATCAGATGTGGTCCTGCTCACCAGAAAGACAAGATTCAGCCTCATCCACCAGAACACAGGCACTAGTCCCCTCCACCAGGAAACCTACACAACCCACTGAACCAACCTTAGCCACTAGGGGCAGACACCAAAAACAATGGGAACTACAAACCTGCAGCCTGCGAAAAGGAGACCCCCAAACACAGTAAGTTAAGCAAAATGAGAAGACAGAGAAACACAGAGCAGATGAAGAAGCAAGGTAAAAACGCACTAGACCAAACAAATGAGGAGGAAACAGGCAATCTACCTGAATAAGAATTCAGAGTAATGATACTAAAGATGATACAAAATATTGGAAATAGAATAGAGAAAATACAAGAAACGTTTAACAAGGACATAGAAGAACTAAAGAGCAAACAAACAATGATGAACAACACAATAAATGAAATTAAAAATTCTCTAGAAGTTATCAATAGCAGAATAACTGAGACAGAAGAACGGATAAGTGACCTGGAAGATAAAAGAGTGGAAATAACTACTGCAGAGCAGAATACAGAAAAAAAGAATGAAAAGAATTGAGGACAGTCCCAGAGACATGTGGCACAACATTAAACACACCAACATTCAAATTATAGGAGTAGCAGAACAAGAGAAAAAGAAACGGACTGAGAAAATATTTGAAGAGATTATAGTTGAAAACTTCCCTAATATGGGAGAGGAAATAATCAAGTCAAGGAAGCACAGAGAGTCCCATACAGGACAAATCCAAGGAGAAAAATGCCAAAACACATACTAATCAAATTATCAAAAATTAAATACAGGGAGATGCAAGAGGGAAGAGATATGGGAACATATGTATACGTATAACTGATTCACTTTGTTATAAAGCAGAAACTAACACACCATGTAAAGGAATTATACTCCAATAAAGATGTTAAAAAATATTAAATACAAAGAAAAACTATTAAAAGCAGCAAGGGAAATAAACAAACAACATACAAGGGAATCCCCATAAGGTTAAGAGCTGATCTTTCAGCAGGAATTCTGCAAGCCAGAAGGGAGTGGCAGGAATATTTAAAGTGATGAAAGGGAAAAACCTACAACCAAGATTACTGTACCCAGCAAGATCTCACTCAGATTCGACAGAGAAAGTAAAACCTTTACAGACAAGCAAAAGTTAAGAGAATTCAGCACCACCAGACCAGCTCTACAACAAATGCTAAAGGAACTTCTCTAGGCAGGAAACACAAGAGAAGGAAAAGACCGACAATAACAAACCCGAAACAATTAAGAAAATGGTAATAGGAACACACATATCGATAACTACCTTAAATGTAAATGCATTAAATGCTCCAACCAAAAGACATAGACTGGCTGAATGGATACAAAAACAAGACCCATATATATGTTGTCTAAAAGAGACCCACTTCAGACCTAAGGACACATACAGGCTGAAAGTGAAGGGATGGAAAAACATATTCCATGGAAATGGAAATCAAAAGAAAGCTGGAGTGTCAATTCTCATATCAGACAAAATAGACTTAAAATAAAGACTATTATAACAAACAAAGAAGGACACTACATAATGATGAAGGGATCAATCCAAGAAGATGATATAACAATCGTAAATATTTATGCACCCAACATAGGAGCACCTCAATACATAAGGCAAACGTTAACAACCATAAAAGGGGAAAGTGACAGTAACAAAATAAGAGTAGGGGACTTTAACACCCCACTTTCACCAATGGACAGATCATCCAAAATGAAAATAAATAAGGAAACACAAGCTTTAAATGATACATTAAAAAAGATGGACTTAATTGATATTTATAGGACATTCCAGCCAAAAACAACAGAATACACTTTCTTCTCCAGCGTTCATGGAACATTCTCCAGGACAGATCATATCTTGGGTAACAAATCAAGCCTTGGTAAGGTTAAGAAAATTGAAATCATAACAAGTATCTTTTCCGACCACAACACTATGAGACTAGATATCAATTACAGGAAAAAATCTGTAAATAATACAAATACATGGAGGCTAAAAAATACACTACTAAATAACCAAGATATTCCAGAAGAAATCAAAGAGGAAACCAAAGAATACCTGGAAACAAATGACCATGAAAACACGACAAACCATAACCTATGAGATGTAGCAAGAGCAGTTCTAAGAGGGAAGTTTATTGCAATACAATCCTACCACAAGAAAAAAGAAATATCTAAAATAAACAACCTAACCTTACACCTAAACCAATTAGAGAAAGAAGAACAAAAAAAAAAGCCCAAAGTTAGCAGAAGGAAAGAAATCATAATGATCAGATCAGAAATAAATGAAAAATAAATGAAGAAAACAATAGCAAAGATCAATGAAACTAAATGCTGGTTCTTTGAGAATATAAACAAAATTCATAAACCATTAGCCAGACTCATCAAGAAAAAAAGGAAGAAGACTCAAATCAATAGAATTAGAAATGAAATAGGAGAAGTAACAATTGACACTGCAGAAATACAAAGGATCATGGGAAATTACTACAAGCAACACTATGGCAATAAAATGGACAACCTGGAAGAAATGGACAAATTCTTAGAAAAGCACAACCTTCCGAGACTGAATCAGGACGAAATAGAAAATATAAACAGACCAATCACAGCACTGAAACTGAGACTGTGATCAAAAATCTTCCAACAAACAAAAGAAAAGGATGAGATGGCTTCACAGGCAAATTCTATCAAACACTTAGAGAAGAGCTAACACCTATACTTCCCAAACTCTTCCAAAATATATCAGAGGGAGGAACACTCCCAAACTTATTCTATGAAGCCACCATCACCCTGATACCAAAACCAGAAAAAGATGTCACAAAGAAAGACAACTACAGGCCAATATCACTGATAAATATAGATGCAAAAATCCTCAATAAAATACTAGCAAACAGAATCCAACAGCACATTAAAAGGATCACATACCATGATCAAGTGGGGTTTATCCCAGGAATGTAAGGATTCTTCAATATACGCAAATCAATCAATGTGATACACCATATTAACAAAATGAAGAAAAACACCATATGATCATCTCAATAGATGCAGAAAAAGATTTTGACAAAATTCAGCACCGATTTATGAAAAAAACCCTCTGGAAAGTACGCATAGAGGGAGCCTTAACATATGGAAGGCCATATATGACAAACGCACAGCCAACATCATTCTCAACAGTGAGAAATTGAAACCATTTCCTCTAAGATCAGGAACAAGACAAGGCTGTCCACTCTCACCACTATTATTCAACATAGTTTTGGAAGTTTTAGCCACAGCAATCAGATAAGAAAAAATTTAAAAAAGGAATCCAAATCGTAAAAGAAGAAGTAAAGCTGTCACAGTTTGCAGATGACATGATACTATACATAGAGAATCCTAAAGATGTTACCAGAAAACTACTAGAGCTAATCAATGAATTTGGTCAAGTAGCAGGATACAAAATTAATGCACAGAAATCTCTTACATTCCTATACACTAATGATGAAAAATCTGAAAGTGAAATTAAGAAAACACTTCCATTTACCACTGCCACAAAAAGAATAAAATATCTAGGAATAAACCTACCTAAGGAGACAAAACACCTGTATGCAGAAAATTATAAGACACTGATGAAAGAAACTAAAGATGATACAAATAGATGGAGAGATGTACCATGTTCTTGGATTGTGAGAATCAACATTGTGAAAATGACTCTACTACCCAGAGCAATCTACAGATTCAATGCAATCCTTATCAAATTACCAATGGCATTTTTTAGAGAACTAGAATAAAAAATCTTAAAATTGGTATGGAAACACAAAAGACCCTGAATAAACAAAGCAATCTTGAGAACGAAAAATGGAGCTGGAGAAATCAGGCTCCCTGATTTCAGACTATACTAGACAGCTACAGTAATCAAGACAGTATGGTACTGGCACAAAAACAGAAATACAGATCAACAGAACAGGATAGAAAGCCCAGAGGTAAACTCATGCACATATGGTCACCTTATCTTTGATAAAGGAGGCAAGCATATACAGTGGAGAAAAGATACCCTCTTCAATAAGTGGTGCTGGGAAAACTGAACAGGTACATGTAAAAGTATGAAATTAGAACACTCCCTAACACTATACACAAAAATAAACTCAAAATGTAATACAGACCTAAATGTAAGGTCAGACACTATCAAACTCTTAGAGGAAAACATAGGCAGAACACTCTATGACGTAAATCACAGCAAGATCCTTTTTGACCCAGCTCCTAGAGAAATGGAAATAAAAACAAAAATAAACAAATGGGACCTAATGAAACATAAAAGCTTTTGCACAGCAAAGGAAACCATAAACAAGACCAAAAGACAACCCTCAGAATGGGAGAAAATATTTGCAAATGAAGCAACTGACAAAGGATTAATCTCCAAAATTTACAAGCACCTCATGCAGCTCAGGAACAAAAAAACAAAAAACCCAATCCAAAACTGGGCAGAAGACCTAAATAGACATTTCTCCAAAGAAGATATACAGATTGCCAACAAACACATGAAAGAATGCTCAACATAATTAATCATTAGAGAAATGCAAATCAAAACTACAATGAGATATCATCTCACACCGGTCAGAATGGCCATCATCAAAAAATCTACAAACAATAAATGCTGGAGAGGGTGTGGAGAAAAGGGAACACTCTTCTACTCTTGGTGGGAATGTAAATTAATAGAGCCACTATGGAGAACAGTATGGAGGTTACTTAAAAAACTAAAAATAGAATTACCATATGACCCAGCAATCCCACTACTGGGCATATACCCTGTGAAAACCATAATTCAAAAAGAGTCATGTACCAAAATGTTCATTGCAGCTCTATTTATAATAGCCAGGACATAGAAGCAACCTAAGTGTCCATCAACAGATGAATGGATAAAGAAGATGGGGCACATATATACAATGGAA
Source organism: Balaenoptera borealis (assembly GCF_965194805.1). NCBI lineage: Eukaryota > Metazoa > Chordata > Mammalia > Artiodactyla > Balaenopteridae > Balaenoptera > Balaenoptera borealis. The sequence goes on along the minus strand of NW_028123982.1, from coordinate 66,496 downwards.
TATTACTCAGCTACTAAAAGAAACGAAATTGAGTTATTTGTAGTGAGGTGGATGGACCTGGAGTCTGTCATACATAGTGAAGTAAGTCAGAAAGAGAAAAACAAATACAGTATGCTAACATATATATATGGAATCTAAGGGGGAAAAATGGTCATGAAGAACCTAGTGGTAAGACAGGAATAAAGACACAGACCTACTAGAGAATGGACTTGAGGATATGGGGAGGGGGAAAAGTAAGCTGTGACAAAGTGAGAGAGTGGAATGGACATATATACACTACAAACGTAAAATAGATAGCTAGTGGGAAGCAGCCGCATAGCACAGGGAGATCAGCTCGGTGCTTTGTGACCACCTAGAGCAGTGGGATAGGGAGGGTGGGAGGGAGGGAGATGCAAGAGGAAGAGATATGGGAACATATGTATATGTATAACTGATTCACTTTGTTATAAAGCAGAAACTAACACACCATTGTAAAGCAATTATACTCCAATAAAGATGTTTTAAAAAAAAAGAACAAGCTTTTGACAAAATTCAACACACATTTATGATAAAAACTCTCCAGAAAGTGGGCATAGAGGGAACCTACCTCACCATAATAAAGGCCATATATGACAAACACATGGCAAACATCATTCTCAATGGTGAAAAACTGAAAGCATTTCCTCCAAGATCAGGAACAAGACAATGATGTCCACTCTCACTGCTATTATTCAACATAGTTTTGGATGTCCTAGCCTCAACAATCAGAGAAGAAAAAGAAATAAAAGGAATACAAATTAGAAAAGAAGAAGTAAAACTTCCACTGTTTGCAGATGATATGATACTATATATAGAGAATCCTAAGGATGCCACCAGAAAACTACTAAAGCTAATCAATGAATTTGGTAAAGTTGCAGGATACAAAATTAATGCACAGAAATCTCTTGTATCCTATACACTAATGATGAAATATCTGAAAGAGAAATTAAGGAAACACTCCCATTTACCATTGTAACAAAAAGAATAAAATACTTAGGAATAAACCTACATAGGGAGACAAAAGACCTGTATGCAGAAAACTATAAGACACTGATGAAAGAAATTAAAGATGATACCAATAGATGGAGAGATATACCATGTTCTTGGATTGGAAGAATCAATATTATGAAAATGACTATACTACCCAAAGCAATCTACAGATTCAATGCAATCCCTATCAAATTACCAATGGCATTTTTTACAGAACTAGAACAAAAAATCTTTAAATTTGTATGGAGACACAAAAGACCCCGAATAGCCAAAGCAGTCTTGAGGGGAAAAAACGGAGCTGGGGGAATCAGACTCCCTGACTTCAGACCATACTACAAAGGTACAGTAATCAAGACAATATGGTACTGGCACAAAAACAGAAACATAGATCAATGGAACAAGATAGAAAGCCCAGAGATAAACCCACGCACCTATGGTCAACTAATCTATGACAAAGGAGGCAAGGATATACAATGGATAAAAGACAGTCTTCTCAATAAGTCGTGCTGGGAAAACTGGACAGGTACATGTAAAAGAATGAAATTAGAACACTCCCTAACACCATACACAAAAATAAACTCAAAATGGATTAGAGACCTAAATGTAAGACCGGACACTATAAAACACTTAGAAGAAAACATAGGAAGAACACTCTTTGACAGAAATGACAGCAACATCTTTTTTGATCCACCTCCTAGAGTAATGGAAATAAAAACCTAAATAAACAAATGGGACCTAATGAAACTTAAAAGCTTTTGCACAGCAAAGGAAACCATAAACAAGACCAAAAGATAGCCCTCAGAATGGGAGAAAATATTTGCAAATGAATCAACGGACAAGGATTAATCTCCAAAGTATATAAACAGCTCATGCAGCTCGATATTAAAAAAAACAAACAACCCAATCCAAAAATGGGCAGAAAACCTAAATAGGCATTTCTCCAAAGAAGACATACAGATGGCCAAGAAGCACATGAACAGCTGCTCAACATCACTAATTATTAGCGAAATGCAAATCAAAACTACAATGAGGTATCACCTCACACCAGTTAGAATGGGCATCATCAGAAAATCTAGAAAAAACAAATGCTGGAGAGGGTGTGGAGAAAAGAGAACCCCCTTGCACTGTTTGTGGGAATGTAAACTGATAGAGCCACTATGGAGAACAGTATGGAGATTCCTTTAAAAACTAAAAATAGAATTACCATATGATCCAGCAATCCCACTACTGGGCATATACCCAGAGAAAACCATAATTCAAAAAGACACATGCACCCCAATGTTAATTGCAGCACTATTTACAATAGCCAGGTCATGGAAGCAACCTAAATGCCCATTGACAGACGAATGGATAAAGAAGTTCTGGTACATATATACAATGGAATATTACTCAGCCATAAAAAGGAACGAAATTTGGTCATTTGTTGAGACGTGGATGGATCTAGAGACTGTCATACAGAGTGAAGTAAGTCAGAAAGAGAAAAACAAATATCGTATATTAACGCATATATGTGGAACCTAGAAAAATGAGGCAGATGAACCGGTTTGCAGGGCAGAAATTGAGACACAGATGTAGAGAACAAATGTATGGACACCAAGGGGGGAAAGCCACGGGGGTGTGGGGCTAGTGCTGTGATGAGTTGGGCGTTTGGGATTGACATGTATACACTGATGTGTGTAAAATTGATAACTAATAAGAACCTGCTGTATAAAAAAAAAGGTGATCAAATGTATTCTATTTTAAAGAAGCAAAAATAGACCATATTTACTGTCTAAAAAAAAAAAAAAAAACCAGAGAAAATGACCTAAATGCTGTCAATGGCTCAATGGATAAATAAAATAAGGTATATTCATATGAGAAAAGTATTCAACCATAGAGATGAATGAATAACTGATACATGATACAATTATGCATGAGCTTTTCATTTTATGCTACAAGGGAAAGTCACACATAAAAGACCACATATGACAGGATTCCATTTATATGAATGGTCCTAACTGGCAAATCCATAGAGACTGTAGGTACATTACTGTTCATTAGAGCCAGGGAGAGGACACATTTAGGGCCCAGAGCTCCTGTTGGGGTGATGGAAATGTTCTAAAATTATAGTGATGGTTGAACAACTCTGTGGATTTATTAAGAACCACTGAATTGTATAATTTTAATGGGCTGTATGGCATGTAAATTATATCTCAATAAAACTGTTTACAAAAATAAAAAGAGGGAATTCCCTGGTGGTCCAGTGGTTAGAACTCCACACTTTCACTGCTGAGGGTGTGGTATGGCCAGAAAATTTTTTTTTAATTTTTGTAATTAAAAGAAAAAGAAAGCTCACGTTCTTTCCTTTCAAATTTCCTATGTGTCTCCTGCTCGGAACAACCAGGATTAGGCAATTGCTTTTCCCCCAAATCCCAACAAACTCAAACGATATGGGTCAAAATTCCATAAAGCTCACCCCAGGGGAAATAGGGGTCAACCACCCTGGGAAGAAAGGATGAGGGCTGTTGGCTACAGAAGTGTGATGCAGGCGGGCTCTGGGAAGCTGCGTGGATGCAAACACACATCTTTTACTTGATGCTTTGATCTTCCAGACAAAGGTGAAGTGTGTGCAGCCTAAGCTTGGCAAGAGGTTGGCTGTTTCAAAGCAGAAAGAAGAACGTTTTGTTTTGTTAAGTGGCTGCATATGTGAGAAATACATCACAGAAGGGGCAAAAGCAAATGAAAATTGTCGATATATTCACTGCAATCCCCTCAAAACAATAAACAGTTGTTTGCTTTAAACCTTGCTCAGAACAAGAATAAATATGAGGATTTTAAAAATAAGACTTAGGGAAATTCCCTGGCAGTTAGGGTTAGAATTAATGAGTATAACTGAGCTTGAAGATTAGAGTTTGCTCGATGGATGCTAATCCAGGGATCATCATACTTAATATATATCTGCACTAATTATCAACAAAAAGCTTCAAGATCAAGAATAAACCCTGGTAAAATGGAAGGATCAGTACATACACCACTGTTCACATAAAGGGTAACTTTCCATGACACAAGAGACGTAAAGGAGTTTCATTCTGATAACTCATGTTAGAGCTGGTGCCCTGAGGTTACGAAATTCTAATAGCATATGAAAATTAAGGGAAAATCTATTTGTATCAACTGTTTCATGGTTTATAGCACATTTGTTCTCTCACATCCATTGACTGTTGAACTGCAAGAGTTTTAGAAACCATTTAGACCCCCATCCTATGTCCACCTGACAGATAGGGAAAGGAAACTGAAGACCAGAGCGTGAACCTGAATTGTCCAAGGACACACTCTCCTAACATCTGATCCAGAATTCCTTCTCATCTGGGATGGAGGAAGATTTCTGTTCTTTCCTCAGGCAATGGTTTTATCATTAGAATACGTCATTTCAAAGCAAGGAGCCTTTTGAGATATATTGCACTTTAGCGAACGTTTAAACGATATAAACTTTTTGTGTCGTCTTAAAGAAAACCCAAGGTTTGGTGTTTTATGCTCTTCAGCGTGGAAAAATAGGATTATTTTTATCATTCCCAGCGGCATTTAAACAAAGTAGACTATATGAGAAGAGAAAATTTTCAGGGCGTGTTATGATTTCAGATCAGCCTAAAGGTTTTTAACACAATGACCTAAGTCCTGACTGCTTTGTTTTTCCAGCCAAGCCAGGGAAGCAGAAGTGAACTATAACATCTATTTCTCCTAGCCCTGTGCCCTCAGCCAGGGAATGTCACCATTACAGCAAGAATGACCACAGGTGCATACCTGCCATTGGTTACAGGTTCCTCTCTCAGGTTTCCACACAGAGGGTGGAACAGTGGCCAGGAGGGTTTAACTACAGTGACATTGATCAGCTCTCTCACCTGCAGGATGACTGGTCGGGGTATAGGTCTCATTCACAGAGGTGATGTCACTCCAGCTCATATAAAATCTGTCCGGCTCAGCCCTCACATACACAATATGTAGAATTCAATGAAAATGGATAGGAACACAGAGGTTTCAAGTTCAGACCCGAGTCCAGCCTTGCAGGTAAAAAGCAGACAAGTCTCTGGTTCAGAGGCCAGTATATCCCTTGCATTTGAACGTCTTCTGAAATTGATGTGGGTGTTGGTTTGGTTGAGATAGAGGGGACTGTGGGTTCCTTGGAAACAGAGGTTAGTCCACACTCTGCTCCCCACCTCTCCACCTATAAGACAGGGCCCACAGGGCTTGGGGAACTCAACAAATATCAGTGGACTAAGAGTGAAAGAATGACTAACTTTGAATAAGGGCAATTTGGGGCAAGATTCCAGCCCTTTCTCATACTGCCAGATTCTAGAAGGTACTGATTCCTGTCCACATGTAATGCTGCCCAGTCCCTTCATCCTATCATTACTCGGTTGTTTTTCTAGTTCCTTCTGCCATCTTTTTCCACCAATAAAATCTTGTTTATATCTGAAAGTAGACCTCAGTTGCTATCATCTTCAGTCAAGTTACCCATCGAGAATAATTCACTGAACTTCTACAGCTCACTCACAGTATCCTTATGTGTCTTAAGATGGTAGCTCATTCACACAAAATGTTTAATCCTTCTTTAGACTATGAATTTCTTCCAGGCCAGGGTCAGCTGAATCAGTTCTGTCACCCTTTTACCTCTTAGTTCTGTGGTCAGAAAAAAATCAGTACTCAATGAAGATTTGTGAAGCAGAATAAATCCCAGTGAGTTATTCACGATTGCAGAGAACTCTAGTGGTTCATCAAAATCCATCTTCTCCTTCTTTGGACACACAACTGGATGGCATTCCTAGCCTCCCTTGTGGTAGGTGTGTTCATGTGACCAGTCCTTGCCAGTGGATGAGGAGAGGAGCTGCTCTGTGACAACCAGCTTTGGAAACTGATATGCCCCTAAGACATGGCAGTATATTAATGCTCAGTGTTGGTGTCTGGTGTTAGACAATTTAAAACTCAGGAAAGGGATGTCATCAAGATGGTGACAAAGCTTGTTCCCAACCTAAGTCCCCTCACAAGCAGACTAACTAGCAATTAGTCATAGACAAGCACCTTTGTAAAAATCCCAAAACTAGGAGGTGAGGCTGAAGCACACCCTTGGAAAACAGAGACTGAGAAGGACCACATTAGATGGTAACACTCCAACTGCATCACCCCTCCCCAGGCAGGCAGAGTACCACACTGAGAGGACACACACCCCGCCCCCCACCTGGGCCTACAGTTTCTCCAGGGGAAAGAAAAGAGCCCAGAAGGGACAGTCAGCTCCCCCGGCACTGCAGGGCACTTCCTAAGAGGCCCACTTGGGGATTAATGGGTTTAGTGGGAAAATCTGTGGGGCTTGACTACTGAGGATCATAGAGACATAGGGTAAGGGGGCTGGTCTTCCAGGACCCAGCAGTCGGAATGTGGCAGATCACTGCAGCTGCACCAAGCAGAGAGCCCAGTCAGTGGCGCTGTCTACCCAGGGAGCTCAGTGGCTAGTTCTTTCTGATTCAGGTCACCAGCCAGTGAGCTGTATCTGCCATGGAGCCTGTTCTAAGGCCTTGCCTGCACAGGGAATCATCTTCAAAGCCCCGTCAATAGCCTCCAGTCCTGACCAACAAGGAGACCTTCCCAGAGAATCTGAGCAGCTGGAGAGCCCATCTTACAGCGATGCATGGCGGGGAACCAACCCAGCAGTCCTACCCAACTGTAAAGAATAACCTCTGCCCTGCATAACCTATGAGCCATAACAGTGACCTTGGACACACTGTAATCCAGTCTGTGTTACCAGCCAGCCTGGACCCCAGCTTACAGCCCTGTCCAACAGCAGAGCTCAGTGTATGCCCTTCCTCAAGTGCTGAACGCAGCCTGTGATGTTGCTCAGGCAGGGAGCACAGCCAGTGACCAAACCAACTATGGAGCATAGCCTGTGGCCCCACCTGACAAGGAAACCCAGCCAGTGATCCATCCCAACCTCAGAGCACAGTCTGTAGCCCAAACCAACTGCAGAATATAGCAAGAGCCCTCTCCCAATAAAAAAGCCTGGCCAGTGATATTATCCAAAAGCAGAGTACAGTCAGGGTCTACCTGAGGCCCAGCTTCAGGGTCAGCCAAACATTGAGGCAAAGTCTGCATCCTTGCCTAAGCAGGATGAGCAGCTGACAGCAGCAGCAGACAGCCTGAGCAGCTGTCTGAAGAGTCCTGCCTATGGGCCTGCATGAACAGAGAACCCAGCCAGTGGCACCATCCACTTGGGGATCATGGCCTGAGAATCCACTCTAAGTGCAGTGACTGTGGAACAAAGCCTGTAGTGCTGCCCAGTTGAGGAGTCCAACTACCCTACAGCACAACCCTGACAGGAAAAGAACCCAAAAACACAGCAACCTTCTCCAGAGGTGACTGTAGAGACCAAGTAGTAGCTCCACCTGATTGCAAAACATATATTTATATGTCATCTGAAAAGGTCATAGGTCATATAAAGATAGGTCATATGAAAGCCCAGCAACTTCACCCAATGAAGAAGCCCACCAAGCAGCCCCACTTTAATGCAGAACACAACTAGCAGACCCACTCAACAAAGAAGCCCAGCTGGCAGCAACCTGCCTGACCTCAGAGCTCAGGTAGTGCCCTTCCCCAAACAGAAACCTCAGTAGCAAGCTTCACCAGACCAAAGATGCTATGAGCTGACCCATCCAGGACCTCAACCTGAGCTGACTTTTGAAGGACTATTCCTGCTGAAGCAAATCTGTAAAGTCTGGAAGAGGAGACTACCTACTCAAATGTGCAGATACCAGTGCAAAGAATCAAGAAGACTCAGGTAAACAAGACACCACGAAAGAAAACTGACTGTAAAGAAAAGGAGAACTATGAACTGACTGACAAAGAACTCAGAATAATACTCTCAAACTTGTTCAGTGATCTACAAAAACAGACAGAAAACTAAGCAAAATTAGAAAAACAGTCCATGACAAAATAAGAGTTCAAAAAAGAAATAGAAACCATAAAAACCATAAATCCTAGAGCTGAAGAACACATAACTGAACTGAAGAATTCAATAGAGAGCATCGACATGAGACTCAGCCAACTGGAAGAAAGAATTTCTGAACTGGAATCAGGTCATAGGAAATTATCCAGTCAGAGGAGGAAAAAAATATTGAAAGAGAATGTAGAATGCCTAAAGCACTTATGGGATACCAATAAAGAAAAACACTATATGCAATATGGGACTCCCAGAGGAGAAGAAAAAGAGACAGAAATTCTATTTAAAGTAATAATGGGTGAGAACATCCCAAACATGGCAAGAAAAATAAATATCCAGATCCATGAAGTCCAAAAGAACCCAAACAGGTTGAAGCCAAAAAGGGCTGCACTGAGACACATTATAATTAGACGTCAAATTCAAAGACAAATAGAGATTTTTGAAAACAGCATGAGAAAAGCCACTCATCACACAAGGGAGTGCCCATAAGACTAGCAACAGTCTCAGCAGAAACATTGCATGTCAAGGGAGTGAGATGATATACTCAAAATATTGAAGGAAAAAAACTGTCAACCAAGAATACTATATGCAGCAAAGCTGTTCTTCAGAAATAAAGTAGAAATAAAGATTTTCCTGAAGAAACAATGCTGGGAGATCTCATCACCACTAGACTTGCCTTGCAAGAAATGATAAAGGGAGTTCTTCAAACTGAAATGAAATGATGCTAATTCACATCATAAAAACATGGGATTGTGTGTAACTCATTGTTTTGTTTTTTTTTAATTTTCATTTATTTATTTATTTATTTATTTATTTATTTATGGCTGTGTTGGGTCTTTGTTTCTGTGTGAGGGCTTTCTCTGGTTGCGGCAAGTGGGGGCCACTCTTCATCGCGGTGCATGGGCCTCTCACTATCGCGGCCTCTCTTGTTGCGGAGCACAGGCTCCAGACGCGCAGGCTCAGTAGTTGTGGCTCACGGGTCTAGTTGCTCCGCGGCATGTGGGATCTTCCCAGACTGGGACTTGAACCCGTGTCCCCTGCATTGGCAGGCAGATTCTCAACCACTGCACCACCAGTGAAGCCCAACTCATTGTTAATGGTAAATATATATCCAAGTCAAATTCTCTAATATTGTAAAGGTGGTGCATAATTCACTTAAAACTCTTTTGAAGTCAAAAAATAAATTGTATTTTAAAAATAACTACAATAGGACTTCCCTGGTGGTCCAGTAGTGGTCCACTGCAGGGGGCACGTGTTCAATCCCTGGTCGGGAAACAAAAATACTGCATGCCATGAGGCCATACACACACACACACACACACACACACACACACACACAAATAACTTGCTATGAAATATATAATACAAAAAGATGTAAATTGTAATATCAATATCTAAAAATGTGAGGGGGGGGGTGAGTAAAACTATAAAGCTTCTGTATGCTTCTGATCCAGGAGGGGCTCAGAGGAGATCAGTTCCTAGGGAAGAAGTTCTGGTGTTAGGGAGTCACTGGGGCTCTTACTCCAGGGCTATGGTTCTTGGCCACAGGAGTGAGTCTTATAAAACTGGAGTTCCTTTGCAGCTTAAAAAACAAATGTACGGGGGAGGAGTCAAGATGGCAGTGTGGGAAGATGTGGAGTTAGCATCTCCCCACAACTAGGGCACTTGCTGGCCGTTGGGGGGGACTGTGACCCCCAAAGAGATGGAAGGAAACCCAAAGTGAACCAGTAGGACGTAGGGGACTGAGGGGGGAGGAGGAGTGGAAGCCAGAAAGGATTGGCGCCCCTGAAGCCAGGGATATCCGGAGAGGCAGGGGAGGCACTCTCTGGGAAGAGTGGGAGAGGAGTAGAGGGTGATCACCTGGCCCACTCGGGCCCAGGGAGCCTGCTGAGCTCCCAGGCTGATCCCCTGGCCTCCAAGGTCCCCCTCCCCCCTCCCACCCACTGGCCGCATTGGTCCTGGGAGCATAGGAGGGAGGTAGGGGACATCAGTAGAGGGAGGTGAGAGGGGCCCTCCCAGACCCCAGACCAGAGGAGCAGGAGAGGAGAAGAGGGGGTTTGCCCCTCCCAATCGAACCCAGGAAGCCTGTTAGGCTCCCAGGTGAGGTCCCCTGCTCTCAGAGACCAGGGGTGGGGGGCAGCCTGAGCCCCTTCTGTTCCTTGAGCCTAAGCCCCACCTCCCCAAAGCCCCCAGGGCCTTTTCCAGCCCTGTTGGTCCTGAGCATTAACCCCAACTACCACCCAAACCTCGCCCTTGCTTAGGCCACACTCTTGACAGCCAAGGCCTTTCCACCCACCTTTTTTGGGATTTTTTTTTCTCCCTTTCCTTCCTCCTCTTTTTTACTATTGTGGTACTGATGTACCTTCCAGTTGTTGATTCATCCATAGTTTTATATTTACATTCTTTCTAACATATCTCTTAGTTCCTAGTCTAATTTTGTTTTTTATTTTCTTATTTTTCTCTTTTTTTTTGCCACCCCACGTGGCTTGTGGCATCTTGGTTCATGATCCCAGGGTCAGGCTAAAGTTCCTGAGGTGGGAGCTCCGAGTACAAAGCACTGGACTAACAGAGAACCTCAAACCCCAGGGAATATTCATCAGACTGAGGTCTCACAGAGGTCCTCATCTCAGCACCAAGACCCAACTCTACCCAATAGCCTACAAACTCCAGTGTTGGAAGTGTCAGGCCAAACAACCAGAAAAACAGGAACACAATCCCACACATTAAAAAAAAAAAAGAGAGAGAGACGGGAAAAATATGTCACAGATGAAGGAGCAAGGTAAATACCTACAAGACCAAGTAAATGAAGAGGAAATAGGCAATTTACTTGAAAAAGAATTCAGAGTAATGATAGTAAAGGTGATCCAGAATCTTGGAAATAGAATGGAGACACATACTGAGAAAATACAAGAAATGTTTAAGAAAGATCTAGAAGAACTAAAGAACAAACAAACAGAGATGAACAACACAATACCTGAAATGAAAAATACACTAGAAGGAATGAATAACAGAATAACTGAGGCAGAAGAACGAATAAGTGAGCTGGAAGACAAAATAAAGACAAAATGGTGGAAATAACTGCTGAGGAGCAGAATAAAGAAAAAAGAATGAAAAGAATTGAAAATAATTTCAGAGACCTCTGGGACAACATTAAACGCACCAACATTCGAATTACAGGGGTCCCAGAAGAAGAAGAGAAAAAGAAAGTGTCTGAGAAAATATTTGAAGAGATTATAGTGGAAAACTTCCCCAACATAGGAAAGGAAATAGTCAACCAGGTCCAGGAAGCACAGAGAATCCCATACAGGATAAACCCTAGGAAAAACACACCAAGACACATATTAATCAAATTAACAAAAATTAAATTCAAAGGAAAAATATTAAAAGCAGCAAGGAAAAAAAAACATACAAAGAAATCCCCATAAGGTTATCAGCTGATTTTTCAGTGGAAGCTCTGCAGGCCAGAAGGGAGTGGCAGGATATACTTAAAGTGATGAAAGAGAAAAACCTACAACCAAGATTACTCTACCCAGCAAGGATATCATTCAGATTCGATGGAGAAGTCAAAAGCTTTTCAGCCAAACAAAAGCTAACAGAATTCAGCACCACCAAACCAGCTTTACAACAAATGCTAAAGAAACTTCTCTAAGCGGGAAACACAAGAGAAGAAAAAGACCCACAAAAACAATCCCAAAACAATTAAGAAAATTGTAATAGGAACATACATATCACTAATAATCTTGAATGTAAATGGATTAAATGCACCAACCAAAAGACACAGACTGGCTGAATGGATACAGAAAGAAGATCCATATATATGCTGTATACAAGAGACCCACTTCAGACCTAGGGACACATATAGAATGAAAGTAAAGGGATGGAAAAAGATAGTCCATGAAAGTGGAAATCAAAAGAAAGCTGGAGTAACAATACTCATATCAGATAAAATACACTTTAAAATAAAGAGTGTTACAAGAGATAAGGAGGGACACTACATAATGATCAAAGAATCAATCCAAGAAGAATATATAATTTTATAAATGTTTATGCACCCAACATAGGAGCACCTCAATACATAAGGCAAATGCTAACAACCATGAAGGAGAAATTGATAGTAACACAAAAATAGTAGGGGACTTCAACATCCCACTTACACCAATGGACAGATCATCCAAACAGAAAATAAGTAAGGAAACACAAGCTTTAACTGACACAATAGAACAGATAGATCTAATTGATATTTATAGAATATTCAACCAAAAAGTGGCAGAATACAATTTCTTCTCAAGTGCACATGGAACATTCTCCAGGATAGATCACATCTTTGGTCACAAATCAAGCTGCAGAAAATTTAAGAAAATTGAAATCATATCAAGCATCATTTATGACCACAATGCTATGAGATTGGAAATCAATTACAGGAAAAAAACTGTAAAAACCACAAATACATGGATGCTAAACAGTGTGCTACTAAATAACTAAGAGATCACTGAAGAAATCAAAGAAGAAATCAAACAATACATAGAAACAAATGACAACGAAAACACGACGACCCAAAACCTATGGGACACAGCAAAAGCACTTCTAAGAGGGAAGTTTATAGCAATTCAATCTCACCTCAAAGAACAAGAAAAATCTCAAATAAAAAATCTAACCCTACACTTAAAACAACTAGAGAAAGAAGAACAAAGAAAACCTAAAGTCAGTAGAAGGAAAGAAATCATAAAGATCAGAGCAGAAACAAATGAAAGAGAAATGAAGAAAACAATAGCAAGGATCAACAAAACTAAAACCTGGTTCTTTGAGAAGATAAACAAAATTGATAAACCCTTAGCCAGACACCAAAAAAAAAAAAAAAAAGGGAGAGGATGCAAATCAATAAAATTAGAAATGAAAAAGGAGAAATCACAACTGACATTGCAGAAATACAAAGAATTATAAGAAACTACTACAAAAAACTATATGCCAATAAAATTGACAACGACGAAGAAATGGACAAATTCTTCGAAAGGTACAATTTTCCAAGACTGAACGAGGAAGAATTAGAAAATATAAACAGACATATCACAAGTAATGCAATTGAAACCATAATTTAAAATCTTCCAACAAACAAAAGTCCAGGACCAGGGGCTTCCCTGGTGGCGCAGTGGTTGAGAGGCTGCCTGCCAATGCAGGGGACACGGGGTCGGGCCCTGGTCTGGGAGGATCCCACATGCCGCGGAGTGGCTGGGCCCGTGGGCCACAATTGCTGAGCCTGCGTGTCTGCAGCCTGTGCTCCGCAACAGGAGAGCCTGCGGTAGTGGGAGGCCCGCGCACCGTGATGAGGAGTGGCCCCCACTTGCCACAACTGGGGAGAGCCCTCGCACAGAAACGAAGACCCAACACAGCCATAAATAAATAAATTAATTAATTAAAAAAAAAAAAGAGTTCAAAAAAAAAAAAAAGTCCAGGACCAGATGGCTTCACAGGTGAATTCTTTCAAACATTTAGAGAAGAGCTAACACCTATCCTTCTCAAACTCTTCCAAAACATTGCAGAGGGAGAAACACTCCCAAATTCATTCTATGAAGCCACCATGACCCTGATACCAAAACCAGAAAAAGATATCACAGAAAAAGAAAATTATAGATTAATATCACCGATGAACACAGATGCAAAAATCCTGCACAAAATACTAGCAAACAGATGCAACAGCACATTAAAAGGATCATACACAATGATCAAGTGGGATTTATCCCAGACATGCGAGGATTCTTCAATATATGCAAATCAATCAATGTGATACACCACATTAACAAATTAAAAAATAAAAACCATATGATCATCTCAATAGATGCAAAAAAAGCTTTTGACAAAATTCAACACGCATATATCATAAAAACTCTCCAGAAAATGGGCATAGAGGGAACCTACCTCAACATAATAAAGGCCATATATGACAAACCCACAGCGAGCATCATACTCAATGCTGAAACACTGAAAGCACTTCCACTAGGATCAGGAACAAGATAAGGATGTCCACTCTCACCACTCTTATTCAACACAGTTTTGGAAGTTCTGGCCACAGCAATCAGAGAAGAAAAAGAAACAAAAAGAATACAAATTGGAAAAGAAGAAATAAAACTGTCACTATTTGCCGATGACATGATACTACACATAGAAAATCTAAAAGATGCCACCAGAAAACTACTAGAACTAATCAATGAATTTGGTAAGGTTGCAGGATAAAAAATTAATGCACAGAAATCTCTTGCATTCCTATACACCAACAACGAAAAATCAGAAAGAGAAATTAAGGAAACACTCCCATTTACAATCCCCCAAAAAAAGAATAAAATACCTACAAATAAACCAGCCTAAGGAGGTGAAAGACTTGTACTCAGAAAACTATAAAACACTGATGAAAGAAATGAAAGATGACAAACAGATGGAGAAATATACCAAGTTCTTGGATTGGAAGAATCAATATTGTGAAAATGACTATACTATCCAAAGCAATCTACAGACTCAATGCAATCCCTATCAAACTACCAATGGCATTCTTCACAGAATTAGAACAAAAAATCTTACAAATCGTATGGAAATACAAAAGACCCTGAATAGCCAAAGCAATCTTGAGAAAGAATAACAGAGTTGGAGGAATCAGGCTCCCAGACTTCAAACTATACCACAAAGCTACAGTAACCAAGACAGTATGGTAGTGGCACAAAAACAGAAATATAGATCAATGGTACAGGATAGAATGCCTAGAGATAAACCCATGCACAAATGGGCACCTATTTTACAACAAAGGAGACAAGAACATACAATGGAGAAAAAACAGCCTCTTCAATAAGTGGTGCTGGGAAAACTAGACAACTACATGTAAAAGAATGAAATTAGAACACTACCTAACACCGTACACAAGAATAAACTCCAAATGGGTTAAAGACTTAAACGTAAGTCTAGACACTGTAAAACTTTTAGAGGAAAACATAGGAAAAACACTCTTTGACATAAACCACAGCAAGATCTTTCTGACCCACCTCCTAGAGTAACAGAAATAAAATCAAAAATAAACAAATGGGACTTAATTAAACTTAAAAGCCTTTGCACAGCAAAGGAAACCATAAACAAGATGAAAAGACAACCCTCAGAATGGGAGAAAATATTTGCAAATGAAGCAACTCACAAAGGATTAATCTCCAAAATTTACAAGCAGCTCATGCAGCTCAATATCAAAAAAACAAACAATCCAGTTTAAAAAATGGGTGGGAGACCTAAAGAGACATTTCACCAAGGAAGATATACAGATGGTCAAGAGGCACAAGTAAAGATGCTCAACATCACTATTATTAGAGAAATGCAAATCAAAACTACAATGAAGAATCACCTCACAGCTGTCAGAATGGCCATTATCACAAAAGCTAGAAACAATAAATGCTGGAAAGGGTGTGGTGAAAAGGCAATTTACACCTACACTGTTTGTGGGAATGTAAATTGATGCAACCACGATGGAGAACAGTATGGAGGTTTCTTAAAAAACTAAAAATAGAACTACCATATGACCCAGCAAATCCCACTGCTGGGAAAACCATAATTCAAAAAGAGACATGCACCACAATGTTCATGCAGCACTATTTACAATAGCCAGGACATGGAACCAACCTAGATGTCCATCGACAGATGAATAGGTAAAGAAGATGTGGCACATATACACAATGGAATATTACTCAGCCATGAAAAGAAACGAAATTGAGTTATTTGTAGTGAGGTGGATGGACCTAGAGTCTGTCATACAGAGTGAAGTAAGTCAGAAAGAGAAAAACAAATACCATATGCTAAAGCATATATATGGAATCTAAAAAAAAAAGAAAAAAGGTACCGATGAACTTAGTTGCTGGGCAGGAGTAAAGAGGTAGACATAGAGAATGGACTTGATGACATGGGGTCGGAGGACGAAGCTGGGGTGAAGTGAGAGTAGTATCGACATATACACACGACTGAATGTAAAATAGTTGGCTAGTGGAAAACAGCAGCATAGCACAGGGAGATCGGCTCAGTGCTTTGCGATGACCTAGAGAGGTGGGATAGGGATGATGGGAGGGAGGCTCAAGAGGGAGGGGATATGGGGACATGTGTATGCAGATGGCTGATTCGCCCTGTTGTGCAACAGAAACTAACATGGCATTGTGAAGTAATTTTACTCCAATAAAGCTCTATTTTTTAAAAATAAAGCTTCTGTATGCTTTTATTTTAGAATTTTTGCTGTCTTATTAAAAATATTTATTTATTTATTTATTTATTTATTTATTTTTGGCTGCACTGAGTCTTCATTGCTGCACGTGGGCTTTCTCTAGTTGCGGCGAGCGGGGGCTACTCTTCATTGCCATGCATGGGTTTCTTATTGTGGTGTCTTCTCTTTCTGCAGAGCATGGGCTCTAGTCACACGGGCTTCAGTAGTTCTGGCACGTGGGCTCAGTAGTTGTGGCTCACAGGCTCTAGAGCATAGGCTCAGTAGTTGTGGCACATGGGCTTAGTTGCTCCACGGCATGTCGGATCTTCCTGGACCAGGGCTTGAACCTGTATCCCCTGCATTGGCAGGGGAATTTTTAACCAATGTGCCACTAGGGAAGTCCTAAAGCTTCTGTATGCTTTTGAAGCTAAGTTGTTATCAGCTTCAAAAAGGATATTACAAGTAATTTTAAGTAAGCCTCATGATAACCATAAAAAGAAAAACCTGTAGTAGAAACACCAAAAAATAGTATAAAGGTGTCAAAGCGTATCAAATAAAAAGTCATTAAATCACAAAGGACAGTAACAGGAGAGGAAGCAAAGAGGAAGGAACCTGTGACACAGTCCAAAAACAATTAACCAAATGGCAATAGTAAGTTCTTACCTATCAGTAGTACTTTAAATATAAGTGAACCTTTTTTAAAATTTATTTATTTTTTATACAGAAGGTTCTTATTAGTTATCTATTTTATACATATTAGTGTATATATGTCAATCCCAATCTCCCAATTCATACCACCACCACCACCACCACCCCCCGCCACTTTCCCCCCTTAGTGTCCATACATTTGTTCTCTACATCTGTGTCTCTATTTCTGATCTGCAAACCGGTTGATCTGTTCCATTTTTCTAGGTTCCACATATATTCATTAATATACGATATTTGCTTTTCTCTTACTGACTTACTTCACTCTCTCTGTATGACAGTCTCTAGATCCATCCACGTCTCTACAAATGACCCAATTTCGTTCCTTTTTATGGCTGCATAATATTCCATTATATATATGTATCACATCTTCTTTATCCATTCATCTGTCGATGGGCATTTAGCCATGACCTGGCTAATCAATGAACCTCTAATCAATGGACATAGAGTGGCTGAATGGATTTTTTTTTTTTAGTGCTTATTATGATTCTATTTTTTTAAAAGATCTTTATTGGAGTATAATTGCTTCACAATACTGTCTTAGTTTCTGTTGTACAACAAAGTAAATCAGCCATATGCATACATATATCCCCGTATCCCCTCCCTCTTGAGCCTCCCTCCCACCCTCCCTATCCCACCCCTTTAGGCCACCACAAAGCACTGAGCTGATCTCCCTGTGCTATGCTGCTGCTTCCTGCTAGCTAACTACTTTACATTCAGTAGTGTATATATGTCGATGCTATTCTCACTTCGCCCCAGTTTCCCCCTCCCCCCCCCATTGTGTCCTCAAGTCCATTCTCTATGTCTACGTCTTTATTCCTGCCCTGCCACTGGGTTCATCAATACTATTTTTTTTTTGGATTCCATATACATGTGTTAGCATATGGTATTTTTCTCTTTCTGACTTACTTCACTCTGTATGACTCTAGGTCCATCCACCTCACTACATATAACTCAATTTCATTTCTTTTTATGGCTGAGTAATATTCCATTGTATATATGTGCCACATCTTCTTTATCCATTCATCTGTCAATGGACACTTAGGTTGGTTCCATGTCCTGGCTACTGTAAATAGTGCTGCAGTGAACATTTTGGTACATGTCTCTTTTTGAATTATGGTTTTCTCAGTGTATACGCCCAGCAGTGGGATTGCTGGGTCATATGGTTGTTCTATTTTTAGTTTTTTAATGAACCTCCATACTCTTCTGCATAGTGGTTGTATCAATTTACATTCCCACCGACAGTGCAGGAGGGTTCCCTTTCCAATACATCCTTTCCACTATTTATTGTTTCTAGTTATTTTGATAATGGACATTCTGACAGCTGTGAGGTGATACCTCACTGTAGTTTTGATTTACAATTCTCTAATAATTAGTGATGTTGAGCATCTTTTCATGTGTCTTTTGGCCATGTGTATATTTTCTTAGGTGAAATGTCTATTTAGGTCTTCTGCCCATTTTTTAATTAAATTGTTTGTTTTTTTGACTTTGAGCTCCATGACCTGTTTGTATATTTTGGAGATTAATCCTTTGTCCATTGATTCGTTTGCAAATATTTTCTCCCATTCTGAGGGTTGTCTTTTCATCTTGTTTATGGTTTCCTTTGTTGTGCAAAAGCTTTTAAGTTTCATTAGGTTCCATTTGTTTATTTTTGGTTTTATTTCCATTACTCTAGGAGGTGGGTCAAAAAGGATCTTGCTGTGGGTTATGTCATAGAGTGTTCTGCCTAAGTTTTCCTCTAAGAGTGTTATAGTGCCTGGCCTTACATTTAGGTCTTTAATCCATTTGGAGTTTATTTTTGTGTATGGTGTTAGAGAATGTTCTAATTTCATTCTTTTAAATGTAGCTGTCCAGTTTTCCCAGCACCACTTACTGAAGAGGCTGTCTTTTCTCCACTGTATATTCTTTCCTCCTTTGTCAAAAATAAGGTGACCATATGTGCGTGGGTTTATCTCTGGGCTTTCTATCCTGTTCCATTGATCTATATTTCTGTTTTTGTGCCAGTACCATACTGT
Organism: Balaenoptera borealis; assembly: GCF_965194805.1. NCBI lineage: Eukaryota > Metazoa > Chordata > Mammalia > Artiodactyla > Balaenopteridae > Balaenoptera > Balaenoptera borealis. The sequence goes on along the minus strand of NW_028123982.1, from coordinate 47,589 downwards.
CTTGATTACTGTAGCTTTGTAGTATAGTCTGAAGTCAGGGAGCCTGATTCCTCCAGCTCCGTTTTCCATTCTCAAGACTGTTTTGGCTATTCGAGGTCTTTTGTATTTCCAACCAAATTGTGAAAATTTTTGTTGTAGTTCTGTGAAAAATGCCATTGGTAGTTTGATAGGGATTGCATTGAATCTGTAGATTGCTTTGGGTAGTATAGTCATTTTCACAATGTTGATTCTTCCAATTCAAGAACATGGTATATCTCTCCCTCTGTTTGTATCATTAATTTCTTTCATCAGTGTCTTATAGTTTTCTGCATATAGGTCTTTTGTCTCCTTAGGTAAGTTTATTCCTAGGTATTTTATTCTTTTTGTTGCAATGGTAAAAGGGAGTGTTTCCTTAATTTCTCTTTCAGAATTTTCACCATTGGTGTATAGGAATGCCAGAGATTTCTGTGCATTAATTTTGTATCCTGCAACCTTACCAAATTCATTGATTAGTTCTGGCAGTATTCTGGTGGCAGTTTTAGGATTTTCTATGTATAGCATCATGTCATTGGCAAACTGACAGTTTTACTTCTTCTTTTCCAATTTGTATTCCTTTTATTTCTTTTTCCTCTCTGATTGCCATGGTTAGGATTTCCAAACCTATGTTGAATAAGAGTGGTTAAAGCAGACGTCCTTGTCTTGTTCCTGATCTTAGTGGAAATGCTTTCAGTTTTTCACCATTGAGTATGATGCTTGCTGTGGGTTTGTCATATATGGCCTTTATTATGTTGAGGTAGGTTCACTCTATGCCCATTTTCTGGAGAGTTTTTTATCATAAATGCGTATTGAATTTTGTCAAACGCTTTTTCTGCATCTATTGAGATGATCGTACGTTTTTTATTCTTTAATTTGTTAATGTGGTGTATCACATTGTTTGATTTGCATATACTAAAGGATCCTTGCATCACTGGGATAAATCCCACTTGATCATGGTGTATGATCCCTTTAATATATTGTTGGATTCTGTTTGCTAGTATTTTCTTCAGGATTTTTGCATCTATGTTCATAAGTGATATTTGTCTGTAATTTTGTGTGTGTGTGATATCTTTTTTCTGGTTTTGGTATCAGGGTGATGGTGGCTTCATAGAATGAATTTGGGAGTGTTTCTCCCTCTGCAAGTTTTTTGAAGAGTTTGAGAAAGATCAGTGTTAGCTCTTTTTTTAATATTTGATAGAATTCACCTGTGAAGCTATCTGGTTCTGGACTTTTGTTTGTTGGAAGATTTTTAATTATAGTTTCAATTTCATTTGTTGTGATTGGTGTTTATATTTTCTAATTTTTCCTGGTTCAGTCTTGGAAAATTTCGTTCATTTGTTTCTATGTATTTTTTTAATTTCTTCTTTGATTTCTTCAGTCATCTCTCGGTTATTTAGTAGAACACTGTTTAGCCTCCATGTATTTGTGGTTTTTACAGTTTTTTTTCGTGTAATTGATTTCCAGTCTCATCGTGTTGTGGTCAAAAAAGATGCTTGATACAATTTCAGTTTTCTTAAATTTTCTGTGGCTTGATTTGTGACCGAAGATGTGATCTATCCTGTAGAATGTTCCATGTGCACTTGAGAAGAAAGTGTATTCTGCCACTTTCAGGTGGAATGTTCTATAAATATCACTTAAAACTATCTGATCTATTTTGTCATTTATAGCTTGTGTTTCCTTGTTTACCTCCTGTTTGGATGATCTGTCTATTGGTGTAAGTGAGGTGTTAAAGTCTCTTGGTATTATTGTGTTACTGTCGATTTCCCCTTTCACGGTTGTTAGCATTTGCCATATGAATTGAAGTACTCCTATGTTGGGTGCATAAATATTTATAATTGTTATTTCTTTTTCTTGGATTGATCCTTTGAACATTATGTAGTGTCCTTCCTTATCTCTTGTAACACTCTTTATTTTAAAGTATATTTTATCTGACGTGAGTATTGCTACTCCAGCTTTCTTTTGATTTTCATTTGATTGGAATATGTTTTTCCGTCTCTTCACTTTCATTCTGTATGTGTCCCTAGGTCTGAAGTGGGTCTCTTGTAGACAATATATATATGGGTCTTGTTTCTGTATCCACTCAGCCAGTCTGTGTCTTTTGGTTGGGGCATTTAATCCATTTACATTTAAGGTAATTACCAATATGTATGTTCCTATTACCATTTTCTTAATTGTTTTTGTGGGTCTTTTTCTTCTTTCGTGTTTCCCACCTAAAGAAGTTCCTTCAGCATTTGTTGTAAAGTTGGTTTGGTGGTGCTGAATTCTCTCAGCTTTTGCTTGTCTGAAAAGCTTTTTTTCCTCTGTCAAATCTGGATGAGATCTTTGCGGGGTAGAGTAATCTTGGTTGTGGGTTTTTCTCTTTCATCACTTTAAGCGTATCTTGCCACTCCCTTCTGGTCTGCAGAGTTTCTGCTGAAAAATCAGCAGATAACCTTATGGGGATTCCTTTGTATGTTATTTTTTTATTTTTCCCTTGCTGCTTTTAATATTTTTCTTTCGAATTTAATTTTTGTTAATTTGATTAATATGTCTCTTGGTATGTTTCTCCTAGGGTTTATCCTGTATGGGACTCTCTGTGCTTCCTGGACTTGGGTAATTTCCTTTCCCATGTTAGGGACGTTTTCCCCTATAATCTCTTCAAATAGTTTCTCAGACCCTTTCTTTTTCTCTTCTTCTTTGGGACCCCTATAATTCGAAAGTTGATGCCTTTCGTGTTGTCCCAGAGGTCTCTGAGACTGTCCTCAATTCTTTTCATTCTTTTTTCTTTTTTCTGCTCCTTGGCAATTATTTCCACCATTTTGTCTTCCAATTCACTTATTCTTTCTTCTGCCTCAGTTATTCTGTTATTGATTCCTTCTAGTGCATTTTTCATTTCAGTTATTGTGTTGTTCATCTGTGTTTGTTTGTTCTGTAGTTCTTCTTGGTCTTTGTTAAACATTTCTTGTATTTTCTCAATCTGTGCCTCCCTTCTATTTCCAAGATTCTGGATCATCTTTACTATCATTACTCTGAATTCTTTTTCAGGTAGATTGCCTATTTCCTCTCCATTTATTTGGTCTTGTAGATTTTACCTTGCTCTTTCATCTGCGACATATTTTTTGCCGTCTCATTTTTTCCCTTTTTTTATGAGTAGGGATTGTGTTCCTGTCTTACTGGTTGTTTGGTCTGAGGTTTTAAACACTGGAGTTTGTAAGCTGTTTGGTAGAGCTGGGTCTTGGTGCTGAGATGACCACCTCCAGGAGACCTCACTCCGATGAATATTCCCTAGGGTCTAAGGTTTTCTGTTAGTCCAATGGTTTGGACTTGGAACTCCCACTACAGGAGCTTCAGGCTGACCCCGGGGTTGTGAGCTCACTTCCCACAAGCTATGTGGGGTAGCCAAAAAAAAAAAAACAAAGAGAACATAACAAAGTAAAAAATAAACTTAGACTAGGAACCTAACAGATATGTTAAATATATATATATATATATAAAATTATAGATGAAACAACAACCGGAAAGTAAAACGGAACCACAATAGTAAAAAAAAGGAGGAGAAAATAAAAAGGTGGAAAAGGCCTTGGCTGTAGAGGGCAGAGCCTAAGCAGGGGTGAGGTTTGCACAGTGAGCAGGGCCTATGTTTAGGACCCACAGAGCTGGAAAATGCCCTGGGGGGTTGGTGGTGGGGCTTAGGCTCAACAGAACAGAAGCGGCCCAGATGTGCCTCCCGTCTCTGGTCTCAGAGGGCAAGGGACCTCACCTGGGAGCCCAGCAGGCTTCCTGAGCCTGAGTGGTTGGGGCAAACACCCTCCACTCCTCTTCTGCTTCTTTATCCTGGAGGGCCCCTCCTGCCTGCCTCTCCTGATCTTCCTAGCCTCCCTCCTATGCCTCCAGGACCAACCCGGCCTGGAGGGGACCTCTGAGGGTGTACGACCCAGCCAGATAGCCGGAGCAGACTTCCCTGGCCGATTGGGCAGGGGAAACGCTGGGGCCACTCCCCCTGATCTGAGCCCTAGAGGGACCCTCCAGGCATGGGAACCCCCCCTCTTTCAGCCACCCCTCAGGGGTGCTGGTCCTGTCTGACCCTCACTTCTCCTCCCCCCCTTAGTCCCCCACATCCTACAGGTTTGCTTGGGGGTTCTTCCCCTCTCCTTGGGCGTCCAGGTCCCCACCAGTGTCCGGCAGGCACCCTAGTTGTGGGAAGACATGAACTCTGCATCTTTCCACACCGCCATCTTGATTCTAACCCTCTGTATTTTTAAAAAATAGACCCAATGATAGGCTGCCTACTAGAGATTTACTTTCACTTTAAATATGCACAGAGACTGAGAGTAAAGATATAGAAAAAGATATATTAAGGAAATGGTAAGCAAAAGTAGTAGTGGTAGCTATACTTATATCAGAAAGAAGACTTTAAGTTAAATGTGGTCAAAAGAGACAATAAAAGTCATTCTATAATGATAAAGGGGTCAATCCCTCAAGAAGATATCACGCTTGCAAATATTTATGCACTTATCATTGAAACACCTAAATATATAAAGCAAATACTAAGAGATCTGAAAGGAGAAATAAACAGCAATATAATAATAGTTAGGGACTTTAACACTTCACTGTATAAAAGGGATAGATTATCCAGACAGAGAATAAATAAGGAAACAACAAATTTGAACAACACTATGGACCAAATGGAACTAACAGACTTGTACAGAAAATTTCCTCCAAATGCAGGAGAATGTACATTTTCTCAAGCACACATGTAATCTTTTCTAGGAGAGATTACACCTTGGGCCACGAAAGAAATCTTAACAAATTCAGGAAGAGAAAAATTATGACATGCAGCTTTTTTGGACCTCAATGAAATAAAATGAGAAATCAAGAACTGGAGGAAAGCTAAAGAAAATGCATGAATACATGGAAATTAAAAAGCAGGGACTTCCCTGTGCTGCAGTAGGTAAGACTCCATGCTCTCAATGCAGGGGGCCAAGGTTCAATCCTTAGTAAAGGAACTAGTTCCCACATGCATGCCACAACAAAGAGTTCACATGCCACAACCAAGGAGCCAGAGGGCCACAAATAAGGAGCCCTCAAGCTGCAACTAAGGAGCCCACCTGCTGCAACTAAGACCTGGCACAACAAAATAAATAAATAAATAATATTTTTTTAAAAAGGAAGGTCACAGCTAATGTCATACTCAATGGTGAAAGTTTGAAAGCTTTTCCTATAACTAAAATGACAAGGGTGCCCTCTCTAACATTCAACTGGTGCTGGTAGTCCTATTAGAGCAATCAGGCAAGAAAAAGAAATTAAAGTCATCCAAATCAGAAAGCGGAAGTAAAATTGTCTCTATTTGCTGATGACATAATCTTGTATATAAAAAAACCTAAAGATTCCACCAAAAACACTGTTAGAACTAATAAATTCAGTAAAGTTGCAGGGTACAAAATCAATATACAAAAATTTGTTGCAGTTCTATAAACTAACAATGAACTAGAGAGAGAGATTTCTTTTTAAATCCCGTATACAACTGCATCAAAAAGAATGAAAAACCTAAGAATAAATTTAACCAAGGAGGTGAAAGATCTGTGCACGGAAAACTATAAGACACTGAATGACTGACATTGAAGAGGACACAAGTAAATGGAAAGAATGGGTTAGAAGGACCTTCAGGATGGTGGATGAGTAAGACGTGGAGATCACCATCCTCCACACAAATACATCAAAACTACATCTACATGTGGAACAACTCCTACAGAACACCTACTGAATGCTGGCAGAAGACCTCAGATTTCCCAGAAGTGTATTGGTGGTCTGGCCTGAGCCTCTGAGGTGGGAGAGGACATTGGAACAGCAGAGACTTCCTGGCCCCATGTAATATCAATCAGTGAGAGCTCTCCCAGAGATCTCCAGCTCAATGCTAAGACTCAGCTCCACTCAACGACCAGCAAGTTACAGCGGTGGACACCCTATGCCAAACAACTAGCAAGACAGGAACACAACTATAGCCATTTAGCAGAGAGGCTGTCTAAAATCATACTAAGTCCAGAGACACCCCAAAACACACCATGGGACAAGGTCCTGCCCACCAGAAAGACAAGATCCAGCATCATCCACCAGAACACAGGCACCAGTCTCCTCCAAAAGGAAGCCTACACAACCCACAGAACCAACCTTAACCACTGAGGGCAGACACCAAAAACAACGGGAACTACGAACCTGGAGCCTGCCGAAAAGGACATCCCAAACACAGTAAGTTAAGCAAAATGAGAAGACAGAGAAATACGCAGCAGATGAAGAAGCAAAGTAAAAACCCCCAAGACCTAACAAATGAAGAGGAAATAGGCAGTCTACCTGAAAAAGAATTCAGAGAAATGATTGAAAAGATATCCAAAATCTTGGATATTGAATGGAGAAAATACAAGAAACGTTTAAAACGGACCTAGAAGAACTAAAGAGCAAACAAACAATGATGAACAACACAATAAATGAAATTTAAAATTCTCTAGAAGGAAGCAATACCAGAATAACTGAGGCAGAAGAACAGATAAGTGACTTGAAAGATAAAATAGTGGAAATAACTACAGCAGAGCAGAATAAAGAAAAAAGAATGAAAAGAATTGAGGACAGTCTCAGAGACCTCTGGGACAACATTAAACACACCAACATTCGAATTATAGGGGTTCCAGAAGAAGAATAGAAAGCAAAAGGGACTGAGAAAATATTTGAAGAGATTATAGTTGAGAACTTCCCTAATATGGGAAAGGAAATAATCAATCAAGTCCAGGAAGCACAGAGTGTCCCCTACAGGATAAATCCAAGGAGAAACACACCAAGACACATATTAATCAAACTATCAAAAATTAAATACAAAGAAAAAAATATTAAAAGCAGCAAGGGAAAAGCAACAAATAACATACAAGGGAATCCCCATAAGGTTAACGGCTGATATTTCAGCAGAAACTCTGCATGCCAGAAGGCAGTGGCAGGACATATTTAAACTGATGAAAGGGAAAAATCAACAATCAAAAGTACTATACCCAGCCAGGATCTCATTCAGATTCGATGGAGAAATTAAAACCTTTGCAAACAAGCAATAGCTAAGAGAATTCAGCACCACCAAACCAGCTTTACAACAAATGCTAAAAGAACTTCTCTAGGCAGGAAACACAGCGAAGGAAAACACCTACAAAAACAAACCCAAAACAGTTAAGAAAATGGTAATAGGAACATACGTATCAATAAATACCTTAAATGTAAATGGATTAAAAGCTCCAACCAAAAGATATAGACTGGCTGAATGGATACAAAAACAAGACCTGTATATATGCTGTCTACAAGAGACCCACTTCAGAAATAGAGACACATACAGACTGAAAGTAAGGGGATGGGAAAAGATATTCCATGCACATGGAAATCAAAAGAAACCTGGAGCAGCAATTCTCATATCAGAAAAATAGACTTTAAAATAAAGACTATTACAAAAGACAAAGAAGGACAGTACATAATGATCAAAGGATCAATCCAAGAAAATGACATAACAATTGTAAATATTTATGCACCCAACATAGGAGCACCTCAATACACAAGGCAAATGCTAACAGTCATAAAAGAGGAAATTAACAGTAACACAACAATAGTAGGGGACTTTAAAACCCCACTTTCACCAATGGACAGATTATCCAAAATGAAAATAAATAAGGAAACACAAGCTTTAAATGACACATCAAACAAGATGGACGTAAATGATATTTATAGGACATTCCATCCAAAAACAACAAATACACTTCTTCTCACGTGCTCATGGAACATTCTCCAAGAAAGATCATATCTTGGGTCACAAATCAGTCCTTGGTAAATTTAAGAAAATTGAAATCATATCAAGTATCTTTTCCTACCACAATGCTATGACACTAGATATCAATTACAGGGAAAAAATCTGTAAAAAAAAAAACACACACACGGAGGCTACACAATACACTACTAAATAACCAAGAGATCACTGAAGAAATCAAAGAGGAAATCAAAAAATACCTAGAAACAAATGACAATGAAAACACGACAATCCAAAACCTATGGGATGCAGCAAAAGCAGTTCTAAGAGGGAAGTTTATAGCAATACAATCTTACCTCAAGAAACAAGAAACATCTCAAATAAACAACTTAACCTTACACCTAAAGCAATTAGAGAAAGAAGAACAAAACCCCCCAAATTTAGCAGAAGGAAAGATATCATAAGGATCAGATCAGAAATAAATGAAAAAGAAATGAAGGAAACAATAGCAAAGATCAGTAAAACTAAAAGCTGGTTCTTTGAGAAGATAAACGAAATTGATAAACCTTTAGCCAGACTCATCAAGAAAACAAGGGAGAAGACTCGAATCAGTAGAATTAGGAATGAAAAAGGAGAAGAAACAATTGACACTGCAGAAATACAAAGGATCATGAGAGATTACTACAAGCAACTATATGCCAATAAAATGGACAACCTGGAAAAAATGGACAAATACTTAGAAAAGCACAACCTTCTGAGACTGAATCAGGAAGAAATAGAAAATATAAACAGACCAATCACAAGCACTGAAATTGAGACTGTGATTTAAAATATTCCAACAAACAAAAGCTCAGGACAAGATGGCTTCACAGGTGAATTCTATCAAACATTTAGAGAAGAGCTAAGACTTATCCTTCTGAAACTCTTCCAAAATTTAGCAGAGGGAGAACACCACAAAACTCATTCTAGGAGGCCACCCTCACCCTGATACCAAAACCAGACAAAAATGTCACAAAGAAAGAGAACTACAGGCCAATATCACTGATGAACATAGATACAAAAATCCTCAACAAAATACTAGCAAACAGAATCCAACAGCACATTAAAAGGATCATACACCATGATCAAGTGGGGTTTATCTCAGGAATGCATGGATTCTTCAATATATGAAAATCAAGCAATGTGATACACCACATTAACAAATTAAGGAATAAAAACCATATGATCATCTCAATAGATGCAGAAAAAGCTTTCGACAAAATTCAACACACATTTATGATAAAAACTCTCCAGAAAATGGGCATAGAGGGAACCTACCTCAACATAATAAAGGCCATATGTGACAAACCCACAACAAACATCATGCTCATTGGTGAAAAACTGAAAGCATTTCCACTAAGGTCAGGAACAAGACAAGTATGTTCACTTTCACCACTCTTCTTCAACACAGTTTTGGAAGTCCTAGCCATGGCAATCAGAGAGGAAAAAGAAATAAAAGCAATACAAATTGGAAAGGAAGAAGTGAAACTGTCACTGTTTGCAGATGACATGATACTATATATAGAAAATCCTAAAGATGCCACCAGAAAACTACTAGAACAAATCATTGAATTTGGCAAGGTTGCAGGACACAAAATTAATGCACAGAAATCTCTGGCCTTCCTATACACTAACAACAAAAATCAGAAAGAGAAAGTAAGGAAACAATCACATTTATCATCACAAAAAAAAGAATAAAATACCTAGGAATAAACCTAACTAAGACAGTGAAAGCCTTGTACTCAGAAAATTATAAAACACTGATGAAAAAAAATCAAAGATGACATAAACAGATGGAGAAATATACCATGTTCTTGGATTGGAAGAATCAATATTGTGAAAATGACTATCCTACCCAAAGCAATCTACAGATTCAATGCAATCCCTATTAAAGTATCAATGGCATTATTCACATAATTAGAGCAAAAGTTTTACAATTTGTATGGAACACAAAAGACCCTGAATAGCCAAATCAGTCTTGGGAAAGAAAAACGGAGCTGGAGGAATCAGGCTCCCTGACTTCAGACCATACTACAAAGATACAGTAATCAAGACAGCATGGTACCAGCACAAAACCAGAAATATAGATCAATGGTACAGCATAGAAATCCAAGAGATAAACCCACGCACATATGGTCACCTTATCTTTGATAAAGGAGGCAAGAATATACAATGGAGAAAAGACACCCTCTTCAGCAAGTGGTGCTGGAAAAACTGGACAGCTAGATGTAAAAGAATGAAATTAGAACACTCTCTAACACCATACACAAAAATAAACTCAAAATGCAAAGAAGATATACAGATGGCCTACAGACACATGAAAGAATGCTCAACATCATTAATCATTAGAGAAATGCAAATCAAAACTACAATGAGATATCATCTCACACCGGTCAGAATGGCCATCATCAAAAAATCTACAAACAATAAATGCTGGAGAGGATGTGGAGGAAAGGGAACACTCTTGCACTGTTGGTGGGAATGTAAATTGATACAGCCACTATGGAGAACAGTATGGAGGTTCCTTAAAAAACTACAAATAGAACTACCATACGACCCAGCAATCCCACTACTGGGCATATACCCTGAGAAAACCATAGGTCAAAAATGTCATGTACCACAATGTTCATTGCAGCTCTATTTACAATAGCCAGGACCTGGAAGCAACCTAAATGTCCATCGACAGATGAATGGATAAAGAAGATGTGGCACATATATACAATGGAATATTACTCAGCCATAAAAAGAAATGAAATGGAGGTATTTGTAATGAGGTGGATGGAGTTAGAGTCTGTCATACAGAGTGAAGTAAGTCAGAAAGAGAAAAACAAATACAGTATGCTAACACATATATACGGAATCTAAGGAAAAAAAAAAAAAAAAGCCATGAAGAACCTAGTGGCAAGACGGGAATAAAGACACAGACCTACTAGAGAATGGACTTGAGGATATGGGGAGGGGGTGGGGTGAGATGTGACAGGGTAAGAGATTGTCATGGACATATATACACTACCAAATGTAAAATAGATAGCTAGTGGGAAGCAGCCGCATAGCACAGGGAGATCAGCTCGGTGCTTTGTGACCACCTAGAGGGGTGGGATGGGGAGGGTGGGAGGGAGGGAGATGCAAGAGGGAAGAGAAATGGGAACATATTGTATATGTATAACTGATTCACTTTGTTATAAAGCAGAAGCTAACACACTATTGTAAGGCAATTATACTTCAATAAAGATGTTTAAAAAAATAAATAAATAAACTCAAAATGGATTAAAGACCTAAATATAAGGCTAGACACTATAAAACTCTTAGAGGAAAACATAGGTGGAACAGTCTATGACATAAATCACAGCAAGAGGCTTTTTGACCGACCTCCTAGAGAAATGGAAATATAAACAAATGGGACCTAATTAAACATAAAAGTTTTGCACTGCCAAGGAAACCATAAACAAGATGAAAAGACAACCCTCAGAATGGGAGAGAATATTTGCAAATGAAGCAATTGACAAAGGATTAATCTCCAAAATATACCAGCAGCTCATGAAGCTCAATATCAAAAAAAAAACAACCAATCCAAAAATGGGCAGAAGACCTAAATAGACATTTCTCCAGAGAAGATATACAGATCTCCAACAAACACATGAAAGGATGCTCAACATCACTAATCATTAGAGAAATGCAAATCAAAACTACAGTGAGGTATCACCTCACACCAGTCAGAATGGCTATCATCAAAAAATCTACAAACAAGAAATTCTGGAGAGGGTGTGGAGAAAAGGGTACCCTCTTGCACTGTTGGTGGGAATGTAAATTGATACAGCCACCAAGAAGAACAGTATGGAGGTTCCTTTAAAAACTAAAAATTGAACTACCATACGACCCAGCAATCCCACTACTGGGCATATACCCTGAGAAAACCATAATTTTAAAAGAGTCATGTACCACTATGCTCATTGCAACACTATGTACAATAGCCAGGACATGGAAGCAACCTAAGTGTTCATTGACAGATGAATGGATAAAGAAGATGTGGCACATATATAGAATGGAATATTACTCAGCCATAAAAGAAAAGAAACTGAGTTATCTCTATTGAGGTGGGTGGACCTAGAGACTGTCATACAGAGTGAAGTAAGTCAGAAAAAAAAAGTATGCTAACACATACATATGGAATCTAAAAAAAAAAAAAAGGTTCTGACGAACCTAGGGGCAGGACAGGAATAAAGATGCAGACGTAGAGAATGGACTTGAGGACACGGGGAAGGGGAAGGATAAGCTTGGACGAAGTGAGAGAGTGACATGGACATATATACACTACCAAATCTAAAATAGATAGCTAGTGGGAAGCAACTGCATAGCACAGGGAGATCAGCTCCGTTCTTTGTGACCACCCAGAAAGGTGGGATAGGGAGGGTGGGAGGGAGATGCAACAGGGAGGAGATATGGGGACATATGTAGCCGTATAGCTGATTCACTTTGTTATACAGCAGAAACTAACATAACATTGTAAAGCAATTATACGCCAATAAAGATGTTACAAAAAAAAAAAAAGAATGGGCTGGAAGAATTAATATTGTTTAAGTGTTTAAATGTTTACCCAAAGCACTCTACAAATTCAAGGCAATCCCTATCAAAATTCCATTACATTGGGGCTTCCCTGGTGGCACAGTGGTTGAGAATCTGCCTGCCAATGCAGGGGACACGGGTTCGAGCCCTGGTCTGGGAAGATCCAACATGCCACAGAGCAACTAGCCCATGAGCCACAACTACTGAGCCTGCACGTCTGGAGTCTGTGCTCCACAACAAGAGAGGCCGCGATAGTGAGAGGCCCGTGCACCGTGATGAAGAGTGGCCCCCTCTTGCCACAGCTGGAGAAAGCCCTCACACAGAAACAACCCAACATAACCAAAAATTAATTATTTTTAAAACTGCTAAAAAAATTAAAAAATAATTCTATTACATTTTTCACAGTAATAGAACAAACAATCCTAAAATTTGTATGGAGTCACAAAAGATCTGAAATAGCCAATGCAATCTTGAGAAACAAGAAAGATGGAGGCACCACACAGCCTGATTTTAATGTATATCACAAAGCTATAGTAATCAAAACCGTATGGTATTGGCATGAAAACAGACACAAAGATCAATGGAATAAAATAGAGAACCCAGAAATAAACTCATGCATATAATCAATTAATTTATGATAAAGAAGGCAAGAATATACAATGGGGCAAGGATAGTCTGTCAATAAATGGTGTTGGGAAAACTGGACAGCCACGAGCAAAAGAATGAAACTGGACCCCTATCTTACACCATACACAAAAACTGCCTCATAGTTGATTAAAGACTTAAATGAGAGGCTTAAAATCATAAAATTCCTAGAAGAAAACACAGGCAGTAAACTCCTTGACACTGGCCTTTGCAATGATTTTTTGCATGTGACTGCAAAAACAAGGGCAACAAAAGTAAAAATTAAAAAATGAGACTACATCAAACTAAAAAATTTCTGCAGAGTGAAGAAAGCCATCAACAAAATGAAAAGGCAACCTACTGAATGGGAGAAGACATAGGCAAATGATACATACAATAAGGGGTTAATGTCCAAAATAGATAAGGAACTCATAAAACTCGAAAAAATATTTGATTAGAAAACGGTCAGAAGGGCTTCCCTGGTGGAGCAGCGGTTAAGAATCTGCCTGCCAATGCAGGGGACACGGGTTTGAGCCCTGGTCTGGGAAGATCCCACATGCTGCAGAGCAACTAAGCCCATGTGCCACAACTACTGAGCCTGCGCTCTAGAGCCTGTGAGCCTCAACCACTGACGCCCACACGCCTAGATCCTGTGCTCCACAACAAGAGAAGTCACTGCAATGAGAAGCCCGCACACCGCAATGAAGAGTAGCCCCCGCTCTCCACAACTAGAGAAAGCCCACATGCAGCAACAAAGACTCAACTCAGCCAAAAATAAATAAATAAATAAATAAATTAATTAATTAATTTAAGAAACAAAAACAAACAAACCAAAAAATCGGTCAGAAAATCTAGGGACTTCCCTGGTGGTGCTGTGGTTAACAATCTGCCTGCCAATGCAGGGGACACATCTGATCCCTGGTCCGGGAAGACCCCACATGCCATAGAGCAACTAACCCCATGCACCACAACTACTGAGCCTGCGCTCTAGAGCCCACAAGCCACAACTACTGAAGCCCGAGCACCCTAGAGCCCACGTGCCACAACTACTGAGCCTATGTGCCTCAACTACTGAAGCCTGTGCACTCTAGGGCCCGCATGTCACAACTACTGAGCCTGCATGCCGCAACTACTGAGGCCCACACACCTAGAACCCATTCTCCACAACAAGAGAAGCTACCGCAGTGAGAAGCCCGCACACCCCAAGGGAAATTTTTTTTCCTGTTTCTTTAATTTTGTATCTGTATGAACTGATACAGATAATCATTTCATGATACTTGTAAGTCAAATCAGTATGCTGTACACCTGAAACTTACATAGTGCTGTATATCAATTATATCTCAGTAAAATTGGAAGAGGAACTTCCCTGGTGGTCCAGTGGCTAAGACTCCATGCTCCCAATGCAGGGGGCCCAGGTTCGATCCCTGGTCAGGGAACTAGACCCCACATGCTACAACTAAGAGTTCGCATGCCACAGCTAAAGATCCTGCATGCCACAACTAAAAGATCCTGCATGCCACAATTGAAGATCCCGCATGAGGCAACAAAGATCCCGTGTGCCACAACTAAGACCTGGCACAGCCAAATAAATAAATAAATATTTTTTTTAAAAAAGGAAGAAAAAATCTATCAAATGGTTAAAAAAGATCAATACCAATAATTCATAAACTCTTCCAGAAAATAAAATATGGGGCAGCACTTTCTAAATTATTCTATGAGGCCAGTATTACCCTAACACCAAAATCAGATAAAGACATGACAAGGAAACTATAGACGAATATCCCCTAATAATACAGATGCAAAAATTCTCAACAAAATAACCTGGCACCATATAAAAATTATTACATGCTATCTTCAAATGGGATTTTTCCCAGGAATGCAAGGTTGGTTCAACATACAAAAATCACTCAATGTAATACATCATATTGATAAAGGATAAAACAGCATGATCATCTCAGTAAATGCAGGAGAGGCATTTGACAAAATCCAACAGCCATTCACAATAAAAAAAAAAACACTCAACAAACTAGGAATAGAAGGGAATTTCCTCAACCTGATATCTATAGCCAACATCATAGTTAATAGTGAGATTGAAAGCTTTCACCATAAAATCAGCAACCAGACAAAGATGTTTGCTCTTGTCACTTCTATTCAACATTGTACTAAAGGTTCTAGCCAGGGCAATTAGACAAGAAAAAGAAATAAAGAACATCCAGATTTTAGAAGAATAAGTGAAACAATGTATTTGCTGATGACATCATTTTATATATAATAAAGAATCCACAAAAAAACTATTAGAACTAATAAATGAGCTCAGCAAGCTTACAGGATACAAGGTAAACATACAAAAATCAGTTGCATTTCTATACATTAGCAATAAACAATCTGAGAATGAAATTAAGAAAACAGTTTCCTTTACAATAGAATCAAAAAAGAAAAAAACACTTAGGAATAAATTTAACCAAAGAAGTGTAATACTTGTACACCCAAAACTACAAAGCATTAGTGAAAGAAATTAAAGACTTAAATAAATGAAAAGACATTTATGAGAGTGCCGAATCCTAAACACTAGACCACCAGGGATGGTTTAAAGGCATTTAATGGGTTTCTCTGGTGGTGCAGTGGTTAACAATCCACCTGCCAATGCAGGGGGACACAGGTTCTAGCCCTGGTCCGGGAAGATCCCACATGCCGCAGAGCAGCTAAGCCCGTGCACCACAACTACTGAGCCTGTGCTCTAGAGCCCGCGAGCCACAACTACTGAAGCCCACACGCCTAGAGCCCATGCTCTGCATCAAGAGAAGCCACTGCAATGAGAAGACTGAGCACCGCAACGAAGAGTACCCCCCACTTGTCGCAACTAGAGAAAGCCCTCGTGCAGCAACAAAGACCCAACTCAGCCAAAAATAAATAAATAAATGAATAAATTAATTAACTTTTTTTAAAAAAAGAAAAGGCATTTACAGAATGAAAGACTTAACATTGTTAAACTGGCAAAATGGATAAGCTGATCAAAAATGCATACAGAAAGGCAAAGGGCCCAGAATGTCCAAAACAATCTTGAAAGTGAAGAACAAAGCTGTAAGGCCCACACTTCCAAATTTCAAAACTTATTACAGTGATTTCCCTTGTGGTCCAGTGACTAAGACTCTGAGCTCCCAGTGCAAGGGTCCCAGGTTCTATCCCTGGTCAAGGAACTAGATCCTACATGCCACAACTAAGAGTTCGTATGCTGCAACTAAAGATCCTGCATGCCGCAACAAAGATCCTGCATGCCACAACTAATACCCAGTGCAGCCAAATATATAAATAGTAAAAGAATTAAAGAAATAAATAAATAACTTATTACAAAGCAACATTAATCAAGTGTGGCACTGGCATAAGGGTAGGCATATAGATCAATGGAATATAACTGAAAGTCTAGAAATAAACCCATGCATGTATAATCAACTGATTTTAAACAAAGATGCCAAGACATTCAATGGGGGAAAACAGTCTTTTCAACAAATGATGCTGGCACAAATGGATATCCACATGCAAAGGATTAAAGTTTGACCTTACCTCACACCATACACAAAAATTAACTTAAAATTGATCAAAAACTTAAATATAATAAATAAAACTATAAAGCTCTTAGACAAAAACATTGGTGTAATCTTCATGATCTTAGATTAGGTAATGATTTCTTAGACAGTACACTAAAAGCACACACCACCAAAGAAAAATATATAAATTGGACTTCATCAAAATTTTAAAAGTCTCTGTGTTTCAAAGAACACTACCAAGTAAATGAAAAGAAAACATACAGAATGGAAAAAAATATTTGGAAATTACATGTGTGATAAGGGACTAGTGTCCAGAAAATATAAAAAACTCTTCAACAATAAAAAGACAACTAATTTAAAATAGGCAAAGGATCTGAATAGACACTTCTCCAAAGAAGATAAACAAATGGCCAATTTATATGAAAAGATGCTCAGCATCATTAATCATTAGGGAAATGCAAATCAAACCAAAATGAGCTACCACTTCATACCAGTAGGATGGCTATAATAAGAAAACATGGAAAATAAGAAATGTTCATGATAATGTGGAAAAATTGGAATCCTCTTACACAGCTGATAGGAATGTAAATTGGTGCAGCCATTGTAGAAAATAGCTTGACAGTTCCTCACAAAGTTAAATGTGGGATTTCCTTATAATGCTGCAATCCAATGCTTAGTTATATACCCAAGAGAACTCAAAACAGACAAACAAATAATTGAACATGAGTGTTTATAGCAGAACTATTCATAAGAGACTTAAAGTGGAAATCTTCCACATGACCATCAGCTAAGGAATGAATAAACAAAATAAGGTATAGCCTAACAAGGAAATGTTATATGGCAATAAAAAGGAATGAAGTATTAATACATGCTATAATGTGGATAAACTTTGAAAATACGATGCTAAGCAAAAGAAGCCAGACACAAAGGGCAACATATTGTATGACTCTATACATTTATATATCGATGTCCAGAATAGGCAAATCCACATGAATCTACTTTTTAAATAGATTAGTGGTTGCTAGGAACTGGGTGGGGGAGGATGGGGAATGAATGCTAACTGGTATAGGGTTTTATTTTGGAGTGATGAAAATGTTCTGGAATTAGATAATTGTGATGGTTACATAACATTGTGAATATACTAAAAATCATTGAACTATACATTTTTAAATTGTGGATTTTATGGTATTTGAATTCTACCTCAATTTTTAAGAGTATATATTCTGTAATATAACATAGGGAGAAAACAGAAGTATATATAATTGATCCAAAATAAGCAAGAAAGGAACAAAACAGGAACACAGACTAGCAGAACAAGTAATAAATACATAGTTGATACAGTAAATTATTAATAAATACTCAAGTATTAATAAAGTATTGGGCTTCCCTGGTGGTGTGGTGGTGAAGAATTCGCCTGCCAATGCAGGGGACACAGGTTCGAGCCCTGGTCCAGGAAGATCCCACCTGCCGTAGAGCAACTAATCCCGTGCACTACAACTACTGAGCCTGTGCTCTACAACCCGCGAGCCACAACTACTGAAGCCCAAGCATCACAACTACTGAAGCCTGTGCACCTAGAGCCCGTGCTCCACAAGAGAAGCCATTGTAATGACAAGCCTGTGCACCACAACAAAGAGTTGTCCCCACTAACCACAACTAGAGAAAGCCTGCTTGCAGCAACAAAGACCCAATGCAGCCAAAAATGAATAAATGTATAAAAATATCATAAAGTATTAATAAATACATTAAATTAAAATGAGCTATGGACTTCCCTCGTGGCGCAGTGGCTAAGAATCCGCCTGCCAATGCAGGGGACATGGGTTACAGCCTTGGTCCGGGAAGATCCCGCGTGCCGTGGAGCAACTAAGCCTGTGCACCACAACTACTGAGCCTGAGTTCTAGAGCTCGCGAGCCACAACTACTGAAACCTGCACTCTAGAGCCCGTGATCCGCAACAAGAGAAGCCACCGCAATAAGAAGCCCACGCACCGCAACGAAGAGTAGCCCCCCCTGCCTCAACTAGAGAAAGCCCGTGCACAGCAAAGAAGACCCACTGCAGCCAAAAATAAATAAAGAAATAAATTTTTAAAAATAAATAAAATAAAGTGAGCTAAATGCTTGTGTGAAAACAAAGATTTTCAGGCTCAGGCTGCATTAAAAACATATAGACCTAGATATACATAATATGCTGTTTACAAAAAAAAACCCTAAAACTGAAAAGTTGAAATTAAAAAGGTAGAAAATACATACTGTGCAAACACTAACTAAACAAAAACTAGTTAAGCCATATTAAAATATCTGTTTTCTTATTTTGTTTTTAAAATTTTTAATTTTAAATATTGTTTTTACAGTAGGTCCTTGTTGGTTATTTAGTTTAAAAATAGCAAAATATCTGTTAAAGCAAAAAGAATGCTAGAAAAAAAGAGTTACTTCATAATGACAGCAGACTGAGTTCTAATGAAAGATAAAACAATTCCAGATTTACCTAGTTACTTATATTCAAAATATATAAGGCAAAAATTGACAGCTCTACTAGAGAAAATAAACAAGTACAAAAGCATAAAGAGATTTGGCACACTCAGCAATTGATGGAATCTGATCCTCTTACTCCTTCAATGAAGATGATGGATTTAACAATCGTGAGAGTAGTTTTGAGTGGCTTCATTTTTGCAAGTTCCGAGCGTGAGAAGCAGCTTCTAGGTTGGCTCCCAGTGATCCCCACCTCCTCGTCTTCCCACACTTGTGTGACTCCCTCCCCTTTGGCATGGGTTGGACCCAGTTACTGATTTCTAACAAATAGAACACAGCAAAAGTAGTGGATGTCACTTCTGAAATCAACCTATGAAACAGTGTGACATTCACCTCACACACTTTGTTCTCTTTCTGCCCCTTCTTGCTCACTCAGGGGAAGCCAGGTGCCCTAAGGAGAGACCCGTGAGCCAAGGAACAGAAGGTGATTTCCCACCACAGCCAGTGACGAGCTAGGCCCTCAGTCTAACAGCCTGAGAGGACCTAGATCTTGCTGGTGGCCCCATGAATGAGCTTAAAGGAAACCCTATCCCCAGGTGAGCCGCTAGATACTGCAGCCTGTGAGTGACCCCTAGCCAAAGGGCCCAGCTAAGCCACACCTAGATTTCTGTCCCAAGAAAATGTGTTAGATAATAAATGCTCGTTTTTCTTTTTATATAAATTTATTTATTTTTGTCTGCATTGGGTTTTTGTTGCTGTGTGCAGGCTTTCTCTAGTTACGGTGAGTGGGGGCTACTCTTCATTGCAGTGTACAGGATTCTCATTGTGGTGGCTTCTCTTGTTGCAGAGCACAGGCTCTAGGCATGTGGGCTTCAGTAGTTGTGGCTCACGGGCTCTAGAGCGCAGGCTCAGTAGTGTGGCCCACAGGCTCAGTTGCTCCGAGGTGTGTGGAATCTTCCCATCCCAGGGCTTGAACCCATGTCCCCTTCATTGGCAGGCAGATTCTTAACCACTGTGCCACCAGAGAAGCCCAATGCTCGTATTTTAAACCACTCAATTTGGGGGTAATTTTTTATGCAACAGTAGCTAATTAATACACCTAGGATGGTCACTTCACTATGGTATTTGATAAATGATAGATAAGATGGATGGATGGATGGATAGACAGACAGACAGACAGATAGAGAGAGAGAGAGAGAGAGAGATAGCCTCTCAGTGAAATTTTTCATCTTAACATCCTCTTACATGCTGGCAAAATAGTTTGAACACTGCATTTAAATGCAACTTTATAGAGCATTGAATAGATATATAACTTTGTAATGGGAAAGAACAAATCTGACTCCATATTAGATCTGTTCCTTTTCCTGTGCTTAGTCCTGCTGGCTCTGCACCTTTTATAAAAGAATGCTGCCTATAGCCTGAAATACATAGGATAGCCCATTCTCAAGGCTCTGACCTTCAAGGGCATAACTCTTTTCCATTCATATAGAGATAAAAAGTTGCAGAACAGAGAATAACATTTGTCTTGTTGGAGGTTTACAGGAATATTGTGACCTGACCCACCTGGACAGCTGCAAGAACAAAGGATTACAACACCAAGAAATCTGCAACAACCAACCACGCCCCTCCTTCACCTTGCCTTTAAATGTGCTTTGCTGAAACCCTTCAAGGAGCTTGGGGTTTTGGGGGCATAAGCCACCAGCTCCTTTCTTGGCCCTGCAATAAACCTTTCTCTGCTCCAAAATCGGAGACATTTCACTTCACTGTGTGTCAGGCGCACGGTTATTCAGTAACAACTTTATGTCTACATGATGGAATTCTGTGTAACTCTTTAAAAAGATGCAGGGAGTTCCCTGGTGGCCTGGTGGTTAGGACTCCATGCTTTCACTGCTGTAGCCCAGGTTCAATCCCTGGTCAGGGAACTGAGATCCTGCAAGCCACGAGGTGCAGCCCAAGGGAAAAAAAAAGATACAATGATGATGATGATCCTGATGATCATTATAATGATGAACATTTACTCTCTCCTAAGTAAGAATCATTATTATTAGCTCCATTTTTCAAATGAGTAAGCCAAGACTTAAAGAGGTGATATAATTTTTCTAAGGTTACTCTTTAGTAAGTGTTGGAACAGGGATTTGACAGCAACCAAATCACACCCAAGAATGTCATTCTCTTCTGCATCATCCTTTGGGGTTTTCAGGTTTATAACTCAAGGAAGGGGGAAAGACCTGTGAGTTTTGGGCTTTGTCATTCTCTGAAAATGACCAACTCAGAACTATACTTGATTTTGTGTTGAAGATAAATAAATGTGAATGTATCCATTTCTAGGCAGTGACGTCTGCTCATAGCAGTGGAAGTCACTCCTCCTTTCTCCCCACCTCCCTTTGTAAACAACTAATTAGATAGACATACAGGAATAAAAGTGCTTAGCACCCTAGGCCAAGGGATTCAGAGGGCTATCCAAATATAAATCCACAAATAAACAAACAAGACCTTGGTAAGGGCTGTGGATCCAAGGAGTCAGAGAACCTTCCCTCACTGGAGAGTTCTGACCTGGGCAGATACTCACAGGCAAGAGATTTTGTACAAGCCCAGCCTGCCTGGAGAGAGAGTCCAGCAGGCCACTGGCGTGGGACAGACAGATGGGGACACCAGGAGAGGGAGGACTATGCCAGAACGAGCCCCTTCCCAGGACAGCGCTGCCTGGGTGGCAGGAGCTGTGACCTCTCCCGACGAGGAGGTGGAAAGTGGTAACCGCCCAGCTACCCAGCTGTACAGGTCACGGCTGGAGAAACCTGTTTGTCTCCAGCAGCACTCGGGTCTGCGAGGAGGGACCTCCATGACTGGGGGGTGGAAAGAGGAAGGAAAGAAAGCAGATAGGAATGTTAGAACATTATAGGAGCAGGTTCCTGCTGTCTGCTTCAGAAGTCAGCATGGGATCTGCCCACTAGGCTTGGATTACTCCACACCAGAGTCTCCCACCCGGGCTGCAGACGTCCCCAAAGCCCCAGTGCTAACCCCACGCCTCCCCCGACTCTGCTGCCAGCTTGTGTGTGCACCCCCAGTGTCTCTGTAGAGACTCATCCAGGAGACCGGGAGCTTGCTCAGAAAACAGGCTGCAATCAGTGGGCAAGGGAGAAACCACAAACTTGACTTACAGCACCACCTTCTGGAATACAAAATAAATGTTTCTAATAGCACACTTGGTCCATTGTAAGAACCAAAGTAAACATAAATCCTTAACTAAGAAGGGTGTCTGCTACTTCAAATGTGAATGCACAGTTGCATATATTCAAACACTATGAAAACCCAGGGAAATATGTTATTGCAAAGAGAAAATTCTCCAGCAACCGAACACAAAGGCATGGAATATTATGATCTAACTGATAAAGAATTCAAAATATCTATTAAGAAGAAATTCAACAAGCTACAAGAAAACTCAAAAAGGCAATTCAGGGCTTCCCTGGTGGTGCAGTGGTTGAGAATCTGCCTGCTAATGCAGGGGACACGGGTTCGAGCCCTGGTCTGGGAAGATCCCACATGCCGCAGAGCAACTAGGCCTGTGAGCCACAATTACTGAGCCTGCGCATCTGGAGCCTGTGCTCCACAACAAGAGAGGCCGCGATAGTGAGAGGCCCGCGCAGCGCGATGAAGAGTGGCCCCCACTTGCCACAACTAGAGAAAGCCCTCGTACAGAAACGAAGACCCAACAGAGCCAAATAAATAAATAAATAAAATATTAAAAAATACATTCACTTCCGTTAAAAAAAAGACAATTCAATAAACCCAGTAATAAATATAAATGTAAGGAAAAGAAGGATTTCCTTACCAAAGATTTTGAAATTATAAAAAAATTGTGGACTGAAAGACTCAATGAATGAATGAGATGAGGGATGCAATGGATAGCATGTGCAGCAAGGCAGACCAGGTGGAAGAATGGGTGACCTGGAGGATAGAACTGTAGGAAGAATACAGTTACAAGAGGAATGGAACTACGATTTCCTAAGAGTGAAGAAGCCTGAGAGAGCCATTGGTTTCCTTCAGAAAGGCAAATGTCCAAATAACTGGGATTCCAGAAGAAGAGAGGAAGAAGGGGGCAGATAGTTTGTTTAAAGAAATAGTAGCTGAGGGAATTCCCTGGCAGTCCAGTGGTTAGGACTCGGTGCTTTCACTGCCGTGGTCCCAGGTTTCATCCTTAGTCAAGGAACTAAGATTCCACAAGCCACATGGCATGGCCAAAAAAAAAAAAAAAAGTAGCTGACAACATCACAAACCTATAGATAGATACTCTTTTTCAGATTCTTTTCCATTATAGGTTATTATACGTTGAGCACATTTTCATGTGCCTATTGGCCATATGTATGTCTTCTTTGGAGAATTGTCTATTTATGTCTTCTGCCCATTTTTCAATTGGGTTATTTGTTTTTTGTTATTGAATTGTAGGAGCTATTTGTATATTTTGGAAATTAATCCCTTGTTGGTTGCATCATTTGCAAACATTTTCTCCCAGTCTGTATATTGTCTTTTCTTTTTGTTTATGGTTTCCTTTGCTGTGCAAAAGCTTTTAAGTTTGATTAGGTCCCATTTGTTTATTTTTGCTTTTATTTCTATTGCCTTGGTAGACTGGCCTAAGAAAACATTGCTACAATTTATGTCAGAGAATGTTTTGCCTATGTTCCCTTCTAAGAGTTTTATGGTGTCATGTCTTATACTAAAGTCTTTAAGCCATTTTGAGTTTATTTATGTGATTGGTGTGAGGAAGTGTTCTAACTTCATTGATTTGCATGTGGCTGTCCAGCTTTCCCAACTCCACTTGCTGAAGAGACTGTCTTTTCTCCATTTTATATTCTTGTCTCCTTTGTCAAAGATTAATTGACTGTAGGAGTGTGGGTTTATTTCTGGGCTCTCTATTCTGTTCCACTGATCTATATGTCTGGTTTTATGCCAATGCCATGCCATTTTGATTAATGTAGCTTTGTAGTATAGTCTGAAGTCTGGGCAGTTTATGCCTCCAGCTTTGTTCTTTTTCCTTAGGATTGCTTTGGCAATTCTGTGTTAAAATGGACTATTTTATCTATTAGATGTTTTATATAATTCACAAAATAACCACAAAGCAAAAACCTAGAGTAGATCCACAAAAGGCAAAGAAAGGGGAAACAGAGCATACCACCAGGGAAATTAAGCAATTTATGAAGTAGGCTGAGAAAGACAGGGAAAGAAACAATGGAAATACAAAACAACAAGAAAGCAACTAATAAATTGGCATTAGTAAATCCCTACATATCAATAATTACTCTAAATGTAAGTGGATTAATTTCACCATTAAAAGTCACAGAGTGGCTGAATGAATTTTAAAAAATGACACCCAACTGTAAGAAAGACCCATTTCAGATTTAAGGACAAACACAGAATCAAAGTGAAAGGACAGAAAATTATATTCCATGCAACTGGAAACCAATACAAAGTGGGGAAAACTACACTTATATCTGACAAAATAGACTAAGCCAAAAATAGTAACAAGAGACAAAGAAGGTGATTATAAAATGATAAAGTGGGCTTCCCTGGTGGCGCAGTGGTTAAGAATCCACCTGCCAATGCAGGGGACATGGGTTTGAGCTCTGGTCTGGGAAGATCCCACATGCCGCAGGGAAACTAAGCCCATGTGCTACAACTACTGAGCCTTCTCTCTAGAGTCCACGAGGCATAACTACTGAGCCCATGTGCCACAATTACTGAAGCCTGCACACCTAGAGCCTGTGATCCACAACAAGAGAAGCCACCTTAATGAGAGGCCTGCGCACCACAATGAAGAGTAGCCCCTGCTCACTGCAACTAAAAAGAAAGCCTGCGCACAGCAACTAAGACCTAATGCAGCCAAAAATAAATAAATTTATTTAAAAAAAGAAAATGATAAAGTGGTCAATCCATCAAAAAGATATAATAAAAAATATATACACACCCAATACTGGAACACCTAAATATATTAAGTAAATACTAACAGATATGAAGGGAGACATAGAAAGATTAATAGTAGGGTATTTCAGCATCCCACTTTCAACAATTGATAGATCATCCAGACCAAAAATCAGCAAGAAATGATCAACTTAAACCATACATTAGACCAAATGGATCTACCAGGCACCTATAGGACATTCCATCCAACAGCAGCAGAATATACATTCTTCTTAAGTGTACACTGCACATTTCTAAGGATTGATCATATGATAGGACATAAAACAACTCTTAGCAAGTTTAGGAAGATTGAAATCATACCAGGTATCCTTTTGAAACACAATAATTTAAACTAGAATCAACAACAAAGAGGAAAGCTGGAAAATCCACAAATAAAGGAAACTAAACAAAACATTCATGAAAAATCAATGGGTCAAAGAAGAAATCAAAGAAAGTCTCCAAACAAATGAAAATAGACACACAACTTACCAAAATCCCTAGCAGTCCACAGAGGGAGGTTTATAGAGATAAATTCATAGATTAACATTAGAAAAGTCTAAAATACACAACCTGGGGCTTCCCTGGTGGCACAGTGGTTAAGAATCTGCCTGCCAATGCAGGGAACACTGGTTTGATCCCTGGTCTGGGAAGATTCCCACATGCCGTGGAGCAACTAAGCCTGTGTGCCACAACTACTGAAGCCCACATGCCTAGAGCCTGTGCTCTGCAACAAGAGAAGCCACCACAATGAGAAGCCCGCACATCGCAATGAAGAGTAGCCCCCACTCGCCGCCACTACAGAAAGCCTGCACACAGCAATGAAGATCCAATGCAGCCAAAAATAAATAAATAAAATAAATAAATTTATTAAAAATAAATAAATAAAAGAAAATACACAACCTAACTTTACATCTCAAGGAACTAGAAGAAGTAGGACAAATTAAAATCAAAGTTAGCAGCAGGAAGGAAATAAAGCCCAGAGTGGAAATAATGAAAATAGAGAGTAGAAAACAATAGAAGGGATCTTTTATAAAAAATAAACAAAATTGAGAAAGCTTTAGCTACATTAACTAAGAAAAAAGAGACAAGACAAAGTTAGAAATGAAAGAGGAGACATTAAACTGTTAATACAGAAATACATAAGATCATGAGAAACTACTATGAAAAAGTTTATGCCAACAAAAAATGACCTACAAGAAATGGGTAATACCTAGAATCATACAACCTACCAAGACTGAACCAGGAAAAAAAATAGCAAGTCTGACAGGCAAATAATGAGGAAGGTGATTGAATCAGTAATCTAAAACCTCTCAACACAGAAAACCTCAGGACCAGATGGCTTCACTGGTAAATTCTATCAAATGTTTAAGGAAAAATTAACATCAATCCTTCTTAAAGTCTTCCAAAATTTGAAGAGGAGGAAACATATCCAAACTTTTTCTATGACACAAACATTGCTCTGATACAAAAGCCAGATAAGGACAGCACGAGAAAAGAAAACTATAGGGACTTCCCTTGTGGCGCAGTGGTTAAGACTCCACACTCCCAATGCAGGGGGCACAGGTTCAGGATCCCTGGTCAGGGAACTAGATCCCACATGCATCCCGCAACTAAAGAGTTCATATGCCACAACTAAAGAGTTCACGTGCCACAACTAAGTAGCCGGTGAGCTGCAACTAAGACCTGGCACAACCAAATAAATTAATTAATTTAAAAGAAAAAAACCATAGACCAATATCCCTGATAAGCATAGATACAAAAACTCTCAACAAAATATTAACAAACCAAATTTAAGAACACATTAAAAGGATCATACACCATAACCAAGTGGGATTAATCCCTGAGATGCAAGGAGTGTTTGACATATGCAAATCAAAATGTGATAACCCACATTAATAAAGTGAAAGATAAAAATCATATGATCATTTCAATAGCTGCAGTAAAAGCTTTTAACAAAATACAACATTGCTTCATGATAAAAATCCTCAACAGACTGGGAGTAGAAAGAACACACCTCAACATATTAAGGACATATACAACAAACCCAGAGCTAACATCATACTCGATGGGGAAAAATTGAAATCTTTTCCTCTAAGATCAGGAACAAGATAAGAGTGCTGACTCTCTCTACTCTTATTCAACATAATTCTGGAAGTCCTAACTACAGCAATCAGGCAAGACAAAGAAATAAAAGAC
This sequence comes from Balaenoptera borealis, assembly GCF_965194805.1. Taxonomy (NCBI): domain Eukaryota; kingdom Metazoa; phylum Chordata; class Mammalia; order Artiodactyla; family Balaenopteridae; genus Balaenoptera; species Balaenoptera borealis. The sequence goes on along the minus strand of NW_028123982.1, from coordinate 20,439 downwards.
ATATAAATTGGAAAATAAGAAGTAAATTTTTGTTATTTTGCTGATGCTATTATCTTATATATTAAAAATTCCAACTCAACTAAAAATCTGTTGGATGTAATCAATGAATTCAGTAAATTTGCAGGATATAAAATCAATGCACAGAAATCAGTTGCTTTTCTATAAACTAACAATGAAACATCTGAAAAAGAATTAAAGAAAACTTAATAAAAATAAAAATTTTTATTTTTATTTATGTTGATGTTTTACTTATATTTATGTTTGCATTGAAAGTTTCCATTGGTAACTGGTGTCTTTTCCTGGGCAATCACTTGAATGTCTTCAACTAACTCAGGCATATGTCTGCCTCTCAGGGATGGACCACTCATTTATTTGTTCATCCAAGAAACACTTGCCAAGGGATGGGCCAAGCCTGGGAGTGTAAAGATTCACAAGCTATATGATCCATGCAATGGAATGTATTATTCCTTAAACAGGAAGGAAATTCTGACACACGCTACAATAAGGAAGAACCTTGAAAACATTATGCTACATGAAATAGGCCAGAGACAATAGGACAAATAATGTATGATCCCACTTAGAACAGGCCAGTTCCTAGATAGAGAATGCAGAAGAGAGGTTACGGGGGCTGGGGGAGGGGAGATGGGGTGTTACTGTGTAGTGGGTACAGGGTGTCAGTTTGGGTTGATGGATAAGTCCTAGAAATGGACAGTGGAGATGGTTGTACAACATTATCAGTGTACTTAACACCACTGAACTATACACTTAAAAAGGTCAAAATGGTAAATATTGTTATGTGTATTTTAACCACAATGTAAAAAAAAGGTTCACAAACTATACACCCTGCCTGCTAGAGAGTCATTCTCCACAGTGGGACACCCTGCCTGCTAGAGAGTCATTCTCCACAGTGGGACAGGGTCATTCTATGCAGTGGGGAAGCTGCTACAGGGAGAAGAGCCTGGGGTGTGTGGAAGCACCTGACCCAGCAGGGGTGATGGGAGGGCTGAGCCCTGAGCCAGCTCCTCACGAGTCAGCCAGGCTGAGTGTGTGCGGGATGCCAAGCCTGAAGGCAAGCAGGGAAGAGGTTCTCATCAGGGAGAACGCAAGTGCCTGGTGTTTGAAGAACATTAAGGAACTTTTTGCCTGGAGACAGTGATGTGACAGACTTGAGCCTTGTGAACTGAGCAAGGTATCTGAGCTTAGATGCAAGAATTCCCAGGGGCACAGTGACATCTGGATGCCCTCTCCTCGCCTGGCTGACTTAAACGTGCAGTGAGCATCTATTTACTTCTTTCTCGCACTAGACAATAACATCTAGAAAGCAGGGACTAGTAAGTTATCAAGCCAAGAAGATGGTGGAGTAGAAGGATGTGTTCACACTCTCTCTTGCAAAAATGCCAGAATCACAACTAACTGCTGAACAATCATCGACAGGAAGACACTAGAACTCACCAAAAAAGATACCCCACATCCAAAGACAAAGGAGAAGCCACAATGAGACGGTAGGAGGAGCACAATCACAATAAAATCAAATCCCATAACTGCTGGGTGGGTGACTCACAAACTGGAGAACACTTATACCACAGAAGTCCACCCACTGGAGTGAAGGTTCTGAGCCCCACATCAGGCTTCCAAACCTGGGGGTCCAGCAATGGGAGGAAGGAGCAGTGACCCCAGGGGAGACTGAACCAGACATACCTGCTAGTGTTGGAGGGTCTCCTGCAGAGGCAGGGGGTGGTTGTGTCTCACCGTGAGGACAAGAACACTGGAAGCAGAAGTTCTGGGAAGTACTCCTTGGCATGAGCCCTCCCAGAGTCTGCCATTAGCCCCACCAAAGCGCCCAGGTCGGCTCCAGTGTTGGGTCGTCTCAGCCCAAACAACCAACAGGGAGGTAACCCAGCAGCCCCAACAGCAGATAAGTGGATTAAGGTTTTACTGAGCTCTGCCCACCAGAGCAACAGCCAGCTCTACCTACCGTCAGTGCTCCCATCAGGAAACTTGCACAACACTCTTAGATAGCCTCATCCACCAGAGGGAAGACAGCAGAAGCAAGAAGAACTACAATCCTGCAGCCTGTGGAACAAAAACCACATTCACAGAAAGATAGACAAGATGAAAAGGCAGAGGGCTATGTACCAGATGAAGGAACAAGATAAAACCCCAGAAAAACAACTAAATGAAGTGGAGATAGGCAACCTTCCAGAAAAAGAATTCAGAATAATGATAGTGAAGATGATCCAGGACCTCAGAAAAAGAATGGAGGCAAAGATCGAGAAGATGCAAGAAATGTTTAACAAAGACCTAGAAGAATTAAAGAACAAACAAACAGAGATGAACAATACAATAACTGAAATGAAAACTACACTAGAAGGAATCAATAGCAGAATAACTGAGGCAGAAGAACTGATAAGTGATCTGGAAGATAGAATGATGGAATTCACTGCTGCGGAACAGAATAAAGAAAAAAGAATGAAAAGAAATGAAGACAGCCTAAGAGATCTCTGGGACAACATTAAACACAACAAAATTCGCATTATAGGGGTACCAGAAGGAGAAGAGAGAGAGAAAGGACCTGAGAAAATATTTGAAGAGATTATAGTCGAAAACTTCCCTAACATGGGAAAGGAAATACCCACCCAAGTCCAGGAAGGACAAAGAGTCCGATACAGGATAAACCCAAGGAGAAACACGCTGAGACACATAGTAATCAAATTGGCAAAAATTAAAAACAAAGAAAAAATATTGAAAGCAGCAAGGGAAAAACAACAAATAACATACAAGGGAACTCCCATAAAGTTAACAGCTGATTTCTCAGCAGAAACTCTACAAGCCAGAAGGGAGTGGCATGATATATTTAAGGTGATGAAAGGGAAGAACCTACAACCAAGATTACTCTACACGACAAGGATCTCATTCAGATTCGATGGAGAAATCAAAAGCTTTACAGACAAGCAAAAGCTAAGAGAATTCAGCACCACCAAACCAACTTTACAACAAATGCTAAAGGAACTTCTCTAAGTGGGAAACACAAGAGAAGAAAAAGACCTATAAAAACAAACCCCAAACAATTAAGAAAATGGTCATAGGAACATACATATCAATAATTACCTTAAACGTGAATGGATTAAATGCTCCAACCAGAAGACATAGGCTTGCTGAATGGATACAAAAACAAGACCCATATATATGTTATCTACAAGAGACCCACTTCAGACCTGGGGACACACACAGACTGTAAGTGAGGGGATGGAAAAAGATATTCCATACAAATGGAAATCAAAAGAAAGCTGGAGTAGCTATACTCATATCAGATAAAATAGACTTTAAAATAAAGAATGTTACAAGAGACAAGGAAGGACACTACATAATGATCAAGGGACCAATCCAAGAAGAAGATATGACAATTATAAATATACATGCACCCAACATAGAAGCACCTCAATACATAAGGCAACTGCTAACAGCTATAAAAGAGGAAATTGACAGCAACAAAATAATAGTAGGGGACTTTGACACCTCACTTACACCAATGGACAGATCATCCAAAACGAAAATAAATTAGGAAAGAGAAGCTTTAAATGACACAATAGACCAGATAGATTTAATTGATATTTATAGGACATTCCATCCAAAAACAGCAGATTACAATTTCTTCTCAAGTGCACACAGAACATTCTCCAGGATAGATCACATCTTGGGTCACAAATCAAGCCTCAGTAAATTTAAGAAAATTGAAATCATATCAAACATCTTTTCTGACCACAACACTATGAGATTTGAAATGAATTACAGGGAGAAAACGTAAAAAACACAAACACATGGGGGCTAAACAATACGTTACTAAATAACCAAGAGATCACTGAAGAAATCAAAGAGGAAATCAAAAATTACCTAGAGACAAATGACAATAAAAACACGATGATCCAAAACCTATGGGATGCAGCAAAAGCAGTTCTAAGAGGGAAGTCTATAGCTATACAAGCCTAACTCAAGAAACTAGAAAAATCTCAAATAATCAATCTAACCTTACACCTAGAGGAATTAGAGAAAGAAGAAACAAAACCCAAAGTTAGCAGAAGGAAAGAAATCATAAAGATCAGAGCAGAAATAAATGAAATAGAAACAAAGAAAACAATAACAAAGATCAATAAAACTTAAAGCTGGTTCTTTGAGAAGATAAACAAAATTGATAAACCATTAGCCAGACTCATCAAGAAAAAGAGGGAGAGGACTCAAATCAATAAAATTAGAAATGAAAAAGGAGGAGTTACAACAGACACCGCTGAAATACAAAGCATCCTAAGAGACTACTACAAGCAACTCTATGCCAATAAAATGGACAACCTGGAAGAAATGGACAAATTCTGAGAAAGGTTTAACCTTCCAAGACTGAACCAGGAAGAAATAGAAAATATGAACAGACCAATCACAAGTAATGAAATTGAAACTGTGATTAAAAATCTTCCAACAAACAAAAGTCCAGGACCAGATGGCTTCACAGGTGAATTCTATCAAACATTTAGAGAAGAGCTAACACCCATCCTTCTCAAACTCTTGCAAAAAATTGCAGAGGAAGGAACACTTCCAAACACATTCTGTGAGGTCACCATACCCTGATACCAAAACCAGACAAAGATACTCCAAAAAAAGAAAATTACAGACCAATATCACTGATGAATACAGTTGCAAAAATTCCCAATAAAACACTAGCAAACAGAATCCAACAACACATGAAAAGGATCATACACCATGATCAAGTGGGATTTATCCCAGGGATGCAAGGATTCTTCAATATACGCAAATCGGGGCTTCTCTGGTGGCGCAGTGGTTGAAATCTGCCTGCCAATGCAGGGGACACGGGTTCGAGCCCTGGTCTGGGAAGATCCCACATGCCACGGAGCAACTAGGCCCGTGAGCCACAACTACTGAGCCTGTGCGTCTGGAGCCTGTGCTCCACAACAAGAGAGGCCGCGATAGTGAGAGGCCCCCGCACCGTGATGAAGAGTGGCCCTCGCTCGCCACAACTAGAGAAAGCCCTCCCACAGAAACGAAGACCCAACACAGCCAAAAATAAATAAATAAATAAATAAATATATATATATATATATATGCAAATCAATCAATGTGATACACCCTATTAACAAATTGAAGAATAAAAACCATATGATCATCTCAGTAGATGCAGAGAAAGCTTTGGACAAAATTCAACACCCATTTATGATAAAAACTCTCCAGGAATTGGGCATAGAGGGAACCTACCTCAACATGATAAAGGCCATATAAAACAAACCCAGAGCAAACATCATTCTCAATGGTGAAAAACTGAAAGCATTTCCTCTAAGATCAGGAACAAGACAAGGATGTCCACGCTCACCACTATTATTCAACACAGTCTTGGAAGTCCCAGCCACGGCAATCAGAGAAGAAAAAGAAATAAAAGGAATACAAATTGGAAAAGAAGAGGTAAAACTGTCACTGTTTGCAGATGGCATGATACTACACATAGAGAATCCTAAAGATGCCACCAGAAAACTACTAGAGCTAATCCATGAACTTGGTAAAGTAGCAGGATACAAAATTAATGCACAAAAATCTCTTGCATTCCTATACACTAATGATGAAAAACCTGAAAGAGAGTTTAAGGAAACACTCCCATTTACCATTGCAACGAAAAGAATAAAATACCTAGGAATAAACCTACCTAGGGAGACAAAAGACCTGTATGCAGAGAACTATAAGACACTGATGAAAGAAATTAAAGATGATACCAACAGATGGAGAGATATACCATGTTCTTGGATTGGAAGAATCGATATTGTGAAAATGACTCTACTACCCAAAGCAATCTACAGATTCAATGCAATCCTTATCAAATTACCAATGGCATTTTTTACAGAACTAGAACAAAAAATCTTAAAATTTGTATGGAGACACAAAAGACCCCGAATAGCCAATGCAGTCTTGAGGGAAAAAAACGGAGCTGGAGGAATCAGACTCCCTGACTTCAGACTATACTACAAAGGTACAGTAATCAAGACAATATGGTACCGGCACAAAAACAGAAATATAGATCAATGGAACAGGATAGAAAGCCCAGAGATAAACCCACACACTGATGGTCAACTAACCTCTGACAAAGGAGGCGAAGATATACAGTGGAGAAAAGACAGTCTCTTCAATAAGTGGTGCTGGGAAAACTGGACAGCTACATGTAAAAGAATGAAATTAGAACACTCCCTAACACCATACACAAAAATAAACTCAAAATGGATTAGAGACCTAAATATAAGACCGGACACTATAAAACCCTTAGAGGAAAAAATAGGAAGAACAGTCTTTGACATAAATCACAGCAAGATCTTTTTTGATCCACCTCCTAGAGTAATGGAAATAAAAATAAAAATAAACAAATGGGACCTAATGAAACTTCAAAGCTTTTGCACAGCAAAGGAAACCATTAACAAGACGAGAAGACAACCCTGAGAATGGGAGAAAATATTTGCAAACGGATCAATGGACAAAGGACTAATCTCCAAAATATATAAACAACTCATGCAGCTCAATATTAAAAAAACAAACCAATTCAAAAATGGGCAGAAGACCTAAATAGACATTTATCCAAAGAAGACATACAGATGGCCAAGAAGCACATGAACAGCTGCTCAACATCATTAATTATTAGAGAAGTGCAAATCAAAACTACAATGAGGTATCACCTCACACCAGTTGGAATGGGCATCATCAGAAAATCTACAAACAACAAATGCTGGAGAGGGTGTGGAGAAAAGGGAATCCTCTTACACTCTTGGTGGGAATGTAAATTGACGCAGCCACTATGGAGAACAGTATGAAGGTTCCTAAAAAACTAAAAATAAAATTACCATATGATCCAGCAATCCCACTACTGGGCATATACCCAGAGAAAACCATAATTCAAAAAGACACATGCACCCCAATGTTCATTGTAGCACTATTTACAATAGCCAGGTCATGGAAGCAACCTAAATGCCCATCGACAGAGGAATGGATAAAGAAGATGTGTTACATATATACAATGGAATACTACTCAGCCATAAAAAGGAACGAAATTGGGTTATTTATTGAGATGTGGATGGATCTAGAGACTGTCATGCAGAGTGAAATAAGTCAGAACGAGGAAAACAAATATCGTATATTAAGGCATATATGTGGAACCTAGGAAAATGGTACATATGAACCGGTTTGCAGGGCAGAAATTGAGACACAGATGTAGAGAAGAAACATATGGACACCAAGGGGGGAAAGCAGCGGCTGGTGGGGGTGGTGGTGGGATGAATTGGGAGATTGGGATTGGCATGTATACACTGATGTGTATAAAATGGATGACTAATAAGAACGTGCTGTATAAAAAATAAATTAAATTAAAAATTCAAAAAAAGAAAAAGTTTACAAGCCTATTATGGATTAGCTCAACAGCCTGAACATCACTAACGTTTCTGGTATAAACTTACATGCAAAGGGCTGGAAACAAAATACGAAATTCTGATTGATATTTGCTATTAGCTTGAGAGAAAAGGAAGGAAGCTTCTCAGCCAAACAAAATATTATCACAGAATGCCCATGAGAGACTATGACTTTGGTGGCCCCCAATGAACCGCACCCCCACCCCGAGATTTATGTTCTTGTAGAGTCTCCCACAGTTCGCCACAAGACGAACTTTGGCCACTGAGCCATTAGGAAATACCTTCCAATGGAGGTGGGGCTTGATAGGCATGATCCCAATGGGGTTTGTCTTCCTGGATTGTTCCTTAGAACCCCATCATCAAGCTCTGAGGAAGCCCAAGTAGCCATGCAGAGCAGCCCACATAGGAGAGAAGTAAGACCTTGGGTCAATAGCCCCAGTGACCTCCAAGTCAGTGACCAGCCCCAGTGGCGATAGGGGTGAGGCCATTTAGGAACCTCCAGCCAACCCACTACTATGTGAAACAGAAGGGCCTCGTGATCAGCTGGCAGTGTCAGAAGAAATAATAAATTGTTTTTAGGCCACTAGGTTTTGGGGTGTTTTTTAATCCCCCAAATGGATAACAATGGATAACTGAAACAATTCCTTTCCATATTCCTAATCTCATTTTGGTAATAAAACATGAATAAGGGAATTTGTGAGAGGTGGCATGCCTTGATGACTAAAATCTCCAGCTCTGGAATCAGACTTAACTGGTAATTTTGGTTTCACTGCTTACTTAGCAACATGGTCTCAGGAAGATGACTTAATTTTTATAATCTTATCTGCAAAATATGAGTAACACCTGCTTCAAGCGTCTTTAGTGGGCATTAACTGATGGAATGTATATAAAATGAGAGCCTCTCTGAGCACCTAGTCTGTGCTGAAATCAAATATATTGACTGGTAATCTTTTTTTTTAAATAAGGATGATAGTTGGGTTTTTCCCCCCATTTTTATTTGGCCGCACTGCGTGGACTGTGAGATCTTAGTTTCCTGACCAGGGATCAAGCCCAGGCCCCTGGCAGTGGAAGCAGGGAGTCCTAACCACTGGACTGCCAGGGAACTCCCTTGACTGGTACTTTTACACTGAGAACTTTAGCATGGACTCAAAATGAAACAGGGGCAATGTTTAGCAGTTGAGAAAGTTTTGGAAGTTCAGAAGGTATTATATGCCCACAACTAGTCTTAAGGAACAAAGAGATTGAGGCCTGCTGGAGAACCAGGGCAAATTCTGGCTGCTTATAGATTCAAGAGACTGCCCTACATTCTCAAGCCCTCCAAGTTGCACCTGGGTCTCTTAGCCAGGAGACTGCACCAGGCAGCACAGCCTCAGAGCCAAGAGAGTCACAGATTTAGCAAACATACTGCCTCAAAGCCTGCCAGCTGTTATCTGAAATGAGAGTTCTTGGGAAGGAGAGGACTCCAACTTTCCTCATTAGTTGAGTTATACAAGGAAAGTCTGCAGGAATATCCTTGGTTTCCGTTCCTGTGTTCGCCTCAGCAAGAGCACAGATACTAACAGAGAGCCCAGATTCCTAGTATCTTTCCTCTGCTGATGGCGTTCAGGTGATTATGGTGGGTTTCGGCAGTTCTTTCCATTCAGCTTGCTGCTCACTGCTCCTCTGGCCTCCTGACATGGATGTTAAAAGAGAAAAAAGTCAATCCCGCCCCAGTCACCTTTTCCACGAGTCTCCCCTGTGCTACAGTAAGGAGAGTCACACCACAGAAGCAAGGAATGAGCTGCTATTCCATAAATGGGGCCCAGGGCTAGTTATATGCAAGAAAATAATTGTTTCCATAAAGCAGTGCATTTTCTGGAGAAGAGCTTTCCATTCATCATTAGAGGAAACGGCTCCTGTCAAGCTCTACTCAAAGACAGCCAGTGTCCTACGAGCAACACCTTCCCAAACTGGCACATGGGGGCCCAGGGAGTGTGGGAGTGAAAGATGGGGGACAGGAGCCCCCAGACCAGCAGGTTCCCAGGTGGCTTCTCTCCTCAGGGCCAGGGTCCCCACCGACCAGATTCCATCCCATCCCGCATGTTCATCCAGCTCCTTCGCCTGTAATAGTTTGTCCAGGAGTGAATGAGGCCAAAGTAGGCAGAGCCCTTCTTAAACACCTTCTCCTCAAAGGGAAAAATTGTGACACTGATTCCTTCTGTTTTCACAAACCTCCACAAGTAACTGTACTGAGTATAAACCAGAAGGTCAACAAACATTACAGAAGGAAGGGACTTGGGAGGGAGCTTTCTGGTGAGAAGCACTCTGGGTCTAGAGGTGCCACTCCCAAAGGGGGAGGAAAACCTCAATCCTGGGTGACAGGAAAACAAGACAAACCTTTCTCCAATTATAAGGGATGAAAATAATAATCTTTGGGGCTTCCCTGGTGGCTCAGTGGTTAAGAATCCGCCTGCCAATGCAGGGGACACGGGTTCGAGCCCCGGTCCAGAAAGATCCCACATGCCATGGAGCAACTAAGCCCGTGCACCACAACTACTGAGCCTGCGCTCTAGAGCCCATGAGCCACAACTACTGAGCCTGCAAGACACCTAGAGCCTGTGCTCCACAAGAGAAGCCACCGTAATGAGAGGCCCATGCACCACAATAAAGATTAGCCCCTGCTCGCCACAACTAGAGAAAACCCGCACACAGCAACGAAGACCCAATGCAGCCAGAAATAAAATAAATAAATAAATTTTAAAAAATTTAAAAAAAGAAAATAATCATCTTTGGCCTCCAGTCTTCTCTGCGGAAATGGGTGGGTCACACTGGCTTCCTGCTAAATTGTTTGTGTTAGGATGAGTACAGAAATAACTTTGCACCCAGAAGAGAGACATTTTCCCCTAATCTAGATTCTGAATATGCTCTCAGTGGTCCCCAAGGGCATGCAGGTTATGCTGAAAGAATCTGAGCACAGCCTTAACTCCTTTAGTGTAGCTTTTTGGGTGGGTTGCCGAGTTACTGTTTCCCTTGCTCTAAACCTGAGAAAGCTGCCTCAGGAATTTGTAGGTCTTTTTTTCCTGCCCTAGAAACCTCTTGACACTTGTTCCTTGAAGATCTACAAGTCCATTTCCCCAGTCACATAAATTCCTCAACTCAGCCTTCTAAAACCCGTCTTTTATATCAGATTTTTATTTTAATTTGAGATGGAAAATTGTTTAACATAGTTATTAACTGGCAGAGATAGTTGGAAAAAACTAATCAACACCAGATTATTCAAAAGAATTTATGGCAATAAATCTTACTTCTAACTTCAACTGATACCTCCTAAATTGTTCCCTATTACATCATTTCCTCTCATCTGACATGCATTTTTACAGATTATAAGAGAAACATACTGAGAATATACATATAAGAGAAACAAAAATACCTCCTGACTCCCTGCTTCGGCTGGTGGTCTACATCAGTTCGAGAGAGAAAGAATAGAGCATCTGGACGCTTTTTCAATCCCCCACGACGGGCCTCCCCAGGGTAGTGATGTATCTTCAAGTTCCAAATCAGCCCCAAGATATGAGAGCAGAGTCACTCCACTAGGAACCTGAGGAGAGTGGGCGATTGGAGAATCTGATCTGCCCTCTAGACTTAGAATGTAGGAGGAGAAGGAAGATGTGTGCAGAAAAGCTCTGAACCTAAACACCCCACTGGAGTGACACGTGCTCTGGGAGATCAAGAAATAGAGAGGTGGCTCTTGGCCAAGGGAACCATGCAGGAGATGACAACCCACAGGGGCATTTGATGGGCTGGGAATGAGGTGAGAAAGATGTGGACAGGAAAGCTACGTTCAACACAAGGAAATACAAAGAGAACAGTGTGCTTGGAGTGGAAACTTTATGTCAGAGCACAGTGGAGTGAAACTTTATGTCAGAGCACAGAATGACCATGGTGTTAAAAATCAGTTGGCCGGACAACAAGGTCTGACTGTATAGCACAGGGAACTATATTCAGCGTCCTGAGATAAACCATAAAGGAAAAGAATATAAAAAAATATGTTAATATGTTAACAGTCACTTTGCTGTACAGCAGAAATTAACAACATTGTAAATCAACTATACTTCAATTAAAAAAAAAAGACTAGCTAAACAAAAAAGTCTAGTAAAAACAGAAAAACAAAACAGTCGGCCCATCTCAGTATCAATGAGCTCACCCAATACCCAGAGCTTGGTTTTTTAATGCCATTCTCCAATCAAAGGAACCAAGGTCCTGTTGATTCCAGGACTAAGGCAGGAAATAGGCAGGATGGACCCATTGCATCTCGTCTTGCCAGATATAAGGAAATGCTAAAAACAAAACCAGAGGACAAACCAAAAAACCCAAACCAAACTGAAACAAACAAATAACAACAACAAAGCCCATACAACATTGAGAGGGTTATCCCAAAGACGCACAGGAGCCAACCGAATGAGCTCCCAATGGCCAAAGCTAGAACACTTTGAGTAATGAGAGAAAGCAGTATTGGATTATAACTCAAGGTATAAAATAAATATCGATGAGTCCATACCGGTGAAAATAAATGACTGAATAAATTAATGAGTGGGAAGGAAGTGCTGATGACTTTGTGTGTAATTAACTCATGAAGAGATAACTCTTCACAAAGTAATAGAGTCCAGTTTCCATGACCAGGTCTTTTAGTTCTTTTGATAGTATCCCACATTCAGGGATCAGAAATGAAACCTTTTGGAATGTGTAATATAAACAAGGCCCCATTTTCATGTAGATCAACACCCAGGTTTTCAGGGATGAAATAACATCATGAAAACTGCTAACTATTCCTCCACAGGTTTCAATAAAACTCTTAAAACTCCTAAATTAACTTACTAATCTCAGGAAAAGAGAAATTTCACAAGTCAAGTTTTTGGTTTCTGTACAGTACAGCAAAGAGAATGAGCAGACAATTTTTAATGGGAAGGTCTTGCTTGCATTTCATCTTCTGTAAACAAGCAATATGCAGGCAGACCTCCAAGATATCGCTGGTTCTCTTCCAAACCACAGTAATAAAGCCAATGTTGTAATAAGGCGAGCAACATGGATTTTTTGGTTTTCCAGTGTGTATAAGTTATATTTACACTATACAGTAGTCTATGAAGTGTGCAATAGCATTGTCTTAAAAAAGGACAATATTTTAAATAAAAACTACTTTATTGCTAAAAAATTCTAACCATCATCTGACAAGAGTTGCCACAAACCTTCAATCTGTAAAAAACACAGTATCTGCAAAGCACAGTAAAGCAATAAACAGTAAAATGAGGTATGCCTGAACTGTATGTCCTGTTCCTTTCACTACTCTAATTAATTTTTAAGGAAATATGTACAACTGAATATCCCTAGATTTGTCTATCCTGGTGCTATGCCGGATCAAAAGAACTGTCCCTTACAGCATAAAGAATTTAGAGACATCAGTTACTAAGAGATTACATGGAAGGAGACGTGCTCCCGGATATTTCCATTTCCAGACAGAAAAATTCAACAGGTCAGAATGGAGAAGTTAAGGTACACACCCCTAACTGCTGTCTCTGATGAGCTTTCCACCCAGAGACTTTACACTTGATGGGTTTCAAATGCTGCTAAGCCCTCCACACCTTGAAAACCATTCTCCCAAAGTGGGAACACCAGCCTGCTCCTAAGAAGCGGGGTCATCACCTGTGTCTCTGAGAAAATGGCCAGTCAGGCCTGAGTTAAGGTTAAGCAGGTCATTTTAAAGCGTTAAAAAAAAAAAAAAAAAGCTTAAACCATTATCATCTTTAGGTTGATATTTTTGGAGACCACGCCACTTAAATGGGTTGGTGACAACGGCCTACTAGATACTTGCTTGGGAATTGGGGAGACTCATCTCTCTCAGCACACCCTGGGCAAATCAAACGCCTCTACTTCCAAATCTCCGAAAATGGCGCTCGGTGTGGGTGATATTTTCACGAAGCCACAGTCCACGTCCCCCCAACCGCTCTTCAAGTTGTGCTTTCAAGCAGAGCCACTACGACGAATTTCTCCCCAAAACGGTGCACTTTGGCTGGTGGAAAAGAGAAGCGAGTAAAATGTAAAGTTTCTCAGATATCAAACCAGTTCCCATAAACAGTTTAGAAAATAAAAAAGTAGTTTCCTGGGTCTGGACTGGGCACACGGACGGGAGAAAGAACGAAGCTGCGGATGGGGGCGGTGGCGGGAAGGGGCGCGGGCCAAGACCTGATGCCGGGCAAAGGCGAAGACCTGATTTCGGCCTGCACGGGGCGGGCCGGCGGCTGCACGTCGCAGCATTTACACCCTCCTAACGCCCTACCGCCGGCCTCGCCCCTCACTTTCCTCCCCGAGACTCACTTCACGGGGTACTGAGGAAGGACCAGAGATCGCAAGCAGGGGAACTTCCAACAGCCCCGCCCGTCAGTGTGCGCCAGGGTCGGGCACCGCCCCACCCCCACGCCCTATGCATCTTGGGAATTGTAGTCCTGCAGCCCAGCAAGCCTCGGCTGCAGCGCCAAAGAGACTACAGCTCCCAGAATGCATGGCGAGGGCCCCGCCTCCCGCCCTGCCCCTGGGTGTGGGCCGAGGGTGGTCCTGCAGCGCCGGGGAGAGTGGGTGTTGTTTGCCAGCACCTCCCGCCGGCAGAGTCCTAGCGCGGCCGGCGTGCCCAGGATGGTTGGATTCACCCTGCAGACAGGTACGTCTCCACGAGATGCTGGTGGTGAGACTGGATTTCTCGCGGGCCACCAAGGGGCCTGTGCCTCCGGCTGCCCGTGCAGGACTGCCCGGGGTACCTGGGGCTCGGCTAGCTCAGCTGCTGTTCCGCCCGCCCCGCCGCTCCGCCCACTCCTCCAGCTCCCCGCCCGGCGGGCGTCATCAGTGTGGCCAGAGCACGGGGCTCGGCGGTTCCTTAGGCCTTTCGGGAGCGCACACGGAAGCACCCCGATGGGTACCTGAAACGTTAAAAACACTGCCTAAAATATAAATACGGTACCTGGTACCTGGGGACCTGGAACTTGCCTTCTGAATGCCACCTTACCCCCCCCCGCCCCCCGCCAACCCCGCCCCACCTTCGGGCTTCGGTAAATCTTCCCTCTGGACCCGGCTGGCGGCAGAGCCCACACCTCGGTCAGGCCCTTAGAGGGACTGTTAGTATATAGAGCTGAAAGCAGTCTTAACTGACAAAACAGGTATTAGATCATAGAATCTAGGGAGAAAGCCTAAGAGAGAATGAAGGGCCTGAAATGTTTTGTTTTGTTTTGTTTTAAAGCACCCAAAAGAAAACATAACTGACCTGTATGTAGAAACCCAAAAGATTGTGGTAACAAAATGAATTTTTTAAAAAACTGAGCCAACAGCCTTGCAAACAAATTTACCTTTGGTCATATTCTGAAAACAGGAGGAGATGTTTAGTGAGAAGGACAAAAATTTTACACATCACATTTCTGGGTCATAATGCAATAAAATTAGAAATAACAGAAACAGGGAAGTTAATGATCGACTTCTCCAAAAAATATATTCTTTTACATAAATTAATTCCTGGGTCAGGGTGCAAGTCCAGAACACAAACACAGTACCTATAAATGTCTGTGCTTGCAAATATATTGTAATCGGATATATGCAACAAAGGTGACAAGATTGAGCTGTCCGACCGGGAAGCTCGCTGAGTGCCCAGGTCCTGTTCGCTGGAACTCGAGCGCCACCCTGGAGTCATTTAATGTCATCTCAATATGACTGGGAGCAGCGGGGAAGGAAGGCAGTACTTGGAAATGGAGCCAATGCAGACGCTGGTAGTAAATCAGAGGCCTCCCTCCTGATGAGCCTGAACTTGGCCTCACAATCCTTTCCAGCACAGAGCCGGGCAGCCACCACAAATGGGCTGGTGTTGGCGGACAAGATCACAACTGTCCTGCAGTAGCAGGCAGGGTGGAAACTGGCACCAGCAGCTGCAGTGGAAAAAGTTAACGGCCCCGGTAGAATATATGATCCACCCTGTGCAAGGACTTGGGATCCCAGAAGTTCTGGCGAGGGCTCAGAGCCAGATTCCTTCATTTCTTTCCTCAGCTGTTCTTCCTGTGACTGGTATGGAAATCCACAAAGCACGCAAACACATTAAAAATGGTCACTCTGTGGGCTGTGTCAATACATGGAAGTATGTAAATGAAGGAGTATTTTAAGAGAAGACAAAATAGTTTGCACAGTCTGATTAAAGGTGTGTCATGTATATTCGTAAGTTTAGAAAGGAATTTGGAAACCGCTGAAATTGTTTTATAAAGCTCATTCTTTTAGGTTGTTTAAATTTTAAAATGTGTTTAGAAACACATTGGTACGTAAAAATTTAAATCTTAGCTATCCAGAAACTTCAAATATCTAGAATGAGGCATTTCCCAAAGGTCTGTGTAACTCAAGATATTACTATAGTTTGAGAACTATTCATCCATAATGCACTTGATGAAATAACATGCATTCACAGAGAAAGGAGCAATTGCTATAATATTGTATGTATATAATAATATAATAACTATATATATTGATATAATATGGAACACCTATAATAGGTGAGGCACTGCTAAAAGCAGTGGTTTTCATACACTCACATGTATGTACAACCATTACCAGAGTCAATTTTAGAACAGTTTTATCACCTCAGAAAGAAACCTTTAGCTATCACCCTCCTATTTCCCCCACCCCCTCCCTCTCCCCCAGTCCTGAGCAACCACTAAGCTACTTTTGTCTCTATAGATTCCCCTGTACCGGACATTTCACATAAATGGAATCATGCAATATGTGGACTTTTATGACTGGCTTCTTTCACTCACCATAATGTCTTCAAGGTCACCCAAGTTGTATGTGTCAGTACTTCATTCCTTCTTATGGCTATCATAATAACATTAAATTTTTTTTATTTTGAATGCTGGTACTTGAGAAAAAATAATTAGAAGGAAATGAGAAAGAAAGATTACTCTGGAGCTCCTAAAGGGCTTTCCACTACTCTTGCGATCTCTGGAGGTGGACGGCCCTGATTCTCGTTGCAGGCCAGGACTTACAGGAATGGGAATACCAAGCTCTGGGGTGAATTTGGGTTCCCAAGTGAACGTGAATGAGGCAGAGAGTAGAAGAAGGGTTTTTTACTGAAGGAAGGGGACAAAAATCACTGAGAGGAAAGAGGAGAGCTGCCTGAAGCAGAATTAGCACATCTGTGAACAGTGAAAGGCAGGAGACAAGGTGCACATACTTGGGTCCAGAGTCTGAGGGGAGGAGAGAGGGTGATGAGATAGGACCAACAGGTCATAAACCTCCAATATCTCGAGTCACCGGCCTTCGAGGCCTGGATGTCCCCTCAGCAGCAGGGAGCCAGGACTGGGAGCGGGGTGACAGCTAATGCTCAGGAAGGAGGTCAGTGTGCAGGCAGCATCTGTGTGTACACCACGCGGGACTTCAGGGAGGGCCTGTGTATGGCCCGCAGGCCTGCTGGAAGTACTCGTTTATTCAGTCGACAACCTCTTAAGTGCCTGCAGTGTGACACACTGTGCCATGAACTAGAGATACAATATCACCCTGTCCCTGCTGTCACGGGACTCAGCATCTCATAGGAACAGTATTTGTCATTTCTTTTCCATTTCCCCACCGTTCCTGGAGGTGTATTCTGCACAGAATGGGCAAATTGCAATCCCTGTTGATTAATAATTGAAGAAATAAAGCTTTTGACATTCAGATTTTTTAACGAAAGTGCACTATCTGAGATGTAGAATTCTATATCTTTGGCTTCTTTAAAGTTAGCCATACAGACAAAACAGAAAATGAAAAAAACTCTAATTTTTCAATTAAAAAATTTCACATTGATGTCAACTGGAGTTTTTGGTTTGTTTTTCCTCAAGAGTATCTATGTACTTAGGAGCTTTAGATTTTTTTTAAAGGGGGCAGGAGAAAAGAAATGCATAAGTGACTCATGCCAAATTTCCTTACATTTCAAATTACTGCAGTGGATTTAAGGGTCTGTAATTTTTTCAGTGACATAATTTGTTTACAATTAAAATGTGGATTTCATCTCCTTTATTCCTCTTGAACTCAGTCATAGTCCTGAGCCGCCACCAAAACAATCTTATCTTGAGGTTGGGCTTCTCTCCCTGTAAATGTTGTTTACTGGAAAGGAAAAGAAGTTGCCTTGAGTCAGTTACCCTTGGCCATCATGCTTGCTTTCACTAGAGAGTGTGAAGTTTCCTCGCTTCACAACTTTGTAGCCCTCTTTGCCCTGGATTCAACATGCTCAAGACCCATTTGAACATCTGTGACAGCACAGGGGATTGTATTACAGTCGGATCCCTGGTGTGGCCTAAGTCCGGGGAACTTATCAGAGTTGTTGGTAGTCATGTCCCTTTTTGGTAAATGCACATGCTTATCAAAATTAGGAGCAGTTTGATTCCAGACTCAGTTCCTCATGTTCTTTTTCCCAGCCGTGGCCTGCAATTGGTATTTCTGATACTAGAAACTTAAAAATGCTCGTCAGCCACAGGAAAAAAAAAAATCCTGTGGTTTCTGAGCACTTCGAAGTCCATCATGGCCTTGTTCTTTAATCACTCTAGAAAAATAGAAGCTATAAAAAAAAAAAAAGAAATATAAGGACCTGCAGCCAATCCCTGAGAAGCTCTCTATACATAAAGGACTTGAGGACGAGGACAGTGTCGTCACATTGCCTCCGCAGCCCCTGGCAAAACAATGTCACTCATAGCATGCTGCTAAAGTGAGTGTATCTTATTTGAAAATTAAACCAGCATCTCTCCTCAGGCCCAAGGTGGGGACAGACAGTGCCCCGAGAGGAAGCAGAGGGGTACAAGCAGCAAGTTTCCAAAAGTAGACCACTGCTTCGCAGCTGCTTCTTGGCATGGGCCCATTCCCCCTTTCCAGAGATCAGTGAAAGGAAGGTGGGGCCCCAGGGGGAGGGAACTTGTGTCTTCAGATGTGTCAACCGCTGGGCCTCCAGAGTTTAGATTTGGAGGGAATAGATTAAAGACAAACCTCTTATTTTTCAGTTTGACCTTGGGCCCTAGTGGTCAGGCTGTGGTTTTCTGTTTCCCCCTGTGCGGTGGGGTACTGTGTGCATTTAAGCACCAGTGTACATGTGTTTGTGTATAACTCAAGGGATCCAGCCTTAAATAAGGGGAAAAGAAAATCAGTATTTATAGGGTGCCTACTCTTTGCCAGGAAACTTGTAATTACCAAGTTCTTGAATTCTGGCATCCTGCTTGCAAAGGGTGTGCATGTTAATTAGCTATTGTTGCATAGCAAATCACCCCAAAACTTAACTAGCTCATGGTTGAACTGCTCAACAGTGTGGGTTTAGCTCAGCTAGGCCATGCTTTTGGTTTCAGCCAGGAACCGAAGTGGATGTGTGGTTTGCTGCTGGTTGACTAGGGTGCTCTGCTTCTGGTAGGTGAGCCGGCTGCTAGCTGGGCACCTGGGTGTCCTCCAGCAGGCTAACATGGGCTTGTTTTCATGGAAAGCAGGGTTCTGAAAGAAAAAGCAGAACGTTCAAGACATTTTGAGCCTAGGCTCGAAACTGGCAGCGTCATACCTACTGCATTCTTCTGGCCAGAGCACATCAGGTCAGCCTCAATCCAAAGTTTAGGGGAACAGATTTCTGCCTCTCCCTTTTTGTACAGGAGCAGCTGTAAAATCACATTGCAAAGGGCATGGATAAAGTGAGAGAATACAGAATCATTGTTTTCACAATCAGTATCATTATACCTAAGCAGACAAGTTTTATATAATGGTTCCAAGTGAAGTAACTTGTTGAAAAGCCACACAGCTACTAAACGGCTGGGATTCATGGAGTATTACGTCCACCTAAGTCCACAATACCCAAGGCACTAGACCATTCACTCCTGCAACTTTCTCCGGCATCCTAGGGTCCTAGGAGAACACTTCGGAAATACAAGTACGAGCCCTTCGTGATTCTTCCATCTAGCGCTCTTCACCATAAAAATAACTGCCTCAAGAGAATGCACAGGACCTTTGAAACAATTTGAATAATTAGGAGAAAGGTCTGAGTTTTGTAAATCAACGCCTAATTTATTTGTCATTTCTAATCATAGGAAAATACCCATGATGCACTCCAAATATTTGCAAAGTCTTTTCATCCATTTTATTTTTTCTTAATTTTACTTATTTATTTATTTTTGGCTGTGTTGGGTCTTTGTCTAGTTGTGGCGAGCGGCGGCCACTCTTCATCGCGGTGCGCGGGCCTCTCACTATCGCGGCCTCTCTTGCTGCGGAGAACAGGCTCCAGAAGCGCTCAGAAGTTGTGGCTCATGGGCTTAGTTGCTCCCCGGCATGTGGGATCCTCCCAGACCAGGGCTCGTACCTGTGTCCCCTGCATTGGCAGGCAGATTCTCAACCACTGGGCCACCAGGGAAGCCCCATCCCCATCCCTTTTTGATATTGGTAGGCTATAGATAATTCTCAAAGTAGACTAACACTAATAACTGGGCCGGCAATGTCTATTACTCTAATACAAAGACATGTGCAGCAAAGACATTACACCTACTAAGTTTACTGAGTCAGATACTAACTCTTGAAATATTCCTCTCATTTCTCCAAAGTTATTTTCTAGACGAAAAATAAAGACTTCAAGCCGGTGACGCCCTGTGGCGCAGTTCGGGTCTCGAATGCCCCCCAGGAAGGGTATAGTCTAAGAGTGGGTGGGAATGCGAGGTCCAAAGTCTGCGATGCATGCTGTTACCCACGCCGGCCACTGCTGGGGACACGGATCTCCAGCAATCAATCACCATAGTGTGGGAGAGATAGGAGGTGCTCGAAATTGCGCGAACTACCGCTGGGTGGTGGGGAGTGCAGGGGGACGAAACAACACAAGCAGAGTGGGAGGGAGAGGAAGCACTTGGGAGAAAAAAACATGGTGTTTGGGCAGCAAGGAGTAACGGCGGGGATAGAAGGTAAAGCGGGAGGTAAAAAGCCTACAGCACCCGGTATTCGCAGGTGGTCTCCCATC